>NW_026963311.1:710228-1420456 GCF_036588685.1 Mytilus trossulus
ATTAACAAATTGACTGTCTTATACTTTACCATGTGTTTATTGAGAAACGTTCCTGTCTACAATAATACATTCCAGTAATAACTTTAAAATAATAAATAAATATGAAACAAGGACATATTTTTTTTTTTTTTCCAACTTACAAAAGTATATTGAAAAACAATACTTTATTTCAAATAATTAGAGCATACAGGTTTTAGCCACCCTGAATAAATTGTGTTTTATTGTTTCAATTTAGAAGGCAGTAGACACATACGACAAAGAAGATAACTTTTATCTTAAAATCAGTAGAAAATACAGATGCAATCACGGAATCTCGTGCAATAATATGGCCGCCAAGCCTTGAGCTTTGAACTGGAAAATGAAGTGTCACGAATTGAGAAATGTTGTATCAAAGTCGTTTGGTGTGTAGAATGTATATGTAATACTATACAATTTATATTGTTCCTATGCTAAAATAACACAAATTTATGAACTACACTGATATTGATAGCTCTAAAGTGGTTGAAAACCTAAGTTTTTTGCGTTAGGATTCAACAGATTGTATCCGTAAGTTAATTCTCTTTTCATAACCGTTTATTGTTCTTGAAGGGTTAATGATTTATTATATTTCATAATGTATAATGTATTTTGAAATTGATCCCATAAACTTTTCTTTATTCATATTTTGCCCATTTTTCATTTTGTATTGTATTGTAATGTATGATTAAAACCACGAATGTTGCATACATTCTGTGAAAATATGCAAGTTGTACAGTGGAGATCAATTCTAACCTCTCATTAGAACTGTCAGAATATCTGTCATAGATAGTTATCAAAAGTACCAGGATTATAATTTTAAACGCCAGACGCGCGTTTCGTCTACATAAGACTCATCAGTGACGCTCAGATCAAAATAGTTAAAAAGCCAAACAAATTCAAAGTTGAAGAGCATTGAGGACCCGAAATTCCAAAACGTTGTGCCAAATACGGCTAACAACAGGACTGTTCTAACCTGTCCTAGAGCAGTTCTATCTAGAACAGGTCTACCCTAGAACTGTTCTAAGTAGAACTGTCAGAATCAGTTCTAGGTAGAAGTTCAGAACAGCACAAACAATCTACGGCAATAAAAGACAGGAAGGCACCCGAGGAATCCAAGGCAGGGAAAATTATTCAAACTTTAAATCAAAACGTTTCCAAAAGGTTGGTGAACATATTTAGAAATGTACATGATTTTGTTAAGAATAGCCACCCATTCACAGATTTTCTTTGGATGTGTGAACTTGACGAGATGAAAGGTGTGGATATTTGAAAGACATACCGGAATGACAAACAAGTTGTAACTTTTGTTAATTTCATTGCTAATGTGAAACGTCAAAAAGTTGTCAATTATATAAATGAAAGTAAATTTATTTCAAATATTTGTGATGGTTCTATTGATATAGGAATTCCTGAGGAAGAAATTATATATGTTCAGACTTGTAACAAAGGCATAATCAAAAGTTCCTTTCTAGCTGTTGGTAACCCAAGTCGAGCAGATGCCGAGGGGGTACTGAAAGTTATCAGTGATTCTATGATTTCTGCTGGAATATTTAATTGGGAATCAAAGCTAGCAGGATTTCGAAGTGACGGAGCGAATGTAATGATGGGAAAAAACAATGGGGTTATTTCTAAACTTAAGAAGTTAAAACCTTCAGTACAAGGTATACACTGTTTTGCTCATCGTCTAGAGTTAGCCTACAAAGATGTTGTTAAGAATATACCATACTATCCTAGGATGAATGCTTTGTTGGGAGGACTGTATTGGTTTTACCACACTAGCCCCCTTAATAGGAGTAAATTGAAAGCTTGTTTTGAGAATTTGAATATTCAGCCTGTTATGCCTACACGCATTGGTGGAACTCGATGGTTACCTCATACTTTGAGAGCACTTGCCAATTTCTCTGGCAAGGATACTTGGCTATCAAGACCCATCTTGATAAGGTAAGCATTACATTCTTGTAAATTGCTGTTTTCCATTATGTAAATATACTTTTTAACTTTTTTATTGACACAAAAAAATTGATTAGTTTTTATTAAGGTTGTAAATTGAACAATACAAATAAGTTGCTCTTTTTAAGCACATCATACAATAAAAAAAATAAAAAGTATATAACTTTGATTCCTATATACATCAAATGATACATGTTGCCAAGTACAATAACGTAAATGCATGCAAATTTCACAAGGTTTAATCAAAATAGCTTTCTTACTATCCAATAACTTTCAATACGAAAAAGACAGGGCAGAAGTATATTTTGTCTATATGTTTTGTATTTGCACAACTTTTGAAAGTGGATTATGCATTCGTTCTAAAATAATATTAGACCAGATACAAGTTAAAAGATGACACAACTCGACAATTGCAATTGTTAAATCGCTTTGACGTCCTAAAAAGATAATCAATCAATACATGCATTGCAACTTTTAAAGCCAGTAAGTCATTCTTTTTTTCTGAAAGAACATGGCTTTGCGATATCATATTATGAAATTGATTGTTGAAACATAACAAAAACACAAGTAAAGGACGTTTAATTAATCAATATAAATCAAAACACAAATTCCTGATTAGTATTTCGAATTATTTTATTTAGGCGTTGAGAACCTTTGGTGACCCCACGGTTTAAATGTCTATACTTAGGACATCGTGAGCAATGGGCGTTATAGACGGACGTTCACCTAATTTGTCCCGGTCAATGGGATATTAAAGTGCGCCAATCAATGTCCACAGCCACACTGTTATGAATTCGATTCTATTATACATGCATACATGTAAAACATATCTTTTTCAGTTGATTGTACAAAAAAGTGAATCGCAAACAAAAGCCAAAGGATTTTTGAAATTAATGAAGATACCAGCTCTTATTACATTCATGCTATTGATGACAGATGTCATTACCCTACTGAGCAAGTTGTCATTGATGTTACAGGACACTACTGCAACTGTTTCTGCCATTAAACACAGGCTAGATACGACAAATAGCATTCTCAACAAATATAAAACGAAGTATATGTCAAATGTAATTCATTAAAAAAATTTAGTTTACTAAGTTGATATATGACTTGTGAAATGTACATGTATTATGCGTATATGATGGAAACATGGGTTAATTCACAACTTGAATGTCATTCAAACATTTAAAATAACCAAATATTATTCTCTTACAGGGATGGACCACGACTGAGACAGTTGGAATTTATTTCTGTAATGGTTGGAGTTGAACTAGAAAGTTGTACATGCATTGATAAGACCAGACAGACTGTGATTGCTCTTCTAGTACAGTGTCTTGAAGATAGATTCATGGATACCCAAACTGGCATAATAGGGGCTACTATAGTTGCAGATTTCAAACTCTGGCCATCTGGTGGACAATGCACAGGTAAACATATTTTTATCAAGTCAAACATTTTTTTACATATATACAGTTGATAAAAAAATACAGAACACTAAGTATACTTTACTAAAGAAGTATGTTTTCTTTCAGATTTTGGTGATAAGGAAGTGGCTTCCTTGGTAGACCATTTTAAGCCTTTACTACTGAATGCTAATATTGATGTAAATGCTGTGGAGTATGAATGGGAATTGTTGAAAGATACTCTCTACACCACGTGAGTTATTAAAACAAAGATAGATGGTGTTCATCATTATAATAATAGTACATTTAAATGCACATACTTTTCAACAGATTAACAACTAATTGACTTATTTTATTTTACCAGGTTCAAAGATGTGTCTTGCCTTAAATGAAGTGATGTTAACCAAGGTGGTGCCACTGACTTTTTGAACATTCTAGGACTTATGGATTAAATCCTGTCCCTTCCTGCTCATTCTGCTGATGCAGAAAGGGTTTTTTTCTGAGATGAAACTTGTAAAGAATGATTGGCGATCAAAATTGCGTCCAACTATTTTATCAGATCTTTTATTCATTATGTTTCACACTGAAGATATACCATCATTTGATCCGGTCCCGGCTATTGAAATGTGGAATATTTCTTGACAGCGCTCCAGACGACCTAGTCAGGCACCCTATGGTCGTCGTGAGGATTGCGATGACGTGGAAGACAATGTTGATGTTTTTTCTGTCCTTGATCCTCATTTTGATAAAGAAAATCCTTGAGATTACCAAAGCCTTTATCAAAATCAGAATAAAGACTATTCCTTTGTTACTGTGTAACTTAGGTAAACGAAAGCATCAAAATAAAATTAAACATCTGTCATTTATATTAGTGTTTGTCAAATTAATGTCATTTTTGCAGGACCAGTAGATTTGGAGCCGGACCAGTAGAGTTTTCAGTCCACTGGTCCGGCTGGCTAGTACACAAAAAAGCTTAAATTCGACCCCTGCACACATACCACATCTTCCTATATCGATCAAATCAGGTGTTATTGTGACATTTTGGTAGACACCCATTCAACGCATCGATATCTGATAATAATCGATAAAAATATAATTTAAAGCTTAAAATACTTTCTTTTTTATTTAGAATTTATCATGTTGGCTTCATTTTTCCGTTCTGAAAATCATACCACATTAGTTTTCGTTGTTTTCTATAACGAACACCGAAATTAATAACGTTGATCGTTGGTTAAAAGTTTTCCGACAGGAGACCTTTGGGAATTCATAACCTCATTATTTTTTTTTTGTTCATGATATATACAAGATTGTTGCCTGAATGAATGCCGTTCAAATGTTATAGATTAGGAGGCACCTTTGCTTTGTACATTAATGATGTCAAAAAGTGATTATATTCAAAGAATAGAAGAAAAAAGTACTTGTAGAATTAAGAAATAATTCATGGGGGCTTGAATATATCGTGATTTTACAACGGGTTGGCCCTTTATGACAAATAGTTTACCCCTGAGCGATAGCGAGGGGTAAAATATCGGCATAAAGGGACAACCCGTGGTAAAATCAAGATATATTCAAGCCCCCATGAATTATTTCGATTCTGATAGGACACATACGGCTATTCTTTTGGATCGAAGCGCTCTAGGTGTAGGCAAATATTTGCCGTTCCCATAAATAAACGCACTAATAAACTAGCGTAAAAGAACGGAGCAAACTGCATTAGTGACATGCTTAAACTATTTAAAATAATGTATTTAGACAGTTTTGGATGAATTTGAATGATAATATATTTATATGTCTTATATGATGTACAATAAAGGGCTTTTGCCACATTTTAGCATCATTTGTGTATGTTTCCTTGTGATGATTTTCGGATTCACAAGCGTGTATTTTCCCGTAAAATGCTTACATTCTAATGTCATTGTTCTATGACGTCGGATATCTCATTCATAAAAAAGCATATGACGTGGGGGTACAATCGGAACAGCACTGGCAATATATTCATATTTTACCACGGGTGTGTACTCAAAGCGTTTGAAGGACGTCATGTTAGAATGCAGTAATAATAACTGACTAAATTTAAACAAACGTTGAACTTGCTATTAGAACACAATGCATAAGTTGTAGATTTTCCATTTAATGATTTTTGTGTTTCTGTCACAACCTGGTTAACATATTCTGTCTAAGTCTTGTGCTGTGAGTTTTTGAAAGACAAGGTTTTAATTATTCTAGTTTATACCAGTATTACACATTAAACCAACTTTTAAACATTACAACTGTCCTAACTGAATGTTTATCAGAGGTGGATTTAGAGGATTTTTCAGGGGGCCAGTCCCCCCCTTTTGTGGGAAAAAATTGGTTGATTATATAGGGAATCACTAAAGCATGACTGGAGCTAGCCCCCTCGAAGGCAATCAGTGCCCCCTCTCCTTGATAAAAATTTCTGGATCCGCCATTGTTATTCATTTGAATTTGTCCGATTTGTGAGTTCTCTAAAATAAGCAAAGTTAGCAATTTAGTTTTCGAATATTCATACAAAAGAGGGTTATTGTATCGATAACGATGTTGGGACTAAAATGTGATTGATTTATTGATTTGTGGTTGCTAAGCGACCAGTGGCAATTATTCCATTCAGATTAAAATTTAGGACGATAACATATTTACAATACAATAGGTAAGTCCTGTAGTAGGGTGCGGCCGCGATGAAGGTCGGGGCAAGTTTGGACTGTCACTGGAAAATGAAAATATATTAGACAGGGACAGACAGTTTGGTGTAACAGATGACCTTAGGACCCCTAAAAGAGTTTATGCAAGGGTTCTTGGCGTACAGTGAACATTAGTCTTGTTATTTGGTATACCGACATCTAGCACATTAAAACAAAAATTATTTAAGCGAAGATGTAAGATACCGAGGCCAATATTTTCATCACTCATACGTTTTCTGGTAAAAGGTCTGTTTATAACATAATAGTAAGGAAAATCCGAACATTTTACCAATATTGAATTCTCATTTTGGATGGAATTCTTAAAGTATTTTTTTAACTACCGTTAAACTTGTCACGCTGTGTATTTTGATATTTTTTAGATTTTTAAATCTAATCAATGTTAATAGTAATTATGTAGTAAAATTGTGTGTGATTTATTTCAAAAGCGAGATAACTCAAACCCCATATATCCTCACATGAACAAATATAGCTAGTGAAATTTTACTTAAAAAAAGAGAACAAATATAAATCTAAGCATAATAAAATTAAGAATGGAAATGGGGTAAATGTTAAAGAAACAACAGTTAGACGAAAGGGCAATTACATGTTGCAGCCGAAAAGCCACAATGGATTGTCAACGCAACGAGAAAATCCCGCACCAGGAAATGGGTTTTAGTTGGCCCCAAATAAAAATGTGTATTAGTTCAGTGAAAATGGACGTCATACTAAAATCAATAACATATAAATCAACTAAATCAAGTGTTTTTTTCATTAACCATCCAAACTTTTCTGATTAGGTTCTTTGTACTGACGCTCTTAATGATCGCAATATTGAGTTGTAGTATACTTTTATTTGTCTTTTTGAAATTAGTCTATTTTTTATGTTATTGTTTTATTGATATTCATTTGACATGACTCGGTACTCATGTATTTCATCGTCGTGTTATAGTGCTATGGTAATTTCTTGTTTTCTTGCCTTCAATTTTACAGATGTGCTTTTGTTGTTGACTGTTTTGACCCTATTTTGACATGTATGTTTGTTCTGTACACACATCGGTGTCGATATAAAGAAATCTCATACGACTGTCATACAAACGAGTGGTATAGCTAGCTTGGTAACCAGTTTGGCATACCACAACACCAGGTTTTACCCACCATTGTTTTCTTTAAAAATGTCCTGTACCAAGTCAGGAATATGGCCATTGTTATATTATAGTTCGTTTCTGTGTGTGTTACATTTTAACGTTGTGTTTCCGTTGTGACGTTTGTTTTCTCTTATATTTGAGTGATAATTCACATTACTACAAGACGTTTCACGGTACTTTTCTATCCCAAATTTATGTATTTGGTTTTGATGTTATATTTGTTATTCTCATCTGATTTTGTCTAATGTTTAGTCGGTTTCTGTGTGTGTTACATTTTAATGTTGTGTCGTTGTTCTGCTCTTATATTTAATGCGTTGTCTTTCAGTTTAAGTTTGTAACTCGATTTTGTTTTTTGTCCATCGATTTAGGAGTTTTGAACAGCGGTATACTACAGTTGCCTTTATTAAATCAATTATTTGCAACATTCGTTTGATGCGTTTGAACTTTTGTTTTTGCCATTTGATTAGTGACTTTCCATTCTGAATTTTTCTCGGAGTTCAGTATTTTTGTGTTTTACTTTGTCTGTTTATAGAGCAAAAAAATAAGAAAAAGTTTCAAAAGAAGAAAAAAAAAACCCAAACAAAACGTATAAAAATATTTAAATTAGCTTCCAACCCTTACGAGCCTCCTTAAATCCTGGCAACAATAACAAAAGTGGCAATGCTGATAATCCTTGCAACGATGGCAAAAGTTACAATGCTGAAAAAGTGACAATTCGATTTTATTGATTTTAGTTTGGTATAGCCGAGATGTAATCACTATTAGATAAATCCTCTATATGGGTATCAACATGTATCATGTCTCGAACTCGATTGTCAGCACTTTCTTGTTGTAGCTGATTATAAGGATCTCTTGACGATCGATGGGCGAGATCTGCATATCCTTCACTTACATCTTGCTGAATGCATTTACTTGTATTGCTTTGTAATTCATCATCTGGATTTATTTCACAATATACCATCTCTTGTTCCTCAGTATGGTCAAGTTTATCGCTGTTTCATGAAAAATGCAATAAAAATTAAGAAAAGTAATGTCAATCAAAAGCACGATAACTATAAGTGATACACTTTGGTTAATTCATTGTAGATAGCATGTTGACCGTTTGATGGTTTTTTTTTTAATATTTCGTGTCGTTGGGATGCGAAGGTATTGGTGTTAACCCCCATCTCGTTTTGTATATTAATAAATCCAGTTGACCCAGAAACTATCCTGTTGGATTACCTGTAGATCGTTCGCATTATATTTGCATGAAAGTATTCATGTTTTTTTTATATTTTTTTCTTTGAATAAAGTGTTTTTGCTTCTAACAGTTTGCCTAAATTTTTAAAACAAAAATATCATGGTAGAAGTTACATTCTAAATTGATAAAGAGAAACATGCACTATATGTGTGAATCAATAAAGATACCCATATATTATTGTTCTTCTCCAGTTACGCATTTTGACAATTAATGTAACGTTTACGTGATATACAAGGCCTAATTTATTTAAACCAAATCATAATTAAAAGGTCGAAGAGATGATATTATAATTAACAAAGAAAAAGTCCTCCAGGATTGCAGAACTCTGACTGGATTTTAAAGACATGCATGGAAGAAATAAGTTCTTTTGTTTCAAATGATTCCATAAGTTTGTGACAACACATTTCTATAAAACAATATCTGTACTGTCATGCCGCATGGCCAAAAACAAAGAACTGACATAATCAAATGAATAATACCGATTGGATTTTGTTATGCAGGGACGCTACTTTCGTTATGGCGTTTAACTAGAAAGAATGTTATGTAAGGGTTTGAAAAATATGCGTCTAAGTTCATACAACGTACCTAGTTGTGAAGCTCAAATACATATAGGTCTTTTTCAAACAGTTGATAAATCAAAAGATATTTCTTCTTCTTCTACATGTATAAACTTTTATCACTAGTTTAACATAATTTACAATGCATCAATCCTCGTGTGTAATATTATAATACATGTCTTTTTAAAGAAGTACAGTGGAAAGAGAACACACTTGAAAGTGTATGAATATAATGAAACCTGCCGTAAACTTCAATAGCTATGTTCTGAATTCGTTTTAAAAAGTGTCTGCTACAGACTGAAAACACAATACGTTATGCTTACCCTAAGTTTGCTTTCTTTTCGGCCAAATCTGAAACACACACACATTAACTGTTTAAAATATACTTGTTTTTCATCTTTGGCTGGTATATGCATATACAATATTGGGTTAACTAAAGAACAATATTAACTTTTTTGTATGAGACTGATAACTGGGAGAGGGCGCGGTTCTACCGAGCCCTTCGACAGTTTTGCGCCGAGTACAAAAAAGTTAACATTTTTATTACATTGACCTAATATTGTTTTTATACTGCAACTTAAACAAATACGTTGATAGCTTTTTAAATAAAAACACAATTGTCAAACTTAATTTCATCCCTTAGTGAACCCCTGAATGTGGAGAAAGTGTTCCATGATGAACATTAAAACAAAATATATCTATGCTAATATATTCAGGAAATAAACCAACTAGTTGCAGTGTAAAGTAATTAAAGCAGCGTATCCTTATAGATACATTGTATATACATGTTTATGTACATTCACCCCTTACAACTATATTTAAGCTGGTGTTCTTTACTTTAATTTTAGTTATTTTTCGAAAACGATTAATTCGGCAATAAGTTTTTATGGTTCAGCTGAATTATTGTAATTATCTTTTACGGTTATGTTTGTATGGGTAAATGTCTTCAGTTATATTTTGTTAATTCTCTTCAATGAAGTGTAACATCAATAATTCAGAAAACTGAATATTATGAATCATGTGTTACTTAAATACGCGAATGAAATTTAATGATCGAGCAGAAGAGAAAAGAATTATGACAAAACAGGAATATTGTTAAGGCTATCAATTCGTGAAAACACCACTGTAAAATAACAGGATCGTTTTTAGATACACATGATACATGCAAATTTTGTATTTCTTGGTATCTTAATTATCCTATGTCCCCTACATACAATGTCTTTGCTATAATAAAAGTGCACAACACACATCCTGGCTTTAGTTGATTAGATTTAGACTGTCGTTTCATAACTAATCTTGATTAGAACATTTAAACCAATAAATTTGCTCAAAATTTCCATGAGAATATTTCTCGTAATAAATCAACAATACTTGTAAAATGAGAATAGCAAAATGGGGTTGTGAACACTATGTATTCATTTGTTCAATTTGCTTTAAATGAAGACAGCAAACAAATTGACATTTACACATTCATGGGCAGCAAACTTACATTTCTTGGTTTTGTAATTTTGCCTTCCTTACCTTTGCTCATTTTCATTTTGCATTTTGTGACAGCTCTTCTCTTATACCTTCTAAAAATTAGTATTGCAAAAATGCCTATAATAACACATGCTACCAATCCAGCAGTTAGTCCAATAATTAGAGAAAAATTATTGTAAGATTCTGTATACTGTAAGTCACCGATGTACGCCATGATCTTTATAACTTCTACCTATGTAATTCAAACATGTTAAAAGTAAGTATTCATATAAGTTGCATTTGAAATTCTTGGTATCTAGATAGTAGTTTTACATATTAGGTTCGTGGTAAAGGTAATCAATGTTTATAATTATATCACATTATTAAAATAGTCGTAGTTTGGAATTACTTTGAATCAAAAGTTTATCCAGTGATGTAAAACAAAATCTTATTAATGTTTAACAAAGTGTAGAAAACATATTGAAATTTTGGACACATGCTATGCATATATATTGTTTTGGCTGTTACGCAACACTGACATTTCAATTAACTATAACTGTATCCCATTTTTTTAGTTTGTAAAAACTCTGAGTAAATGAATATGATTTACCACTAGTATCCTACGGAAAATGAAAAATAACGCTATTTGTCCGCCATTAATGGACATCACAAAGGTTCCCGTAGGTTTTGACGTCATAATGACAATATCTGACGCCACAATGGAAAGGTGATTGATGTATAACGTCAATAATTCAAGCTGCGCAGATTTCCAAATAGCGATAAGATGCATTTTTCTTGAGAGAAATATGTCTTTTTTTATTCAGTTTGATTGTTCATAGAGGTTTGAGATGCGCCAAACAAATGTTAACTTAGGATAAGATACAAATAAATATGCTTTATCATTTTGTACCAAAAATATTCTTATATGTAGCTCATTGACAATCTGCGTGTTTCCCTTGTACACACTTCTTTAATGGCGTTTTGTCAATTACCTACAAAGTCTAGCAATTTTGGCAGGTTTATTCTATATCTTAATATTTTTCCTAGTGGTAGTTCATGACGTCTTTACATTTTGGATGTTTTTAAACTAGAAATTCGAATTTCACGTTTACTAATTGAATCCAAGCCGAAGGGGAAAATGAACATCTATTACGATTTTGTATATAATAACATTTTTTACACTATTATAACTATATAACTTGTGGGAGGGGGAATGAAAATTCTACTTACAGTAACACCAACAGTGTTTTTATCTGTGTTATAAGTCCGAGGTACTGATTTAGGTGGCAAACATGTGATAAATGTCATGGCAATATTAGTTATGATACATTTTCCATCCAGCCCAATATGTACACTGTAGTCTTCACGCCGTGCTACAGTCAAAATATGTTGACCCTATGAAT
Organism: Mytilus trossulus; assembly: GCF_036588685.1. NCBI lineage: Eukaryota > Metazoa > Mollusca > Bivalvia > Mytilida > Mytilidae > Mytilus > Mytilus trossulus. Next base: position 722,102 of record NW_026963311.1, read on the forward strand.
AAATTGTAGAAAAACAAAAAAATAAAGACTTATAGTATTGACGTTTTAAGATAAATCTTGATAATAAAATACTAGTAAAGTAAGCTTACGACAGGGCATTGTCATCAATTACTAAAGTACTAGTCACATACATTTTATAACATTCAAGAAAGGAGAAAAAAAAGTTTGAATTCAAAGAATGGCGAAAGATACCAGACGAACAGTCAAATTCATAAATTGAAAATAAACTAACAACGCCATGGCTAAAGGCAATAAAAATCAAAACCAAGGAGTAAACAAAGACTCAGAAAACCAAAGGACATTTACATCAACAGTTATTAATAAGAAACAACACGAACTCCACTAAAAACCGGGGGTAAAATCAGGTGCTCCTGAAGGGTAATCATTTCCTGCACCGCTAGAGTTCATATACTCCATATGCTGGTGCCGCTGGGATGTTGCTACACAGAAATGAAAAGTTGACTATAGCAAAATTGAAATCATCGCGTTTGTCATAAATTTTGGTATTCAATCTACCATCAGTAGTCATTTCGAGAAAAAGTCTAAATATGAAGCAAATTTATCTGTGTCGGTAGTATCATTAATTTCAAGCCCTTGGATAAATTCTGCTTCATAGGAATGCAAAAACAAATCTGCAAGTAGAGGAGCGCAATTGGTATCCATTGGGATTCCTATAGTCTATTGAAAGACCATACCTCCCAGTGGCGTAGCCAGGGTTTAAATGATGTGGATGTTTCGCCGAGCGAAACAAGACGAAATTGTTTTTTGACCTTTTTATGCAGACAAATATTTTTTATTTAAGCACATGTACAATGTATTTCTCCAGAATCCGACACTAGTTAAATTTTTGTTTAAATTCAAAATACCCACGAATTCATATATTTATATTTTTAACCAATTGTTTTATTGTTTCCTCGAAACTACCATCATTCAATTCATAAATATTTGATGTAAAGTTTCCCACCCAATCTTATATTTGACATATCAAAAACGGGCCCCATTGCAGCGGCACTTTTGTATAATTTAGGAACTTCTGAATATAGAAACTGAAGTGACTTCTCTTTCCATGAATTTGAGTCTGCAACCTTGGGTTTTTGATTTTTGATTACTGAGCTAAACGCCTTGCAGAAGACATAAAAATACCGGGCGTCCGATCGTCTGGTCTTGTTAGCACTCTCATGTGTACAATTCTTGTTAGATTAAGTGAAACTCATATCTTAAGCAATGTCTATGACAATTTGGAAAAAAGTCGTATTCAAATATTTTTAACCAGTCATGACCCTTTGAAATATGAATTGTAATGGAAATCACATTTCATTTGCTGTGAAGCTTTTATTTCTTTAAGATATTGAAAAGGAAAAAAAAAGAAGAAAAAAGTGCTTTTTTAGTTATGCATTGTTCCTTGTCCTTTGATAGATAAAATATGACATGCACTGTGCATGGCGGGGAACATTGGATCTTTGTTCTTTACTGATTGAAAATAAAATTAGAATTTGAACCTAGATAGAAACTGGAATTCATAAGCCTCGGACTTATCACGATCTATTCCAAATTGATTTTATTTTTATTACGTCGTTTACCATGTCGCAAGAAACGATATCATGATATGGTGTTTTATTTGTTAGTTGCTATAGTCAAATGAGAAGCCATCACTCCACTAGGTTCATGATTTTTAGATGAAACATGTCCATGTGTCTGTGTATCAGTCCTTTCCGCTTGCCTTAGCCGATGACGTAGACCTTTTTACGAACAAAAGTTAACTTGGAACACTATTCTGCGATTCAATTATCTTGCTTACATAAACTCAATTATCTTAAATGAAAGACCAGGCATACTGCTTCGAAAAGGACTGGACGTTATCCTCATATGCTCAGCCTTGTTACATTTGGATACTTCCGAGTTAAACTGCTGCTATTTTTATTTTATTTTTGTCAAAATGATGTGGATGCTTGAGCATCCGAGCATACATGCAAGCTACGCCACTGCCTCCAAATGCAACAAATATGTTGTCAATTAAAAAGTCCAGCATGGCAGTGATATCCTCTTCGGTGTATTGTTTCCTTGACTCTGCATGATGTTTCACAAAGTAAGCTGAATTCATGCCCAAAACTAAATATTTATATAACGTCTAGTGCCCTTTTTGTTAAAGAAACATAAGCTGACGAGTTCTTTCAGTAGAGCTTTAAGTTTAGTATGTGGAATGGTGGTATAAAGAGTTGAATAATCAAAGGTTTTAAAATAAAACAAAAACAGACATATAAAAACGGTTTTTTTCTAAAGTGAACATTGATTGGTTAAATATTTCTCAGTGTGTTTGAATTTGTTTGTTAGCTTTTTGGTCATGAATGTTTGTCTCTAATATTTAATTAACTGTGCATTTGTATTCAGATATCGCAGATCAAATTTATTCGTTCATTGTGTAATCATACGTTTTTTGATTGAGTTAAGTCTGCCAATTGATATTTTATCGTATGTTTTTCAATATTGTGATGTTATGCTACTGTTTCAGAAAAAGGGAGAAGGTTTGGATCCATTAAAACGTTTAATCCCGCTGCAAATGTTTGCACCTGTCCTAAGTCAGGAATCTGATGTACAGTAGTTGTCGTTTGTTTATGTAATATATACGTGTTTCTCGTTTCTCGTTTTGTTTATATAGATTAGACCGTTGGTTCTCCCGTTTGAATGGTTTTACACTAGTAATTTTGGGGCCCTTTATAGCTTGTTGTTCGGTGTGAGCCAAGGCTCCGTGTTGAAGGCCGTACTTTAACCTATAATGGTTTACTTTTTAAATTGTTATTTGGATGGAGAGTTGTCTCATTGGCACTCACACCACATCTTCCTATATCTATATAATAGTACACAAGAAACAACATAGAAAACTAAAGACTGCGCAAGACGAACCCATCCAAACTACGGGGGGTGATCTCAGATGCTCTGGAATGGAAAGCAGATCCTGGTTCACATGTGGCACCTATCGTGTTGCTCATGTTATTACAAACCCGGTAAATAGTCTAATTTAATAGGTCACATTCATAAAAAGATGAGGGCGATTGAAGTTGGTATCTCTGAAAACGGTTATTCCATAACGGTCAACCAATTCGTGATGGCGTCCGTAAAATTTACGAAGGGGTGATTTACACGTCACCATTTGGAACTCTTAGTTCAATTGCTTCCCTGTGTCCTCTATCTCTAGTTCGATGAGATCGATGCGTTTAACATAGTCACCAAATTTTGACTTAATTAGTGTGAGAATATATCATCTTTATAGCGGAAAGTAGAGTTAAAGGATATTGCTTACTTCTAATTTTTCATCCTAAGAAATTCCTTTGTGAAGTCAGCCAAATTATTTGTAGTATTGTTACCAAAGTTTTTTCATTTATTCAATAAAAGGAAATATACGCAATGTATGTCAAACTCAGCCACCTTGAAGCTATATCGAAATCTGGGTGAAAGTTTTTGTCTTTCTGTAAACGATTGTAGCATACTATACTTTGATTTTTGTTGTTTGTTTTTGTGAAAAAAACATGTTATTTTGATATTGTTCCGAATTTCTTATTTGCCATTATCCACTTTCAATCGGTCCATTTAATTGGCCTTCCAAGCTTTTCCTTATAAAAAGAGTGTGTGCCGGAGGTTTTTCCTGTCACACTTGTACTATTAAATGCTATCCAAATATCATCTTTATTTGAAAAAAGTGTTTGAATTTTTCAAATTTAAAAATCCTGAAAGGACATTATATGAGTATGCATACATTTTTAAAAATACACAATTTACTTACTTTGATTTGGATAGTCGACTCCTTATCATACTCAATTACAGTTTTAAAGTGTTCAAATGTAGGATCTTCCACATATTCTATTGTGATATGGAATATAGCGCCATCAAAATGAACAAACAGTGTTTGGTTATAAGACTCATTCTGTTTTCTTGGCAGTATTTCACAAACAGCGTAAGTATCTGATTTTATATAGCAAATCTCACCCTAAAATAATTTATTTAAAAAAGATTAGACGAGGTACATGTTTGAAGAGTTAAGGGTTTCAAAATACGATATAAACAGGTAACATTCACGGTATATTATCCTCTTAGCCAGAGGCCCCATTCAATATTAAATTTTTCTTCAGTGAAACATTTTAATAACAATCAAAATTGATGAAAAATTGAAACATATGCATTGAAACTGTCGGCGTATCATTAAATTATATCATAACGGGTGTTCGCATTATTAAGATTTTATTCAAAGGGATTTCTCCTACATGATGCCTCTAGAAAATTTTGCATGTGGCTGGTGCATGCAAACATGCAAATAGAAGATGCTTACTTTATGTTAATTCATAATTCCAAATTAAAGATTATCGAGTGCGAAAACGTTTACACAAATGCTTGATGTATTAATTTGATAAGCTTTATATCTTGAGTGTTCCTGATGAGGGTAAATAAAAAAAGGGTTTCGAACGCATATAATTTAAAACGCGATGTTTTCATTTTTTTGTGACATTTTCTCTATATACAATCTTCTTTAAATACTTTTAATGATTTGTAATGTGTTTCAAAGAAACTAAACTTCAAACTCCTCCAGCAAAAACAAATAGTATGCAATTCGTGTAAACTGTATCATTTTCATTTTGCTCAGTTTCACTTGTTACCCATTCTAACATCTGATTCAGGCATCTTTTTAACATATTGTGACTGTGCGTTTTGTTGTGTGTTTTTTAATTCCTCATCGTCAGTCATTTACCTCATAAGATAAACAAACCTGTCAAAAGACTTATTCACCAGGGATACTTATTCACGAAGGATATAGTTATGATACTGTTTTCAAGTCATTACAGATTTGTTTAACTAATATTTATTCGCACATATGGTCTTTGTAGCGGGATTAAACACAATGAAACCAGTTTTTGGCATCATACCGGATGTATTCTTCTCGTATTTGTTATGATGGCATTATACTTAACCCCTAACTGGGGGCATTACGGTTGATTGTTATAGGACGAAGACATAATCTTTCAATTAGTTTAATTGAAGTCTGGAGTCGGCATTCCACCAACCGAAATCCTCTATTTTGTCGTAACGTTTTGTTCTTAACCGGTCCTCATCGTGAATTTTAGATGTCAGTCAATATATAAGACTGAATTAATTGTATCAGTTGTATTCTTTATCTAAAGTTCGAATAGTTAGATGCATTCGATATTGTTAACACATTTTGATCTATTTAGTGCTGCATTATCATCTAAATAGCGAACATGTGAGTTACAGCATCAATACATATAAAGCATAAATGTGTAACAGAATAACGTTTACTTTCTTACTTACAGGCTAAGAACACGTTACTAATCATGAATACCCGTAACGCTTGTGTGCTATTAAATAGTTAGGTATCTATATTGCAATTCTTTTTTCAAATAATCTTAAAGGGATTGGAAATATATATTATATTTATATTCCTTTCAATTGTTTTAATTTTAGTGTGTCGAAATAGCCCTTCCATCCCTTTGCCATGTGTTATAAGCTTTATCCTCAACGTATACACGTAATATTATGATTATCTCAGTGATGATCGTATTTGTACTTACCATTCCTCTAACAGTTACATTTCCTACAATACCGAACCCTTCCCCAAAAATGGAAAATGGGCCTCCACTAAAGAAAAAAAAAGCATGAAATTATTATTCTTAAAGGACGCATTTATACAAGTTACAAGTTATATGATTATAATGTTTTTGAACAAATTATCTTAGCAGTTGGTGCTGCCAGACAATAGGAATATCTTCTAAAAAGCATATACATGCTACCAGAAAGTGTTAAAACATCATTCAATATAACAATAGATTACTTTAATTAAAATCAAAAATCAGTGTAGACACGGTGTATACAAGTAGCTAAATAATTATTAAATAGAAACACCGTAAGATTCTGCAAAGGACATCAGTGTCCAAAAAAGAAAATTAACATTAGAGAACGAGAAATCGTTCTTTTCTTTGAATAAAGTCACCTGTTTATAACATAATTTTTTAAATCTGACTTTTGTTTTGCTCAGTCTTTATTTTTCTCTGTTGTGTTCTATTTATCGTTGTTGGTCATTTGGTCATTTGGTATTTTTTTTTAAATGGCGTTAACAGTTTATATTCGACTTGAGAGTTTAAATATCCCGTTTTTTTTTTTAGCCTCTTTTTAATTGATGTTAGTTTGTTCTCCCATTTATTTGTATTGTAGTCCTGTCATGTAATTCAACATTGCCGTAAAAGCGGGATGGTTGACATGCCACAAAACCAGGTTCAACCCACAATTGTTTTTCTAAAAACGTCCTGTACCAAGTCAGGAAACTGGCTATTGTTATATTATAGTTCGTTTTTGTGTGTGTTACATTTTAGTATTGTGATTCTGTTGAGTCGTAGTTCTCCTCTTATATTTGATGTGTTTCCCTCAATTTTAGTTTGTAACCCGGATTTGTTTTTGTTTTCTCAATCGATTTATGAATTTCGAACAGCGGTATACTACGGTTGCCTTTTTTTCTAGTTGATTTATTGAAGGTATATTTCGATATGATGATAATTCTGATTATTTTTCTAAAAATTAGCAAATAACGGTAACTACTGTTGAATTTGTCAATAGGCATTGAAACGAGTCTTTACTAAGTTTGGATAGAGACTGCGAATCTTAACAATACAAGAGCAAGTAAGCTTTTGAAGGTGCATAATTGATACCCATAAGAATACCCACATTTTTTTAATAATTGAATTTTTTTTCTAGCTGATTATTTTGCCGTTTATAGTACTGTCATCATGGAAAACAACTCATCATTAAATATTTTTTTGTAAAGGCTATACCTCCTATAAGGAATTGGTATGTTGACATATGTGCTGGTTTTATTCTGCTTATATTCTTTTTGTCTTGTAAATGTTTCTAACCGGCTATTATAGTTTGTCACATGATAGGAAAAATTCCAAATGGTGATATAAGTACAGTTAATCCTAGAAGGCAATGCATGACTTATTGCATATTTTGATTTGTTTATCATGTGTACTCTAAAGGTTCTCACTATTAATTAATATTAATAGATGAAATATTCAAGTTATAAAAAAGAATGTAATTACTAGTAATTTAAGGACATTAACTCCTATGGGGAGTCAACTGACGATCTCTGAAATTCAACCTATTTGAAGATTTAAATCTGTTGCTCTTTTTTTCGATGAAGTTTCTATCTGTCCATTGTAGTTTTGATATGATATGAGTTTGGATATAAAACTTATAAAAACAAATGTTTTCAATGTTCTTTGAAGATCTTGTCCTATTTTTGATTTTCTAATGTAAGTTTCTAGGTATTTATAATACACGTAATACTTCTCCAGATAATAAGTAATCATGCAAGCAAGGGTATCATTTGTCATTAAGGGCATTAAATTCTACAAGACGTGGATTGATCATTTTGAGGGAAATTGTCAAATGGTTGATCTAAGTTGTCTAAACAATTTCGCTGTTTTTCGTTGTATTTCGTTTTTGTCATGATATTGTTAGTTTTTCCTCGACTTATGATTGTTATTGTCTCTTCTGTCTTCTATTATTGTGTCAATTAAAACACAACTTCAAAACGAAATTGTTTCAATTTCTTATTAATCACTAATCACTACTTGCATATCTCACTTCATTTTGATTATCTATAAGTTTTTATACCTCTGTAAGGCTTTCTGGGATTCATTAGAAACATCGAACTTTGGATCTGGTAAATATAGAAACATATCGGTATGTGTGATAATCGTCAAGTCGTCAATCACCACGTGTAGCAGCGTTATATTTCTAGGTTTCCCCGATTTTCCAGTTTTGAAACTGATGAACGCTGAATTGAAGGTATTTTGATATGCACTGCAATAAACATGCACAATTATATATAAATGTATATAGTATTTTACAAGATAATGATCATCATGATAATTGTTATTAAATATTCAATTTTTGCTGGGCAAACATCACTGACAATGAATATATTTTTGACATATACGAACGTGTCAGTTCATTTACAAATTCGAGACTAATATGATAAATTGAGATAATAAACATTTTACATCTTATCCTGTATATACTCTGTTTGCAGACATCACTTGTAAAAAGTACACAGAGGCAAATAAATACAATGAGACTGGTTGTGTAGTTTAGTTTAGTTTAAACATATTTATTTATAGTTGATTGGGAGAGAAGGTATTGTAACTTATATAAATCCCTGTCAACTTTGCGGTTGCGATTTCTGCCTTGAAGTGGCATTATCTCGCTCTTTTCCGAAATCTACATGGGTGTCTTTTACGTGCAAGAGATATTGCTCTCTTTTATCACGGGTCAGCCATTTATCCCCTTCAGACGGACTATCATCGTTTATCAGGACAATACTCGCAGATGATGTCAAGAGACAAATTTTCTCCCAGGAACCAGGAATCTTTGTGCTAGTAGTCAGATGCCCTCACCACTACATCATAACTAGGAATGTATGCGAAGAAGCTGAGTAACCCTTTTTGTAAAGAAACATTGCATCGTCCAGTTTGGAAAAATAATTTTAAAATCCAAGATTGTATGTGCCAATTTACATGTTCATGTAAATGTATATAACTATCATGGTTTTCTTTTAATTATTGTATCCTGAATGCTCTTTTGAAGTTCACATTTTAGAAATCCATGCTTAAAGTCATATGAAACGAGTGACAGGTGAAAATAATGTTAATCCAATTCTTGAACCAATGCATACATATATAATAAACTTGGTCTTCTGTGCACGATTTTATCATTTTTTTCGCATAAACTTCGTATAATCGTCAAAAAATATTTCCATCGGTCAGTGCTGTTGTGAAAACATGGCAGCTAATAAATGGTCGTGTTTTTAAGCCGAAGTTCAACTATTATCATCGTTTGTAAACAATCAACAAAGACGCATGGATATTCAGATAAGCATGTTTAACAGGTACAATAAGATATAGTTTATCTGGATGACAAGTCGATGTTTACATGTACGTTTGGTTTACCTATCTCGGGTTGGTGTGGTTTGTAAGTGATTCTCGGTTATTTAAGTAAGATTAGACTATTGGTTTTCTTGTTTTAATTGTGTCTTTGATGAGCCCTCTACAGCTTGCTGCTTGGTTTGAATGCCGTACTTTTACCTTTATTTGGTTTTTTTATACGTTGTGAATAATGTGGAGATTTTTCTCCTTGGCTCTCATATTACATATTCTTATTTATATTTACTACATGGTTTATAACATATGTTATTATTATCCATTGTATTTATTAGAAATTATCTTTAAGAAACCAAAAATCCAATTAAAAAAAACCCATTAACATGAGATGGATTTGGCTTTTCTTTTAAAATCCATGTTTGTTATCAATCTTTATCAGTTTACATAAAATTATACTTAATGTTTAGAATCTCTTAGTAAAAGTCGATCCATGATGTATTAAGATAAATGAAGAAGTGTGTTCGATACACTGCTGGTGGACTGTTAGTTCTGGAGGGTGTCAGCAAATCAAAAGTGAGTATTTCATTACTGACATGAACCTATAATCTTTTGTCCCGTTCATAAAAAAATATTTAGTTAGTACTAAGGCACCAATTACCTTAGGAGAAGATGATCTTAAATGTATTAGATTATTCATTTTAGGTCATGTTTATCATAAAACTCTTCACATGTTTAAGCTTTCAAATGTATGGTCATGGCGTTCCTGATGAAGATGAACCCAGAAATGTCCTGGAACCACTGAATTTATAATATATTATTTTGAAAAAATATGATGTAATCGCTATTTCTGCCTTTTATTGCAATTGATTGGTTGATGAGGGATGTTGTTTGCTACGGTTTTTTTAGTGATTCATGCTGTTATCCCTTAGTACATACAAACAGTTGTTTATAAACAAAATTCTAGTAATAAGTTAGGTTTAAAGTTGACTTTTTTTTTGACTGAATTATTATCTCACTTTTAAGCTGAATTATTTTCATAATACAGTCATTTCCTGCCTTATAACTGAAATTCAACAACGGGTACTGACTATTAATTCATAGGGAAGCGGTCAAATTATACTGATCGGCATAGAAAAAACTACAAATAAACGTATTTCTTGATTGAATTGGCAACACGAAGATGCGATATTTTTTTTCACAATACCTGCATTCTATGCAAATCTCATTGTCACAAAATGAAATATTGTATCGATTTTGTCCTTCGAAACCAATATCAACACCTCTTACTGATACAGTTGTGCCACCAGCAATGATTCCTTTTTTTGGTGAGAATTCTAGGATCATAGGTTTCTGAAATGAAAATAACAACAATTCCAATAAGTGTCCTTCCAATATATATCACCTTTAACAATGATAGTCTAACAATTAAATTCGTAATGCTGGTAGTATCATTTAGTTTTTATATTTCTGTTTTCTTTTTATAATATTGAACTTAATAATAACATCTAGTAAAATAATAAATTTACTCGTTTCTAAGATGAATTATTTATTGTAAATATAGGCAACTAATAAATCGATAAAAATATAATTAAGGTTGATCCACTGTAACATTGATATTTTACTATTTTTTTGTTAACTCTTGTCGAAAAACTGTCTGATAGATAAATAAGACATATGTACAATTATTTAACCATAAACAAATTTGATTAATGATTGAATGAAACAATAATAAATCTTAGACATGACCATTGTTTCATTGGATAAATTTTACTTTTGGTTCAAAAAGAAAAGAAATAGATACATAATACCGGTACGTCTTTTAGTAAATACCTTAAAACTGAAGTAAGTGATATTTGAATCGCTGAAGTTATTTGCATTTACTGACACGAATATCCCCTCGGTCTTGTTGGTATTGCCTTCTCCAATAATGCACGTAAAGCTGCGCAAATAGATCAAACAAAAGTGCAAATTAAACTGATTACCTTTTTGTACTAACAGTACGAAGTCCTGATGTGACCAGTAGTTATAAACAATATTTTAAGAGGAGTTTATAATTAAGTATTGTGTATTGAACCTATTGTAAACATAGGTTCATATAAATCAGTACCTAAACTAATTCCTGTAGAATTTGCTTTAAGGACGATGAAGTTATGCATTGTGTGTTCTTAAAACTACTATGTACAGTTTTTGTTTTATATGTTCGTTTTAGCATCGTGTTAAAGCTTATATGTATGCATAAAAATAAAATTACAAAAATACTGAACTCCGAGGAAAATTCTAAACGGGAAGTTCGTAATCAAAGGGCAAAACCAAAAGCTCAAACACACCAAACGAATGGATAACAACAGTCATATTCCTTACTTGGTACAGGCATTTTCTTATGTAGAAAATGAAGTACTAAACCTGGTTTCATAGATAGCTCAACCTTTCACTTGTATCAAAGTCCCATAAAATTCAGTAAGCTAAAGGTATTCGTAAGGAACATTTCCAACATTACTTGATTCCAGGTGTTGCAACTATAACGTTGTGACATCTTACTCCACTGACTTCAACATAGATACTATCGTTAACATTTCCAATGTATTTTCCAGTTATCGTTAACAATGTACCGCCGTTCACGGGTCCACTAGATGGATAAACCTAAAATAAAGAGAAAAAAAAACACGTCAGGAAGGCAAAATATATAGCTGTGTAATAAGTGCATTCAAAATCAAATGAAAGGCAATGAATACGTCATAAATAAATTCGAAATTAAAAAAAAATATTTGACTTTTGTTAGAAAGCCCTACCTCATAAATTTTTGGACTGCAAACTACGATTGAATGTTCTGGGTCGATCACACAATCAGCATCTGAAACATGTTAAACACACATACCAATGAAATTCAAATAATTTGTGCATTATTTTTACATACTTTAAAACATGGTCAAAACATGTGAGAAATCAAATGATTCTCCTCAACCTCTGTCAAATAAGGCATGAAAAGAGAACCACCATAGTTTTTCTAATTAATCATTGATTCTAGTGTGAACGGGACATTTAGAACCGAAAGTAAAAGAGGGACGAAGGATACCAGAGGGACAGTCAAACTCACAAATCGAAAAATAAACTGACAACGCCATGGCTAAAAATGAAAAGGACAAACAGACAAACAATAGTAAACATGACACAACATAGAAAACTAAATAATAAACAACACGAACCCCACCAAAAACTAGGGGTGATATTCGTTTTGGTGTTTCTATATTATTAACACTAATAAAAATACATACATGTTTTGATATTCGTCACGTATATGTTGTAAAAAATGAACTTATTTTCGGTGTTTGTTTACATCGTACTGTAAAATAAAACTATACAACGTGCAATTGGACAAAAAAAGTTTTATAATATTTCTTTCAGAATGAAAATTTAAAGATTCACAATGGCTCATCTTAATATTATAACAAAACGAAACTAATACTGTAACAGACGGATTATCTTTTTAGTGAATCTGTAAGGGTTTATGATTTATGACAAAATGAGAACTGTAATACACAGTCTGTTAAGTTTCTACCGTCAGGCTCACTGAAACAAAATGAAAACACTTTAAAAATTGCATTCGTCCGAATCGCTTTCCACGATTGATTATAATTAGGAAATTGAAACAGTTGAAGAGGTATAAAATTAAAAAAAAAAAGAACCTAAAAAGAGTAAAATCCATCTTAGGTCTACTTTGCTTGACGGAGCTGAAACCTAAGTTGGCTGTTTATAATTTGAAATTTGAATAGATTGTTTGAGATACAACGGATAGGCTGAAATTCTTTCAACATATAAACGTTATTAGTACAATGTGAACGAGTAATGTGAATAAATCTAATATTTGTATAATATCATATCAGTATATTAAGATTTTGCTTCATTTTTCAAATTGTCAATTAAATAAAGTTAAAGAAATACTTAACATACATATATCCATATGATTTTAAAATGTGGAATATTCGATGACAGAGAAACACAATAATACAAAAGGCAAATGGGCATTTATAATACCTATGTTACAAGTATCTCCAATCCATCCACTTATACATCCATATTTGCAGGTTCCAGTTACTAAATCGCACGGTCCCTTACAGTTTACTGGACACATTTTAGTACACAATTTGGAATAATATGCAGGAGGACACCCTAAAAAGTAACAAATTCAAAAAAAAATTAAAAAAAAATTGCAAAGACGAAATTTTCTGTCATTTTTATAGTTGCAGCTTCATATGAGACTTAAAAATTTGCTGGAACTCAATAGAAACATATTGTTGAAAAGGGAGAGTTTGGTGCATATTTGGCCTTGCAGAGCAAGAAATAACATAAAAAGTGAATTTGAATTTCCAAATGATCAATGCCCCATTATCAGCCATCATATTTTATATTGCATATATCATTTTTCATAATTCGAAAAACAAGTAAAAACTGTAAGGACAGTGTTATTGTTTTTTGTTACTTCAAAGATACAAACAAATCAACAGGATAGTTCTTTTTTTTTAACAGAAACTGGAGTACTTTTCAATTGAAAGCTATTTTGATTTATATCTAGACAATTTTTATTTTGAATTTATTATATTACATTGTACCCTGAGAATCAAGATATTTGTCTTGAGTGAAGCAAGTTCTGCTCACCCATCTGGCTGACATGTGATCATCACCTACATTTTACTGTTTTGTAGCGAATTCATGTTGCACCAGTTTCAGCGGTCTATAGTGTTTTTACACTATTGATTTACTTATTGTTATTATTGAAACCATTTTTAAAATAGTGGTGTGTCGGTTTTTCGTCGAAAACTTTTGAGTATCCCTTTTGTATATTCAGTCTTTTTTTTAAATTTACTAATCGGTGTCATTCCCTGCTAATGTATGAATCTCTCAAATATTTATTTTTAAAAGGATAAAAACTCTCACCAACAATTCCAATTTCACATATTTCAAGTGAAGACTTGTCGTTAATTAGAGGCACATACATCAAGTATCTAAAATGAGTTGTGACTTTGATGGCAGATGGTATTGGCTGATCGCTATATAAAACAGTGCTATGCTCTGATAAATCACTTGTATTTGATGCGTAAAACGTATGATTTCCTGTGTTTATAGTGTGCACTAAAACGAAAAATAGTAAGTGAACAAATTGACTGAGTATTTACAGAATCTATGTAAAATCAGAATAAACATGAGGTATATATTTTTAACGTTCAAAATTATACTCAAAATTAGAATTCCATTTAGACTTTTTCACTTTTGTACTCGAGCATCTGTCTGGTAATTTGAAGACGAAACGTGCATCATGTTTACACGAATTGAATCCTGGCATTTGTATTACCAAGCATTCACCAAATGGTGTTTCTTTTTCTACCAAAACAAAATTCTTTATACCGAATTAGTTTTGGATCTTTGAAACCTAAATGCGTCTGTATGGATCTTTTTTTTTTAATTAAAAAAGCTACGTACGAACAGAAAATGAAACATGTATATAAAAAAATAAAATCACAAAAATACTGACCTCAGAGGAAAATCAATCCGGAAAGTCCATAATCACATGGCAAAATCAAATAACAAAACGCATTAAAACGAATGGACAATAACTTAAGATAAGTAGTTTAAAATATTCTAACGTCCAATACGTTGGCACTGTTAACCACGATTACACACATGTGTGCGGGAATTGTTCAAGCATGCCTTAAAACTGTTTAAACTGAGACTTATAGTACGTCTCATGTTGGAACCAATAACATTTGAACAAAGTTCTTGCAAAACTCACAATTATTTTTGTAAATGAGTACGTCAACGGGGAATGTCAATATGTTTGTAGACAAAGAAACTTCCTTATTGCATTTGTACTGTGAGGAAAAATAGTTAAAAAGCTGTGATATCTAGAAGAACAGATTTTGATCACACTATAGCAAACGCAATTCACTATGTCAATTGTCAGACAAATGAGAGACTTAGCTAGTGCTAAAACCAGGTTTTACATTTTCTACATAAGGAAATGCTTGTACCAAGCCAGGATTATGAAAGTTGTGTTCTTCCATTCGTTTAATGTGTTTTAGCCTTTTTTTTGCGATTTGATTAGGGACTTTTTTTTTATTGTTTTACTGTTGTCTTACTGGACAAATCATTCGTACATTTATGATATCCATAAGATGATAACACCAGCAAACGTGTAAAAATCTCATTTCAATTCCATGGGGATGATAAACACAAACGCATCCTCATATACATGCCTGTATACGGAGTATATATCTCACAGTTGAAACGATATTCCTGGACTTGTATTTTCCTATAATGGTTTCCCTAATTAACGGCTGCTGCTTACAAGGAATTAGTTAAACATAGACTCCCAAGTGGTGAAGTTAAAATCATCCTTTCGTTTGTTTTACGGACGCCGTCACATGTTAATGGTTGACCGTTATGAAATATCCGTTTCACAGAAAATAACGGATATGTTCTCATTGTCGTAATAACAATCCCAACATAAAAAATGCCAAAAGTTTTGCTTTGGTTCGTGTTGTGCTGTTGTTTTTAGTCGTGTTTTGTGTACTAATATGTGTCTGTTGGTGTTTTTTTCGTCATGACGTTGTCAGCTTATTTTCGACTTATGAGTTTGATTGTCCCTCTGGTATCTTTGGCCTCTATTATACAGCTTTAATTTAGACATATAATAAATATCTACGAGATTACAACCAACCAACAAATACAAGTTCATCGCCTCGACGGAAATACATTTCATAATGACAGTTATATAGTCGCACTGTCAAACAAACGATAAGTGACCCATATCAAAAATAAAAGGCACACATGCAACAAACTTAGTTGTGCAGAAAAAAAGGACTATTTTTTGTTGTTGCAAAAGGTTAACGGATCGGTGTATCTTATATAGGTGTGCATATACAATAGACCACTGTAAGGAATATGAATGTCGAGTAGAGACAGATCGGGTGCACGCCACTCCTAAAGTACGACATCGAGCTCTATTTACAAATCAATTAATTCAGGATCTTGCTTTAGATATAGGAAGATGTGGTATGAGTGCCAATGAGACAACTCTCCATCTAAACAATAATTTATGAAAGTAAACCATTATAGGTCAATGTACGGCCTTCGACACTGAAAAACAAGCTATTAAGGGCCCCAAAATTACTAAACGTGTAAAACCATTCAAACGGGGAAACAACGGTATAATATATATATTGGATAATTTATATACACATTTGACGACCTCTGTTATAATTATTTTGTTTTCAAAGCCAATTTATTTTTGTACTGGTTTTTGTGTACCGAAACTACTATAAGTCTTGCTAAACTATGGCCCTTTCAGTTGCATACATAACAAAATTATTTCGAGTCTATGGAACAAATCGCATCACTCCCCTCTTTAAATAAACTCATCATATATACCAGGGGCCCTTAACAGCTTGATTTGCAGTGTCGAAGGCCGTACATTGACCTATAATGGTTTACTTTTATAAATTATTATCCGGATGGAGATTTGTCTCATTGGCACTCATACCCCATCTTTCTATATCTAAAGCAAGATCCATAATTAACTGATTTGTAAATAGAGCTCGATGTCGTACTTTAGGAGTGGCGTGCACCCGATCTGTCTCTACAAAGGATCGACACTATAGTATCAAGATACTAAGCAAAGGTTGATAAATGATTGAAACCTATAAAAAAAAAATGGTGGTGATTTTGTGATCTGAGAAAGGGTAAGTAGATCCAGCTGAACGTGTAGGACCCGTCGTGTTGTTCTTGTAAAAAGAAATTAGGAGACAAGTTTTATTCGGAGAAACAGATATGAAATAATATATTATATGATATATAGTTTGTTTTGATATAGTATGTATTGACATTTTCATATTGGCCCTGTAACATGCCCGAGATATTAATAATGACACAGGATAGTTGTAATTGCCACAGGGCAACGCTGAGGGCCATCACAACTGTCCTAGGCCATTATTAATATCAAGGACATGTTACAGGGCTAATATGAAAAGTTTATATAGTGACACTTTTATTAACCAACTTTATTCAAGAACAGTTTTCAAGTCTCAGTTTCAAATACTGCTAACCACAAATCTATAATAGGGTCAATACAGAAACAGTCATTTTTCATAACACTTTCATTAAATGATTTGAATTCTTCGATTAAGCTAAGCTAGAGTGAAGAAGATACCGAAATTCATAGCTGAACTTGTTTTTTTCGCATTAACAATGCATATTTGGTCAACATTGTCAGATGTAATTTCTGATTTCTCATTTATGTACTTCATATTATGCTATTACAATTCATTTTATCAAGCACATATAAAGTAGCTGGGAAGAATGAATAAGACATTTTAACTATTCTTACTCTTGTGTATCCTGCGTCCTAATTCTTGATCAATGAAAATGAAATAGTGATACTAATCGAAAGTCGAACTCTATTTCAAGACGTAAGAAAACACAAAACATCATTTATGTTATGACATTACTAACAGTAATTTAAACAAAAACAAACAAAATCGTCACTTATTTCTAGAAATAAACGACATTTTAATTTAATCAATGTTCTGTTTCATCTGTTCGTTATGTATGGCTCGGATTTCTTAATGCATGATAGTTCAAAGGTACCAGGCTTATAATTTGATACGCCAGACTCGCGTTTCGTCTACATAAGACTCATTAGTGACGCTCAGATTAAAATAGTTAGAAAGACAAACAAGAATAACGTCGAAGAGCATTAAGGACCCAATGACTGAGATTTTGTAATGACTGGCTGTAGCAATTTTGCCGTTCATAATGACCAGTGGTTTATATTTTCCATTTATAAATTATTGGGATTTCTATACATATTGTAGTAAGTTTGTTAATAATGATATACTAGTATATCAACGAACTCTAAAATAACATACCATGTATTTTAAGGTAAATTTCCGTAACGATACTAATTTCTTTAATGTCAACCTGTACCCATATGTCAGATCCCTGTGTTATGACACATGATGTCGTATTTCCATCACTGACGAGACTAGTTTGTTTATTAACATTTGAATGTAACAGGATTGAACTGTTAAATGCAATGTTATCTGTAATTAAATTAAAAAGATTTACTGCAAATTAATTAAACTAATGACATAACTGTTTTGAGGCTTGGATATTTATTGATATTCAAAATATAAAGCTTTAATTAAAACCCACTAACGTTAAAAGTGGGGTTTAAAAAAATATAGAAACAATATGACGATCATCTTATAAATGAAAAGCACACATAAAACTCAAAAAGATTAAAAACAGCGTCTTTCATTAATGCTGGTTTCATCCATTACTATTTACATGTAACCATTTTATACATTCACGATTGACTCAAATGCCATTGTACCATAACTAAGCATTACACACATTTTATGAATACTTACATTTGTTACAAAAGGGTCCTGTTCGATTTTCTTTACAGCCATCGTAACAAATAGCAGAATCTCTATCGCAATTACGGTTCAAACAGTGTTCATCGCTACATCCTCCCAAAATGCAGGACCCATTTTCAGGAAAACAATGCTGCTCTATACAACTTTTCGGACAGGTCATTTTGCAGGTATTCCCCCAAAATGTTTTGGGACAACCTTAAAAAAAATTATTTTGCTCTCTATTGAAAACAGGTAAAAATAACAAAAAAATACCGAACTCCGAGGAAAATTCATACGTAAAGTCCGTTGTCCATTGTTAATATTAAAAGCTCAAACACTTGAATGTTTGATGATTAAAAAAAGATGAAATTTGAATAATGGAAACTTCGGTTTTTGTTATTGTAAATGCATTGCCTGACTGTACAAGTTTTTTGAAGCACTGTTTTATGTACACATTTTTATGGGTTCACAGTTGATTAGAATTACTGTTTTGTAGAAAAATAATCCAATTCTGATTTGCATAATCAAACTGTCATGGTATTTCAAAGCTCCACATAGTTAAAGTTCTTTGTAATTTTTTCTTTAAATCTTTCGAATGAGAAAAAAAAAAACAAAAAAAACAAGAAAAAAACCAACACATAAGTATCCCAAACCTTTTATTTGCAGCTGATGTATTTATTGTCCTAATGAATGGTCTGATCCAACACATTTATCGGTAATAGACTCGAGGATTGACATCGATAAACGGTTTCCATGGTGTCCTTTGTTTGTCCTGAACGGCCTTAAATATCCTTGACCGGTACATTCAGAGATATTACCGAAAACACAGTTTATCATGTAGACTGATATGCATTTCCTACTTTATGAGTTATTCACACATAGTTGTCAACATACTGGACTTGTGTGCGACTGTCATACAAGGAATAGGTTTAACTAGCTATAACACCAGATCGAATCCATCATTTACTATACATGGGAATGCCTGTTCCAAATCAGGGACATTACAGTATTTTTTTAGCTTTTGATTTTGCAATTTGTTCAGTGCATTTGTATTTAAAGTTTTCTTTGAGTTCGGTATTTTAGTTATTATACTGTTCTTGGACATGTTTGATATTTGTGAAGTATCGACGGGATGTCGTCAAATTAACATTTGGGTTAGAGTTACATATGGTATAATTCAAAGAATCTAAAACTATAGCGGACAGTTTCCTAATTAAAAGCAATGCCATATACTGAAATGCGAAGTTTCTATCAGTGATTTTTTTAAAACTGAACGTAACAGTATTTAAATTGCAACAAAAACCAAAAAATTGAAGTTGAATTCTTACAAATTTTCAAAGAGACATAACAACAACTAATTATTTAATTCGACATTAATTATGATTTTTATGGCTGTGTTTTTTTTAGCATGGATGTAATTTGTTTACTTCTCATTACAGAATCAAGGGGTATTTCAAGGTTGGTTCAAATCCATATTTTAATGCATTTTAGTATAAATAAATACATTAACAAAATGATAACAACATTGTCAATTTTGTCTGGATTATCAATAAACCTAGATGATCCAAAAAACTCATAAAAGAGGTGCAATTTGGTTATTCTCGCGTTAAATACATTATGTTACAAATGCATGTACAGCAATGGCAAAGCAGCTTAGTATCACAATAAAAACATAAATACATTAAAAAATAGATATACTAGATTCAACAAAAGAAGAGTTTATCCAATGCGATAAACTTTATATCGTCCAGAATTATTGAGCGTTAACAATTTAAGATTTAAAACAAACACTTTTGTTTTGTTGTTAAGGGCTCATCAAGGTAACATGTATATCATGATATCATAAGTCCCGAATTAGGGGGACTGATTTCTGTTCTGAAAGAGAGATAGATTATTCACATTTATATAATACTTATAAACATAAGACGATGTGGTATAACTTCCAATGCGACACTCCTCTAAAAGAGACAAAATAACATAGAAGGTAACAACTATAGGTCATCGTACGACCTTCAACAATGAACAAAACCCATACTGCATAGTTAGCTTTAAAAGGATCGGAAATGAAAAATTTTAACGAGAAAACTAACAGCCTGTTTTATTTAAAAACAATGAACGAAATAAAAAAAAATATATTATAATTAATATCACACTTACCATTAATGGCTACGTAACATAACTCAACAATAGCTTCATCAACATGTGTTCCTTCATCAGATCCTTTACTATCGTAATAAATGACATATTGTCCTAACCGATTGCAAGGTATCTTCTGAGTGGTATTTGGAAAAGGAGGCCGAGTAGAATAATGATCTTCATAACAGAGATAGTCGTCAGCTGGTGGAGTGGTTGATGTATTGGTCACATATAATTGAAATCCACTCATCCGAATTCCATCTGCAATGTAAGTAAATAAATTTATATTAAGTAATGAAATGATACGAATTATATTTGATAGGTCCTAGAGAGGACTACTTAATACCCTACAGTGTCAATATCTCACTTATTTATCTTATATATACCTCTTTTGGTAAATACCATTCCTTCAATCTCAGGAAAAGCACACTGCATGAAAATAACTTCCAAATAATCCAAATGTAAGGACAAACAAGGAAAAGTATAGACCACTTTCACAGCTGATCAGGTACGTGTGTGCGTTTCAATAATTGCCAGTGGAAAAAAAATTAAAAAAGCTATGTCACAGTAAAAGTATTTGCTGAAATATGTTTCGTCATCGGCACAAAAATAACCTCATTTCTAACTTGTATCTTAACTTAGTTTGTATTGCTTAAAGTCCTTGCTTCTCTTTGAAGATGTGTAGATTGTGACGTTAAAGTATTCATTGAAGCATTATAAAGTTTTTGTTTTGCTTCAAATATTAAAAGAATTAAAATATTCAAAAAATACTCGTTCACAGCAGACAGTTTAGTTCAATTTTACCAAAATAAGATCAAATTCCCGCTGAAAGAATCGTGGCAATGATTCGGCCTCGTGAAGACCATCTTTTTCTTGAACTTCTCTTTATATTCGTACTTTATTTGGCTTTTGGTTAGGTTTTTTTTTTAATTTGATAGTCACATTTGTTTATAAACGGAACTCGTGTATGGAGTACAAAATTTTAAGATAAGTTAATTTGCATTATATTTTGATATCAATAACAAGTAATTAAGCATTATAGTTTTGTTCCCGCTGTTATAACTTCTAGTTAATGTTTAACCTTTTTTTAAAGTTAAATCGATGACAAATGTCAATATGCAATTTTCGAGTGTCGAGTCAACACTTATTTAGACAACATCCAGTTTAAAACATGTTCATATTTTTTTGTATATATGATGATTTCTTGTTTCCAGCAGGACTTGATCATCCTAAAATCGTGTCATAAATAAAAAGTTACGAGTTTGAGTCAATTCAAAGAAATGTATTTTTTTGGAAATATTTAGAGATCTGTCTAAATAGTACATTGTTTTGTGATATTGCGAAAAAGACCAAAAAAAACTAGAGGCTCTAAAGAGCCTGTGTCGCTCACCTTGGTACATTTGTATATGTGAATATTCAACAAAGGACACAGATGGATTCGTGACAAAATTGTGTTTTGGTGATGGTGATATGTTTGTAGATCTAACTTTACTGAACATTCTTGCTGCGTACATATATCCCCATCTATAATGATTGGCCCAGTAGTTTCAGTTAAAAGTGTTAGTAAAAATTTACAAATTTTATGAAAATTGTTAAAAATTGACTATCGATTCGTCTGAAATTTTCAGGGCAGATAGATCTTGACCTGATAAACAATTTAACCCGTGCCAGTTTTGCTCTTAATGCTTTTGTTTTTGAGTTATAAGCCAAAAACTGCATTTTATCCCATGTTCTATTTTTAGCCATGGCAGCCATCTTGGTAGGTTGACCAGGTCACCGGACACAATTTTTAAACTAGATACCCCAATGATGATTGTGGCCAAGTTTGGTTTAATATGGCGCAGTAGTTTCAGAGGAGAAGATTTTTGTAAAAGATAACTAAGATTTACGAAAAATGGTTAAAAATTGACTATAAAGGGCAATAACTCCTAAAGGGGTCATTTGACCATTTCGGTAATGTTGACTTATTTGTAAATCTTATTTTGCTGAACATTATTGCTGTTTACAGTTTATCTCTATCTATAATATTTTTCAAGATAATAACCAAAAACAACAAAATTTCCTTAAAATTACCAATTTAGGGGTAGCAACCCAACAACAGGTTGTTCGATTCATCTGAAAATTTCAGGGCAGATAGATCTTGACCTAATAAACAATTTTACCCCATGTCAGAATTGCTCTAAATGCTTTGGTCTTTGAGTTATAAGCCAAAAACTGCATTTTACCCCTATGTTCTATTTTTAGCCATGGCGGCCATCTTGGTTTGTTGACCGGGTCACCGGACACAATTTTTAAACTAGATACCCCAATGATGATTGTGGCCAAGTTTGGTTTAATATGGCGCAGTAGTTTCAGAGGAGAAGATTTTTGTAAAAGATAACTAAGATTTACGAAAAATGGTTAAAAATTGACTATAAAGGGCAATAACTCCTAAAGGGGTCATTTGACCATTTCGGTAATGTTGACTTATTTGTAAATCTTATTTTGCTGAACATTATTGCTGTTTACAGTTTATCTCTATCTATAATATTTTTCAAGATAATAACCAAAAACAGCAAAATTTCCTTAAAATTACCAATTTAGGGGTAGCAACCCAACAACAGGTTGTTCGATTCATCTGAAATTTTCAGGGCAGATAGATCTTGACCTGATAAACAATTTTACCCCATGTCAGAATTGCTCTAAATGCTTTGGTTTTTGAGTTATAAGCCAAAAACTGCATTTTACCCCTATGTTCTATTTTTAGCCATGGCGGCCATCTTGGTTTGTTGACCGGGTCACCGGACACAATTTTTAAACTAGATACCCCAATGATGATTGTGGCCAAGTTTGGTTTAATTTGGCCTAGTAGTTTCAGAGGAGAAGATTTTTGTAAAAGTTAACGCAGGACGACGACGACGGACGACGACGACGACGGACGACGACAGACGCCGGACGCAAAGTGATGAGAAAAGCTCACTTGGCCCTTTGGGCCAGGTGAGCTAATAATAAAAATAAATCAACCAGAAAATGTTCTAAACATTGTGACAAACATACTTTTATATATGAACACAGATATTGCTTTTAATTATATTATCAATGTACTTACAGTTTTCTCTGTAGTATATCATTATGTCTGTCACGTATGCCATACCGGTCGAAAACTCGAACATCCACCAGGCTGGCGTACTACTTAGAACTGTCCAACTTTTAGTACACATATCTTCATTATATTTATTTGATATTGGTGGGTTAACAGCATTTTCTGGTTTACCTTTAGTACCAAACATTGGTCCTTGTGTAGCTTTGCCAAATGGTGTCAGGTTCACTGTTTTTTAAAAGCAAATACTTCTTAGTATCGATCAAATATTTTCAATCTTCTTGTAAAATCAGAGAAACTTTTCTGAATATGATGCTGTCGTCATGAACACTCTAAACATGCTAAATGTTGGCGGAAAAAAATATATATGTCCTTCCCAGTACCACAAGGCTATCTTTAATAACTATTTTAAACGATAATTTGAAACCGATTCTTTCAGAGTAAAAAAAAGGTATAACAAAAATATGGAAAATTAAAAAAGTAAATAAAAAATGCAAAAAAAACAACGTTATAAAACAATATTAAGAGCGAAAAAAACTTTTTTTTCAAAATTCAGCATGCATAGGTTATGGTAAACTTCTCAGAGTACTGTCTACGTTATATAATTGTGAAGCTTAGGTATTCAATACAACAAAGAAAATTCTTATATTTAGTTTCCAATAACGCTTATTGAAGCCATGAAGGTCTTATGATTCGCCAACATGCCAAAATCCCATCCTTGTCAAATGAGATATTAATGTATGTACAATTCCTTCAATAATTTAATTCTATGTTTTAACAAGACATCCGTATTATTACGATTTGCATAGAAAAACAACAGTATTTGCAATTTTGACTGCAGGAACAACAACATATTTTTTGCGAAGATAAAATAGAAATTTCGCAGCTTCGTTTTCAGCTTTGAATACGGACTTTGGAAATCTTTTACACAGTGTTCTCAACTGTTGTATTCGATGTTTCATCTAAGACCTACAAACTTTAATAGATTAAATAACATAGCAAAGTGATTTAATGTTGGATGTAATGCGTCTTCTGATTGGCGGACAGTGTTTTGTCTATCAGCTCAAGCCAAAATTTTGTCATTTGATCATGACACAATTAACGTTTGCCCTTGATTTACTCCGGTTTTTAATTGAGTGTAGAATTAAATCATAAGGA
The DNA here is from genome assembly GCF_036588685.1 of Mytilus trossulus. Taxonomy (NCBI): domain Eukaryota; kingdom Metazoa; phylum Mollusca; class Bivalvia; order Mytilida; family Mytilidae; genus Mytilus; species Mytilus trossulus. Next base: position 746,824 of record NW_026963311.1, read on the forward strand.
ATGATAGTAATATATTTTGTTTATGTCTATTCAAAATAACATTATAAATAGTGAGCAATCTTTTAAATAAACCGCTATGCGTGATATTCAGTTTGCACAACATTTTTGACATAAGGAAACCATCATTTTCTAGATAATTCAATCAAAACGTAAACACAGTAATATTAAATTACAAAACATTTAAGAATGTAATACCCTTGATATGGTATATACTATTCATCAACTTAATGTTTTTGAGTCATATTTAAACGAGTTGTTGGTATAAAATACACGGTTAAAAATACTGCAAAAAACAAAGGAGGCAACTCCCTCGGACCGGCAAGTTTAATCCTACAAAAGGCTGAATGGTTTGCATGAGTTTTAATGCTATCAAATGTATTTTATATATGTGTCCTTTACAAACTGTTGTCTAAATCGAACCTAAAGAGGATAATTCGAGAACAAATAGATAAGCGCATGGATATCAAATCAAACGTGAATTCGTTCAACTACCTACTGTCTTAATAATATTGAATCATTGGTTAAAGTTTCAATCCGAAATTCGAAATTTGCATCCAAAATTTTATTTAGATTTAAAGTTGTTACATTGTACACGAATATTAGTAATGACATAATAACTTTACTTCGTTACAGAAATATTAAAATATAAAAAAAAAACACTCATAATTGGCAAAACTTGAACAACTTACTTTGTGCTGTAACTGTCGACACAACAGATGTGGAAAAAAGCAATGCTATGAACATTTTAGTTGATGTCATATTGTGGTATTAACTCCAACCAATTCAGTGCTAGAATATAAAAATATGAGGATTCAGATAATCACGTGCGTTATAGTAGCTTTAAACTCATAAGATGGTGGAAATTGATTGAAAATGATTAAATAATTAAATGCAAAATACATAAAAAAATCATTAGAATCAACCGAAACAAACCAAAAAATTACACAAGAGAAAGGAAGGAACAGTAGAACTAATTAAATGAAGTAAATCAGAAAAAAAATCCACTAAATATAAATACAACATAATTTAAATATATATCAATTACATCCTATCATACTTAAACCTCATTATATAGACTTAGTTATTATGAATTAAAAACACACCACTATGAAATAATACATTTAGTCACAAACACCATCGTACTTAAAATGTTCACTCACTACATAACATGATAAATGGTGATTTTCTACTATCTTAAGCTTTCACAAGAATTAATATCGGGTTTTCTCAAGAATAAAAGTAAATAATCAAATGCCAACAGGAAGTATCTTTTATCTTTCAAAAGAATCAATATTTAGAATTAGATCATTTAAGAACACTTTTTAAACCGACATTGTACATGTATTGTGTTGTAGTGTATTTAAAATAGTGCTCGATATAAATGCCCTTCAATTAGGGAAACACAATCCATACGTCATTTGATGTTCATAAAAAATTGTAACCTTAACAAAGAAAAGGTCTGTGTAATCTTAATAGAGAAGACGATTACAAATAAAATATAAGGAAATTAGGCAAACAATCGCACGAAAATTTCTGAAAAAAGAAAAAAAGACAGCAAGCTCTTAAGGCATCCAAAACAAAATACTAAAATCTAAATTTTAAGGACTTGAAAAACATGAAAAATCAAGAAATTTTACAAAATATGCAAATTCAGTTATGGCTGGTTTTCTTTTAAATTGAAAGTTGTTTTTATTTTCTGAATACCTTGTACCTTAGTCAAGCTTAGATTTATTCAAGAATATGTTTGATGACTATTACAATGGACATAGGCTCCTGACTTGTTACAGGCGCAAAAATACAGCGTGATTAAATACGTTTTGTGAGATCTCAATCCTTTTTCTATGAATAAAATTGAGAATGGAAATGGGGAATGTGTCAAAGAGACAACAACCCGACCATAGAAAAAACAAGGTCACCAACAGGTCTTCAATGTAGCGAGAAATTCCCGCACCCGGAGGCGTCCTTCAGCTGGCCCCCAAACAAATATATACTAGTTCAGTGATAATGAACGCCATGCTAATTTCCGAATTGTACACAAGAAACTAAAATTGAAATATTACAAGACTAACAAAGGCCAGAGGCTCCTGACTTGGGACAGGCACAAACATGAGGCGGGGTTAAACAGGTTTGTGAGATCTCAACCCTCCCCCTATACCTCTAGCCAATGTAGAAAATTAAACGCATAACAATACGCACATTAAAATTCAGTTGATGAGAAGTCCGAGTCAGATGTCAGAAGATGCAACCAAAGAAAATAAACAAAATGGCAATAATACATAAATAACAACAGACTACTAGCAGTCAACTGCCATGCCAGCTTCAGACTTCAATTAAACTGACTGAAGGATTATGATTTAATCATATAAACATCAGGCACAATCCTTCCCGTTGGGGGTTTAGTATCATACCATCATAACGTATATGAGAAGAACATAACCTGTGTCATGCCAACAACTGTTTTTTGAATAAATGTATTAAGTTCCGATGCAAAGACCCTATAAGTGAATCAATATTAACGCCAAAATATGCAATCTGTAATGGCCTGACAACAGTATCGTAACTTTATCTCTTCTTAATAATGTTGGTCAAAATTATAAACCTAAAAGCATTGATTATTTAATATATTTGCATGTGTCAAGTCATGAATATGACAGATGTTACATATATCCATTCGTTTGACGTGTTTTGGGCTTTTGATTTGGTAACTTTCCGTTTTGACATTTCCTAGGAGTTCGTTTTTTTGGGGGATTTTATAACCTTTTAGTGTAAATCATAATCTAAAAATAAGAAAACAATTTAACTTACATATCAAACCTAAATTAAAGAGTAACTAGTTTACCACCATTATAAGCGTGGTATCTTTAGTGAGATGTAACCTGACTTTCAAGTATATTCTAATTTTTAAAACTTGTTGGTTACTTTATACGTTGCATTTTGATTTGTATGAACAATTAACTATACATATATGAAGTATTAGTCCAATTCTTATGTATTTCAGCAAGACTATTCAGGGGTAGAATGTTATTTCAACTAAACAAACGGTCCGAATTATCACTGATAATTATAGTCATATTTATAAATTAACTGTTTACAAAACTTTAGATTTTTTTAATTACTAAAGCTTTTCTATCTCAGGAATAGATTACCTAAGCTGTATTTGGCAAAACTTTTAGGAATCTTGGTCCTAAATGCTCAACTTCGTTCTTTATTTGGCCTTTTTAGCTGTTTTTTTTTATTCTGGCGTCATTGATTAGTGTTTTTTAGACGAAACGCGCGTCAGCCGTAAAAACTCAATGTAATCCTGGTATAGATGATGAGTTTATTTTCTTAGCCTAAGATCCAGTACATTTTAAGAATTCATAAGTGACTTGAAAAAGTTTTTTGTTTCTCATTTAAGCAGACTGAACATTTTGAACGACAATCTTTAGTTTTGAAGGAATTCAACTTGTGCCACCATTCAACATTTTAAGTTGTTATTCTTCTCATTTGTTTTCGATAGTTTTATGGATAAATGGCTCGTGTGAATTTCGAATTCTTCCGAGCACATGATTATCGATCAAATACATACATTGATATTAAAATTCTTCTTTGAAAGCAAAAATGATTTATCACCAAAATAAGCGTTTGTAAGTTCCTGCCTTTCATTAAACGTGTAATTCATAAGGACGTGTTCAATCATTTCATTGTCAACGCAAAAATGTTATATCAAAGAGGATGTCATTAAAAGATAACAGGAGCTGATTATAATATCAGTTTTAAATACCTTTCGTGTTGTTTATTCTTTAGTTTTCTATGTTGTGTCATGTGTACTATTGTTTTTCTGTTTGTCTTTTTTTCATTTTTAGCCATGGCGTTGTTTTAGATTTATGAGTTTGACTGTCCCTTTGGTATCTTTCGTCCCTCTTTTATAAATATTCGACCATTTGCCGCACAATGCACAATTTCTAATTTTCTGGGACGTAAAAACACGACAAAAGACGGTTAATTTTTATCCAGAACCGTTCAAATATCATATTTCGAAACACTTCGTATGATTTACAAAAAACTATTTTCAATATATAAAGAATTTAACAGTTTAATTAAAGGTATCTCAAATGTACGGAAACATAAAAAAATAATATTATAAATTCAGTGATTCGACTTTCTTGATTGTGACATATGTCTCAGTTGACTTCAGTAATTGTAATGTTTCATTTGTCTCAATCACAATTCCTTTCTTCTTTTTGACACTTTAAGTAAACGCGACTTAACGACGCTTTTATACTTTCGTTTTGATTTCTTTTAGTATTTGGTGTGTTTTCTTTTTAAAAAAAAAGTATATGGTATAATCCAAAATGACACAACACTCCACAAAAGACTAAATAATACGGAAGTTATCAACCATAGATCGTCACACCACAAATAAAACGTCCCCATATTATAACAAAATGTAAACCAATTAAAACGAGACCACTAACGGCTTGATTTATAACACAATAAACTGAAAATAAATATATATGATATTCAGCAACATACATGTATCACAACCACTGATTAACTATATCATGACATGGTACCGACACATACATAATGTGGCGGGTTTAACGTGATTGCATGCACCAACACTTCCTTAATCTAGGACAGTGGTTTAACAGCACAACATAAGAACAAACTATAACAAGAGTGCACACGCTGAAATGTGTCGCCTTCTTTACTAATCATAGATATTATGTGCATAGACCAAATACAAGGCTTTATTACAACTGTCACATAAACTCAACATTAACCAAGAAAACAAAACATTGATCAATGAACCATGAAATTGAGGTCAAGGTCAGATGAACCATGTCAAGCTGACATGTACAGCTAACAATTCTTCAATATAACAAATATAGTTGACTTATTGCTTTTAAATTCAGAAAAAAGAGACCAAAACACCAGAACTTAACACTGAGCAATAAGCCGTGAAAATGAGGTCAAGGTCAAATAAAACCTGCGTAACAGACATATAGATCATAAAATATCTCCATACACCAAATAAAGTTGACCTAATGCATAGAGTTTTAGAAAAATAGACCAAAACTCAAAAACCTAACTTTGACCACTGAACCATGAAAATGAGGTCAAGGTCAGATGACACCTGTCAGCTAGACGTTTACACCTTACAATCAGTCTATACACCAAATATAGAAGACCTATTGCATATAGTATAAGAAAAACAGACCAAAACAAAAAAACTTAAATATAACCACTGAACCATGAAAATGAGGTCAAGGTCATATGACACCTACCAGTTGGACATGTACACCTTACAGTCCTTCCATACACCGAATATACTAGACCTATTGCTTATAGTATCTGAGATATTGACTAGACCACCAAAACTTAACCTTGTTCACTGGTCCACGAATTGAGGTCAAGGTCAAGTGAAAACTGTATGACGGGCATGAGGACCTTGTAAAGTACGCACATAATAAATATAGTTATCTAATTACTTATAATAAGAGAGAATTTAACATTACAAAAATTCTTAACTTTTTTTTCAAATAGTCACTGAACCATGAAAATGAGATCAAGGACAAGGGACATGTGACTGACGGAAAGTTCGTAACATGAGGCATCTATATACAAAGTATGAAGCATCCAGGTCTTCTACCTTCTAAAATATAAAGCTTTTAAGAAGTTAGCTAACGCCGCCGCCGCCGCCGCCGGATCACTATCCCTATGTCGAGCTTTCTGCAACAAAAGTTGCAGGCTCGACAAAAATCAGTTGAAAATTACTTCTCTCGTCAGATGGATGAGAAACAAAAATAAAAGTAACATCAAAACAGACTGGACATGACAAGGTATTTATTATGCTCTAGTATTTTATTTTTCGTACCTTCATTGGCACTTTCACATTTCAAATTAGCACCACACAAAATAAACATGGGCGTTTGACTTTTATATGAACAAATATATATAAGGTTCGACCAAAAAAAATCTATAATGTGGTTGACTATCGTCAGAAGCACGAAGGGTGTCATATTAAAGTAGCAGAAAGATACAAAACGGATAATCAAAATTTTGTTTTAGACATGCGTATTTACTGTTCGTTTCAATAGTTTTGGTCGTTTCGTCCCCGAGGGTATCACCAGCCCAGTAGTCACACTGGTGTTGGCATGAATATCAATAATGTGGTCATTTACTAAATTTTCCTGTTTGCAAAACTTTGATTTTTTCGAAAAACTAAGGACTTTCTTATCCCAGGCATAGATTACCTTAGCCGTATTTGGCACAACTTTTTGGAACTTTAGATTCTCAATGCTCTTCAACTTTGTACATGTTTGGCTTTATACATATTTTGATATGAGCGTCACTGGTGCGTCTTGTCTAGACGAAACGCTATCTGTCGTACTAAATTATAATCATGGTACCTTTGATAACTATGTACACCACTGGGTCGATGCCACTGCTGGTGGACGTTTAGTCCTCGAGGGTATAGCCCACTAGTCAACACTTCGGTGTTGGCATGAATAACAATGATGTGTTCATTTATGTAAATATCCCGTTTGCAAAACTTTTATTTTTTTCGAAAAACTCAGGACTTTCTTATCCCAGGATAGGATTACCTTAGCCGTATTTGGCACAACTTTTTGGAATTTTGGATCCTCAATGCTCTTCAACTTTATACTTGTTTGGCTTTATAAATATTTTGATATGAACGTCACTGACGAGTCTTATGAAGACGAAACGCGCGTCTGGCGTACTAAATTATAATGCTTGTACCTTTGATAACTATTGGAGCATTTTGTATAGATTATTTTTTCTACTATGTCGTCTACATTTCTAAGAATAAGTAAATCCATACATAGCATGTGTACGTAGAATACACATTAAACGTTTAACACATTCAATTTGTCACATTTGTTATGTACACTTCTCTAACAAAATTGAACTCTTTCAAAGAGCTTAAACTTTAAACTTAAAAGAATAATAAATGCATACATTTTGACTACATGTATGTTTTAGGTTTTTTTTAGTTCCACTAATTCAAATAGTTTCCTCATTTATAGCTTCCGTATGTAGGAGGGTTGTTCTGTCACCTGTATTATTTGTTCAGCCATTGTGTGTTCTGAAAAATCTATCCAGGTTATGTTCTTCTCATATATGTTATGATGGTATGATACTTAACCCCTAACGGGAAGGATTGTGCCTGATATTCATATGATGAAATCATAATCTGTTATTCAGTTTAATTGAAGTCTGGAGCTGGCATGTCAGTTAACTGCTAGTAGTCTGTTGTTATTTATGTATAATTGTCATTTTGTTAACTTTCTTTGGTTAAATCTTCTGACATCAGACTCGGACTTCTCTTGAACTGAATTTTAAATGTGCGTATTGTTATGCGTTTACTTTTCTACGTTGGCTAGAGGTATAAGGGGAGGGTTGAGATCTCATAAACATGTTCAACTACGCGGCATTTTTGCGCCCGTTCCAAGCCTGGAGCCTCTGGTTTTTGTTAGTCTTGTATTATTCTATTTTAGTTTCTTGTTTTTTAGTTAAGGATGTTGTCATGATCAGGTAGGAAATGAGAATAATGTAAAACAAATCAAATAAGAAAACAAACGGCCCAATTTATGAACAAAAAAATGAACGAAAAACAAATACAGTAAGTTACGGGTAAGAAAATAATGACGATCATCGCATGATTTACAAACTGAATGATGACTGTCAAATAATGTCTTTGTCATTTGGTCTCTTGTGAAGAGTTGTCTCATTGACAATCATACCACATCTTTTTTATATATACAGTCGAACCATGATGTCGAAATAATGTTGCCTGGTGGTGTTGCAGTATTGGATATTAAATGAAGTTTAATAATTAATATAAAACGAAAAATTAACAAAACAATTATATCAATTTGATTGTGGTTATCAAATTATTGGAGGTTACATTGTGTGTGTTTATTAGTATGTTAGCGAGTCACTAGAAGTAGTATTTTATAGTTCAACATTATTGAATACGTTACGATTTATTGTTTATGGTTAAAATTTTAACAAAATAGTCAACTTGGGCATTAAAAACAAATGTTTTGTTTCTCTTTGACTTTTTTTAATTGGAACAATTATAACTAATAATGAAGAATAACTTTATTATCTGTCTTGATTGCTTAAAATAACATTCAAAATTAAACATAGATTTAATAAAAATGTTGAATGTGTCAGCGAAACAAAAGATTTGCTTTCCACAGCCTAAGCGAAACCACAATGGATATGATTTCCTTCGTTTAATGGTTCAACTCCACCATATTCTCTGCACTTTGACAGAAAGAGGCTGTTCCTGCCGTTATCGAGGTCAACTGCTTTGCCATTGTAATGACGGCTGTGACAGCTGTGACAAGCACCTGCTATTTCATTAACCTACAACAAAATAGAAGGTAAGATATTGTCATAAATATTTGGCTTTGAAAACTTTATTTCTGTATGTTTCTTGTATTTATTCATTCTAACCTTGGATAATTATTGAAATGTTAGAGTTTCTCAAGGAAGACGTGTGTTGCCTGTCGTCTCCAAATAATTTATCAATAAGAAATAGTTTGATTTTAGGTCCTCTTCAGAAATACAACCAGTTTCGATAGACTGTTTTATTTTAGAAATTTAGAAAATTTTGAATTAAAGTACAAGAATATCTATGACTAAAAAGAATTAATAGTATCTCAAAGAAGCAGTATAGCTTTGCTGTCGATAGAGTTCTTCGTTTGCATTAGGAATCTCGTTTTTGTTACTCATGATGAGCGATATTCACAAGAAATTTGCTGAAAGTTAAATCTATTATCCTTAATTAGACTTTTAAAATTGATGACAAGTACAGAACTGCAAGGCTGTACACCACAAATTTCGGTTGAAGCTAAAATCGAAATTCATACCTGTGAAATTTATACAAAATTGAAAGATTTTTTTTTCAAATGATCCAAATATGAAACAGATTCAGTGCGAATTTCCATAGTCCTTTAAAGTACAAACGATATATCTATTTCTATGTTATCTTTCTCAACGCGATCAAACCAGAGAAATTTATGTTTTTTTTACAACTTACATGTATATATCCTGATGATCCTATGTCATGGATGTATTGAAGAAGTTTACGGTCCAGACACACGTGACCTCCGGGAGCACCTGGGTTTCTGCATTCACCACACGTGTAACTGAAAAAAACGATGTTACATGTACGTAGGACGAATAAACAAAAGTGGTTTTTTTTTTCTTTTTTTCATTAATTAATTATTTATTCATTCATTTATACTGATTATTCACTGATTAATTATAAAGTGGTCTTCTTTTCCTCAATTGTGTCATCAACGAATGAGACGTATCATCGAATATATAATTACCATGAGCGACATGACATGTGTCACTAGTGGGGCAGGATATGATTACCTTCCGAATCACCCGTTATAGATGTGTTTGTGTTGCTTATACTTTAGTTTTCTATAAATTGTTTTGATTTTCCTAGTCCTTGTTTTTTCAATGACGGTGACAGTTTATTTTTGACGTATGACTTTCTTCTCTTTTCTAAAACGATGTTACAAGGTTTTTTTACCGGTATCTACTAGCAGCGGAAGTGATTTAGGATACTATTAGCGTCAATAATGTGTAAAATTAAAGATAGAGGCCCTTTCCCTTACTTACTGAGATCGGGATGCAGCAAGTCCATGACATGCGTCGTTGATGTTGTTGAAGGCGTATGCGTTGTCATGTTCTCCGGAAGGGTGTTTGTTCCAAAGATGGATCTTACCAGCATTGTGGAGGGCCAATATTTTACAAGCATAATCCTTTGCTACTGCATCGCTACACGTTGTGCCAGTTGAATGTGTTGCTTTAAAATAGTTACTGGTTATGTAACAAATGTTTATAACAAAATCCTATACATGTGAAATGAATTTCCCCAGAAAGAATTCATATCTTAATACCCTACCCTATATACAAATGTTTTTTTTTTTATTAAATAGTAATACATACTTCTACACGCGATTTTACTATGATATACATTTACTAGCAGTAGTTTTTTTTTTATTTCATTTTCATTTATTTGCTCTCAATGTCTCATTTCGTTTTATTATTACCTTTAAACAACTGGTCTGACCAGGAGTATATTGCTATAATCTAATCATTGGTGTTTAAAAGTCTACATAGTATTTACTTAGTCTAAAAAATCTTCTTTTTATAATTAAATTCAACCTTAAATATACGTCTTGTATTTCAAATGTATGCGAGGAAATTGCAGCCGATAAAACAAAGCAAGATCTTATTAATAATTACATTTTCCAATAGTCTTAACTTCGCCTCATGTCTTCACCTGCGATTAACTCTTAACTTATTGTGTACGCAGTTGAACTTTGTCGAAGACTGTACTTACAATGTACATGTAAACATGTGTTCCTTAAAATGTGTTTCGGTGTTACATGTATGTGTAAGGCTGGGTTGTTACCATAATGTCATTGCCGTAGACAATAAATCTATTTTCATTCAGAAACATGTGTCCATGTCATTTGGTCATTCCAAGCCATACAACACCTTCTTTCTATAGTAATTGTTTTATACATACTTGTACAGTGACCTGATGTTGCTGTGTTGAGGTAGTTTCCAGCAACCCATAAGTTCTGAAAAAAATATTATATCATAATAGAAAAATTTGTTTCAACATTTTCTATCTGCATCAATACAAAGGCAGAATTAGCCTAGGGAGTAGGAATGAGTTTGGCATGGGGACACAGGAATCCATTATAGAGTTTCATATCATAAATGCATATATATATATTAAAAGTATCACTCCAAATAAATGTTGGCTTGTCAGGGCTCCCACTGTTTCAAAATCTTGGATCTGCACATGCATTGTAAATATTTAAAAAAAAAATAACTAATTCGAGTTTCTTCAAAGCTTTAAAAATGGAAATGACTTTTTTCGAGTGGAAATGGATGATTACGTTTAAAAGTAACTAACCTCGCCATGTACATTCTGAAGCTGATAAAAAGTATACCCGCTTGTAGTATGGATTCCACCATGGAATTTGTAACAGTCGCCAGTATTAAGAGAGGCATGCACGGCTGTATGAGTTCCAGCTGAAAGGTGCAAATGTAAAGTAAATGAAAAATACTAGATACATGATATTAAGTGTTGTCTAATGATGTCTTTAAGAAAGTGATATTTATGACATTATCAGTCCATGAAAGCTTCAAGAAAAATAAAGTGGTTGTGCGATGTAGATATTCCTAGATCATTTTGTTTAGAGAAATCAAATATTGGTGCAATATCATACATGCATATATAAAATATTAACAGTTTTAAAATAAAATACTATTGGACAAAATTGAGTATCTAAAAAATAACAACACATAAATAACATGATCAAGATATGCAACAGCTAAAATATACAGCGCTCTCTTTTTAAATGAACAAAAAATATTAGAGTTGTCTTTCTTTTCCTACATAAATCAAGTACTTTTATCGTGAGTCGATCTCCTACATGTATCAAATAATAAAATATTATGAATATGACAAACGTCGAACTTTCCTAAACACCGTATTAGTAGTTGACTTTCAACCTAATGAGTTTTGTGTTTCATAATCTGGTTTATGTATTCTTTCTTGTGCTGGGATTTTTTGTATTGTTGGTTGTTAAGCGTCCAGTGGCAAATATTTCATGCAGATTCAAGACGATAACAAATTTACAATGCAACTGGTAGGTCCTGTAATAGAGGTCGTTCTGGTTGAGGTTAGGGGGAATGAGGATATTTTATATTGGATCGAGACAGACATTTTGCCTTGCAACACACGGTGGGTATGGTTGTCCTGCGAGAGAACGTACTGTGCTGGTGATTCGGTCCTGACGGGTGCTGGTGATCAATGAAAAAATGTAAACAAAGACGAAAATGATGTTTTCACTCATAAAAAATGGAAGAAATCAGTTGAGATTTTTCAATTTCGTTTCTTATGGGTTCATATATAAACCATTAAAAAAATTACCCTCTAAACTGTTTCAGTAAGCGTAACACAAAAATGCTCATTTTCAGAAAATCTCGAACTGAAAAAATAAAACAAAAATGCTCATAGAGTCCGCTTTCTATACTGCAATCCACACGACAAAACTATTTTGTGAAAAAACATTGCAATTTATTAAAATTTAGCATTTTCTCAATTTATTCATGTCCTGATACTGTGCTGGTGGGTCCTGTCATTGTGCTGGTGGGTCCTGATACGGTGCTGGTGATTTTGGATTAGAAGTTGGTCATATTTGAAACAAATGTTACAAAATCAATAAAATTAGCCAGATAAGTGTTGCCAACAGGATCTATGACACCTATTTTAGTTCTTGTGCATCCATTTGGCTGTTTAAAATGTGTTTTCAAATGATCTGAACTTGTATTACATAATAACTTAAAAGGGCAACATCTTTCGTCCAATATCAGATAACAATAATATATATAGTATCTAAAATAAGTTAAAAAATTTCACAATACTATATATTTCATTTTATGCGTTAATTTGTTCGAAAAAAGTCGAAAAGAAGAGACTTTTTTTAATGTCATGATTATATGTCGCTTTCTAGATCTATGCTTAGCATTTATTTCAGATGACATGGACTCCTCACCCTGATGACCCTGCTGCCTTTTATAACTTTATCCGTATACATATATTAATAGATAAACAAAAGGCTGCATGCAACACGTATTTATGTATTTACAATGATTCGTTGTAACGAGAATATTTGTGGTGAATGGAAACTGTGAGGGTCACAATCTTAAATTGCTTATAAATGTTGCTGGAACCAGTTTCGTTATCTGATCTGAATTTTCTGAAATGTGCAAGGTAGATAGACATTTTGATTTTTTTTTACTCGGTAATGAACCACTGTGTTGATCCCAGGCTAAACATAACAAAAATCTCTGTACAAACGTCTGTGAATTTTCTACAAAAATAGTGATTTTATTTTTCACTAAATTCTCTTTTTCTACTAAATACAATAATGAACTATAAATAACAATGCTTTGCAAGAAGTTTCCCCTTGATATATGTACAAAATTATATCTCTATTATTCATTGTTTGTGCTGTTTTGATACTATTGCAGTTTGCACATTTCGGAATTGACAGGCCACAGGAGGGGTCATAAACCGTACACGAAAAGATAAAATATTGATATAAGTACTTAATTTGCATCTTTGAACCCCCACCCCGGCTTGTTTTTTTAGGAGCCTGGGGTGTCTAAAAATGGTCGATTACAGACAGCCGAGAAGGCATTTTACTTTCCAGGCGTGTTATTGTTGATTGTTAAAGTCCTGAAAACGGATAAATGGAAACAAAAATGTTTGATATATCTGGCTTTAGATTCAGTTTTTTTTTAAATATAAATTAAGGCTACATTTTAATATAATAATTCTATGAATTCACAATATCAAAAAATGCAGGAAAAAAAATGAATGAAGTGAAATATCTTAGTAAGGAGTCATTACTACAGAGATGGTGTGTTTGACACACAAAACTTAAAAACTTACCAATATTAAAATAAAAGTGTATTTTAGTTGAGTATTTTTTCCATTTACTCATTTTCAATTATAATCAAGGCACATTTTATTTTTATTCATAAAAAATATTTATATATAGAAAAGAAGGACCCATTGTTCACTCCCTCCCCCGTAATTCTTTATCAAACATATTTATTTTGAAATGAATAAAGCTAAGAAATTTTATAAGTGTTCTCTAGGTTATCTCTTCTTCATTCTCTGACATATTCTAGCCTGCCCTTTCATAAAATAGTGATTTTTTTTTTAGTGTTCTATCGAACTTTCGAAAAAATAGCTTAAGATACATTTTTCTTTTACAATACAACTTTTAAATCTTACGGGAAACTATTCCAAGCTTTCACTGTAACCTCGCTCTAACTTATCCCCATCCCCCCCAAAAAAAACCAAAAAAAACACCAAACAAACAAACCCGCAATACTATTGTCATTCTTATAGTCAGCACTCAATTGTTCACAAACAAATGTGTTTTAAGCTGCTTAAGACATGATTCAAACGCTAAGAAAGTTCTTTGTTCTATATTTTTGCTCTCCATTTTTATGCAAAACCTTTTACATTTTTATTTTATGGGTTATTGTTGAAGGTCGTATGATGACGTATGGTTGTTAACACATACTTCCTTTGGTTTCTTATGGAAATTTGTCCATTGACAACAAACATACCACATCATCTACTTTATATAAGTATTGTATAAATTACAACGTATTTTGGTGATCTTGCAAAATGATCGTAATCCCGAAAGTCGTAAACATATTTTCTTATCTTCAAAGGGGGCAAGAAGGGTTCCATTAACAGGCCAAAAAATAAGATTACAGTTAGTTTAAAAAAAAAATTGAAAAATAGGGGTATTTTTTCTTTCATAATAACAGTAAACAGATTCACAACAATGTCAATTTCAAGAAAGCAGACAACAGCTAATAAGTCAATAACAGTACAGCATCAATGATCTTGAATATATGCCACTTTTAACTAAAATATAAAAGCACAGAACCAGGACATATGAGCACAGAACCAGGACCGTTTTTCTTATCACCAGCACAGCGTCAGGACAATTCCGTTTAACGCACTTGCACGACTTTTGCAATATAATATTGTTGTAATATACTTTGCATGGTACTTATGACACATCAGAGAAAAATTTAGCAACAAAACAGTCGTTTTATTGCCGTTCTGATACAATGTAAACAAACCCACCAGCACAGAATCAGGACCCACCAGCACCCGTCAGGACCAAATCACCAGCACAGTACGTTCTCTCGCAGGACAACCATACCCACCGTGAACAGGTCAACCAAAAGTTTTGATGTAAGGGCTCTCAGCGAACAGAGAAAATAATTCTCATAGTTTCGTTTTCCGAAATCACCACATTAAAAAAAAATTAAGCGAAGGTGTACGATACCAAAGCCAATATGTTCATCGCCCATACGTTTACTTTTTCTGGTAAAAGGTCTAAAAAATAATATTAAGGAAAATCTAAGCATTTTAACAAATTGAATATATAATTCTCATTTTGGATGGAGTTTTAAAATTATTTCATTTTAAACCTCCGTCATACTTGTGAAGCTGTGTATTTTGATTTTCTTTAGATTAACATCAAACTTTTGTCCAAAAGCAGGGTCTTAATGCCATAGTTCTTATTCGGATAGCCTTGGATTGCTTATAAAATATGTATGTGCGCAAGGACAGTCTATCATAATACCAAAGTTAATATTGAAATTCCCTGATGTGCGCCCTTTAAAAAAAATGTCAATACAAAAATCCAAAACAAAATAAAATCTTTAACAAGAGGCTCTCAAGAGCCTGAATCGCTCACCTTAATTCTTTTGGTTAAATCTCTCATCAATGATTATTTTGGCTTTTCAATTTATTTAAATGTTTTTTGGATCGTCCTATTTTCTTCAAAAGCCAAAAAAAATAATCATTTTCTCCTATGTTCTATTTTAGCCATAGTAGCTATGTTTCTTGACATACAAGGAAATAAAATATAAAATTTATACTAGATACTCTGAAACTCATTTAGCCTAAGTTTGGCTGAAATTGATACAGCAGTTTCAAAGGAGAAGATTTTTTAAAGTAAGTCAACATGATGAACAAATTGTGAAAAAAGTCTTTAAAGGGCAATAACTCCTAAAGGGGTCAACTGATCATTTCCGTCATGTTGACTTATTTGTAAATCTTACTTTGCGGAACATTATTGCTGTTTACAGTTTATCTCTATCTATAATAATATTCAACATAATAACCAAAAACAGCAAAATTTCCTTAAAATTATCAATTCAGGGGCAGCAACCCAACAACAGTTGTCTGATTCATCTGAAAATTTCAGGGCAGATAGATCTTGACCTGATAAACAATATAACCCCAGGTCATATTTGCTCTAAATGCTTTGGTTTTTGAGTTATAAGCCAAAAACTGCATTTGACCCCCATGTTCTATTTTTAGCAATGGCGTCCATGTTTGTTGATAGATCATAACTTCGGATACAATTTACAAACTAGATACCCTAAGGAACATTCAGTTAAAGTTTGGAAGTATTTTGCCCAGTAGTTTCAGCGGAGAAGATTTTTGTAAAAGATTACTAAGATTTACGAAAAATGGTTAAAAATTGACTATAAAGGGCAATAACCCCTAAAGGGGTCAACTGACCATTTCCGTCATGTTGACTTATTTGTAAATCTTACTTTGCTGAACATTATTGCTGTTTACAGTTTATCTCTATCTATAATAATATTCAACATAATAACCAAAAACAGCAAAATTTCCTTAAAATTATCAATTCAGGGGCAGCAACCCAACAACAGGTTGTCTGATTCATCTGAAAATTTCAGGGCAGATAGATCTTGACCTGATAAACAATATAAGCCCAGGTCAGATTTGCTCTAAATGCTTTGGTTTTTGAGTTATATGCCAAAAACTGCATTTGACCCCCATGTTCTATTTTTAGCAATGATCACCATGTTTGTTGATAGATCATAACTTCGGATACAATTTACAAACTAGATACCCTAAGGAACATTCAGTTAAAGTTTGGAAGTATTTTGCCCAGTAGTTTCAGCGGAGAAGATTTTTGTAAAAGATTACTAAGATCTACGAAAAATGGTTAAAAATTGACTATAAAGGGCAATAACTCCTAAAGGGGTCAACTGACCATTTCCGTCATGTTGACTTATTTGTAAATCTTATTTTGCTGAACATTATTGCTGTTTACAGTTTATCTCTATCTTTAATAATATTCAACATAATAACCAAAAACAGCAAAATTTCCTTAAAATTATCAATTTAGGGGCAGCAACCCAACAACAGGTTGTCTGATTCATCTGAAAATTTCAGGGCAGATAGATCTTGACCTGATAAACAATATAAGCCCAGGTCAGATTTGCTCTAAATGCTTTGGTTTTTGAGTTATATGCCAAAAACTGCATTTGACCCCCATGTTCTATTTTTAGCAATGATCACCATGTTTGTTGATAGATCATAACTTCGGATACAATTTACAAACTAGATACCCTAAGGAACATTCAGTTAAAGTTTGGAAGTATTTTGCCCAGTAGTTTCAGCGGAGAAGATTTTTGTAAAAGATTACTAAGATCTACGAAAAATGGTTAAAAATTGACTATAAAGGGCAATAACTCCTAAAGGGGTCAACTGACCATTTCCGTCATGTTGACCTATTTGTAAATCTTACTTTGCTGAACATTATTGCTGTTTACAGTTTATCTCTATCTATAATAATATTCAACATAATAACCAAAAACAGCAAAATTTCCTTAAAATTATCAATTCAGGGGCAGCAACCCAACAACAGGTTGTCTGATTCATCTGAAAATTTCAGGGCAGATAGATCTTGACCTGATAAACAATATAAGCCCAGGTCAGATTTGCTCTAAATGCTTTGTTTTTTGAGTTATAAGCCAAAAACTGCATTTGACCCCCATGTTCTATTTTTAGCAATGATCACCATGTTTGTTGATAGATCATAACTTCGGATACAATTTACAAACTAGATACCCTAAGGAACATTCAGTTAAAGTTTGGAAGTATTTTGCCCAGTAGTTTCAGCGGAGAAGATTTTTGTAAAAGATTACTAAGATCTACGAAAAATGGTTAAAAATTGACTATAAAGGGCAATAACTCCTAAAGGGGTCAACTGACCATTTCCGTCATGTTGACTTATTTGTAAATCTTATTTTGCTGAACATTATTGCTGTTTACAGTTTATCTCTATCTATAATAATATTCAACATAATAACCAAAAATAGCAAAATTTCCTTAAAATTATCAATTCAGGGGCAGCAACCCAACAACAGGTTGTCTGATTCATCTGAAAATTTCAGGGCAGATAGATCTTGACCTGATAAACAATATAAGCCCAGGTCAGATTTGCTCTAAATGCTTTGGTTTTTGAGTTATAAGCCAAAAACTGCATTTGACCCCCATGTTCTATTTTTAGCAATGATCACCATGTTTGTTGATAGATCATAACTTCGGATACAATTTACAAACTAGATACCCTAAGGAACATTCAGTTAAAGTTTGGAAGTATTTTGCCCAGTAGTTTCAGCGGAGAAGATTTTTGTAAAAGATTACTAAGATCTACGAAAAATGGTTAAAAATTGACTATAAAGGGCAATAACTCCTAAAGGGGTCAACTGACCATTTCCGTCATGTTGACTTATTTGTAAATCTTATTTTGCTGAACATTATTGCTGTTTACAGTTTATCTCTATCTTTAATAATATTCAACATAATAACCAAAAACAGCAAAATTTCCTTAAAATTATCAATTTAGGGGCAGCAACCCAACAACAGGTTGTCTGATTCATCTGAAAATTTCAGGGCAGATAGATCTTGACCTGATAAACAATATAAGCCCAGGTCAGATTTGCTCTAAATGCTTTGGTTTTTGAGTTATAAGCCAAAAACTGCATTTGACCCCCATGTTCTATTTTTAGCAATGATCACCATGTTTGTTGATAGATCATAACTTCGGATACAATTTACAAACTAGATACCCTAAGGAACATTCAGTTAAAGTTTGGAAGTATTTTGCCCAGTAGTTTCAGCGGAGAAGATTTTTGTAAAAGATTACTAAGATTTACGAAAAATGGTTAAAAATTGACTATAAAGGGCAATAACTCCTAAAGGGGTCAACTGACCATTTCCGTCATGTTGACTTATTTGTAAATCTTACTTTGCTGAACATTATTGCTGTTTACAGTTTATCTCTATCTATAATAATATTCAACATAATAACCAAAAACAGCAAAATTTCCTTAAAATTATCAATTCAGGGGCAGCAACCCAACAACAGGTTGTCTGATTCATCTGAAAATTTCAGGGCAGATAGATCTTGACCTGATAAACAATATAAGCCCAGGTCAGATTTGCTCTAAATGCTTTGGTTTTTGAGTTATAAGCCAAAAACTGCATTTGACCCCCATGTTCTATTTTTAGCAATGATCACCATGTTTGTTGATAGATCGTAACTTCGGATACAATTTACAAACTAGATACCCTAAGGAACATTCAGTTAAAGTTTGGAAGTATTTTGCCCAGTAGTTTCAGCGGAGAAGATTTTTGTAAAAGATTACTAAGATTTATGAAAAATGGTTAAAAATTTACTATAAAGGGCAATAACTCCTAAAGGGGTCAACTGACCATTTCCGTCATGTTGACTTATTTGTAAATCTTATTTTGCTGAACATTATTGCTGTTTACAGTTTATCTCTATCTTTAATAATATTCAACATAATAACCAAAAACAGCAAAATTTCCTTAAAATTATCAATTTAGGGGCAGCAACCCAACAACAGGTTGTCTGATTCATCTGAAAATTTCAGGGCAGATAGATCTTGACCTGATAAACAATATAAGCCCAGGTCAGATTTGCTCTAAATGCTTTGGTTTTTGAGTTATATGCCAAAAACTGCATTTGACCCCCATGTTCTATTTTTAGCAATGATCACCATGTTTGTTGATAGATCATAACTTCGGATACAATTTACAAACTAGATACCCTAAGGAACATTCAGTTAAAGTTTGGAAGTATTTTGCCCAGTAGTTTCAGCGGAGAAGATTTTTGTAAAAGATTACTAAGATCTACGAAAAATGGTTAAAAATTGACTATAAAGGGCAATAACTCCTAAAGGGGTCAACTGACCATTTCCGTCATGTTGACCTATTTGTAAATCTTACTTTGCTGAACATTATTGCTGTTTACAGTTTATCTCTATCTATAATAATATTCAACATAATAACCAAAAACAGCAAAATTTCCTTAAAATTATCAATTCAGGGGCAGCAACCCAACAACAGGTTGTCTGATTCATCTGAAAATTTCAGGGCAGATAGATCTTGACCTGATAAACAATATAAGCCCAGGTCAGATTTGCTCTAAATGCTTTGGTTTTTGAGTTATAAGCCAAAAACTGCATTTGACCCCCATGTTCTATTTTTAGCAATGATCACCATGTTTGTTGATAGATCATAACTTCGGATACAATTTACAAACTAGATACCCTAAGGAACATTCAGTTAAAGTTTGGAAGTATTTTGCCCAGTAGTTTCAGCGGAGAAGATTTTTGTAAAAGATTACTAAGATTTACGAAAAATGGTTAAAAATTGACTATAAAGGGCAATAACTCCTAAAGGGGTCAACTGACCATTTCCGTCATGTTGACTTATTTGTAAATCTTACTTTGCTGAACATTATTGCTGTTTACAGTTTATCTCTATCTATAATAATATTCAACATAATAACCAAAAACAGCAAAATTTCCTTAAAATTATCAATTCAGGGGCAGCAACCCAACAACAGGTTGTCTGATTCATCTGAAAATTTCAGGGCAGATAGATCTTGACCTGATAAACAATATAAGCCCAGGTCAGATTTGCTCTAAATGCTTTGGTTTTTGAGTTATAAGCCAAAAACTGCATTTGACCCCCATGTTCTATTTTTAGCAATGATCACCATGTTTGTTGATAGATCGTAACTTCGGATACAATTTACAAACTAGATACCCTAAGGAACATTCAGTTAAAGTTTGGAAGTATTTTGCCCAGTAGTTTCAGCGGAGAAGATTTTTGTAAAAGATTACTAAGATTTATGAAAAATGGTTAAAAATTTACTATAAAGGGCAATAACTCCTAAAGGGGTCAACTGACCATTTCCGTCATGTTGACTTATTTGTAAATCTTATTTTGCTGAACATTATTGCTGTTTACAGTTTATCTCTATCTTTAATAATATTCAACATAATAACCAAAAACAGCAAAATTTCCTTAAAATTATCAATTTAGGGGCAGCAACCCAACAACAGGTTGTCTGATTCATCTGAAAATTTCAGGGCAGATAGATCTTGACCTGATAAACAATATAAGCCCAGGTCAGATTTGCTCTAAATGCTTTGGTTTTTGAGTTATATGCCAAAAACTGCATTTGACCCCCATGTTCTATTTTTAGCAATGATCACCATGTTTGTTGATAGATCATAACTTCGGATACAATTTACAAACTAGATACCCTAAGGAACATTCAGTTAAAGTTTGGAAGTATTTTGCCCAGTAGTTTCAGCGGAGAAGATTTTTGTAAAAGATTACTAAGATCTACGAAAAATGGTTAAAAATTTACTATAAAGGGCAATAACTCCTAAAGGGGTCAACTGACCATTTCCGTCATGTTGACCTATTTGTAAATCTTACTTTGCTGAACATTATTGCTGTTTACAGTTTATCTCTATCTATAATAATATTCAACATAATAACCAAAAACAGCAAAATTTCCTTAAAATTATCAATTCAGGGGCAGCAACCCAACAACAGGTTGTCTGATTCATCTGAAAATTTCAGGGCAGATAGATCTTGACCTGATAAACAATATAAGCCCAGGTCAGATTTGCTCTAAATGCTTTGGTTTTTGAGTTATAAGCCAAAAACTGCATTTGACCCCCATGTTCTATTTTTAGCAATGATCACCATGTTTGTTGATAGATCATAACTTCGGATACAATTTACAAACTAGATACCCTAAGGAACATTCAGTTAAAGTTTGGAAGTATTTTGCCCAGTAGTTTCAGCGGAGAAGATTTTTGTAAAAGATTACTAAGATCTACGAAAAATGGTTAAAAATTGACTATAAAGGGCAATAACTCCTAAAGGGGTCAACTGACCATTTCCGTCATGTTGACTTATTTGTAAATCTTATTTTGCTGAACATTATTGCTGTTTACAGTTTATCTCTATCTATAATAATATTCAACATAATAACCAAAAATAGCAAAATTTCCTTAAAATTATCAATTCAGGGGCAGCAACCCAACAACAGGTTGTCTGATTCATCTGAAAATTTCAGGGCAGATAGATCTTGACCTGATAAACAATATAAGCCCAGGTCAGATTTGCTCTAAATGCTTTGGTTTTTGAGTTATAAGCCAAAAACTGCATTTGACCCCCATGTTCTATTTTTAGCAATGATCACCATGTTTGTTGATAGATCATAACTTCGGATACAATTTACAAACTAGATACCCTAAGGAACATTCAGTTAAAGTTTGGAAGTATTTTGCCCAGTAGTTTCAGCGGAGAAGATTTTTGTAAAAGATTACTAAGATCTACGAAAAATGGTTAAAAATTGACTATAAAGGGCAATAACTCCTAAAGGGGTCAACTGACCATTTCCGTCATGTTGACTTATTTGTAAATCTTATTTTGCTGAACATTATTGCTGTTTACAGTTTATCTCTATCTATAATAATATTCAACATAATAACCAAAAATAGCAAAATTTCCTTAAAATTATCAATTCAGGGGCAGCAACCCAACAACAGGTTGTCTGATTCATCTGAAAATTTCAGGGCAGATAGATCTTGACCTGATAAACAATATAAGCCCAGGTCAGATTTGCTCTAAATGCTTTGGTTTTTGAGTTATAAGCCAAAAACTGCATTTGACCCCCATGTTCTATTTTTAGCAATGATCACCATGTTTGTTGATAGATCATAACTTCGGATACAATTTACAAACTAGATAACCTAAGGAACATTCAGTTAAAGTTTGGAAGTATTTTGCCCAGTAGTTTCAGCGGAGAAGATTTTTGTAAAAGATTACTAAGATTTACGAAAAATGGTTAAAAATTGACTATAAAGGGCAATAACTCCTAAAGGGGTCAACTGACCATTTCCGTCATGTTGACTTATTTGTAAATCTTACTTTGCTGAACATTATTGCTGTTTACAGTTTATCTCTATCTATAATAATATTCAACATAATAACCAAAAACAGCAAAATTTCCTTAAAATTATCAATTCAGGGGCAGCAACCCAACAACAGGTTGTCTGATTCATCTGAAAATTTCAGGGCAGATAGATCTTGACCTGATAAACAATATAAGCCCAGGTCAGATTTGCTCTAAATGCTTTGGTTTTTGAGTTATAAGCCAAAAACTGCATTTGACCCCCATGTTCTATTTTTAGCAATGATCACCATGTTTGTTGATAGATCGTAACTTCGGATACAATTTACAAACTAGATACCCTAAGGAACATTCAGTTAAAGTTTGGAAGTATTTTGCCCAGTAGTTTCAGCGGAGAAGATTTTTGTAAAAGATTACTAAGATTTATGAAAAATGGTTAAAAATTTACTATAAAGGGCAATAACTCCTAAAGGGGTCAACTGACCATTTCCGTCATGTTGACTTATTTGTAAATCTTATTTTGTTGAACATTATTGCTGTTTACAGTTTATCTCTATCTATAATAATATTCAAGATAATAACCAAAAACAGCAAAATTTCTTTAAAATTACCAATTCAGGGGCAGCAACCCAACAACGGGTTGTCTGATTCATCTGAAAATTTCAGGGCAGATAGATCTTGACCTGATAAACAATATAAGCCCAGGTCAGATTTGCTCTAAATGCTTTGGTTTTTGAGTTATAAGCCAAAAACTGCATTTGACCCCTATGTTCTATTTTTAGCAATGGCGACCATGGTTGTTGATAGATCAAAACTTCGGATACAATTTATAAATTAGATACCCTAAGGAACATTCAGTTAAAGTTTGAAAGTATTTGGCCCAGTAGTTTCAGAGGAGAAGATTCTTGAAATAGTTTACGACGACAGACGACGACGGACGACGACAGACGACGACGGACGACGACAGACGACGGACGACAGACGACAGACGACGGACGACGACGGACGCCAAGTGATGGCATAAGCTCACTTGTCCCTTCGGGACAGGTGAGCTAAAAACTACATCTAGTTTGAACACATTTAAGATCAAAATAAATAGGAGATTAAGACTAACCTGACGTATGGGCATTGACATGGGAACCAGCTACGCACAGGCATGTACCCGAGGTGGGTTTAGTTCCCGTTATATTAGCAGCCACAAGGCCGACAAAAACAAATACAAAAGCGAACGACAACATTATTCCAGATTTTCGTCCAAGGCTTCCTTCTTGAATATGTCCAAAACAAGCTTTTAAAAGTCACGCACCTGCTTATCTGTCAAGATAAACCGAATAATATCATGAAACTATGTACAATCATGACTTTATATACTTCTATCTTTAGAAAATCTGTAAAGGAAAAGACAATGTGGTTTTATATGACTGAGATATATAAGAACACAATTTCTTTACACTTAAACGAGAAAGGTCATATGCGAATCATCATATGTTGATCTTCCTCGCTTCACTCAGGTAATTTTTCCCAAATAATAAAAAAAAAATCACAAAAAAGAGGAAGTCAATTTGTATGCATTATTAATATACAGGAAGAAAAAGTAGGAAATTTTTACGTTCTTTTAAATGTATATTATTATGTTCCTCATATGAATTTTAACAAAGCACTTTTAGAGGGTCTGGCTGAGGCCCCCCAATTCAATTATTTATTCTGATTTTTAAAACAATTTTTCTCTATCTTTTTTACATTATTCTCTATTCTTTAAAGTTAAGTAACTAGTAATTATTCTCTATCCTTTTTTTGTTTTGGCATACTTTTCCATCCTTTTTGTGTTGTTAACCCCATTTAGACCCTTATTAATCCGTACGGTATAATACATTAAATACATACCCCTGACATGTTATCAAAACCAAAAGTCTGCTGGTGATACCTGGCTTCTTAGGAAGTCAAGATGCATGTGGTCGGTATATTTTAATAGTTTATGTGACAATTGATGTGTACGAAATTGTGTTTTTCCTTTTAATATATCTAATACTGTTAGCCATTAAATTTTATTCCAGTTTTTTGTTGTCCTAGATACAAATGTATGCAGTCAATATTTGCCATTCAGTTTTTAGCAATCAAGAAACATACAAAATGAAACTTTGTACAGATTTGGTATATAGAACGATCATTGTAGATTGAGTACTTTGTTCACTTTGTAGATGTGCATGTATTGTTTATTGTGTTTAAGTATTGAGTCAGTGAAGGGATCAAGAAACAACTATGAACCATTAGATATCAAATAGTATAATATGAATATGTAAGCATTTATAGAACACCGTACGGCTGTGGCGGAATTTATTTCCATAGTAATAATGTTCCAAGATCTTAAAAATGTGAATATTTTCATCCATTGCAGTAAGGGGGCTTCGGTAGCCTAGTGGTCTTAGTAGTTTCTCCTGAAATCACTAGACAGTCAACACGTGCACTGAGGTTGAGACTTCGAACTACGCTCGTGCGGGTGCACTCGACTCCAATCTTAATTGACTAGAATTGTCACCCCACCAATCAAAACTGGCCGCCACGAAATAACCCAAAAGCGGTGCTTAAAGTGAGGTTAAAACACATCAAATCAAATTCCACTGGTTTACATTTAATTTATCATAAATAGGTGTAACACCACTAATTCAGGCCCGGCCAGAAAGCACATACCAGAAAGTAGTACATATTTAACACAAAATAGTTCCTACGCATGAGTGTAACTTTCAAAATATGTAGAATATTTAGGTATTTTTGGTATCAAATAAAAGCTGAAGGACTGGTGAGCATTGTAGGACACTTTTGGACTTTTAATTCTGAATATTAAAAAAACTGCAAAAAATTTTAAAAAGAGGGTACATTTTGTCTGTTTGTCAGATCTGAAGTACATGTTTTGGTACATCTGAAGTTCCGGGAACCAGTTCTTTCTTATATGCCATGTAAGGTATGGTAAGCGGAAGAAGGGATCCCGTAGACCGCCCTACGTCACGAATCATGAATTATGCATATTCTATTTATAGGCTATTTATAAACGATTCTGAAAATACTTATTCTAAAAATAGAATATTCTCAACATGTACAACTATTAAAATAAACGACTCAAAATCATTATCTTTCATGTAACACGGTGAATTTGCTTTATTTATTTTTTATCACATGAAAAAAGGAAAATGTACCGCATTACAGTAGCATATATCATTGTGAAAAAATATATATACAGATTCCTTTATAAAATACATAGATACATTTGATATAGATATGATAAACAGTAGTACTTTAAAAGTGCCTTAATTATGTTGTAAAGACCTGCAAATGTCACATGCACGTGGTCCCATGGCTTTGGATGTACTATGGAATTAATAATATTTGTATTATCCGTTTAAAAGAGTATTTTTATGTAGGCAAATTGAAAAAAAAGATATAGCCTACACATGTTAAACATATTACACGTACTAAATTAAGGCTTTACAGGAGTGTGAGAGGATGTTTAAACTGGTCTGCGTTTAAATAAACGAATCTGTAATCTGACCCCCTGTTGTCTGACCATTCTACTATAGCGGGACGTTCTATAGGAACCATTGTTACTTGTTTACAATAAAGCTATGTGAGGGCGTTCTACATGATCCCCTGTTGTATGAACCCTGTATATTTACTACAGAACGTTCTATAGGATTCCTTATATTGTTTGTTTATCATGTATACACTAAAGGACGTTCTACAGGATCCCCTGGGCAGTCTACAGGATCCATTGTTGTCTGAATATTATATATATATATATATATCTAGTATAGTATAGAACGTTCTATAGGAACAAGTTTCTGGTCAGGATTCTTCTGAAAAAGCTCATACCAAATTTATGAAATACATTCTTGGTGTAAACAGAAAGTCAAGTAATATAACTGTAATGTCAGAGATTCGTAGAATTCCTTTGTATTTTACTATAAATTTATCAATGTAAAAATATTGTCATACATAAAATAAAAAAAAGAAGATGTGGTATAATTGCCAATGAGACAACTATCCACAGAGACCAAAATGAAACAAATATTAACAACTATAGGTCACCATACGGCCTTCAACAACGAGCAAAGCCCATACCGCATAGTCAGATATAAAAGGGCCCGATAAGACAATGTAAAACAATTCAAACGAGAAAACTAACGGCCTTATTTATGTAAAAAAATGAACGAAAAACAAATTTGTAGACTGGAACGTTGGAAAGAAAGATTATTATTTGATGCATTTATATGTTTTAAACATACAGTTACATAGTTCTTATGGTATTCTAGTATAGATTATATTCAGAGAGAGATTGAATTACCTTTTGACCAAACAATTGGTTCTTTATGTCAGTATGTTAAAAATAAACTATGTAAAAGTTATTTCACATTTTGGAATAAACTGAAGTATCAAACAATTAACTCCGAAAAAGGGAAAAATTGTTTTAAAAAAGAAAATATTTAGAATTACAGGACCTTAAAAAAAGACAGTCAATTTGTAAATTAAGAACAAACGCTCACTCTTTAAAAATTGAGACAAACAGATATTAAAAAAAACATATAGAAAGAATTGAGCGTCTTTGTTCTAATTGCTCACTCAGTAAAGGTGAAGATGAGCTTCATTTTTTATTAGAATGCCCTCTTTATGATATTCAAAGGGACGATTTTTCCAAGACATTTCTAACAATTGTTAGAATTTTATAAATTTAAAATCTTCTAAATTTTTATGGCTCTTGACCCCAAAAAATGTTACTCTTATGGAAAAACTGGGCTGTTCTATTGGTGACTGTTTTGAATTAAGGAGATCAAGTATGAACTCTGACACTAAGTCAAGTAAACAATTTGAGAATAAATACATAATTTATATAATGTAATTTTATTAGTTTTTGGCTTGATTCTGACCAATGCTCATTTTCCAAATATATATGTGTACGCCTCTATTACTGTTGTTGTTACCAATTATGTAAATCAATTGTATCTGATTTTATGCCCTTTATGGGCACTGTAATTTTGGAGAAAAATATATATAGGATCTCATATTGTTTGTTTATCATGTATTATACTAAAGGGCGTGTTCTCCAGATCCCCTGTTGTCTGAATATTATATATTAACTATATAACGTTCTATAGGATACCCTATTGTTTGTTTTTGATGTATCTACTAGGCTAAGAGAACGTTCTAAAGAATCCCCTGTTGTTTGTTTATTATGTTTATACTAGAGGACTCTCTACAGGATCCCTTGGTCGGTCTTTTGGGATTCCCTGTTTTCTCAACATTATATATAAACTATAGAACGTTCTATAGGATACCCTATTGCTTGTTTCTAGTGTATCTACTAGGCCAAGAGAACGTTTTACAGGATCCCCTGTTGTTTGTTTTCCAAGTGTATACTATAGGGCGTTCTACAGGATCCCATAGGCGGTCTACAGGATCCCTTGTTTTCTCAACATTATATATATACTATAAGACGTATATGATCCCCTGTTGTTTGTTTTTCAAGTATATACTATAGGGCGTTCTACAGAATACCTGAGCGATCTACAGGATACCCTGTTTATAAAAATTATGCATTTAAGATAGTACTTTCAATAGGTTCCCCTGTTGTTTGCCTATCATGTATATACTATAAGGCTTTCTATAGAATCCCTTGGTTGGTCTACAGGATCTTCTCTTTTTCAACATTATATATCTACTATAAGACGTTCTATAGGGTCCCCTGTTGTTTGTTTAATATGTTTATACTATAGGGCGTTCTACAGTATCCCCTGGGCGGTCTGCAGGATCCCCTGTTTTCTCAACATTATTTATTTACTATAAGACGTTCTACAAGTTCCCCTGTTGTTTGTTGTTCATCTTTATACTATAGGGCGTTCTACAGTATCCCCCGGGCGGTCTGCAGGATCCCCTGTTTTCTCAACATTAATTATCAACTATAAGACGTTCTATAGGATCCCCTTTTTTTGTTAATCAAGTATATACTAAAGGGCGTTCTACAGGATCCCTTGGGCGGTCTGCAGGATCCCCTGTTGTTTATTGTTCGTGTTGATACTATAGGGCGTTCTACAGTATCCCCTTGGCGGTCTGCAGGATCCCCTGTTTTCTCAACATTATTTATTTACTGTAAGACGATCTACAGGATTCCCTGTTGTTTGTTTTTCAAGTGTATACTATATATAGGGCGTTCTACAGGATCCCCTAGGCGGTCTGCAGGATCCCCTGTTTTCTCAACATTAATTATCTACTATAAGACGTTCAATAGGATCCCCTTTTTTTTGTTAATCAAGTATATACGAAAGGGCGTTCTACAGGATCCATTGGGCGATCTGCAGGATCCCCTGTTATTTATTGTTCGTGTTTATACTATAGGGCGTTCTACAGTATCCCTTGGGCGGTCTGCAGGATCCCCTGTTATTCTTACATTATTTATTTACTGTAAAACAATCTACAGGATTCCCTGTTGTTTGTTTTTCAAGCGTATACTATAGGGCGTTCTACAGGATCCCCTAGGCGGTCTGCAGGATCCCCTGTTTTCTCAACATTATATATCTACTATAGGACGTTCTATGGGGTCCTCTGTTGTTTGTTGTTCATCTTTATACTACAGGGCGTTCTACAGTATCCCCCGGGCGGTCTACAGGATCCCCTGTTTTCTCAACATTTATTATCTACTATAAAACGTTCTATAGGATCCCCTTTTTTGTTAATCAAGTATATACTAAAGGGCGTTCTACAGGATCCCTTGGGTGGTCTGCAGGATCCCCTGTTGCCTTAACATTATATATCTACTAAAGGACGTTCTATAAGACCCCCTGTTGTTTATTTTTGTTGTTCATGTTTATACTATAGGGCGTTCTACAGGATCCCCTAGGCGGTCTGCAGGATCCCCTGTTTTCTCAACATTAATTATCAACTATAAGACGTTCAATAGGATCCCCTTTTTTTAATTTATCAAGTATATACTTAAGGGCGTTCCACAGGATCCTTTGGGCGGTCTGCAGGATCCCCTGTTGTTTATTGTTCGTGTTTAAACTATAGGGCGTTCTACAGTATTCCCTGGGTGTTCTGCAGGATCCCCTGTCTTCTTTACATTATTTATTTAATTTAAGACGATCTACAGGATTCCCTGTTGTTTGTTTTTCAATTGTATACTATGTCTAGGGCGTTCTACAGGATCCCATAGGCGGTTCTGCAGGATCCCCTGTTTTCTCAACATTATATATATATATATATATCTACTATAGGACGTTCTATAGGGTCCTCTGTTGTTTGTTGTTCATCTTTATACTATATGGCGTTCTACAGTATTCCCCGGCGGTCTGCAGGATCCCCTGTTTTCTCAACATTAATTATCTACTATAAGACGTTCTATAGGATCCCCTTTTTTTATAATCAAGTATATATAAAAGGGCGTTCTACAGGATCACTTGGGCGGTCTGCAGGATCCCCTGTTGTCTTAACATTATATATCTACTATAGGACGTTCTATAAGACCCCCTGTTGTTTATTTTTGTTGTTCATGTTTATACTATAGGGCGTTCTACAGTTTCCCCTGGGCGGTCTACAGGATCCCCTGTTTTTTCAACATTAATTATCAACTATAAGATGTTCAATAGGATCCCCTTTTTTGTTAATCAAGTATATACTAAAGGGCGTTCTACAGTTTCCCCTGGGCGGTCTACAGGATCCCCTGTTTTTTCAACATTAATTATCAACTATAAGACGTTCAATAGGATCCCCTTTTTTGCTAATCAAGTATATACTAAAGGGCGTTTTACAGGATCCCTTGGGCGATCTGCAGGATCCCCAGTTGTTTATTGTTCGTGTTTATACTATAGGGCGTTCTACAGTATCCCCTGGGCGGTCTGCAGGATCCCCTGTTTTCTCAACATTATTTATTTACTGTAAGACGATCTACAGGATTCCCTGTTGTTTGTTTTTCAAGCGTATACTATGTGAGGGCGTTCTACAGGATCCCCTAGGCGGTCTGCAGGATCCCCTGTTTTCTCAACATTATATATCTACTAAAGGACGTTCTATGGGGTCCTCTGTTGTTTGTTGTTCATCTTTATACTACAGGGCGTTCTACAGTATCCCCCGGGTTGTCTGCAGGATCCCCTGTTTTCTCAACATTAATTATCAACTATAAGACGTTCTATAGAATCCCCTTTTTTTGTTAATCAAGTATATACTAAAGGGCAGTCTACAGGATCCTTTGGGCGGTCTGCAGGATCCCCTGTTGTTTATTGTTCGTGTTTATACTATAGGGCGTTCTACAGTATCCCCTGGGTGTTCTGCAGGATCCCCTGTCTTCTTTACATTATTTATTTACTGTAAGACGATCTACAGGATTCCCTGTTGTTTGTTTTTCAAGTGTATACTATGTATAGGGCGTTCTACAGGATCCCATAGGCGGTCTGCAGGATCCCCTGTTTTCTCAACATTATATATATATATATCTACTATAGGACGTTCTAAAGGGTCCTCTGTTGTTTGTTGTTCATCTTTATACTATATGGCGTTCTACAGTATCCCCCGGGCGGTCTGCAGGATCCCCTGTTTTCTCAACATTAATTATCTACTATAAGACGTTCTATAGGATCCCCCTTTTTTTATAATCAAGTATATACTAAAGGGCGTTCTACAGGATCACTAGGGCGGTCTGCAGGAACCCCTGTTGTCTTAACATTATATATCTACTATAGGACGTTCTATAAGACCCCCTGTTGTTTATTTTTGTTGTTCATGTTTATACTATAGGGCGTTATACAGTTTCCCTTGGGCGGTCTACAGGATCCCCTGTTTTCTCAACATTAGTTATGTACTATAAGACGTTCTTTAGGATCCCCTGTTGTTTATTTTCAAGTATATACTATAGGGCGTTCTACAGGATCCCTTGTTGTCTTAACATCATATATCTACTATAGGACGTTCAGAAGACTGTTTTTCAAGGCTATACTATAGGGCGTTCTACATGATTCCATTGCACGGTCTACAGGGTCCCCTGTTGTTTATGAAAATTATGCAATTAAGATAGGACATTCTAGAGGTTCCCCTGTTGTTTATTTATCATGTATATACTATTAGGCTTTCTACAGGACCACTTGGTTGTTCTGCAGGATCCCCTGTTTTCTCAACATTATATATGTACTATATGACGTTCTATGATCTCCCTGTTGTTTGTTGTTCGTGTTTATACTATAGGGCGTTCTACAGTATCCTCTGGGCGGTGTGCGGGATACCCTCTTTTCTCAGCATTATTTATCTACTATACGACGGTCTATAGGATCCCCTGTTGTTTGTTGTTCATTCACTTGGCGGTCTACACAATCCCCTGTTGTCTGAACATTATACATTTACTAAAGGACGTCCTATAAGAGCCCCTATCGATTGTTTTTCATGTTTATACTACAGGTCGTTCTACAGGATCCTCTTTTGTTTAAAATAATCCATCTGAGATAGGAAATTCTGTAGGTCCCTCTGTAGTTTGTTTTTCATGTATATACTATAAGGCTTTTATGATCCCTTGAGCGGTCTGCAGGATCTCCTTTTTTCTCAACGTTAAATATCTAAAATAGGATCCCCTGCTGGTGTTGTTCGTGTTTATTTTATAGGGCGTTCTACAGTATACTCTTTTGTCTGAACATTATATATCTACTATAAAACGTTTTATAGAATTCCATATATTGTTTGTTTATTATGTATAGGATCCCCTGTTGTCTGAACATTATATATCTACTATAGAACGTTCTATATGATCCCCTATTGTTTATTTATCGTGTATATACTAAGGGGCGTTCTACAGGATCCCCTGGGCGGTCTACAGAATCCCCTGTTGTCTGAACATATATTTACTAAAGGACGCTATACAGGGTCCCCTCTTGTTTGAATATTATACATCTACTATGGGACGTTCTATATAGGTTAGACTGTTGTTTGTTTTTCATGTATATATTACGGGGAGTTCTACATGATCCCCTGAACATCCAAGGGTCGGTCTTCGGGATAGGTTAATAGTTGTGTATCTGCTATAGGGCGTTCCATGTAGAATCTCCGAAGGACATTCTTTGGGATAACCGGGTCGGTCTATAGGAGCCTTGTTGTTTGTGCACCATGTATCTATTAGAGGGCGTTCTATAAGATCCCTTGTGGTTTAATAATTATGTATCTGCTATAGGGCGTTCTATTGGATCCTTGGGGCGGTCTATAGGATCCCTTGTTGGTTGTTCATCATGTATCTATAACAGGTTATTCTATAGGATCCCCAGGTCGGTGAATATGATTCCTGTTGTTTGTTAAACATGTTTCTTCCAGAGGGTGTTTTATAAAATGCTAGGGTCGGTCTATATAGGAGCCCTGTGGTTTAATAGTTGTGTATCTGTATAGGGCGTTCTATAGGATCCCCGGGGCGGTCTATAGGATCCCATTGTTTGGTTATCATGTATTCACTAGATTTATCTACTAGAGAGCGTTTTAATTGATCCCCTGTTGTGTCTATAGGATAACCTGTTATGTTATAATCGTGTATCTGCTATATGATCCCCTGTTGTTTGTTCAACATGTTTCTTGTAGAGGGTGTTCCATAAACCTCAGGGTCGGTCTATGGGAGCCCTGTAGTTTTTTCATCATGTATCTATTACAGGGAGTTATATATATGCTCCCATGGGCGGTCGATATGACCCCCTGTGGTTTAATAGTTGTATATATGTATTGGGCGTTCTATAGGATGCCCTGTTGGTTGTTAATCATGAATATATAACAGGTTGTTTTATAGGATCCCCTGGGCGGTCTATAGGACCCCGTATTGTTTAATAATCGCGCATCTGCTATAGGGAATTCTTTGGGAACCCCGGGTCGGTCCATAGGATCCTCTGTTGTTTGTTCAACATGTTTCTTCTAGAGGGTGTTCCATAAAATCCCAGGGTCTGTCTATAGTACCGGAGCCCTGTAGTTTTTTCATCATGGATCTATTAGAGGGCGTTATATATATGATCCCATAGGCGTTCCATAGGATCCATTGTGGTTTAATAATTGTGTATCTGCTATAGGGCATTCTATTGGATCCCCGGGGCGGTCAATAGGATCCCCTGTTGGTTGTGCATCATGTATCTATAATAGGTTGTTGTATACGATCCCCTGGGCGGTCTATAGGATCCTGTTTTGTTTAATAATCGCGCATATTCTATAGTGCGTTCTATATGATCCCCGGGTCTATCTATAGAATCCCCTATTGCATTGTTTAATTACCTTGCATCTGATATAGAGCGTTCTATGGTATCCCTTTTCTGATTTATAGTCTTACCTGTCTGAAAGTTTCAAAGCCATTGTCCCAGTAGAAATCCAAATATATGCATTTTCTCAATGTCGGATATTTTTATTGACTGTACAATCGCTTGCACGTTTACTGTAATATCACTCGGAGCCTTCCTGTACAATCACTTTGAGCTTTCTTGTAGAATTGCTTGGCCAAATATATTATTGCATTGGTTGTTTCTTGCTGTCCTATTATAGTTATGCGTTTGCTTTTCTACATTGGCTGGAGGTATAGGGGAGGGTTGAGATATCATAAACATGTTTAACCCCGCCGCATTTTTGGGCATGTCCCAAGTTAGGAGCCTCTGGTCTTTGTTAGTCTTGTATTATTTTAATTTTAGTTTCTTGTGTACAATTTGGAAATTAGTATGGCGTTCATTATCACTGAACTAGTATATAATGTGTAGGGGCCAGCTGAAGGACGCCTCCGAGTTCGGGTATTTCTCGTTACATTGAAGACTTGTTGGTGACCTTCTGCTGTTGTTTTTTCTATAGTCGGGTTGTTGTCTTTTTGATACATTCCCCATTTCCATTCTCAATTTTATCTATGGTATTTGAAGTGAAAATAAGCACAAAACCAGTCATTTTGACAATTAAGATTCTATCAAGGAACCCTTTTAAGGTGACCATATCAGAGGCAAAAACAAAATGTGTACAATAGATATAAAAAAAGGTGTTGTATGATTGCAGAGAGACAACTTTCCAAAAAAGTCCAAAAAGACACAGAAACTACCAACTATATGTCACCGTGCGGTCGTCAACAATGAACAAAGCCCATACCGCATAGTCAGCTATAAAATGCCCCGAAATAACAATGCAAATCGAGAAAACAAACGGCTTATTTATGTACAAAAAATGAACGAAAAACAAATACGTAACACCTAAGCAAACAACCACTGAATACATATACAAGACAAAAGAAAAGGACAGTACAAAATATGTTAAGAATCTAATCTTAAATAAAAATGAAAATAATCCTCGTAAAAAAATAAATTTTTATATATACCGACAGGTGACTAGATTCTAAAAGAGTAATTCGCATATTTTGAATTTTACTTAATATATTATTTACCAGCAATTTAAAAAAAGATAATAAATACATATTTGAACAATAAAACAAAGAATTTTTTATTAAATGATCGGGATATTGTAACTTGATAAAGGAATTCGAATGTGAAATGGTTGTAGCTAACCACTGATCCAAGAAAAGACACGTATATGTAAATAAACATGATATTAAAATGAAAAGATGTGGTATAATTTCAAATGAGATGTCTGTTTATTACAAGCTATAGCAACTGGTAGAAAAAGCTCCACTAAATCAAATTTTATCTAGGATGGGAGAGGACTTGATATCTGAAAGACAGAGAAAACACAAAATCCTTCAACATGATTTTTTTTATATCAATGTCATGATTCGGAAACCTTTCAATATTCTGCAACTATATAGCATCCGACAAAGGAACGAAACAGTTTTTGTTTTTTAGTGAGAATAACATTTTATCAAACCTCATTTATATTTTCAATATAAAAATAAGGAGATGTGATATAATTGTCAAATTTCCAAAAAATAAATAGATGTAAGCAGTTATAGTCGGCTATAAAATGTCCCAACATGAAAAATAACAATCAATACCTTTCGAATTTAACTGACGGTCTAATTCATAATAAACCAATTTACGAGAAACATATATGACAGACATGAACCATGTAACGACAACCACTGAACTACGGGCTCTTGACTTGGAACAGGTACATAAAGAAATTGGCAGGACGTCCTCAAAATAAAAAAAAAATCGAAAAAAATGGGGTTTCAACCACCGAAATTCCCTCTCCCCGCATACCGGATACCGTCTAATGCAGGCTGCATCCAGTCAAATAAAAGCTTCAAACATCAGTAACACTTTTGAGTGTGTAATTTAGTTTTAACAAAAAAGATTACAATTCCAAATAATTAACTGTAGTGTAAGTTATTAAATCGTATCAGAAAAAGGAGAGAAAAATCATGTCCGACATAATAAAAATAACCAGGGATCCTATAGACCGCCCCGGGATCCTATATAACACCGTATAGCAGCTACACGATTATTAAACAAGAAGTGATCCTATAGACCCATCAGGAGATCATATAGAACGTTCTCTAGTAGATACATGATTAACAAACAACGGGATCCTATAGACAGTCCCGGGGATTCTATAGAATGCCCTCTAATAGATACATGAAAAACAAAGAACAGGGGAACCTATATAATTTCATATCTTAGATGCATATTTTTTTTAACAAAAGGGGATTCTGTAGACCGCCCAGGGGATCCTGTAGAACGCCCGATAGTATAAACATAAAAACAATCAACAGGGCATCCTGTAGACTGCCCAGGGGATCCAATAGAAAGCCTTTTAATATATAAATAATAAACAAACAATATAGGGGATCCTATAGAACGTCATATAGTAGATTTATAATGTAAAGACAACAGGGAATCCTGTAGACCGCCCAGGGGATCCTATTGAACGCCCTATAGAATATACATGATAAACAAACTACATGGGATCCTTTAGAACGTCTTATAGTAGATAAATAATGATGAGAAAACAGGTGATTTTTAAGAACGCCCTATTGTATAAACATGAAAAACAATCAACAGGGGGTCTTATGAACGTCCTATAGTAGATATATAATTTAAAGATAACAGGGTGTCCTGTAGACCGCCCAATGGATCCTGTTGATCGCCCTTTAGTATATACATGATTAACAAACAATAGGGGATTCTATAGAACGTCTTATAGTAGATATATCATGTTGAGCAAACAGGGGATCCTGTAGATAGTCCAGGGGATCATTAAGAACGTCCTTTAGTAGATATTTTTTTTTAAATAAACGGGGATCCTATAGACCGCCCAGGGGATCCTGTAGAACGCCCTATAGTATAAACATAAAAAATAATCAACAGGGCATCCTGTAGACCGCCAAGGGGATCCGATGGAACGCCCTTTAGTATATAAATAATAAACAAACAATATAGGGGATCCTATAGAACGTCCTACAGTAGATATATAATGTAAAGACAATAGGGGATCCTGTAGACTGCCCAGGGGATCATGTAGAACGCCCTATAGTATAAACATGAAAAACAATCAACAGGGGATCTTATAGAACGTCCTTTAGTAGATATATAATGTTCAGACAACAAGGGACCCTGAAGACCGCCCAGGGAATCCTGTAGAACGCCCTTTAGTAAATACTTGATTTACAAAAAATATGGGATTTTTTAGAACGTCTTATAGTAGATATATTATGTTGAACAAACAGGGGATCCTGTAGAACGTTCTATAGTTTTTATATAATGTTCAGACAAAAGGGGATCCTGTAGACTACCTAGGGGATCCCATCGAACACCCTCTAGAATATACATAATAAACGACAACAAGGGATCCTATAGAACGTCTCTTATAGAAGAAAAATATTGATGGGAAAACAGGTGATCCTTTAGAACGCCCTATTGTATAAACATGAAAAACAAACAAAAGGGGATCCTATAGAACGTCTTATAGTAGATATATTATTTTGAGAAAACAAGGGATCATGTAGACCGTCCAGGGGATCCTGTAGAACGCCCTATAGTATATACTTGAAAAACAAACATCAGGGGATCCTGTAGAATGTCTTGTAGTAGATACATAATGTTGAGAAAGCAGAGGATCACACAGACCGACGATAAACGACAACAAGGGATCCTATAGAACGTCTTATAGTAGATAAATAATGATGAGAAAACAGGTGATTCTTTAGAACGCCCTATTGTATAAACATGAAAAACAATCTTATTAACGTCCTATATTAGATATATAATGTAAAGATAACAGGGTATCCTGTAGACCGCCCAAGGGATCCTGCAGATCGCCCTTTAGTATACGTGATTAACAAACAATAGGGGATTCTATAGAACGTCTTATAGTAGAAATATCATGTTGAGCAAACAGGGGATCCTGTAGACCGTCCAGTGGATCATTTAGAACGCCCTTTAGTATATAAATGAAAAACAAACAACAGGGGATATTTAAGAACGCCTTATAGTAGATATATATTTTTAAATAAACAGGGATCCTATAGACCGCTCAGGGGATCCTGTAGAACGCCCTATAGTATAAACATAAAAAAAAAAACAATCAACAGGGCATCATGTAGACCAGGGGATCCGGTAGAACGCCTTCCAGTACATACTTGAAAAACAAACAACAAGCTTAAGGGGTCCTATAGAACGTCTTATAGTAGATATATTATGTTGAGAAAACAGGGGATCCCGTAGACCGACCAGGGGATCCTGTAGAACGCCCTATAGTATATACTTGAAAAACAAACAACAGGGGATACTTAAGAACGCCTTATAGGGGGGCCCTTTGAACGTCTGATAGTAGATATATTATGTTTAGAAAACAGGGGATCCCGTAGACCGACCAGGGGATCCTGTAGAACGCCCTGTAGTATATACTTGAAAAACATACAAAAGGGGATCCTGTAGAACGTCTTGTAGTAGATACATAATGTTGGGAAAGCAGAGGATCACACAGACCGACCAAGGGATCCCGTAGAAAGTAGTCAGTAGATACATCAAAAACAAACAATAGGGTATCCTAAAGAACGTTCTATAGTTTTTATATAATGTTCAGACAACAGGGGATCCTGTAGAACGTCCTTAAGTATATACATGATAAACAAACAATAAAGGAGATCCTATAGAACTTTCTATAGTAGAAATATAAGGTTCAGACAACAGGGGATCATGTAGAACGCCCAGAAGAGCATGTAAAACGCCCTAATAGAACATGTAGCTTCATTATAAACAATTAACAGGGGAAACAAAGACCAGCACCCCCAACCCCACCACTACCACCACCCCCTCACACCTCGTAAAATAAATGTCTAAGAACGTGTAAGCTACATGGTTTTTTTTTTTAATTTGCCTACATCAAAGTACTTTGTTAAGCGGATAATAACAATATTATTAACTCCCATTATATTCAAAGCCATGGGATCACGTGCATGGGACATTTGCAAGTCTTTACAACATAATTAAGGCACCACTACTGTGTGTCATATATATATGTGAAATATCATATATATCTTAAAAAGGAATATATGTATTTGCTTAATGAGGGCACAATGATATA
The DNA here is from genome assembly GCF_036588685.1 of Mytilus trossulus. Taxonomy (NCBI): domain Eukaryota; kingdom Metazoa; phylum Mollusca; class Bivalvia; order Mytilida; family Mytilidae; genus Mytilus; species Mytilus trossulus. Next base: position 786,048 of record NW_026963311.1, read on the forward strand.
TGCTACTGTAATGCGGAACATTTTCCTATTTAAGACACCATTTCACGTTGAACGTGAAATAGTTTCTGACATGAACGTTGCACGAAAAATAAAGACTTTTTGCATGGTGAACCTTTTGTGATTGAGTCACTGTCCTTTTGTGTATATGAACTTTTTATCTTACTTAATATTCCCTATTTAGTGTGTACACATTTATGATACAAATAATTTACAGCTTTTAAAAAAGTATATAAAGATATTCTGAATTTTTAAAATGCAAATTAAGGAACAACATCATTGGCCTTACCGCCTTATCATTTCTTATCACGGAAACAAAATTAAACCAATTTCGTTCTTGACCATGTTGACGATCCCTGTCTAGTGTTTGATTAAATTTTTTTCAAATACTGAGCACGCAAAATAAGCATTTGAATCACGAAGCACGTATACAAATTACATAAGCAGAACATGTTGAACACCTATAGCTGTTTTGCACGACTGAACGTGAAATAAAAAGGTAAAAACACGTTGAACGTGAAATAAAAAAAACGCGATCACGTTCCACGAAAATAACCCTCTACCACTCTCCATGAAAGTTAATGATTTTGCATCGTCTTTTTTTAAGATAGTTTTATATGTTAAGAAAATTCTATTTTTAGCATTAGTATTTTCCGAATCATTTAAAAATAGCCTATAAATAGAATATGCATAATTCATGAATCGTGACGTAGGGCGGTCTACGGGATCCCTTCTTCCGCTTACCGATCATCCGGTAAGCGGAAGAAGGGATCCCGTAGACCGCCCTACGTCACGATTCATGAATTATGCATATTCTATTTATAGGCTATTTAAAAACGATTCGGAAAATACTAATGCTAAAAATAGAATTTTTCTTAACATGTAAAACTATCTTAAAAAAACGATGCAAAATCATTAACTTTCATGGAGAGTGGTAGAGGGCTATTTTCGTGGTACGTGATTGCGGTTCAGTCGGGCAAAACAGCGAGGTGTTCAACATGTTCTACTTATGTAATTTTATACGTGCTTCGTGCTCAGTATTAAAAAAAAAAAATAACACTAGACAGGGATCGTCAACATGGACAAGAACGAAATTGATTTAATTTTGTTTCCGTGATAAGAAATGATATATATATAAGGCGTTAAGGCCAATGATGTTTTTCCTTTATTTGCATTTTAAAAGTTCAGAATATCTTTATATACTTTTTTAAAAGCTGTAAATTATTTATATCATACATGTGTTCACACTAAATAGGGAATATTGAGTATAACAGAGAGTTCATGTATACAAGAGGACAGTGACTCAGTCCCAAAAGGTTCACCTTAAAGTCTTTATTTTTCGTGCAACGTTCATGACAGAAATTATTTCACGTTCAACGTGAAATGGTGTCTTAAATAGGAAAATGTTCCGCATTACAGTAGCATATATCATTGTGCCCTCATTAAGCAAATACATATTCCTTTTTAAGATATATATGATATTTCACATATATATGACACACAGTAGTGGTGCCTTAATTATGTTGTAAAGACTTGCAAATGTCCCATGCACGTGATCCCATGGCTTTGAATATACTATGGAGTTAATAATATTTTTATTATCTGCTTAATAGAGTACTTTGATGTAGGCAAATTGAAAAAAAAAACGTGTAGCTTACACGTTCTTAGACACGAGACGTTACCTTTACGGGGTGTGAGGGGTGGTGGTAGTGGGTTGGGGGGTGGGGGTGCTGGTCTTCGTTTCCCCTGTTAATTGTTTATAATGAAGCTACATGTTCTATAAGGGCGTTCTATGAGATCTTCTGGGCGGTCTACATGATCCCCTGTTGTCTGAACCTTATATTTCTAGTTATAGAACGTTCTACATGTTCTATAGGATCTCATATATTGTTTGTTTATCATGTATATAGCAAAGGACGTTCTACAGGATCCCCTGTTGTCTGAACATTATACATAAACTATAGAACGTTCTATAGGATACTCTATTGTTAAGTTTTTGAAGTATCTAATAGAGGACTTTATACGGGATCCCTTGGTCGGTGTGTGTGATCCATTGCTTTCTCAACATTATGTATCTACTAAAGGACGTTCTATAAGACCCCCTGTTGATTGTTTTCATGTTTATACTATAGGGCGTTCTACAGGATCCCATGGGCGGTCTACAGGATGCCCTGTTGATAGTTTTTTTATGTTTTTATCATAGGGCTTTCTACAGGATCCACTGGGTTGTCTACAGGATCCCCATTTGTTTAAAAATATGTATCTTCTATAAGACGTTCTAAGGTATCACCCGTTGTTTGTATTTCATTTATATACTATAAGGCGTTCTACAGGATCCCCTGGGCGGTCTACATGATCCCCTGTTTTCTGAACATAATATATCTACTATAAGACGTTCTATAGGATCCCCTATTGTTTGTTTATCATGTATATACTCAAGGGCGTTCTACAGGATCCCCTGGGCGGTCTACAGAATCCCCTGTTGTCTTTACAGTATATATGTACTAAATGGCGTTCTATAAGACCCCCTGTTGATTGTTTTTCATGTTTATACTATAGGGCTTTCTATATGATCCTTTGGGCGGTCTGCAGGAAAATTTGGGTGGTCTGCAGGAATCCCTGTTTTTCAACATAATATATGTACTATAGGACGTTCTATTGATTGTTTTTCATGTTTATACTAAAGGGCGTTATACAGGATACCATGGGCGGTCTACAGGATCCCCTGTTGTCTTTACATTATATATCTACTATAGGACGTTCTATAGGATCCCTATATTGTTTCTTTATCATTTATATACTAAAGGGCGTTCTACTGGATCCCCTGGGCGGTCTACAGGATCCCCATTTGTTTAAAAAATATATATCTATTATAAAACGTTCTAAAAGAGGGACGGAAGATACCAAAGGGATAGTCAAACTCATAAATCTAAAACAAACTGACAACGCCATGGCTAAAAAGGAAAAAGACAAACAGAAAAAAAACAATTGTACACAGGACACAACACAGAAAACTAAAGAATAAACAACACGAACCCCTCCAAAAACTAGGGGGATCTCAGGTGCTCCGGAAGGGTAAGCAGATCCTGCTCCACATGTGGCACCCGTCGTGTTGCTTATGTGATTACAAATCCGGTAAATAGTCTAATTCGGTAGGTCACATTCATGAAAAGGAAGAGGATTGTAGTTACGACGTAAGGAACATATCCGATATCATTTGTGAAATGTTTATTCCATAACGGTCAACCAACTCGTGATAGCGTCCGTAAAATTTACGAAGGGATGATTTCAACTTCACCATTTGGAACTCTTGGTTTAAAAGCTTCCTTGTAAGCAGCAACCCTCTATCAAGAAAATCATGATAGGAAATGCAAGCACGGGAATATCGTATCAATTGGGAGATATATACCCCGTATGCAGGTGCTGCTGGAATGTTGCTACTTAGAAATGGAAAGTTCACAATTGGAAAGCTGAAATCATCTCTTTTGTCGTAAAGTTTTGTTTTCAACCGACCCTCATTGTCAATTTCTGGATGTAAGTCAAGATATGAAGCCGATTTAACTGTAGCTGTAGTATCCTTTATCTCTAGTTCGATGGGATAGATGCGTTCCACATAGTCACCAAATTTTGAATTGTTTAGTGAAAGAACATCATCTATATAGCGGAAAGAAGAGTTAAAGGATATTGCTAGCTTCTTATCTTTTTTCCTAAGAAGTTCCTGCATGAAGTCAGCCTCATAATAATAAAGAAACAAGTCGGCAAGTAGAGGGGCACAGTTTGTACCCATTGGAATGCCGACAGTCTGTTGAAAAACACGTCCTCCGCACGTAAAGAATATGTTGTCAATCAAGAAATCAAGCATCTTGATAATATCAGTTTCAGAGAATTTTTTGTTTGAATCAGAGTGATTCTTTACAAAGTAGGATTTATCCCTCCCTAAGACAAGATACTTGTATCTACGTTGGCCATTCTTTTTTATGAAGCAAAGTAATACCAACTCTTTCAATTTGTCTTTTAGTTTGGAATGTGGAATACTTGTGTAAAGAGTGGAAAAGTCAAATGTTTGAATACTGTTACAAGATGAAAGAGAGTTAGATTGTATATACTCTAAAAGATCTTTGGAATTTTTAAGTATCCACATCTGATTCACGCCACCTCTAGAATAGGCAGTTTCACAATAACTTTGAAGCCCGTCTTTGATTGCTGATAAAATAGATGTTAATAATTTAGAAAGAGGTTTCGTGGAGCACTTGGAAGACCCAGCAATATACCGTTGTTTGTAAGGACACTTATGTAGTTTAGGTATCCAATACAGTGATGGAAGATCCAGTTCTTCATCTTTGGTGAAATTCCAAAGGAACATAGAACAGACCTATGATTATCCAGATTTCCTCTTTGGTAAGTGTCGTGAGGGTATATGTTGAGTTTCCAAGTGAATTGTCAATACCTAATTCGTTTATCAAGTAGTTGATGTAATGACTTTTACACACAACAACGATGTTATTTGGGGCTTTATCAGCGGGGACAACAACATATTTGTCATGGAGGTCGGATAGGTCTTTTGCAACATTTGGGTCTTTAAAGATTGACGTAGCATGGGCATTGATGGACCCATTCAGTTTCTTAATTCTGATTTGTATCAACGACCTCACTGCCTTAATCCATTCGGAAAGAGTGTCTACGTCTTCCTTCTCGCGCTTAGCCCATTGCCTGGCATAATCCTCGACTGAATCCATCAAAATTTTAAAGTTGTATTTCCAGTTGATGGATTTAGGCTCACGATATTTCGGACCTTTCGATAACACATTTCGTAGAGAAGTGTTATTAACAATGTTAATGTCACCGGTAATAACGTGGCCAGCAGGATTATTTGTGAATTGGGAACTAGCACAAGTGCTATCAGGAGGTTTAGACTTGAAGTCGTCAATATCGAGATCCTGCAAAACACGTTTGTAATTGAAAATTTTAGTTTCAATAGGTTTGGTATAGGTATAAGAAATTATTGGTACAGACTGGTCTTTGAAATAAGGAGGTATTTTCGATTGAACTAATTTATGATGAAGGAAGTATCATCTGTTGTTTGTTTTTTATTTATATACTATAGGGCGTTCTACATGATCCTCTGGGCGGTCTACATGATCCACTGTTTTATCATCCCCTATTGTTTGCTAATCATGTATATACTAAAGGGCATTTAACAGGATCCCCTGGGCGGTCTACAGGATCCCCTGTTGTCTTTACATTATATATGTACTAAATGGCGTTCTATAAGACCCCCTGTTGATTGTTTTTCATGTTTATACTATAGGGCTTTCTATATGATCCCTTGGGCGGTCTGCAGGAATCTTTGTTTTGCAACATAATATATGTACAATAGGACGTTCTATATTGTTTGTTTATTATTCATATACTAAATGGGCGTTCTACCGGGTCCCCTAGGCGGTCTACAGGATGCCCTGTTGATTGTTTTTTTTAATGTTTATACTATCGGTCGTTCTACAGGATCCCCTGGGCGGTCTATTGAATCCCCTTTTGTTAAAAAAATATGCATCTGAGATAGGAAATTCTATAGGTTCCCCTGTTCTTTGTTTATTATGAATATATTATAGGGCGTTTATGATCCCTCGGTCGGTTTGCAGGGTCCCCTGTTTTCTCAACATTATATATCTATCATAGGAAGTTCTATAGGATCCCCTGTTGATTGTTTTTCATGTTATACTATAGGCCGTTCTACATGATCTCCTGTTGTCTGAGCATTATATATTCTTCAAAATCCCTTGTTTTTGGGAGTTTTTTTAAAGTAAAATTATTGAAATATTCTTCTTAAGGGGTGAAATGTAGATAGCTCGAACTATTGTGTGTTAAAAGTAGCGAGGAATTCAAGTTTAAAGCTGAAACAGCCTTTTTTTTACTTTTTACTTTTTTGATTTTCGGAGGTCGTGCCAGTAAAACAGTATTTCTATCTCTCATTACGGATATCATAAAAGAATCTCACCTGCCGACTGTTTTCTGGACCGTGTCATGATGAAATTGTGAAAGTGATTTAGGGATGTTTTGGAATTCGATTAATCAAACAAATTGATTATAAAAACCGAAAACACAATGTTATAGCTGTTTTTACTTTAACAGCTAAACACCTATTATAAATGTCATCAAACGCAGCTCCGCGTTTGACACATTCCTTTCAAATTATTGATAGAACTTTGATAAAGCGTAGGTCAGTTGATTAGTAATCACGTTGATTCTGTGAAACTGACTGTTTTATTTATACTTTGAATGTTAAAATAAGATTGAATGGTCTCTTCTGATACTTGAAAAATGTTGAAGTCAACCCATGCTTTGCAAATTTTAGGGGGGAGGCGCACGCCCGCCACGCCCCCGCCTAAATCCGCCCCTGATATATAATTGCAATATAAACAGTGACATCAAATGAATTATGTGCATGGACAAAACAAGTGTCGAACATCCTCCACGTTTTAAAATTATTTGGTCGCCATTTTTCAAAATTTTATTAAAATAACAACAGCATGTTTAAGCTTAATCAAATGGAACCAATATTCTGTTAGATGCTGCTTTAAGGTAAGACAATGACTGAAAACTAAATCATCCATCAGTTATTTGATTTTCATTGACAAATCTTACTAATTATATTTTTACCATGTCGCCCCACGCTGTCAATGTGGTCGCCATCTTGAAAAATAATACCAGATTTTCTGAAAATAGCCTATTTTCAAATCAATTTGGAAGGGACATAATAGAAAATTAAACTATTCCATATACGATATTTCAAATATTTATGAATATAAGAATAAGCACATAGACCCACAATTATTCCATCTGTTTTGTTTGAATCGCAATTTAAGGTTAAACACGACAGAAAATCCAATATTTATCGTAGTTGTATGATTTAACAGTGTGAACTATCGAGGCAACAAGACACATTTTCAAAAGCATTTGGAAGGGAGAAGATCAAAATTTAATCTTTTCCAAAAGGAATATTTATATTTCTAAACATATGAGGAATTACCATATAGACCCACACTTTTAGTATAATGAACTTAAAGTAATGTATTTCATCGATTCCAGAAAGCCCCTATGCATTTCTATACATTTTACTTGGGCTTGGTACGGGTGATGCGTGACGTCACAAAAGTCACGTGATGACTGCTATAGTTGGGTGCAGGTGGCAGTTAGGTCCGCTGCTGTATGCCCTGAGGTAATCGGTGCCCTGAGGTAATTGGTGCCCTGAGGTAATCGCAGTAATGCGCCATTGATTAAATACGCACGAAAATATAGTTCTTATTTAGATAGATCTTAATACCAAATTTTAATGTGACCAAATACCAAAGATGTCAACAAACTTCCCAAATGATTTTATTATTTGTATTCACCGATCATTCATTTCTTATGTACGTGTAGGGTGGTGATGGCTGGTAAAATTATAACCTTCTTTTTTTTTTATAACAGTTCAATTAATGATCTGAAGTATTCATTCATGACAAGGTTACCTGAGGTAACCCCAATTATAACAACAAATACAACCATTAAACTCAAGTCAACTAAGGTAACTTTATATATATACCATACCATAAACAATACAAATCTATGAAGTCCTACACTCTAAATTAAGAAATTGTGTAATTAAAATATAAATGTATACACTAGCAACGTATGTACTAGAAATTCTTTCATAACAGGGTAACCTGCGGTAACCCAAACAATAACAGCAAATACAACCTATTTAACTCAAGTTAATTCAGATCACCTTTACATATACATCACACAAACAATATAATTTCAATGAATTCCTACATAACAAAAGAAGAAAGTGGTTTATTACAGCATAAATGCATATACTAGCAAAGTATCTACTAAGTATTTTGTTATGACAGGGTTACCTCAGGTAACCCATAAAATAGCAACAAGTATTATCCATTGATATCAAGTTAACTAAAGTCGCTTTTCCGATATATCACATAAACAATACACATCTATGAGGCCTACATGTAAAATAAAGATATTGTTTGATTACAACATAAATGTTTTCACTAGCAAACCATCTAATAAGCATTCTTTATAACATGGGTACCTGAGGTAACCCCAGACATAATTACTAATATAACCCACTTAACTTAACTGAAGTAAACTGAGATCACCTTTACATGTGCATCACATAAACAATACAACTTTCGTGAAGTCCTACATTTGAAATAAAGAAGTTTGTTTATTACAATTAATGTAAACAATAGCAAAGTATCTACGAAGAATTCATTCATTACAGGGTTACCTGAGAGACAGGGTTACCTCAGGTAACCTAATAATAACAACAAATACAACCCTTTTAACTCAAGTTTACTCAGGTAACATATATCTATACATCGCATAAACAATACAAATCTATGAAGTCCTACATTTTAAATTAAGAAATTGTGTAATTACAAAATCAATGCATATACCAGCAAAGTATCTACGAAGTATTCTTTCATAACAAGGTTACCTCAGGTAACCCCAAAAATAATAGTAAATATAATCAATTCAAATAAAGTTAACTTAAGTTGCCTTTCCTAAATATCATATTAACAATACACATCTATGAAGTTCAAACTTATAAAAAAGTAAATCGTTTATTACAACTCAAATGTATATTCTGGAAAACTATCTACAAAGTATTCTTACATGACAGGATAACTTCGGGTAACCATAACAATAACATCAAATAAAAAATACAAATCTATGAAGTCCTAAATTTTTAAATTCAAATGTATACACTAGCATAGTATCTACTAATATGTTTTTCATTACAGGATTACCTGAGGTTACCCAAGTAATAACAGCAATTACAACCAATTTAACTCAAGTTAATTCAGATCACCTTTACATTTACATCACATAAACAATATAACTTCAATGAATTCCTACATTGAAAATGAACACCATAAATACATATACTAACAAAGTATCCATTAAGTATTCTAAAATAGCTACAAGTATAATCCATTTAAATCGAGTAAAGACATATTGCATTTTCTAAATATCGCGTAAGCAATTTACATCTGTGAAGTCCTACATGTAAAATAAAGAAATTGTTTGATTACAACATAAATGTTTACACTAGCAAACTATCTAATAAGCATTCTTTCATAACAGGGGTACCTGAGGTAACCCCAAATATAATTGCAAATATAACCCACTTAACTGAAGTTATTTGAGATCACCTTTATATATATATCCCATAAAAAATATAACTTCAATGAAGTCCTACATTCAAAATGAATAAGTTGGTTTATTACAATTAATGTAAAGACTAGCAAAGTATCTACGAAGTATTCATTCATGACAGGGTTACCTCAGGTAACCCCAATTATAACACCAAATACAACCCATTTAACTCAAGTGAACTCGTGTAATATTTACATATAATCTCATAAACAGTACAAATCTATGAAGTCATACATTTTAAATTCAGACATTGTGTAATTACAGCATAAATGCATATACCAGCAAAGTATCTACGAAGTATTCTTTCAGGAAACCCCAAAAATAACAACAAATATAATCGATTCAAATCAAAATAACATAAGGTTGCAGTCTTGTTATTGACTGCTCCATAGGCTTACATGCAAAACAGCTGATCTTAGAAAAAAATTCATGTTCATATCATGGATGTACCAAAGTGAAATTGTGATTTAATTAAAAAAAGGGGGTCTTGCCACGAAGAATAAAACGTTACGCAATCCTGAAGTCAACTCATTTTTTTTCTACTTTCTGTTTGCTATTTTTACTTTCCTGGAATGATATCCCCAAAAGATGCAAGATTTGTTCACTGAGGTAACCTGACCTTGCACAAGAGTAGAATGGTTCCCTGAGGTAACCTGACCATGCACAGTTGTACAGTGGTTCCCTGAGGTAACCTGATCATGCACATAAGTACAATGGTTCCCTGAGGAAACCAACCATGCACAGTAGTACAATGTTTCCTGAAGTAATCTGACCAGGCACAGTAGTGCAATTGTTCCCTGAGGTAACCTGACCATGCACAGAAGTACAATGGTTCCCTGAGGAAACTTGACCATGCACAGAAGTACAATGGTTCCCTGAAGTAATCTGACCATGTACAGTAGTACAATGGTTCCCTGGCGAAACCTGACCATGCACAGTAGTACAATGGTTCCCTGAGGTAACATGACAATGCACAGTATTACAATGGTTCCCTGAGGTAACCTGGCCATGCACAGTAGTACAGTGGTTCCCTGAGGTAACATGACAATGTACATTAGTGCAATGGTTCCCTGAGGAAACCTGACAATGCACAGTAGTACAATGGTTCCCTGGGGTAACCTGACCATGCACAGTAGTACAATGGTTCCATTAGATAAACTTACCATGCACAGTAGTACAATGGTTCCCTGAGGTAACCTGGCAATGCACAGAAGTACAATGGTTCCCTGCAGTAACCTGACCATGTACATAAGTACAATGATTCCCTTGGGAAACCTGACCATGTACAGTAGTACAATGGTCACCTGAGGTAACATGACTATGCACAGTAGTACAATGATTCCCTGAGGTAACCTGACCATGCACAGAAGTACTGTGGTTCCCTGAGGTAACATGACCATATACAGTAGTACAATGGTTCCCTGAAGTAACCTAATCATGCACAGTAGTCAGGTTCTCTGAAGTAACCTGACCATGCACGGTAGTGCAATGATTCCATAATTACTTACCATGCACAGTAGTACAACTGTTCCCTGAAGTAACCTGATCATGCACAGTAGTACAATGGTTCCCTGAGGTATTCTGACCATGCACAGTAGTACAATGATTCCCTGAGGTTACATGACAATGCACAGTAGTACAAAATTTCCCTGAGGTTAAATAACCATGCACAGTAGAACAATGGTTTCCTGAGGAAACCTGACAATGCAGAGTAGTACAATGATTCCCTGAGGTACCTTACCGTGCACAGTAGTAGAATGGTTCCCTGAGGTAACCTGACCATGCACAGTAGTAGAGTGGTTCCCTGAGGAGACATGACAATGCACAGAAGTACAATGGTTCCCTGAGGTAACCTGGCAATGCGCAGTAGTACAATGGTTCCCTGAAGTAACCTGACCATGTCAATAGTACAATGGTTCCCTGGGGAAACCTGACCATGCACAGTAGTACAAATGTTCCCTGAGGTAACATGACAATGCACAGTAGTACAATGGTTCCCTAAGGTAACCTGACCATACACAGTAGTACAGTGGTTCCCTGAGGTAACCTGAGGTAACCTGACCATGCACAGTAGTGCAATGGTTCCCTCGGTAACATGACCATGCACAGTAGTACAATGGATCCCTGAGGTAACCAGACCATGCACAGTAGAAAAATGGTTCCTTGAAGTAACCCGATCATGCACAGTAGTACCATGGTTCCCTGAGGTAACCTTACCATGCACAGTAGTACAGTGGTTCCCTGAGGTAACCTGGTCATGTATAGTAATTTACATATGACCTGAGGTAACCTTGTCATGTACAGTAATTTACAGATGACCTGAGGTAACCTGGTCATGTACAGTAATTTACAGATGACCTGAGGTAGCCTGTCCGTGAAAAAAAAGAAAATAGATGTAATCTGGACTGACTAAGCTGACGAAGGGAGTTATGAACATTCAATTGTGGTAACCTGAGGTTTATAGAAAATTAGCGTTTTGCAAATGTTAACTGTGGTAACATTCAGCTGGTACAATGACCATGAAGTTGTGACCTTAGGTAACCTCACCATATTCTTATTCTAACATACAGAGGTATTCTGAGGTTACATATTTATTTACAGTAGTTAAGAAATGACATTAGTTAACATGTACATTTGGCCATGTATAGAAATGCAGAAGTGCCCTGAGGAAAACTAAAAAAAATAGTGTTTTGTAAAGTTTATACAAAGTGTGGTAATACGAGTATGTGCAGTAATACAGAGTAACCTGACCATGTACAGCAATACAGAGGTAATATTAGGTAACCTCACAATGTTCAATCATACAGAGGTGACCTGAGGTAACCTCACCATGTGAGCAATCATAGATATGATCTGAGATACAGGAAATACACCGTTATTTAGAGATGACCTAAGGTTATCTGACCATGTACAAAAGTCCACTGGAGATGTGAGGTTTTTCCTTGAAAATATCCAACATCTCTCAAATAAGATTGATTAAGACAATTTACATTTTAAAAAAGCAGTTATATACTTTATAACCTGTGCTTGTAACTACGTTACTTTCAAAGTAATGTCAAATGAAAAAAAAGTAGATTACTGTTCGTACTGCAATGTTTCTCTTTTTTAATACTGGTGAATCAAATCCTTACAGTTTGTACTGGCTGGTCATCATCGCGTATGATACGATTTTAATACTCATACATAGCTAATGAATATTATGCATGAATATAGACAAGATCAGCACGTGTAGCCATAAACTGAGAGTTGTATATTTGTAGTGTAAATATATAGATTCCGTTTATAGAATACAAAATTAGATCAGAAACATAGTTATTAAAATTGAGAAAGAAAATGGTGAATATGTCAAAGCGACAACCACCCGACCATAGAGCAGACAACAGCCGAAGGCAACCAAAGGGTCTCCAATGTAGCGAGAATTCCCGCAGCTGTAGGTTTCCTAAAAATATGCATAATAGTTCAGTGATAATGGACGTCATACTAAACTCCGAACTATACACAAGAAACTAAAATTTAAAACCATACAAGCCTAAAAAAGGCCAGAGGCTCCTGACTTGGGACATGCGCAAAATTGCGGCGGGGTTAAACATGTTTATGAGATCTCAACCCTCCCCCTATACATCTAGCCAATGTAGAAAAGTAAAAGAATAACAATACGCACATTAAAATTCAGTTCAAGAGAAGTCCGAGTCCGATGTCAAAAGATGTAACAAAAGAAAATAGATAAAATGACAATAGTACATAAATAACAACAGACTACTAGCAGTTAACTTACATGCCAGCTCCAGACCTCAATTAATCTGATTGAAAGATTATGTGTTCATCATATGACTATCAGGCACAATCCCTCCCGTTAGTGGTTTAGTATCATACTATCATAAAATATATGAGAAGAACATAACCCGTGTCATGCCAACAACTGTTTTTTAGAAATAGATGTGTTTAGTTCCGATTCAAAGTCTCTATCAGTGAATCAATATTAAAGCCAAAATATGCAATCTTTAATGACCTGACAACAGTATCGTAACTATATCCCTTTTTAATAAGTCTAGTTAAAGGTTTCGTTAGTTTCTGAGGAGAATACTGACATTTTTGTTCTTTATATAAAATACTTCCATAAAAAATTGGATGTGAAATACCTGAACGTATGAGATGTCTGCATGTTGAGTTATATTTACCAATTATTTCCTTATACTGATGATAAAATTTAGTAAATTTTTTGACCAGTTTGTGATATCGAAAAACCCTGGTGTAATAATTTTTTAGTAATACATAAATTTCTCTCGCTAAATTCTAATACGTTATTACATACACGAGAGAATCGTACAAGTTGCGATATATAAACACCATAAGATGATGACAAGGGAACGTCACCATCTACAAATGGATAATTAACAATAGGAAATGAAAAAAAACATCTCTCTTATCAACAATTTTTGTCTTAATCTTCCCGTTTATGAAATAGATATCAAGATCGAGGAAAGGGCAGTGGTCATTGTTATCATTAGCTTTAATTAAAGTAAGTTCTACAGGATAAATTTCTTTAGTATACATACGGAAGTCGTTATTATTGAGAGCCAATATATCATCCAAATATCTGAAAGTATTGTTAAATTTTTGTATCAAATATTGTTTTTAAGGGTCTTTGCTAATTTAAGTCATAAATTGTAACTCATAACAATACAAAAACAGGTCCGCAATAATTGGTTCACAGTTAGTTCCCATTGGAATTCCAATAACTTGACAATATACGGAATCTCTAAAGCGAACAAAAATGTTATCAAATAAAAATTCAAGCGCATAAATAGTATCAAAGTATGTCCAATTGACATAGTTCTTTTGTTTATTGCTACTAAAAAATGATCGCAAAGAGTTTGAACATGTGTACTCGCATTCCGACTTTTTAAATGCCCAGTTAATTAGGGATGTGAATTTTTTCTTAATAAGAATATGAGGCAAAGTGGTATATAGGGTAGAAAAATCTAAACTTTGAACAGATTTAAAATCACCAATATATGCATGCAATTTATCAAGTACTTCCAACGAGTTTTTGACACTCCAAAAGAAATAATTCCACTATTTTCAAAGGCCTTATTTGAACAATTTATTATCAGGTTTTTTTATTTTACCAAGTGTACTAGTAAGTAAAACAGACAATTTAGTAGTTGAACAATGGACAGTGGTGGGTCCAGGGGTGTTCTGGGTATAGGAACCCTTTTTTTGGAGATCAATGCATTTGAATGGAAACATATAGTTGGAACCCCCTCCTTGTGTCCTGGATTGGGAACCCCCCTTTTTTAAATGGATGGATCCGCCACTGCCCCTCATGTAGTCGGACAAGATGGACTGATTTTCAATAACCTATCTATTAAATGTTATCATTTTCTACTTATGTTACTTCAAAGGCCTTATTTGAACAATTTATTATCAGGTTTTTAATTTTACCAAGTGTACTAGTAAGTAAAACAGACAATTTAGTAGTTGAACAATGGACAGTGGCGGGTCCAGGGGTGTTCTAAGGATAGGAACCCTTTTTTTTTGGAGATCAATGCATTTGAATGGGAACATACAGTTGGAACACCCTCCTTGTGTCCTGGATTGGGGACTCCCCCCCTTTTTTTTTTTTACAATGAATGGATCCGCCACTGCCTCTCATGCAGTCGAACAAGATAGACTGATTTTAATAACCTATCTATTAAATGTTATCATTTTCTACTTATGTTACTTTAAAAGAAGTAACCAAAATCAATATATGCGTAATCTGTCCATATGTAAGTGTCATATATTACCAAACACAATGTAGTCAAAGTTTCAATAGGACATTCACGAAACTTAGGCAGCAATCATTTCATTTTAAGGGGGGGGGGGGGCTATGGGTTTTTTTTTTTTTTTTAAGTTTGTTACTAATTGTTCTGCCACTATATGTAATCCTAAAATTGAAATGGAAGAAAAAAATGTTTTCGACCTGTCTCAAAAAAATATTGTCTTTCGCCGAAGGAAAAAAATCCATAGACCCCCCCCCCCCCCCGAAAATCAAATGTTTGCTGTCTTAGGCATGTGTGGATAACTTTTATTCTTTAATAGTTAGTTTAAATAATTGTATATACATTTATTTACATAAATCTCTATGAACCCAGTTTTTGACAACTATTATTATAAAAGTTTAAAAGCCATTCAAAAAGTGTTTTCTTTTTAATTATTTTAAGTCATTTACGTTTCACTAAATAAATATCTGTTCACGTTGCAATGATCACAAATAAACCAAATATTTGGATTTTTTCGTGAATTATTTGTCGTAACTAATTGAAAAAATTGTATGTGTTCCTGTTTTCTCCTATTTTTCGCACATATACTGTCAGTCGAAATAGAAAGTACAATGATGTATTTTTAGTTTATTCTATTTTTAGATCATGTTATTACTACGCATAATAATGCGGCATATGGGCACTATTGCCACGATTACCTGAGGGCACCGATTACCTCAGGGCATACAGCAGCGGACCTAACTGCCATCTGCTAGTTGGGTATGAAATTTCTCGATCTTTATCCCGGTCTACCTACTTTTAACATTAATTGATAATAATTATTCTCGCCTTGAATCTGCATGAAATATTTGCCATTATATGTTAAGCAGGCTAAAAATCAATCTATCTTTTTTTTCCCGGATATAACTAATATGATTATCTAATTTTTTTTTTTTTTCATTCGTTGTATTAATGTTTTTACGCAGTAATTCGTAAATGCTTCGTACAAAGAAGTAATTAAAAATTCAACAAAAATAAACAAACATATTAAGCAGAGATCTATCTGATCTTACCGCTAGCTCTCCATTGTCAAGAGGTGTTTGCCTATTTGAGCTCACTTTTCTTAATTGTTGTTAAATTAAAGTATTGTTGTTGGGTTGTTGTCTCATTGACGATTACACACCATCTCCTTTTATTCGACAAGTTTACCGATATGACTGGTTAAATATTAGATTGCAACTCCCCAAGCAAAACATATGTCGTGCACGTAGAGCCCGGTATCAAATATTTATTATAATAACCGAACCAGAACCTTCATTTCATTGGGGCTCTTTAATTCAACATGATTGGAAGAGAGGTCTAGTTATTAAATAAATTTTAAAAAAAGGACAGAAAAAAGATGAAATTACACTACCAAGTAATTCACTCAGAAATATTGACGATTTGATATAGTCCTAATGAAAATATATACTAGTATTCAGCATTGGCTTTCATTTTCTTTATGAAGAACATAATATAATCTTAAGTTGACATTAATTGTTTCTATTAATTGTCAGATTAATCGCACTTGGATATAAGACATCTGGTTATTGGTTGTATAATTAAAGTCTGTCGATGGTGAGTAACAGTTAAAGCTAGAATTTTTCGACCACGCTTATAGACAATAATATAAAAGTAGTATTTAAAGTATCTTTGTATCTCTATTCCGGTAACTTTGTCAACGCTTTCATGTAAAACAATTGGTTTTAGAGAACACGTCATTTAATGTATGTACGTCCATATCAACAATTTTCAGCTTTTGGCTTGAAACATGCAATTAAATAATATGTCATCGCACCATACGCATTTGTCATTACTTTACATCTTAATTGTGCTAGAAGATCATTAGTAGTCACATTTGGAAATAAACGCAAGATATCGACTAAAGTGTTGATACATGTACAAATGTTTCTAAAATAAAGTGTTGACACTAATGTTTCTAAGATAACCTTCACCGCGTTCTTCGAGAAGAAAAGTTCGGAACCCAAACACATAAAACTTTTAAGGGAATCAACACCAATACCACCTATATCCAAGAGCCATAGTTGTTTCAGATCAAACTGAAAGATGTACATCTGAATTTGTGTATAATTGCATAATTTAAAAATATACAATGAAATCCTTCAAACCATTTCAGTACCGGTGAAGAGATAACATTTGTCTGTATATCGCTTGTGTCGCCTTATTTCTCTCGCATCAAAATTATTCTTTATGTTTATGGTGATGATGGTGATGGTGGTGATGGTGATCTTTCGGATATGTGACCACCATGACAGGCACAGACGAATGATGTAATATGTAATCACTGACGCTCCCTAGCAATGTCCTTCTGAATCTACCATAACCTCTACTTCCGGTTACAATAAGATCAGCGTTCAATTCATTTGCCACATGTATAACTCCAAGTCCAGGAGAACTTGCATGGGTACTCTTTACTGTGCCGTTCAGCTGAAAGAAAAAAAGTATAAACAAGAAAAAAGTCATGTGATAAACATTTAACTTTGTTGTTTAATCCACCTTTCTTACTAAAAAAAAGTTTTACAACGGAAAATCATTAGACTAAGTTCAGTACAAAATAAAAGTTTCCAAACACTTCGTTTGCATTCTGAAACAATATATTTTTCTCAGAGATTGAAAAAACTGTCTATTGTTATTGTATTCGAACTCTCAGACTATATGCTTTTTCTTTAGCTGATTAGAACATTTTTTGTTGAATAAATTTAAAATGCTATACAATGGATTGTTCTCTAAATGTAATCATTTGATAACTAAGGTACAAGACAAAGGCCGACACTACAGAGAAATAATGTTACCACAGGTGCCACATGTGGAACAGGATCTGCTTATCTTCCAGAGCACCAGAGATCACCCCCGGTTTTTGGTGGTGTTTGTGTTTTTCAGTCTTTAGTTTTGTTATATTGTGTTTTGTATACTGTCTTTTGGTCTTTAGGTATCTTTGCCTCGGTGTTGTCAGTTTACTGTATGTACTTAAAAAAATGAATAAACAATAATCTTTTGACAGAACGAAACAAAAAGAAAAAGATCATTTTGAATTTACATAAATACATGTACCATGGTAAACTGCCTCTAAATGATAAGCAGCAATATCTGGATTAGGGAAAAATATATAAATAGAAAACTCTGATAGCCTTACTTAATGATAAACATAATATAATGTACTTTAAAGGTGCTACAATTTGTCTAAATAAAAGATAGTCATATTACTCAAAAATGGTAAGGCCTTATAAAGATCTGGATGGAGCTACTTTACAGAATAAAGAATAATGAGCAAAACGAATAGAATAAAGGGTAAACAAATCAGGAATAGAGGGAAATAGGTAATAATCAACAAAGAAAAAAGGAAAATAGTCTCAAAAAGAAAAGAAAAAAAGGACATCCATCCAGAACCTCACTAATGTCTTCAACAGTAAGTCGTTATTTACCCAAGATATACAGATACTATCCACATCATAAATATACATCTGTATGTAAACAAACATTACAGAATGTATGATGGTAATTGCCTAGTTCATATTAGTGCTTCTTTATTACTCAAATATAATAATAAATTAGTATATAACTGCTAGGAACATACTTCAAGACCTAATAGATTTTTAAAGTCGTTAAATCATCCTTTACATACGGATGTATGTCAGACAATTTGTGTTTATGAATGATTATACAATGGTAAATCGACAGATACACGTACATAATTGGATAGATTTGGTACCTTAATTTCTTTCATATAAGCAGCAAACTCTACCAGCTTATTCTTAATTCTTCCTATTTCCCTCTGGATTAGATCCTTGAGTTCTCCATGATCGATGGAGATATGTGCTGCAAATAAAATTAATGAACAATCTTATATACTAAATGTAGAGAATCAAGCTGCCTCGGATTTATTGTATTCCATCAATCACTAGTTAATCCATCGAAATAAAAGACGCCATTAAAGTATAGTGCACTTAAAGACATGCATTCAATATTTAATATAAAACACTTTGAGATTATAAGTACATCATGTTCCTTGAATTGCGGCAGGCTTTTTAAAACCGTTTTTCTTATGTATAAATTATTTATACGCCTAGACTAGTATTAACATGGTATCTTATGATAATTAGATAAATGATGGATTTTTTTTTATTGAAGCACCTAAAAGAAACATCGTAGTAAAAAACGATACAGTACAAGCAATATGCCATATGAAAATCACATCACCCAAGGTCGCAAAACACTGAAAAACATCTGATTCAACACATTTGCTTTTTATTTTGTAATAATCTTTATCATCATTGAAAGATATGGTGGATAATGTTTATGAAAAATTCGGGTACCTTGTGCTTACGAGTTGGATGTTTATGTTTGCGTCGAACTTCAGGGCATCTGTTCGTACTTTGTGCGCACGAGTGGTATTTTTATTTTTTTATTAATACTCAAGGGCTTCCATATTCGAACCATCAAGATCCGATAGTTTTTCTTCTATCTTAAACACAGTTGTAGATCATTTAATTATACAATAGAGAGTCTTACCTCCCGCTTGACTTAAGCCATATATTGTTCTTTCTACAAAAAAAATATACTTATAAAACTCTGAAAACATACTGCCGGGCCGGCCAATAAATATCCAAAATTAGAATAGTTCAACCAATGCAACGGGACTTATACACATGATATGATGATATATGAAGTCACGACTCCTCCTCCAAGAAAGACTATTTTAATACTTCATGTATGTACTTGAATAAAGACTTGACAAATAAAAGATATTATATAACTTAACTTGGTTAGCCGTTTTTATAGATATATCTAGTAGATTTTGTCGTCGTTCAAACAGTGTTATTTTTACTTGATTAAAAAACAAACAAATCTGTTTTATATTATAAAAACTAACGGGAACACCCTTATTTTTCAATCATTAAGTAAACAGTTTGTCCTTCCTTTTTTAACAAAATGTATTGTCAAACATTTTATTTACCCCCCCCCTTTTTTCCCAGTAAATCAATGATAGATAAGTGGCTGATTCCTGAATCACATAATCTCTACCTGTTGTAATGACATCTCCAAGTTCAACACAATACACAACAACTACATTATCTGTTGGCAGGTAGATGGTTTCTGCAAAATCTTAAATAATATACAAATATAATAAGTAAGTTAGCCTATAAACATGTACATGTATGTATAAAGACTTTTATGAAACAGAGGTAACATACAGTTACTCAAAATTATGGTCGTGATGCTAAATCGGATACTCAAAATACTTTCTTTTCGTGTGTTGTCTCAAAAAGTAAAATCACAAAAATACTGAACTCCGAAGAAAATTCAACACGGAAAATCTCTAATCAAATGGCAAAATCAAAAGATAAAAAATATCAAACGAATGGAAAACAATTGTCATATTCCTGACTTAATACATGCATTTTCTTATGTAGAAAATGGTGGATTGAATCTACATGTAGTTTCATAGCGCTAAACATCTCACTTGTATGACAGCCGCATCAAATTCCATTATATCAACAACGATGCGTTAACAAAACAGACATAATAGGTAGAATTGTCAAAATAAGGATACAGCAGTCATCATCGTGTCACAATCGCAATCAGAACAAAACAAATAAATATTTAACAAAGAAGCACAAAAAAGCATATATCAAATTTAATAATCACGTTCATTGCTTACATATTTTTGTATATGATTATTTACTATGTTAAAATCAACCAATAAAGGATTGAAATGTTTTAAGTCCTGTTACCATGGTTACCGAATGGCTAGATTAACATCAACTCTAGTGTAGAATCGCGCGGTTGACGTCAAACTGTAAACGTCACACAGGTAGAGAAAAAAACATTTTGTCGTTCAAAGTATGCAAAAATTATAATAGAACACTAACATAATGGTGGGATGTTAAAGAACATAGCCACGTCATATAGTACATTGTACATGTCTCAAAGAAACACAAAAATTTCACGGACAAAGCACACTAGCAAAAATTTAAAAAAGTACAAACAACACATCTTTTTTTATGGCAAATTTCCTCTAAAATCTTATGTTTGGAATATTCTCGCTTGCATTGCATTTTTCAAAACTCTGTGTGTCTGTTGTTATCGTTTGCTTAACGCTAAACAGAATACATCGTTTAATCACTCATTTGACCTTACTAATATTGTAAGCACATGTTGTTGATAAACAAATTGAATGTGATTACCCGAGAAATTGATTGCTACAAAAAAGATACTCTTGAGTGCTACGATATTTTGTTGACAGTTCAGCATCTTTATTTGAAAATAATAATAATAAAGACAGAAGCTTCAGTGATAGATAGGAGGATCATTTTACATACAATTCGGTCATCTGAAACATTATTCCGAGTAATATGTCAAGTTTACATAATCAGTAATTACAACAACAGAAAACGTGAATCTAATTTAAACAAGGTTGAAGTTAGAAACAACTGCAGCATATGTAAAAAAGAAGTATGGACGTCAAAATATACTGCAGTTTTAGCGAGTGAATACAAGTAGTTTGTGTAAATGTATGTAAACTTTGCAAACTTACATTTTTTTTTCGATTTTTGTTTTCGAAATTCAGAATTAGATTTTGATATTCTTATTCCGTACGATCATTCAAAAATGCATTTGACGGGATCCCAGAATTCGATGTATTAAAATGATTCGATCCAATAAAGGCAACGTTAGCAGAACCTACTTTTCATAATTATGCTTATTATGAAGAAGTAAAAACAACAAAAATACCGATTTCCAAGGAAAATCTAAAACGGAAATTTTCTTTTTATTTTATTTTTAAATGGCAAAATTGAAAGCTCAAACACGTCAAACGAATAACTATGTAGAAAATAGTGAATTAATCCAGGTTTTGTAACGAGCAAGTTTCCAGTTTACTACCTGTTTATAAATTTCTAAAAAAAAAAGATTTTGTAGCTAGCTTGTTTCTAGTTAACTAAAATACTTTTTTCTCTAAATTCCTCGATCTTTGTATTCGAATTTCAGAAAATTATGTTTCTTTTAAAAGAATTATATATACTAATAGATATAGGAAGATGTGGTGAGAGTGTCAATGAGACAACTCTCCATCCAAATAACAATTTATAAAAGTAAATCATTATAGGTCAATGTACGACCTTCAACACGGAGCATTGGCTCACACCGAACAAAGAGCTTTAAAGGACCCCAAAATTACTAGTGTAAAACCATTCAAACGGGAAACCCAACGGTCTAATCTAAATAAAAAAAAAAAAAAAAAATGTATGATACATATATCAATACCGAAGCATAAATAATGATCATGAGTGTGTTCATGAGTTTGGTTTGGTTAGATATTTACACCTTTGAATTCCGAAGGAAAAGTATGTTTTTGTTTTGTTCATTTTAATTTTCCATGTATGAGAATTTCAGATAATAAATGAGAAATCACAGTTTTGCCTAAATATCTCAAGGAACTGCATATATATTTTTTAAAGAAGTATTATTTTTCTAAATTAAACACTCCTTATAATTAATTTATACTTTGAAAAATGAATGTAACCTTTTTAAACAAAACATAGAAAAATAACAAGTTTATGATTACTTTATAATACAAAAAAAAAAGATAACAGGAAGTATCAAAAATATAAGTCAGCTTAACAGACCACACCTACCACCAACTTATAAATCCCCCGAAAAAAAAGACGTACACAAATCGACAAATACCGAAGAACGACGAATAGCCTGGTAGAGACACACAATTTCGTGCGGTTAAAACCAACTGTTACGTCATCACAAACCTGCTTAAGTTGAATTATGACATTACAAATAGCGTAATTCTTTTCTTAACCTTTGCAGACCGAAATAGTCTAAACGTTCTGTTTGGGGAAACATCGCTCCTTATTTTATTAGTCTAGCCACAACAATTTATTACATGTAATAGTAACCTGTTCTCAAACAAACTATAATTTAAGATAATGTAATGACGAAAGAATCCCTTATAAATTGTTCCCAAGTGTAAACTAACATAGACCCCAAATATACATGCACTGAAACCGCCTATAAATATATATCGATCCCAATTTTAGTATCTCCAAGAACTTTTACGAAATGAACATTAAATATAAGTTTGATTTATATTCGATAGGAGTCCATACGTCAATATATGCTTGCAAAACATTTCCCTCTGAAAGTCTTCCAAAATTTAGATATTTACAAAATGTAATTCATACTTGTGTTTTTTTTTTTTTTTAAATCAAGGTTATAAAAAACAGACTCATACTACACAAACTATCTATTTGCATTTTAATACTCCAAATATTTTGCATTTTATAAAAGTTTTACATGATATGTCTTTAATAAAAAGTTGAAGTCGTACATGCTTATAAAAAGAGGACCTTACATCAGATGGTGCAGTTTCCCACACATATACATATCGACATGTTATTGAAATGAGAAAAATCAATCGTGGTTCAACTTGATTTGATTTTTTAATGTTGTTGTTTTTTAATTACTAGATATTTGATATAAGATAAGGCTTCTAAAGAATAATAGCCAGTATTGATATTTAAAAGCATTTAAATTTGAAATCGAACTGTTCAACACCACAACGCCGATTCCATAAAGACGGTTATGTTTTGCATGAACATTCAACTGGTGTGTCTAAACACCAAAATGGAACTAGACGTTTTCATATAATAATGCTACATGTAGCATCGAACTGAATGCAGTTATTTTAGGAGTTACTGGGTCGGCTGAAGTACATTTTGGTTGTATTTTGTTTTCAACTAATATTTTATTCACACTCCCTTAATATTGGTGTTGAAAGCAGTACATTTTGGCAAAAAATTCACATAAAATGTAAATCACCGAAAATGTAAATCGTAAACATTATCTTAATAAACTAATTTAAAACCTAATTGGTATATCATATCATTCAATGTAAAACACTTGTCGTGTAAACAACTCGTTATAATAATTCACAAAAAAAAGATATTATGGATTAATTTCTGATAGCTCGAGTGTTACTGATATATGATGTTAAACACTAATTTTGTAAACAACTACACAATATAGTACTAGGTAATTCACTAAAACAAAATAACACATTGTCGATTAATTACTGATAGTTCAAGATACATGACTTGTATACTGAAGATTTATCAGCATTTCTTTTAAAATACATATTGTAAACAGGATCTGTAAACAATTCATACGCGGATTAAGATTTGTGATGCTCTTACTCCAAATTCTCATGAGCCCCCCCCCCCCCCCCTTTTTTACATCAAATCCTGTATTTGCACCTGAGAACTCTACATTACCATGTTATTCATACAAAGAAAGTCAAGTCAGGAATATGACAGTCGTTCTCCACTCGTCAGATGTGTTTGCGCTTTTGATTTTGCCATTTTTTAAGGGCCTTTACTGTATTGAATTTCCCTTGAAGTTCCGTATTTTTGTTATTTTATTTTTCACTTGGTCTCGTATACATAAACACTGACTAGAGACTATTTAAAAACAAAACAAGTATAACTTTATCGTAGACTTCGAAACAAGTAATAGCTTCAAAAAATTATGGTCCTTTAGAATTGTACGACCTTTCAATTATTAGATCAATGATCAAATATGGAACGCCGTAACTGCCTTATGGTACTTCATTCTTTATCATGATGAGGTTTTTCTCTATTATGATGAGCTTTTTCTCTATTATGATGAGCTTTTTCTTTATTATGATGAGCTTTTTCTTTATTATGATGAGCTTTTTCATTATTATGATGAGCTTTTTCTTTATTATGATAAGCTTTTTCTTTATTATGAAGAGCTTTTTCTTTATTATGATGAGCTTTTTCTTTATTATGATGAGCTTTTTCTCTATTATGATGAGCTTTTTCTTTATTATTATGAGCTTTTTCTTTATTATGATGAGCTTTTTCTCTATTATGCTGAGGTTTTTCATTATGATAGTTTTTCTCTATTATGATGAGCTATTATAAGGGAATCATGGGAAATTAAGAGAATCATGGGAAATTTAGAGATTTAAGATCAAACTCCCCCAAAAATGGCAGAAACAAAAATGTTGAAAGTTCTTCGGAATGTTGGCTTGCTCTGTGTGCGGGAAATGTGTGATAAAGAAAAAATTAACACCAAATTTTGTCAGCATGCTTTCACTACATGAACTGGAATATCTATGAGTTACCATTCTAGCGCATATGATGACACTGCGATGGTTACATCAAGTATTTAAACATGAAACCTGTGAAAACTGATAGTTTGGATGGCCATTAAAATACCATGTCGACAAAAATTTAAAAGAATCGTTGTTGGATTGTGACTTAAAGATATCGGACATTGGAAATCTCTTAGAACTCTCAGAGAGAACAATATATTGACGGATGGCTCATGTTGAACTACAGAAAAGAGATTTTTCTCATAGGCGGATCCAGGGGACCCCCCCCCCCCCCCATTCGTTTGAACTGTACCCAAACGATAAAGACCGTTCGACTGTACAGACGTGTATACAACATTACGGCACCGAATTACTTATGACACATAGACACTAACCATAAATTAATAAGATGGAGATTAATTATACTGGGTGGAGTTGATGGGTTCAGTAGGCTTATTATATTTCTACATTGTTGTGACAACACGTACTGAGTAGCTTCCTCTCTGGAGTAGATTCAGATTCAGATTCAATAATTTATTAAAGTCTCACTACTTGTACTACATAAATATACAGTACATACAGAGTATATGCACAATATAAAACAGACAATATACACAAATATAAAATACAAGTACCATTCTTTGAAGAATTATGAGAGTCTGTAAAACAATATTGTTTTTGTATAGGTCCTGTCAGCAGTGGTGAATCCAGAAATTTTCATATTTAAAGTGGGTCCCACTGACTGCCTAAGAGGGGACCAGCTCCGGTCATGCCTCAGTGATTATCTATATAATCAACCAAATGTTTCTAAGAAAAAGGGGGCGGGTCCCTCTCTAAATCCGAGACTAGAGAGATTGTAGAGGGACGTTAACGAAGGTGTTTTCTGCTATTTCTACAACTTATTCTATCCTTAAGGAGACCAGGGAATTCCCGATCCACTTAATGAACTGCATCTGATAGCCCTGCACTACATTTTCAGGGACGAAATTAAAAGAAGACTTGATATTTGAACTCAAGCCTGAGCAAGCCATAGACTGAGAACAACAAAGCATCTCCTGTCAATATTTGGATCGCCGGTCAAATACAGAATCCTGTTGGTACACAACTCAGTGAACGATATTTAGTTTATTATGGATTAGAGTGAAACATTGATGCGGCTAACCTTAAGGACGATGACAGGCCAATTGATGAGCCCATGAACATTTCAATTAATGACAAACGAATAATGAAAGCAGATTTCAATAGGACAGGTACCAACTTCGGCATTGATGACTTTGTGAATGGTGTCGAAATCTTTTCTGCACAATCCCTATTTCAGTATTTTTTGGCGCACAATAATAATGTTATAAATGATCATTATCTATTTCTTGGCCTATTCCCCCCCCCCCCCCAAGTTTTAGTCTTGTCTTTAACGGTTATATTCATCATCATGTTGTATGATTACCAATTGGACAACTGTCCACAAGAGACCAAATGATACATAAAATTAAAAAGTATAGGTCACCTTACGGTCTTCAACAATAAGCAAATCTAATACCGCATAGTCCGCTATAAAAGGCCCCGAAATGACAATGTAAAACAACTCAGACGAGAAAACTAACGGCCTAATTTATGTACAAAAAAATGAAAAGAAAAAAAAACAAATATGTAACACATAAACAAAGTTAACGACAACTGAATTACTGGCTCCTGATTTGGGACAGACACATACATACAGAATGTGGCGCTGTTAAACATTTTAGCGGGATTCCAAACCTCCCCTTACATGGAACACTCACGGGTACAGCATAAGAACGAACTATAAAAAAGCAGACGAAAAGGCTGAACTCATCAGATGGTTAAAAATACAAATAGTACAAATATACAAGCGGACATGGTCGGATTCTTGTACCTAACAACAAAAAGAAGAAAAAACGAATAAATAAAGTCATGCATTTAAGACTAAATAATCAATCAGTACACATCAAACATCCAATGGATTTAGTGCAAAGACGTAAATAAAAAGTCGGAAAAAACCTGACCTTGTGCTTTGCTAGGATACAGGATTCGACATATTGCAGATCGATGAATGTGTATATGTATGTAAAAGAAAATAACCCTTTACCACCCTCATAAAGCTAGTATTTAGTTTGCTTTAAATTTGACTGATAACAAAATCAATATCAGTATCAATAAAACAATATTCAAAGATCTAATTACAGTGCTGAATTGGTAACCTTTTAGAATGAGTTTATCTAAATGATTAATAAGTTTACCAGGATCGTTTGAAAATTTCCTTGCGATTAACAACATTTCTGTAAAAAAAGAAGTATGTGCTACATGTATCCCATTTGAAATAGGTGTTAAGGTACAACCTAACTTTAAAACCTAATCTTTATATCTATATATGGAAGAATTAGGCAAAGGTTTTAAGTATTTGTGGTATCGAAATCCATAACTTATGCATAGTCGTAAGAAGCATAGCTGGTGGCAGACGTGAGGAGCAGTGTCATCATATGCGCTAGAATGGTAACTCCTAGATATTCCAGTTAATGTTTGAAAGCGTGCTGACAATATTTGGTGTTATTTTTTTCTTTATCAACCATTTCCCGCACACAGAGCAAGCCAACATTCACAAGAACTTACAACGTTTCTGATTCTGTCAATTTCTCTTAGTTTGATCTCTTAATTTCCCATGATTCCCTTATAACAGCTCATCATAATAGAGAAAAACTATCATAATGAAAAACCTGATCATAATAGAGAAAAAGCTCATCATAATAAAGAAAAAGCTCATAATAATAAAGAAAAAGCTCATCATAATAGAGAAAAAGCTCATCATAATAAAGAAAAAGCTCATCATAATAGAGAAAAAGCTCATCATAATAGAGAAAAAGCTCATCATAATAATGAAAAAGCTCATCATAATAATGAAAAAGCTCATAATAATAAAGAAAAAGCTCATCATAATAGAGAAAAAGCTCATCATAATAAAGAAAAAGCTCATCTTGATAAAGAATGAAGTACCATAAGGCAGTTACGGCGTTCCATAATCAAACATTGTAAACAAATTATATTTATTGTAATGTATAATTAGTACTCACATTTCATCGCATGTTTCGCATAATCACTTCCATCAAAAGCTATTACAACTGTTTTCCCTCCCGATTCTTTAGCTACAGTAGATTTTACAGCATTGTGCTCGGCCATGAATGACGTCTAAAATGGACGCAGATGCAGTTCTAACTAGACAATTTTTATCAAGCAAACCACTAATAAGTCATGTATCATCGACAATTAAGTAAAATAATAAATGTCGATCAGTCAATGTAATTGGAGTCAGCGATCAAACAATTACACCAATAGCTTACCAAACATCAAATGATATATTATTAACAATAGATGTTTATCACATGTTGTATAATAGTCGCTTCCAACTTTTTTCAGGACGACTAACAGAATTATAAAAACGACGCAAAATCTATATAAAAAACATTACAATTGAATTTTGGTTTTGAGTTAATCAAATAATATGTTTGAACTCGTGTTATTGATAACAGGCTATTAAACCACTTCTCTCGTTTAAATAGCCATGTGAACCACTTGTAGGAGATTTGTTTTAAGCACAGACAGCTGAACAAGTAAACATTCTGTCTTGATAATACAAGAAAACGGTAATTGTTCGTTTGCGCATCACTCGAAACGAATAATAAAAAAGCAACTCATAATTACATTTTTGCATTTAGTGTTTTATAATAGCACTCCATCTTGCTACATCTTGACTTATAAAAAAATAATTTCAAGCCATCAATCTAATGTCGTAGAAAGGAAAGCCACAAAAGAACCTTTAATTAGCATTACATCGATGCTAGACTGTTCGGTGAGGTCAAAACATTAGATTATTTTCATTTTACCGTCTTCGGATTATATAACTTATCGACAGATAACATTTTTCTCTGATCTTCTCTGTTGTATGACATTACGACCACAGGCACTTGTATCTATTTATGTGAAGGTCGACAATCCATTTGTAATATAGTTGCATTTTTTATGGATAGTCGACCTTTCCATGGATAGAACAAGTGCCTGTGGTTCCGATACTCGACATTTGACTTTTATTAACGTGTTACAACAATAAGTATTTGTCAGTTCTATTCAATAACTTTTCTGATTCTTTTATCACATTTGCAGATAAAATAATTTCAACAACAACAGACAAATTATGTTTTAGTACCTATATTTCGTTTCTTTTGATTCCGGACTAGGGACTATGAACACAACTTGTGTTTATATTCGCAACATCAACAACAAACTCTTGCAGCCAACAAAGTATTGTAAATAAATAAATCTAATCACTTCAACTCGAAATTTGCAGAAATGATACCTGTTATCCAAAATACTCCGGACAAGACAACAATTATAAGGGAAATTTGTGCATCTTTGTAAATATTCAATTGCTTATGTGTCTTAACTTCAATCGTACCATAAAAACCTTGATAACAATGCATGAAAGACAAACAAAATCTACCCCATCTGACAAAGCCAAGGGCCCGGAAAATAAAACTACATTTGAAGGATTCCTATTTGGAAAAACAGCCAACGGTCCTCATAAAAATCTGCAAAGTCTTTCAATTCATTTCATATTCGCAGGTACAGTATTTGATGAGCTTTCTGCCAGTTAGTGCTCAAACTTAAGACATGGTATTGCTTTTTATTGTTTGTATATAAAGTTTAACCTGCATGCTATTATAGTTATGTAAAAATGAGAATAGAAATGGGGAATGTGTCAAAGAGACAACAACCCGACCAAATCGCATAGCATTTTGTTACGTCTAGTTGCCTTCACATCAACCTTGTTCACCCTTATCCATTGACCCACATGATACAGATGTGAATTCATGAAGTTAATGTTTCTTTTTAAAACACATAAGCAGGACATTGTGGAAGCCTTTTTTTAATTGCATGATGTTTTAGGTAACATCACAAACAATTATGAATAATGTATATAATTACAACGATAAGTTTGTTTTTCTCAAAATGTTTCATAATGCAGAACGCCAGTTAACTGTTTGTTTACTCCGTATATAATCATTAATGGACATGATAAAATCATTTCAATTACATTCAATAAATGTCTTGAAACATTGTACAATACTGTATTCTTCAATTATTGGATCGGCTACAGCACATTTCAGAAATTTGAAAGCTTGCATTAGACTCTATTGACGGCATGAATTAGAATCTATTCACAAAAGGCATGCATTAAAATCTATTCATAAACCTCTATGAGGGTTAGTTGTCATGCTTTAATGATGTATCGTTTAATGTTCAGTCGCAAATATGTTATGCAATTATCCGTTTATAAATTTATATGTACTTATTAAATACAAAAAGCTTCGGTTTCTATCCCCTAGAAAATATTGACCTTTGATAAATTTGGCTTTTATTTTAAGGTAATTTAAGTCACATAGCTCTTCCTCTACTTCGGTTTTTTAGTTTTCAATTATTCGGCTTGGAGTGTTATTTTTTCATCTTCTTTTTTTATTAAAGATTTCATTGTAAAAATAAAATATGAATTTTGGGATTCGAGTGATGGTGGTTCGTCTCATGTATTGTAGTCTAATAAACTCCTGATATCTTTTTTTTATGAAATTTGCAAATCAAAGAATTCATCTAAAAAAAAAAGATATTTGCAATACAAATTAGGCGTAGTTAAAGCAAACAATTACTGTCTTTAATAATATTTTTACCTTGTCGTTAGTAAGAGGATTGTATATGCTACAACCGCTCTTCCAATAATTAAAACTTGGGTCCAGTATACATAATTGTTTAGAGGCAAATTAAAGCACGCCTCTGAGTACCGTATATTCTTGTTGTGTTGAAGGTCCATTCATGACTTTTTACTCTTTGGTCAGGTATTGTCTGTTTGATGTATTCCCGTTTCTATTCTTTATTTAATTCAATGTACTAGTAGTCTATACGTAGACCTTTAATTTATATAAAACTCCTCTCTGATATTGAGGATAACAGTGATATGTGTATGTATGCATCACTTCAAAGCAGTTCATCATATTTACATAACTTAAAACGTTTAGTGTCACATGTGTTGCACACATGTGGAAACTACGCACTAAATTAAGCTTCAAGAGTATATTACTAATTGCTCGTTTCTTCTCTAATTGTGCAATGTCGTCCATCACTATATTCTCGTACATTACATGTTGTGGGGTCTTATATATTCCCGTTTGATACGGACCTTGACTTTTGATGTTTTTACGCGGACGATTTTAAAGACACCCTGATATTATTTCTTCCTATGTAGCATCAAATGAAATCAATGGTAGTAAAATCTGATTATTTCCGCAGGGGCTTATTTTCGAGTAAAACATATGTTTTAAACACAGTTTGATTTTTAACATATGATTACTTTAAAAAGTTTGTTCCTACTGAATTTTAAATATGCTCACAGTTTTTACCTACTGTTGCATGCCATCTTGAAATCTGATTTTAAAACCTTGTTCCACTTTTTATGGTACATTTGTAATTAATCTTGTCTATTCTGTTTTTATTGTGCTGTTTTGGCTTCAAATTTTAGTCGTCTCAGTCAGCCAACTTCCGTTCCAATCATTGTAGGTGTCGATTGCGTTGAAAATTTCTTTTTTAAATTATTGTTTCATCCATTAAGTATAGCTACTGTTTCATGAGTCATCGCACATATACTTATTATTTATTATCTAACTGTGATGGAACACTTTCCCCCGTACTAGTATCTGTATTCTGCGTTCATCCAGTCAATATCGGAGTCATTGTGAATAGTAGGCGATTAGCTTTTTGAGAATAGTCAAATTCTGTCTTTTATGTCATTGGTTTATGTTTAAAAACTACTCCTCTTTAAAAAAAATCTGCTAAAAACCCGGTTTTACGATATTAATGTCCTTAATATATATAATTTTATTTTCTTTACTACTAACTTTTCGTCGAGATAGACAATCCCCACTTAAAATACAACCAATGACCCTCCTGAACCAAACCAAATCCTGAATCACCATATATTTCGAATTTAGCAAAATCTTCTCATAACGCACCTCTCGCACTAAATAAATAAGAAGAAAATAAATCAAATTGAAAAAAGGATATTTAAACTTATAAATCGACCTTGTCAAACCAAATCCGACATGGCAAAAAAAAGACCAATAAACTACCTGGGGTGTTTTCAGATGCCCGGTAAGAGCAAACCGATTCTGCTCTTCGTGTGACACCCTTCACATATTGCTCACGTAAGTACAAATTCGGCGATAAGCTTAATTCTGTGATGTCACATTGAAAAGAGGTCCGTCGTGATATGTGAAAAAAGATATTCCATAACGGTCAACAAACTAGTGATGGCCTCGTTTGAATCTTTCGTTAAATAACTTTCTTGTTAGCATCAAGCTTCTATCGAAGAAATTGTTATAGCCTAGGAAATGCAAGCTCTGGATTATTGTATTAATATCATCGTATCAAATCTATGTTAATCCTGCAATAACATGTACTTATCTGTGGAATATAGTTGTACAAACAATGTTTTGTGATATCCCTGTACTATGTGAATATTGTTCAAAACGGTGATATTAAAATAACTGTTATACTAATATATAAAGGAATGTGATATGACTACCGATGAGGAAACTATTCACCAAATTCCAAATGACCGTATGTTTACATAAACGATACCAATTATAGTATTGTACCAGACACGCATTTCGACTATAAATGTCTCCTCAGTGATGCTCGAGTCAGAAATGGTTGAACAACTGAAACTTATTGAGGTGTACGACCTTCAACAATTACCAATGACACTCCAAAATATCAAATAATTAAAACGTGAAAAAAAACAACGTCCTTCGAGTAGTAGTTGTCTAATAAGGAAATCATACCACAGGTTTTTATATCTCAAAGTTCATTATACGTTTAGATAAAATGATATGTTGTTTACAATTCTGAGGAAAAAATAATAGTATTACTTTGTCAATTGTAGATTTTCAAACTAGAACTTATCATTTTCAAAACAAAACAAATTCAATTGTTGATGATACGGGATTATCAAGCAACTGATTATAAATGTCAATTAAAGTGCGTAATTATTTAATTTATTTATTGTCGATAATGTTTTTGTTTTCCACTGAAACATGAAGTATAGTAGTCAATTTTGTTGTGAATAATGCGACGGTCTATTATGATTTGAAAGATAAGGCGTTACTATACGTGATGTCAAGGATTCATGTTAAGTGCACGTTTCACATTTGAATATTCATCTTTGTTACCTATTCAATTGGAAAACAATCAGAATGTTAGGTTCTATGTTTGTCATCGACTTCCTTTTGAAGTGTTACGACCAAAACAGGAACCTTCGAATGATGTAGAATGTAGTCACTAACACTTCCGAGAAATGTCCTCCGTAAAGTACCCTGTCCTCTGCTTCCGGTCACAATCAAATCAGCATTAAACTCGTTGGCTAAGTTGACAACACCCAACCCGGGTGTACTTGCATGTGTACTTTTAACTATTCCGTTTAGCTGAAATGTCATAAAGATAATTGTTTATAGAAAGAATAGTCTGCCGTCGGTAATGTTTACAATAAACCGTATTATACATACTTAAATTATAGAAAATTGGTTTGAATGTTTGTAAGTGTTAAATTTCATTGCTGTAATTACACCGTGAAACATAAAGTTCAAACAAAAAATATAATCATAGTTTTCCAGAAAATTCCTGCAAGCACAAATATTTATCATGTTATATTTTCTTTGATTTTACATGAGAACGTAATTAAGCAAGATGGTAAACATGGCATTATTTTCACCTCAATGCCTGATGTTTCATCCGATGTTGGATATAAAGATCTATAAAATTGCGAAACACATTGGAAACTGTTTGATAGATCTAAGATTCAATGAAAAAATATCATATATATTTAATTATTCGCTTGTACTATGGATATATCAGTTTCGTTTTTTTCTTGACCAATCAAGATCAAAGAAGGAGTAGAGTGTGCACTCTGGTATAAAAAATGCTTTCTAGAAATATTAATATCGTTGAGGGAGATATTTGAAAATGCATGTTATGCCCTACAAGGCTTTTAATATCATAAACTTGAATAGGCCAGGAGCCTTTTGAGACTGTACTTGAATAACTTGAATACATTGTTATTTATTATTTAACAGTTATTCTTCAATCATCTAAGTGCAATTCAAAATATATTTCAGGGATAAAACAGAAGAAAATACGTTATCGTTATAAAACCAGCACATTAAAAGCGGAATGTTCATCAAATACGGATATCGGTATTTTAATTAATCGAACCTGTTAAGTGTTTTCGTTATATATGCGGTTGGCAACTCAATCTGATATCCAGTGTTAGTAAATTTATGTAGGATGCAACGGTTGCAACACAGTTCAGCTCTTCAGTAAATGACCTTTTGTATGCTAGTGTTGTGTTTTTTTACTTCACCAAACAAGGTAAAGATTTCAAACGACAGTTGTCAATACGCGATCAGGATGGTTTTTTTTTCAGATGAACCCAGATATACATTTGTTAAATGGTCCCCACTGATACAATGGAGGCGCTGACAGTAATTTAACTGCGAAATAGTTTATCAATATATTGAAAAGAAGTATATGTCAAATCATTGGACATATAAATCTATCATATTTTGCATTAGCCATTCTTGATTGATGAGTTGAATTATTGACAAAGTTAATAGTATAGAACTATAGGGACAAAGTCAAAAACTATGCATAATTGAGAATATAAAGTATGTCTGGAAATTGTCTACGCTCAGCTTGGACAAAAATAATTCATAAGTCGATCATGCATCGTGAATTTTACCTTAATATGTCGCATATACATGGCAAATTCTACTAATCTGTTTTTTATTTTGTCTGATTCATGGTGAATCAACTCCTTGAATGCTTCCTGATCCACAGAAAAATGGGCTGTTAAAAAAAGAATACAATTGTGTAATATAAAAGGTTGATCGATGCATTCCTAAACGTGCACACAACACATAAGACGTGGCACGGTACTTGTCTATCCCAAATTCACATATTTGGTTTTGATGTTATATTTGTTATTCTCGTGGTGTTTTGTCTGTTGCTTGGTCCGCTTCTGTGTGTGTTGCGTTTCGGTGTTGTGTCGTTGTTCTCCTCTTATATTTAATGCGTTTCCCTCGGTTTTAGTTTGTTACCCCGATTATGTTTGTGTCCATGGATTTATGAGTTTTGAACAGCGGTATACTACTGTTGCCTTTCTTTATTCAAAACATAAAACATTTAATTTAAGGTCATGGCAGCGAATTTATACAATTTTTAAAGCAAAATGGAAAGTTCTGACTTTAAATTAAAATAACAATCATACGTACATGTATGATAAAATATAAAATAGACACATATCCATTCAAGAAATTTAAATGAACAAACCAGCACAGAATGCGAATACATATAGTTTGTGCCACTACTTGTTCATACAAAGTAATTCTTCGTATACAAATGCTTGATGCTTCCATGTCAAATCAGTGAGGTTGCCGTTTAAACGCTATTTGAAGAGAGATACAATGTAGGAACCATTTCGTGATTTCATCGGAAAAATGACGGGTTTTCAAATGCCAAAATTGAACATCAGTATTTCACACAATGAATACAGGACATGGCATTAGGAATATGAAGAAGAAAATAATAATAATAAAAAAAACCAACAAACAACAGTGTACACATTAATATATGGTGCAACTAATTGCTTTCAGGACAACACTGTTAATTCGTCTTTAAACAGAATAAAGACCGTTATTCTCTCTCTGTTTTTCGTTCAAATTGTAACCTTTTCAAATGAACGACTTACAATATATTATCCATTACCTGTCCTAATGACATCGCCCAGTTCAACACAATATACAACTATTACATTATCTGTTGTTGTGTGCACTGTATCTGCATAAACTACAAGAGAAGAAATGATAAATTACTTGCTGTGATTACTTCTAATGGGTCTCAGGCTCGCCACAGATGTTTGCAGTCTTGCTATGATAGTGGTTTCCTGATTTTCACACGATATCGCCAAATTAATAATCAGAATCGTGACAAACTACGAGAAAGCAAAGGAAACAGGAAATAATTGTAATGATGTACATGTCTAAAATAAAATCAACCAATAAATGTAAAGACGAAATATAGATAAATTTATCAGCATTTGGATAAATTTTGATTCAAATGTTTGCAGGTATTTATATACTGATGTCACCATAATTTTCTAAAATAAACAAGAAGACACTCAAAAGTGAGGGCTGATATCAGCAAGTTCTAGTTACTCTAAGGTGGTCGTTTTATGAGTTATTAAAAAAAAACCAAGAACTCGTAATTATTTTTATACAAAAAGGGCACCGTCGTCTTTCCTGTTTTCCTTCTCACTTTATCTAACATGGACTTTCACATTCAGTAACCTTTAATTGTTTAATTGAATGGATAAATGACGCCCATATCAGTTAACGTCTTTTGTAAGGTGTCAAACTTCTTATACAATTTGGCGCCTCTGACAAACAAGTTTTATAAAGTGTCATTTTCAATTATTGGACGATTGAATTATATTTGGATTAAAGACGGGCGAATGTGTCCCATAAACGCGAATCTGAATCAAATATACAATTTAGAAGATGTGCAATAATTGCGGATGAGAAATCTTTGAACCAAAGTGAAATCGACCAAGAAATAAGCATTGATAAATTAATCATCACCTTCAATAAGTATAGATTAAATAAATACCGTATAGCAAGATGAGAAAGACATCAACATGGCTAAAAGGAAATTGACATACAGACAAGTTATAGTAAACAAGATACAACATAGAAAACTAAAGAATAAGCAACACGGACCACAAGAACTGGGGTGATCTCAAGTGCTGATAAATAATGGCGGACCAATTTGTGTTCATGTAAAAAGAATGAAAGGAAAAGAGAAACAAATACGATTAATGCTTACTGCAACAAAAGACATCCACTGAATGACACACTCCTGACTTTGGAAAGACAGAAATAAAAGTTTGCAGAGGTAACTTAGTTTCTGGAATTGCAATCCGCTTCCCTGAACCCAGACATGGGACAGCGGTGTACCAGTACATTATTAGAGCAAACTTTAAAAATCAACTGAAAAAGTCTTGACTCATCCGAACGACACAAAGACAACACTGCTATTGGAGAAATGCAATGGCACCAACTGATACTTGAATACATAACATTACCGGCTTTCCTATATAAATGTTTTTACATAGAATTAATAACTTGTTACATATAATTTTTCATCATAAATTATCATATTGATGAGTAATTCTTTCTATCGTTTCTTCCCTTTTAGAGCATATGCTTCAAAGATCATACCCATGTCTTTGATAGGGTTAGTATCTATACTCTATAGTGTTTTATACACCGTTTTTGCCTTTTCGTATGTTTTTTGTTATATGGTTCAAGTGATGCCTCGTTTCTCAATATATGTTGTTATACTTTCAATTTTGTTGTTAAACATTCGTTTGTGAAAGTTTGTAATCAGTTCAGCTTAATTATTTTAACAATGTTCAGTACACACGTAGTGTATACTTAAGCTGTGCGTTATATTGTCCCCAGAATATACTTTACATGTTTTGATTGACCTAAGCAAACTCAACAATTTAAAAATGCTAAATCTTTACAACCTTCAGATTACGTAAATTTACGACCGTATATTTTAAGAAGACATGGCAGCTTCGATATAGGATTGTTTGCAAGTGGAAGTAAACATTTGTTTGCCTTTAGACATTGATTGCGTTCAACATTTATAGTGTTGATAGTATCACAAATGTTGTAGCTAATTGATATACAATGTCTTTCATAGGGAAGAGCTGCACACATTAGTGACAAAAGATCGACGAAATAACCCAAGTATCAATTCACAAAGATTTTATCAGTTTCCGCATTTTGTATCACATTTTACCAAAGAGAAAGAAATACTATACGAATGGTCTATCAATTCAGGACACAAATCATTACACGTCCATGGAAAAAATTAAAGCCAAGAAACAGAGCTGTATAATAAAGTATGTCAATAAAGGTTTTGATTTTGTAAATATAGCCGGTATATTTAACGACCATTCTGTTAAAGAACAAATTCCTGGATATTTTGACAATACTGAGCCACCTCTTATTTGTTATATTTACAAGAAATCTACCCGGAAATTTGTGTTTAATTATAGTCAATTGTGTAAAGATGTTAATATTACTGAAAATACACCTACTTCATGTAATTGTAGTACTTCCGAATATATTCATGGACCCATATCCCATGTTATAACTGGAGATCTTAACATCGTTTAAGACCGAGAGTTAAAATCATTCCTCAGTAAAGGACCTAAATATCGTCCCCCGTCAACTATTAATTGGAATGAGTGTCGTAATATCATCCACGACTCACTCCATACTTACTGTATGAAATGGATAAAACGGGAAAAAGCTGACAAAAAATCTTTGGACTCTTTTTTTAATTCAGTAATGAAGATAGTTGATATACGTATTCAACTTTTTAAAGAACATTTTACTATTAACAATAACCACATTAAACCTATTTCTCGTATCAAACATAAACTAAAAGAACTAGCCAAGGAATTTAGTTTTGTCCCGGCCGATAAAGCTGCTAATAATATTATTATTGTTTGACGAAAATTTTACATTGAGGTTCTGAAAAAAGAAATCACCAATTCACCAACATTCCAACTGACTCCGTTTTCAGAAAACGACATCTGTAACAAACATAAACTTTTAGCTACCGCTTTACAAGCAGAGCCAAATACAATGAAAGTTTCAACTATGTATTGGCTCCCGAAGCTACACAAAACACCATACAAATATAGATTTATTTCGTCTTCAAGCCATTGCTCCACTACTAAATTGTCTATTCTTCTTACCAGCACACTTGGAACAATTAAAAACCTGATAATAAATTGTTCAAATAAGGCCTTCGAAAATAGTGACTTCTAAATTGTCTATTCTTCTTACCAGCACACTGCAACATTCCAGCAGCACCTGCATACGGGGTATATATCTCCCAATTGATACGATATTCCCGTGCTTGCATTTCCTATCATGATTTTCTTGATAGAGGGTTACTGCTCACAAGGAAGCTATTAAACCAAGAGTTCCAAATGGTGAAGTTGAAATCATCCCTTCGTAAATTTTACGGACGCCATCACGAGTTGGTTGACCGTTATGGAATTACCGTTTCACAAATGATATCGGATATGTTCCTTACGTCGTAACTACAATCCCCTTCCCTTTCATGAATTTGACCTACCGAATTAGACTATTTACCGGATTTGTAATCACATAAGCAACACGACGGGTGCCGCATGTGGAGCAGGATCTGCTTACCCTTCCGGAGCACCTGAGATCACCCCTAGTTTTTGGTGGGGTTCGTGCTGTTTATTCTTTAGTTTTCTATGTTGTGTCATGTGT
Organism: Mytilus trossulus; assembly: GCF_036588685.1. Taxonomy (NCBI): domain Eukaryota; kingdom Metazoa; phylum Mollusca; class Bivalvia; order Mytilida; family Mytilidae; genus Mytilus; species Mytilus trossulus. The sequence goes on from NW_026963311.1 coordinate 825,680, forward strand.
ACTATTGTTTTTCTGTTTGTCTTTTTCATTTTTAGCCATGGCGTTGTCAGTTTGTTTTAGATTTACGAGTTTGACTGTCCCTTTGGTGTCTTTCGTCCCTCTTTTGTTACAATTAAAAACCTGATAATAAATTGTTCAAATAAGGCCTTCGAAAATAGTAGAATTAATTATTTTTGGAGTGTCAAGAACTCGTTGGAAGTACTTGATAAATTGCATGCTTATTTTGGTGATTTTGAATCTGTTCAAAGTTTTGATTTTTCTACCCTGTATACCACATTGCCTCACATTCTCATAAAGAAAAAAATTACACACCTAATTAAATGAGCATTTAAAAAGTCAGAATGTGAATATATATGTTCAAACTCTTTTAGGTAATTTTTTAGTAGCAATAAACAAAAAAACTATGTTAATTGGACATGCTTTGATACTATATATGCCCTTGAATTTTTACTAGATAACATTTTTGTTCGCTTTGAGGATTCCGTATATCGTCAGATTATCGGAATTCCAATGGGAACTAACTGTGCATCTGATAAACAAATTGAATAATACTTTTAGATATTTGGATAATATTTTGGCTCTCAATAATGACGACTTCAGTATGTATATTAAAGAAATTTATCCTGTTTAACTTACTTTAAATAAAGCTAATACTAACAATGACCACTGCCCTTTCCTCGATTTCGATATTTATATCACTAACGGAAAGCTGAATACTAAAACTTATGATAAAAGAGATGATTTGTCATTTCCTATCGTTAATTATCCATTTTTAGATGGTGACGTTCCCTTGTCACCATCTTACGGTGTTTATATATCTCAACTTGCACGATTCGCTCGTGTATGTAATAATGTTTTAGATTTTAACGAGAGAAATTTGTGTATTACTGAAAAATTATTACATCAGGGTTTTCGATATCACAAACTAGTCAAAACATTTACTAAATTTCATCATCGGTATAAGGACATCATTCGTAAATATAGCTCAACCTGCAGACTTTTTATACGTTCAGGTATTTCACATCCAATTTTTTATGGAAATATTCTTTATAAAGCACAAAGGTGTCAGTATTCACCTCAAAAACTAACAAAACCTTTGAATATACTTATTTAGAAGGGATAAAGTTACGATACTGTTGTCAGGGCATTAAAGATTGCATATTTTGGCGTTAATATTGATTCACTTATAGGGTCTTTGCATCGGAACTAAACACATTTATAAAAATCAGTTGTTGGCATGACACGGGTTATGTTCTTCTCATATATGTAATGATGGTATGATACTAAACCCCTAACGGGAAGGATTGTGCCTGATGTACATATGATGAAATCATAATCTTTCAGTCAGTTTAATTGAAGTCTGGAGCTGGCATGTCAGTTAACTGCTAGTAGTCTGTTGTTATTTATGTATTATTGTCATTTTGTTTATTTTCTTTGGTTACATCTTCTGACATCAGACTCGGATTTCTCTTGAACTGAATTTTAATGTATGTATTGTTATTCGTTTACTTTTCTACATTGGCTAGAGGTATAGGGGGAGGGTTGAGATCTCACAAACATGTTTAACCCCGCTGCCTTTTTGCACCTGTCCCAAGTCAGGAGCCTCTGGTCTTTGTTAGTCTTGTATTATTTAATTTTAGTTTCTTGTGTACAATTTTGAAATTAGTATGGCGTTCATTATCACTGAACTAGTATATATTTGTTTAGGTGCCAGCTTAAGGACGCCTCCGGGTGCGGGAATTTATCGCTACATTGAAGACCTGTTGGTGACCTTCTGCTGTTGTTTTTTTCTATGGTCGGGTTGTTGTCTCTTTGACACATTCCCCATTTCCATTCTCAATTTTATTTTATTGAATTGTTTCTTCTTAATGTAACATCGATTCCTTCAACATGCAAGGAATAGAACAACAACTCTGTTTCCAGTGCTCGTCTCGTAGTGGCTTTTTATTTGTTCGTTTTGTTTCTGTTCTACTTATTATTATTGTCAGAATGTCTATCTTCTGCGTTTGATTAATTCGCGTCATATTTAGACGATTAATTCGTTGTAAACATATGCGTTATGGATGATTGCTCGCATGTGGACTTGCAGCCTATTTTTGTTTACATAGTAATTATGTTGTTGGAATATTGTTCCATTGACTTTCTCCTAACATTGTATTTATACATTTTAATACTAGAAAAAAGTTGTGCAGTTATATGTTTTTCTTTTTGTTGTAAAAAGACTTTAAACACTTGTTGTGTACCGCGCATTACATTGATTTCTTAATTACTTAAAAATCGATGATTTCATTCTGAATTTCTTAAAAATCGTTGACAAGGTCATCGAAAGACCACAGGTCTTTCTTGCAAATTGGCAGTATAAATAAGCAATGATAAAATGGTAATAAACGTTTTGAAATAGTCGAAAAAAACAAAAGCGAAGGAACATTGCTTTTTCTGCTGTCATTCACCTAAAACTGACAGGACTGTTATGTCATCAACATTGAGCAATAACTTTGCTTTTTGTGCATTTGTAGTCATGCACTTTTGTTTTACTAATTCGTTTTATTTGAAGTTTGTGGTCTTACTTAGATTTCCCGCTTTGTCACATTTCGCCATACTAATATAATTATTATTAGTACAGTTCATATTGTAGTAGGGAATTAACCATGTCAACCTTGACATTATGTCGTTGATGATGACGGCATGTTTACAAACTCTTTGAAAAAAAGGAAAACATTGATGCATCATTTTGTCAATAAAACATCTGGTTAATAACATATGAATAAACAAACCATTACGCACACTGATAAAAACAAAGCATAATATAGATAATTATCATACCTACATTTTGGACAAGCTATAATTAATCATCCACGGCGCAAACTACTACTAGTCGATATTATACATGTGATCAAAGGTCGCGTTTACATTGATTGTCTGTAAACGCTTGCAGATTAGCTGTTATTATTTTATTGATAGTAATTGGCATGTGAATCTGCTGAAATGTGAACATAATTATACAATCGTAGGCTACTTGAGTGCATTATCTTTGACGAAAGTGAAAATAACATAGTACTTGTTACTTACATTTCATTGCATGCTTAGCGTAATCACTCCCATCAAAAGCAATTACTACAGTTTTCCCCCCATCCTTAAGACAACCTGCTTCTGAGGCTGATGCTGCATTTCCATCTGCCATAATTAAATCAAATACCAGATTTGGAGTTAATAAAACCAGTCGAACAATACCACTAATCAGCTCAACGAATATAACACAACATGTCGATTCCAAATTGTAATTGGTAACTATAATCAAACGAATTATATAAAATGTCCGTGAGCAATAAAACCAAATCAGTTATAACTAACGGTAAAGTGTTGTTGATGATACGAAACATGATATATGTATCCGCTCTGTGTCTTCTGTCACGGGACCAATTGATCGATACTAATTTATATCGCTAATATTGAATCTCTCGCATGACAAACCCTGTTTTTCACAGATTATAATTACATTTTGTCGTGAAAAAAAATGATCGATAACTGTCATCATTTCGATATCTGAAGTAAACAAGGTTACCAAAGAGTATGTTATCGAAACGTTTAATATGTTTAATGCAATTACTGAACTTTATATGTTTCCTGCATAAATATTTGAAAAAATAATGAGAGGATTATTACGTCCGGTCCTTGATACATGTTATCCTGTTTTGGTATCGTTTCATTTGTATATATGTGATTTTGGAAGATTTTGTTGCTCAATGATTTAAGCTTCACGGAGGTCCTTCTGTATTATTTCAGTTGCGAAAGTTCTAAACTGTGTTAGAGAATTACTGTTTGAAGATTAGAAGTCGATGTTAAAAATCCCATTCTCTTAGTAGTTCTGTTCATACTTAGTTTTGGCGTAATTGGCTGATTTATTCCTTGTTTAAATATTGAACAGTATAACGTACAATATACTTTTCCTCGAGGTTAAAACAAACCTTGAACGGACGGGGAAAACAAACATGCGCCTACGACAAGGTTAAAGTGAGGAATACCAAACGTCACCATCGTATCCGATTTACCGTAGTTACTTATTAAGGGAAGCATAGTATGAGAGTTGTATCATACACTAACGACTACCTGAGTTAATTTTTTTATATCATTAATTCAAAAACATGATACAAGTATATACTTTGCCAAAAGCAGTAAGCGTTTTCAAAATGTAAAATCTGTGTACTTCAAGTCATATTTGCAGCATTACATTGATAGATTAAGCTCAAGATACACACACGAATGTCATATAGGAATCTGAATAAAATTTTAAAAACAACAGTCGCATACATGTACAATGTAATAGCCTAATTTTCAGTGACGTTATTTATTGGCACAGCTATATGGGATTAAAACTATTGTATTTCTCATTGGTACGGATAAAATCAAGTTACGAATACTAATATATGATATTTCAAGGCTTAATTCAATTGCGGTGGAAATTAGCTTTGACGAACATGTCAATCAGGTGACCCAAATGTCTTGCTTGTTTTGTTTTTTTTTAAATCTGTCAACTTGGGGACTATGGCTATACATAAATATTTTACGGATTAAAGCAATCAATTGGTACTTTTGCTGTGATTGTGTTGGCAAAACATCTTCCTCTGTTAATTTACCAATTGTGTTTGCTAAATATCGGCTCTATAACGTTGAGCCCTTAAAGTTCTGTGAAAATGAACCAGGTGGCTGTAGGATATTGATGCCCACATCATACGCCAAATATACAAACTTCCTGTACATGGCACTAGCTTAACTTTAAATTTTGATATCTGTGTATCCGGGTTTATCAATCATCTCTTTCGAGAATTCGACACCAGTTCTGTTTCAGATATGATAGCGGATATATTTTGATGTCGAAACTACAATCTACTCCACTTTTCCCCAATGTGACCTACTGAATTCCACTTATTACTGCGTTTGTTTGAATCTTCAGTATGTATATATGAGATTTGAACTTCGACAAACTACTGTTACGTCTAATTATATCAGGACAAATTTTTGATATGCAAGAAGGCACGACACGTTTGAACATATCGAAGAGCATTTCTAAATGCTCTTAAAACGGTATATAACATGGAATTCTGATATAGGTGGAACCAAATCGTTTTCATTTTCATCGACAGTTGCTGCGTTTGTATACATTTCTCAGAACTTAACTGATGGTTCCAACAGGTGAACAGAAAAATGAAAACAAATTTTACACCAAACAGCTGGAGAATTATTTTAATCCTCAGTAGCTATTCAGCTCCTTCTATCAATATCGTATGGTACATGTAATTCGACACCAAGACAATTTTTATTTCTAATTTTAAAATTCCGGGAAATGACAAAGCCTATATGAATGCCAGGTTTCAAAATGTGGAGAATAGCAGTATCGATAAAAACTGTTTATTGAACCAAAACAACTTGGAATGTTATCTGAAGCAGAACACTTTTGTTAAAGTATACATATGTTTCTATATATACACACAATCGTAATACAGTACTTGTAATAATCCTAAAAAGAAATAACTGCACTCTTATCAATTTTATTGATATGTCGTGTTAGAACAATATTATCTTGTTTCACCTTTAACAGCTTTGAATCACTTCTAAGCCAGATCTTGCGAATAATACCAGCTGAAATGAAAGTCTTGTTGGAAGTAAGAAATGTTGTGTTGACAAAAAATTTCATTAAATAAAATATTTTCATTTTCATTAAATGTACAGTTTATACAATATATCCTGCACTTTCCGGGAGAGGGTCATCGAATGAATAACAGTTGTAAGCCGAACTTTAACACTAAGTTCATGAAGTTGAAAAGCTTGAATATCAAAGTTCAACAAAGATATGCAAAATGTGTAATCTATGCCGAGGATAAAACAAATTTGTTTGGAACGATTTTAACATTTTATGAACAGAAGCTTTACATAAATTGAATTAATCAATGACAGATCATTTCAGGTCAAAGGATTTCACGGCTGTTATGCACTCATGGATAAAACAAGCAGCAGTTGTATTTAGTACGTCAAACGCATTTCTCTTCATATAAAACTCAACAGTGGCGCTAAAATAAAATAAAAAGTTTCAAATTGTTTGCAAAATGAATATGAAAACATTCAAAAACTAAATTTCTAAAAAGTTGTGCAAATCTGGCTTAAATAGTTATCAAAGGTACCATGATTATAATTTAGTACGCCAGACGCGCGTTTCGTCTACACAAGACTCATCAGTGACGCTCATATCAAAATATTTATAAAGCCAAACAAGTACACAGTTGAAGAGCATTGAGGATCCAATATTCCAAAAAGTTGTGCCAAATACTTCTTAGGTAATCTATGCCTGTGATAAGACAAGCCTTATATTTTCGGTATATTCAAAGTTTTGAAAACAGGAAATTTATAACAATGACTACATTATTGATATTCATGTCAACACCGTAGTGTTGACTACTGGGCTGGTGATACCCGCGGGGACGAAACGTTCACCAGCAATCGCATAAACCCAGTGGTGTAAATAGTTATCAAAGGTACCAGGATTATAATTTAGTACGCCAGACGCGCGTTTCGTCTACATAAGACTCATCAGTGACGCTCATATCAAAATATTTATGAAGCCAAACAAGTACACATTTGAAGAGCATTGAGGATCCAATATTCCAAAAAGTTGTGCCAAATATGGCTACGGTAATCTATGCCTGGGATAAGAGAAGCCTAAGATTTTCGATAAATTCAAAGTTTTGAAAACAGGAAATTGATAAAAATTACCACATTATTGATATTCATGTCAACACCGTAGTGTTGACTACTGGGCTGGTGATACCCTCGGAGACGAAACGTCCACCAGCAGTTAAGCCATCTATCTACATAAGCCTCTGCATTTAACGAACAGCAGATGTACCGAAAATAAAAGTTTTAGTGATAATACATGTGAACAAGTGTACCTTCTGAACTTCAACTAACTATGGAACTGACCCAGTCATAATTAAGCAAGTAGTTATCAAGTGAACGAGACCAACGTTTCACCTGGCCTTACAAAAACTCAACAGTGGTTATACAACCTTCACAAATAATTATGGTTTTACTTTTTTCAAGTAAGTAACACTAAATCATCAACATTTATTTACATACATATATACATATATATTTACCAATATTACATGTTTTTTATATCTTCAATTGGGTACACATCATTAACAGGGAATATGAGTCCATATTCCTTGTGAAGCCCAAATAAAAATTGTATTCCATTGTAGTGTATGATTATTATTACCAGTCTGCTCTTCGTTTTTTTTTAAATTTTCAAATGATTTGAACTTATACTCCCTGTTAAGATTATCCTCAAATTGCACGAAAGTATATTTCACTTCAGTATGATATACGTCGGTAAAGAGGTATTGATGTTAGAGGTAGAATACTTGAATGTATATATCATATCAAGATAATTACTGTTAACTGCATACATTAATCCAAAACAGTCACATTCATTACAAATAATTAACTGATATATATAAAGAAGATGCATGGAATTGATTATTAATCAAACCAATCAAACACGTACTTACACGCACACAAACACACCAACTCATCTGTATCTCTGGTTTTTTATATCATAGCTTGTGCCTTTCAATGTATCTTAAAAATGAAAGTACAATTATATGTGGTATGATTGCCAATGAGACTACTATCCACCGCAGTGTTGGTAAATAGATTAAATAAACTACTAGTATACAAAATTGTTGTTTCCAGCTGCAGCATCGTGGTCGTTGACAGTGCAATGTTCACAAACAAGTTATGTTAAATACTAAGGTTTGTGATGGTGGCCTTCTTTGTGATGTGGATGTGGAATGGTCATGACTGGTATGTGCGCGTGGTGTAGTATGAAACCACTAACACTTCCAAGAAATGTTCTGCGAAATGTACCATGTCCTCTACATCCAGTTACAATCATGTCTGCGTTTAATTCTTTGGCTATATTTAATATTCCTTCGCCAGGAGAACTTGCCTGCGTGCTTTTAACTACACCATTTAACTGAAAGATACATCATTTTAAAAATGATCCGTTGCACAGAGAATTGATAATTTCTTCTTATTTATATATAAAGATAATATGATAACATAATATACAAATATACAAAAGATTACAACGATCTAGCACCTTCGTCCACCTTAAAAACCTGATACAACGTTATGTATTTCGCTACCTTGACATAGACCGTTGATGTCCCTGTTTGAATATTTTTACACTAGTCATTTGAGACCCTTCATAGCTTGCTTTTCGGTGTGAGCCCAGGCTCCGTGTTGAAGTCCATACTTTGACGTATGATTGAATACATTTTAAACTTGCGCTTTACGTAGAGTGTTGTGCCATTGACACTAATACACCATCTACTAAGTACCTATTTCTATTAACGTGAGTCTGACATATAAATTGATACACCTTGTATTTATGGTTAGTTTATACCAAAAGGGAAATGTAAAAGAAATACCAATACGTCTACAGTCAACGGGTGATCATGTATTTTTTGCGAACTGGGAATAAAATCCCTATGCCACTGACAGTCTATCTACATAATGCATTTATTATGACCGTTTTTGTAAAATGTATCATAAATTAATAAGGTTGAGAGTGATAACCATTTTTTAAAGTTCCATTGAGGCATTTGGGTTGAAACATATTATTAAATAATCAGTGTTACGCAGTAGCTAAGGTTCTTATCCAATAGATATTAGCAACACGACAGGTGCAATATGTGTCATGTAGCATGTCGCATGTTTTTGGTAGTTATAAATACTTGATTTAAATGGTTATTGATGAAAGTATACCCGGGAGATCCCTGCAGATCCATATGATTTATATTGGGTTATTTTGATTGTTTGAACTTATTTATATACAAGTTAAACATTCTGAAGCTTTCTCATTTGCAACGCTTGTTTTTTATTTATCTCAAGGCAACTGATATTGATATACAAATACTCTGTATATCGACTTGACAAATATAATTTGCTACTATCTTCACCTTTATTTCCCTCATGTATACAGCAAATTCTATTAATCTGGTTTTTATTCTTTCAATATCCTGGTCAATTAGTTGCTTCAAAACCTCACGATCAATCGAAAAATTTGCTGTTAAAAAAGAAATTGAAAATTATTTAAAAGTAAATATGGACAATCATTGTTGTATTGTTTCAGTTTTGTATACTAAACTACAAGAAACCTTTTTATACAAATCCAACACAATAAATGTTGTGAAGAAAGCAATTGTAATCGTGTGAGGGTAGAACCACTGGTATAGTAGCAGAGTTAAGATACCGTTTGCTCAATCGCTCCAGTATGTTTTCGTTGAAATTAACAAATTGTTTGCACATACTGCCATGCAAAGGATACACATTTCACTAAAGTAATTGCATTATATTGTTCATCAAATTTGCATACCTTTTCCATTCTATAGAAAATTGTATATTATTTGCAAGAAAAGTGGAAATTTAAAAATTTACTGCAATTGAAGAGAAGTTATTGGTTTGAAATATACATTCTTTGCATTGAATCCAAGCGCCAAGACTGTAGTTATGAATTTCAGTAAAGAAAACGTGTATACGGTTTGAGAACAACATGTTGATAATTCTGATTTACATGAATAATCATATATACCCTTGTTATTTTATCAATTAATAATTGTATAGATTAATCTAAGTCTAATATAATACCAGCCAAATATAACAATTGCATTAGGTTTATGGTTCGACTGATTTCTGGTAGACTGTTAGAGCGTAACTAATGCGAGTGAACACATTTAAAAACGTGCGTTTGGCCTCCGCTATCATCTTATGATCTGTTGATTATTTTAAGAAGAAATAGATTTTAGTATAGGAAATGATAAATGGAGCTGTTCTAGAGTGACAAAGGAAACAACATAATTTCAACTTTATTCAAAGTCACTTCAGGTTTAAAAACGGTGTGCTTTTCTTTTAGATTATTATCATTATTAAATGAGCATAGGTACTTAAGTGAAAATTGAACATTAAATTATCTTACAGTATTTTAAAATTGGGGTTAAAATTCATTTAGCTGGCTTCATTTGTCCTATAAAAACTATTCCATGGAACGGATTGTCTAGTGGTAATAATTATAAGAGTATTGAAACCAACACACTTTAATATTGATCAAACGATATCCTTTTGTCTTGTCATGAAATAGATAAAAACTATATACCAGCTACTAGATATAATAAAATAAGTAACTTGTCTATGTTTGAATACAAGTTCGAAAGAGATGCATGCAAGAGAGTAGTTTACATGCACAAATGAACACAATCGAACTTCTATTTGTTTGGAATTTCTTACCACTGGCCTCATTTAAACCACTTATTGTTTTCTCTAAAATAAAAATACTGTGTAAAGTAAATTGATAATTCTATACTAGCAGTTAACTGTTTTGTTTGTATATTCATACACATATTCACTACATATGTACATCCACTAGTAAATGGATTTTAGTACAAAACTGTCATTGGACAACAGCTTTAATAAGGTTTAACAATAAGAATATTAAGCAAATCTTCTGTTCAATAGTTGTTATTTCCCTGTATATACCAACACCATACCGAAGTGTCTGAAACACTACTGAACAGTACTGAATTGGCTACAAGCGAATTATCGGAACAGTAACAAATTAACTGCAGTCCATTGCCCAGTTTGACATTAACATCATCTGAAAACACTACATTATGTTCCGTCTTTTAGAGGATGTAAAAATCGGAATGACAAAAAATCACTTACTAAATTTATGTCTATTCATTTGTTCACTATGAGTATTTACAATCGTATCTTGATAAAAAAAGTTTTGCGTATTTTCGTTATTAAAGTTTTCATTATCATTTTGTGCTAAAACAAGAGAGAAAATGCATTATCATTTACCAGTAGATGTCTTATAGATTTGTATTGTGTAGTTATCTGCCTTATTAATGATCATATTTCGTTTTATTTTGATAACGATTATATACTTTCGAAACACGTGCTTTTTTCTAAATATGTATTTGCAAAAACATTGATAGAATACAAATCTGGTTCAAGCTAGAACTGTCAGCTTATAACCACATTGCAAATATAATATACAGTATTCATGTATTACCTGTAGCTACAATATCACTCAGTTCGACACAGTAACTATTATCTGATCAGTTGGCTTGTAGCACCAATCAGCATAAACTGAAAGGAAAATTACATGAATATGTATAGAAACGAGATCATTATTGAATACAAGGTGAAGAGAGGTACAACATTTTATCTATATTGATTTACGTGTATCTAGCCTTGTAGCTTTTCGTAAAGCAAAACTCATTTGGTGAAATTTAAGTTAGAAATAAACTGGGTTTTTTTTCTAAAGAAATATTTATATACCTATATATAGGTCTTATTGAAACCATTTTAATTTTATAACACTTTTATTTTGCTGATTTATTTTTACGTAATGTAAGCGCTTAATAACTTATTCATTTAAGAGGGAAAAAATCATACTGTCGCCAGCATTTAAGGATGTATTCTTCTGACTTTTCAGTCTCGTTCAGTCTCGTTGAAATCTCGTTCTTAAATTATTTCCAAAACATATGATAGAAGTGGAAAATATCAATGAATTTTAAAAATATTATAATCAAACATAACTCTGTGAAAAAATTGTGTATTTACCATGAACGGTTTTTGAATAATCCAGTTTTCAAATTTTACGACCATTCAAGTCAGTATTTTTAGTCAAAATTTTGAGAAAATGGGTGAGGGATACAAAAAATGAGTTTACAAGATTAATATACATCCCATCTCATTTTGGTCTTTTCAAATTTCTTAGATATGTATTTGTTCAATCATTTATAACAAAAAAGTTGAATTAATATGCATTTTGTTCTTTAAAATGAGAAAAATCATAAAAATACAAAATTGGCAGTATGGTAAATTTTACACAAAAAAGCATCAAAATATGATGAAACTTTCTTATATTAACACCTACCTATAGTTTTTGTAAGTTAAATTTATTCAGATTGGTCCACTTCATCTTTATGGAAAGTATGAAAAAAAGTTTAATTGTGGAACTGTGATTTTTTTCACGATAATAGCCCAAAAATAGGTAAAAATCGATGAAAAGTGAGAAAATCATCAAAATTGGGCATTTTCAAAGGGCCGTAGCAAAAAAAGAAGCACACCACCATATGATTTTTTCTTCACCAATTGTTTTGTTACAGTCTTATAAACCTAAAAATCAGGTTAAGAAAAAAAGTTTAATTCTAGAAATTTTTGGCTCCTCAGAGGTGTACATCCTTAATAGGAAAAACCGCTCACATAGATCTGAAAACGCTACTTTCGAATTTCTGTTAAAAAAAACGTTCGGGATCGATTTGTTTTGTCGGATTTGCATCAATATTCCACAATCTAAAGGCTGAAGTTTAATTGGATGATGTAATAATAATCACAACAGAAACAAAAAACGAAGCTTGGACACATGATCTGTATTTTAATTAGATTCACTCTAGGGTTTCGCAGATGATATTCCAAACATAGCATCAGACAGCTGAAGATATCAAGCGAAAAGAAAATATAAAATAAATCATCATGATCAAAAAGACAATTATCGAACAGGGTATATTTACCGAAGATTGATATATGGAAAACCAAGGAATTGCAATTAGGAAAACAGATCTAAGATGAAGGTCATTTAATTCAACATATTGGACAATTCTGTGTTTATTACACTTTATAACAACAGAGGGCAAATGGCTCGATAATTGCATCTAAGTGATTTTTATCTTTAAAAAATGTTATTGATATCATAGTAATACGTTGACCTTTTTTTACAAGTAATCAATGGAATGAATCTACAGAAAATCAAGGACAAACAAAGATAAAGATGTCAAGACAGGTTTCCAAAATTCAACAAACCGGAGAGAGAGAAAAAGAAAAAACAAAGAAAAACATCAAAAAGATAAATATAAACAAATAAGTGATCATGACTTCTATGCTCTGTGTTTTTGAATGATATTATATGGTCGATATAAAGTTGAAAGAAAAGAAAAACCCACTAGATGATTTCAATCAATCAAGACAGCTCTTTAAATAACTATAATGAATATAAAAGCGACGGGATAATTTAAATAAGTTATCAATATGTTGGATCTAGAGAAATCTATGACAAATAAAAGATGAAGATATCTAGACAGATTTCCGAAATACAACAATCCGATAAGAGAAAAAAAGAAAAACGTCAAAAAGACAAATACTGAATAAATTATGGATCATGACTTATATGCCCTTTGTTTTAAAATGATAAACTATGGTTGATATAAAGTTAAAAGAAAAGAAACTGAAAGCCACTGGGTGGTTTTAATCTATTAAGGCAGCATTTTAATTACAAGAATGAATATAAAAGCCACTGGATAATTTTATCAAGTAATCAATAGATTGGATCTACAGATAATCCATGACAAACAAAAGATGAATATGTCAAGACAGATTTCCAAAAGATACAACAAACCGACAAGAGAAAAAAAAAAGAAAAACACTAAAGAAAAACGCCGACAAAAAAAGCCAATGAACAAATTATTGATCATGACTAATTATATGCCCTGTACATGTTTTTAATGATACAATATGGTAGATGGTAGAGTTGCAAGTAAAGACTTGTAAAGCCACTGGCTGATTTTAATCTGTTGAGCCGACAGTATTTGTTATAACAAGAATGAGACATTCATATGAATACTATACTTTGCGAAACTATTGAGTTCATTAAATAAATGTTATAGTATTAATATTACATGGCAATATATGTAAATGATTGTTGCCTATTGGTAGCAAATGCAGATGGGACCACAGGAAACATATAAATATACACTATAAGTAATTAGCAGCAATCATACTATATGTAAACATGTATACATAAATATTTAACAGCGTCACTTCACATGTTCTATACTTGGTTGATTAAAGCTTAATTGTCCAAAACACACTTTGTTTTGTGATTCAAAGTAAACTATATATATTAATTTCGTTCTTATCTTGACATTTTGTGTAGACGAAATAAAAAAGTGTATGGCCGTGTTCACACCAAACGCCGTGTAGAGTAAACATGTTTACAATTACTTTAGGCCGTGTTCACATTGACCTAAATTCGGTGTTGTGTCAGTGTAACTCACACGTAAACTAAACACAATTGCGTTCCCATTGATTAAACTCAATGTTTACATGTAGTTTAAATCATGTTTTACCTACACACAGTCGATAGTCAATGTAGGCCTTGTGTAGGTTAAGTGTACACAAAACTAGGAATTTAGGACATTAGTTTTATCGTGTATATATTTAAGGAGGAAACTATTTTTGAGTAAATTTGATATTTTTGATAATTATTAGTTGTCTAAATTTTACAGAATTTTTTTGGTTAAAAAAAATTAACGTACTTTATTTACCCCTAATCAAGACTCAAAGCAGCATCTTTGCCGAGCCAATAAGGCAGCAACCAATTGTTTTTCGCGGGGGGGGGGGGGGGGGGGGGGTATTATAGTCGAGTATAAAACATAAAGGCAAGGGGGTGGGGTGGTGAGCTATGGATTTTGTTTTGGAAACAAAAAATGTTTCCAGTTTTTGGCCCTGAAAAAAAATTGTTTGTTTCACCCTTACCTGCCACTATATATAATGCTTAAATTGATTTCGACTTGTCGACAAAATTTGTCCTAAAAAAAATCAATAGCTCACGCCCCCCTCCCCCTCCACAAATTCATTTGAAAAGGTCTTCCCGAATCGACTTGACGTACACAGAAATATTCCCCACTGGTCTTTACTCAAAAAAGATTCACGCATAAATGCATGACTAAAAAAAGTGTGAGGTAAATGATATGTTTGTCTTGTATCTCAGTTCCGTTAAATAACACGTAAAATAAATTAAAAATAAATTAAAAAAACCGTTACCCTATTCCTTTACCAAACACTCCTTGGAGAAGAAATGCCATTTGAAATGAACAGAAAAGATAAAAATGTAGTGATCCCTAATATCTCAATCCTTTTTTTTTCGGCTGTAAGCACGCTGTTGCAGCTAACGTTTTCTAATGCGTTATCGAGACATCTCTAGTATATTCAAACTACTGCAAATTTTTATCTGAGTCAGATTTTTTTTCGCGCGTACGTTTTTTTCGATGCTGGTGATCAAATACTTTTTTTCAATATTTAACACTATAATGTATGGGGAAACTCTTGATTTAGAATTTTTTTTTTATCATCTGTATGACCATTTTTTTAATTTTTTTTTAACAAATTGGGGATCGGAATATTTCCATTCCCATCCCCCACCCCCTTTTGAAGTCAAATGGTTGTTCGCTTACCGCTAGAAAAATTTTCCAAAAATTTTGAATTCAGTTCTACGTAATGAACATTTAAATGACATATAGTTTACAAGTGGGAACAAATCTTATGTACAGGTAGCTAAACAAGGTGTATAGATGTGAACAAATGTAATGTGAAACCAGTGTACACTACACTTAACTAATTGAAAACATGTTTACTCTACACGGCGTTTGGTGTGAACACGGCCTTAGTGTAGTGTACACTGGTTTCACATTACATTTGTTCACATCTATACACCTTGTTTAGCTACCTGTACATAAGATTTGTTCCCACTTGTAAACTATATGTCATTTAAATGTTAATTACGTAGAACTGAATTCAAAAAAATAATTCTAGCGGTTAGGGAACAACCATTTGACTTCAAAAGGGGGTGGGGGTGGGGGTGGGGGTGGGGGTGGGAATGGTTATATTCCGATCCCCAATTTGATAAAAAAAAAAAAAATGGTAATACAGATGATAAAAAAATTTATTTTGAATCAAGAGTTTCCCCATACCGTATAGTGTTAAAAATATTGAAAAAAAAGTATGTGATCACCAGCGTCGAAAAAAAAGGAATAAAAACGTACGCGCGAAAAAAAATCTGACTCAGATAAAAAAAAAATAACCCTCCCCCTTTTTTTAAGTTAAGTGGTTGCTACTTTATGAAAGCCATTTTTATAATTTGCAGTAGTTTGAATATACTATAGATGTCTCGATAACACAAAAGAAAGAAAGATTTTGGCATCAGCGTGCTTACAGCCGAAAAAAAAAAGGATTGAGATATTAGGGACCACTACATTATTTTCTTTTCTGTTCGTTTTAAATGGTATTTCTTCTCCAAGAAGTATTTGGTAAAGGAATAGGGTAACGGTTTTTTTAATTTATTTTACGTGTTATTTAACGGATCTGAGATACTGGACAAACACATCATTTACCTCACACGTTTTTTAGTCATGCATTTATGCGTGAACCGTTTTTTGAGTAAAGACCAGTGGCGAATATTTCTGTGTACGTCAAGTCGATTCGGGAAGACCTTTTCAAATGAATTAGGCAGCAACTATTTACTTCATTTTTTGTGGAGAGGGAGGGGGCGTGAGCTATTGATTTTTTTTCAGGATAAATTTTGGTGACAAGTTGAAATCAATTTTAGCATTATATATAGTGGCAGCTGAGGGTGAAACAATTTTTTTTTCAGGGCCAAAAACTGGAAACATTTTTTGTTTCCAAAACAAAATCCATAGCTCACCACCCCCGTCCCCTTGCCTTCATGTTTTAAACTCAACTACAATAGCCCCCCCCCCCCCCCCCCCGGAAAATCAATTGGTCGCTGCCTTATGGGTTAGCCAATGATGCTGCTTTGAGTCTTGATTAGGGGTTAATAAAGTACGTTAAATTTTTTTAACAAAAAAAAAATCTGTAAAATTTAGACAACTAATAATTATCAAAAATATCAATTTTACTCAAAAATAGTTTCCTCCTTAAATATATACACGATAAAACTAATGTCCTAAATGCCTAGTTTTGTGTACACTTAACCTACACAAGGCCTACATTGACTATCGACTGTGTGTAGGTAAAACATGATTTAAACTACATGTAAACATTGAGTTTTATCAATGGAAACGCAATTGTGTTTAGTTTACGTGTGAGTTACACTAACATAACACCGAATTTAGGTCAATGAGAACGCGGCCTATGTTACGTATACATGATTACAGAAATAGTAAAATTACACAATGTTGTGTGAAAAATTATGTTCAAACTTAACTTGGCGATTTTGACTTTTACCGTTCAGGAGTTATGGTTCTTGAAAGATTGAAAATGGTGTTTCCAGTCGTGTCCGTGCCTTTTCTCATGAACCATTCAACCAAAGCTTTTGAAATTTTGATATGTTGTTACTGATGACAAAATAGAGGTCAAGTTCAATAATGACGATTTTGACTTTTACCGTTCAGGAGTTATGGTTCTTGAAAGATCGTAAAATGGCGTTTCCATTCAAGTTGTTGCATTTACTCATGAAACATTCAATCTAAGCTTTTCAAATTTTAATATGTTGATACTGATGACAAAATGGAGATCAAATTTGATATTGACGATTTTCACTTTCACCATTCATTAGTTATGGTTCTTGTGATATTGCCAGGACACAAATAAATGTTAATAAATCCGGTTTGCTGTCGTTGTGACAGCCTCTTGTTTTAATATGTGATTTAACATCAAGGATGTTATTATTATGGAATCTTTCACCTTTGTACACTTCGGTATCTAAATAGGTCATACTAGAACTAAACACCTCAAATGTGAATTAAAGAAGAGTGTCAATTTTGTTCGCTATGTTAAAGAAATCTTCAACCTGTTTTAATGTGCCTGTGAAGACCATAAAACCGTCATCTCTGTATTGACAGTGTAATTTGATGTTTTCTCTCCATTGGAACTTATCTAAAATATTTATTATTAGCACAGACAGATGTTAATCTGTGCATAACGGAGAAAATATACCACCCATAGGCGCTCCTATAATTTGTTTGTATAATTGTCCATTGAATTCAAATTCATTGTTTCTTAGTATTAATTTAACAAATGCCGTTAAATCTTTTTTGTTGGGAACTTTTAAATTATATTCTTGTGTGTCAATTGATTCTAATGCATGGATAACCGTTTCTTCTATTAAGTTATCAATGTTCATATGTGTGTACATGGACGTTACATCATAGGCAATAAGAATGCAATCTTTCTTGACCTCATGTGACTCTATTCTATTAATGAAGTCTTTTGTATCTTGAATGTAAAAGTTATGTCACTTTTCGAAGAAAAAACATTGACTTTTTTCAATTTATACATATTTTGTCCAATTACACATATCATTTCTTCTTTTTTTTAATAATACATGAAATGATTTGTGTTTCATTCATAAAAAAAACAATGATAACTAGGAACACACACTTTCTGTACAGTTCTAGACATTTTTAAAAGGAAGTTCAACTAATGTAAAATGGTGGTTATGTACTTCTTGATTCCATAAAAAGATAGTACACTGTACAAACCTGTCTGTACAGAGTATTATCTTTTTACCCGGAAGTAAAACACGAGATAGTACTATGTACCAACTTTCTGTACAGAGTACTATCTTTTTACCCGGAAGTAAAACAACAAGATAGTACTATGTACCAACTTTCTGTACAGCGTACTATCTTTTAATAAGGAAGTAAAACAACAAGATAGTACTATGTACCAACTTTCTGTACAGAGTACTATCTTTTAACCAGGAAGTAAAACAACAAGAAAGTACTATGTACAAACTTTCTGTACAGTACTATATAAAGTTGGAATAGTATTTTTGTCGGCTTACTTCGGCCATCGTAGTCTATAGTTCAAAATAAAGTATACAACCATCTCTGTAGTTAAGAATAAAGAAAGAAGATGACGTATATCAAAGAATTGAAAACACATTGATTCATTTATAACTCAGTAACTTAATATTCTAAATGATTCCTTACAAACTTTTAGATGTTTGTGTTGAATACATACAAGTAAAGTAGGCAGTGGAAAGCATACCAATTACGATTAACTGACATTTATCATCACCAGTAGCACAACAGAAATCGATTTTATTGTTCAGTTCAAAGACCTGTCCTGTTGAGTTTATGTAGATTTTTATTCTTCAATGTAACAAGCTGAAGAGGCATTTACGGCCACGTTAAACAAAAGATTTAAAGAATTAGAATATCTTAAAAACAAGATTTCAGGTTTATTTTTTTCATCAAAACGAAGAAAACTGACTTACTTAATGAGCTGGATAACAATGATGTTCTATAAAATAAGATGCAGATTTAAACTATACAAATCAATTGTATTCAGCTATAATCAGTTAAGTTACAAAAACAACTCGACAATATAAAACAGGCAATTGGTTGTCGATCATGATAAAATAGCATCATTTTTATTGCAAATGTATTGCATAAATGGTGTCTAATGTAATTTTTCATAAAAGAAATGTTATATAATCAAATAAATTACTCACATTTCATCGCGTACTTTGCATAGTCACTTCCGTCAAAAGCAATAATAACTGTTTTCCCATCTTTCTTTGTAGTCGAATTTACAATACTACTACAGTGTTTATTTACTTTGGCCATGACAAAATACGGTAGTGAACTCTACGTAGTAACTTCGTAAATAATCTAATCAGCGTTGCCTTCATCAATGAAAAACAACATGAATGCCAATCATTCACAACAGTTAGAAATGATATGAATATTTTGTAGCACTAGATAATATGAATACGATAGTAGCAAGACGATATATTAATTATTGGTTTTTTATTGCTGTAATAAAAACACATTGAAACTGTAACATTGTACAATGTAATGATGATTTGACACAATCATATATCAATTTTATCATATTGATCTCGACCTTAGGTTTGTGGTACCAATATTGGCAATGAAATTCGATTTTTACAATCATTTTAAGTTTGAGCAACAAAAACACAGCAAGTTTCAAACCAAAAACGCCATTAAATTGAGCAGTCCGTTTTCCACTTGTGCCATACACTATACTGCTCATAAAAAACCCAGGTGTAATTAAAAAGTCAATTGTTCATGAACAATTGAAAGGTCTTTCTTTTTTTCTTTTATTAATTGCCTTCTTAGTTCAAAAATATATGGTTTCTAAGGACTTTTATGTTCATAACAAGTGGTTTCTAAGGACAAAAATCATTCCTAAGGATAAAAATATTACTACCAGTATTAAAAATGTCATATGTACTATTTATAGTATTTAAAGTTAAAAAAATAAGTGATTGCTAAGGACTTATATGTCGTTGCTAGGGACAAAAATGTCATTTCCAGTATTAAAAATTTCATATTTATATTATTCATAGCCTTTTAAGTTCAAAAATATTTGATTGCTAAGGTGTTTTATGTCGTTGCTAGGGACTTGACCTCTGACCTTCATCTAACTTTGTAGATCTTATTATGCTGAACATTTTTGCAATTCAACGTTTCTTTCTATCTCTAACCACTTTTGAGTAATAAGCAAACAGTCATCATTTCAGACCCCAAAAACAGTTTTGGTGACCTAGTTCCATAACATTCAGTCCAATAATTTTGAACCCACATAACAAATGTAGATCTCGACAAGACACACATTTTCTCCGTTACATTTTATCAGCCATCTTTTACGGTTATTGAGTAAATCCGATAACAAGCTAAGGTCAAAATCTAGGTCATGGCCTTGACCTTTGACCTTAGGTCAATTTTCGTGGTCACGTGAATTGATGATCATAAGTGATGATCCTAGATGGCTACAACTTACGGTTTCTGAGTTTTAGTGGGCAACCGACATTGATTAATTTTCAAAGGGGCATACATGTAACCCTACCAATGAGTCGTTGAATCTTTTCGATCTAAATTTAACGAAGAACTAAGGTCTGTCCCTGAACGAATTCCACCCTTTTTTTCTACCTATTATGGTTATGGAGTTAGAATGATAACAAGGTTTTCGGTGTTAGGGGAGATAACCGCTATAAAGGAAATGTTACGGGGTCGTGCCCTCACCACAATATAGCTTTTGGTCAACCGATACTAGATACCTAATATCATTTCAACCTGTCACGCACTTTTTTGGGGAAATTTCGTTCAAGTTTGGCGGAAAGAATAATAATAATCAGAAGAAATACAATATGGTCTTTCCTTATAGAAAAAAGGAAAGACCTTAATAAAACTGAAATGTCAATAGATGTTCTTTTCATGGTTATGTTCCTCTCTTATATTTTATGATGATATAATACTAAACCACTAACGGGAGGGATTGTGCCTGATATTCATATGAAGAAGACATAATCTTTCAATTAGTTTAATTGAGGTCTGGACCTGACATATGAGCAACTGCTAGTAGTCTTTTGTTATTTATGTGTTATTGTCATTTTGTTTATTTTTTTTTTGTTGCCTCTTCTGACATCGGACTCGGAATTCTCTTCAACTGAGTTTTACTGTGCGTATTAGTGTGCGTTTGTTTTTTCTACATTGGCTAGAGGTAAAGGGGGAGGGTTGATATATAAAAAAAAAACCAGGTTTAACCCCGCCGCCTTTTTGCGCCTGTCCCAAGTCAGGAGCCTTTGGCCTTTGTAAATCTTGTATAATTTTTAATTTTATCTTCTTGTGTATAATGCGGAGTTTAGTATGACGTCCATTAACACTGAACTAGAATACATACTGTAAATTCAGAAATTTATGCGAGGTCTTTATTATTGCGAAAAAAAGTACGACTGAGTTGTAAACCCAATTATTTAAACTAGCGTTTTGAAATATTTTATCTGAATTAAACAGGATTTTTCTCAAAAATCGTAAAAATTAAAATCGCATTTAAGTCTTAAATAACAAAATCGCAATAATAAATGCACGCAATAATTTCTGAATTTACAGTATTTGTTTAGGGGCGCCTCCGGGTGCGAGAGTTTCTGTCTGCGTTGAAGATCCATTGGTGGCCTGCGGCTGTTGTTTGCTCTATTGTCGGGTTGTTGTCTCTTTGAAACATTCCGAATTTCCATTCTCAATTTTATTTTCAGTTTTTTATTTCTTGAATATAAATTAGAAATCTTCTATTCAAATTTGGTATGCCAGACTTCATAAGAATCACAGTTGGACCTCGAACAAAAAAAAGAGGAATATCAAGTGAACATTCCCGACATTATGTTTCAATACGGTAAGGGTTAATATTTGGATAATGTAACAGGCTTGAAATTGGCGTACTGGGGATTCACTTTTTTCGTGGGTATCAATTTTCTGGCTGAAAACATGCATATTCGTGAATATTTGATTTCGAGGTTTTACCAATCACTGCATATAAAGCCTTTTGAAACTATCTTATTCGCTGAACATTTGAAGTCGTGGTTTACCTGTACCCACGAAACCCACAAAAACGAATAATAATGATTTCTTAGTATGACATTTGCGCCGATTTAAAAATGTTTCAGGCGAGTTTTATATAATCAATATAAACCAACCATTCCGTAAGTCTGTTGTACATATGTAATACATTGTCAATTATAACATAAAATTGAGCACAGAAATGAGGAATGTGTCAAAGAGAGCAGAAAACAGTCCAACTTCACGTTATTCACACTAGTTCTTAGCAGCTCTGGCCTTTCAAAACTATAAGTAGCGAATCACGAATCGTTGCATTTGCAGTCGCATCATTCTAACATTTATAGAATAGACGAGAAAGGAAGGAATACATCAGATGTGTAGTCTATAAATACTCAGGAAGAACAGATTGATAATATTGTATTCCGTTTTTACGGATTTAAATGTTTTGCTTTTGAATGCTGAAAATAGATTTTTACTCCGTGATTATATCTTTTAAATTGACTTATACTGCTCGAAATTATACTTCAACCTTCCCTTGGTGACCAATGGATACCATTTATTATATGCTTGTCATTATTGAAAATTCATAATATATGTACAACTGGATAGCGGAAGAGTTTATAACGACAAATACAAATAAAAATCATTCACCTGTAAATAACATGTAGACAATTGGCGCAAACGCAAAACGCCGCTGTAAATCTTATATCATGGTGAACGTTTTGTCTATATTAATTCATCAGGGGCATTGAATGAAAGTAGTAAAAAAAACAAATCATACAAGAAGTAGTAAAGCTTTGAAAGCAGAAGCAGGGGATGTAAATAAAACAAAAGAATCATATCCGTGAAACCAAATATTCTACAACACTCTATGTTTGATGATTCGCAAACTGTAATTTATTCATGTTAAAACGTATGCAAATAATTGAAGCTCCCGAGAATAATGATATAATCACTTCAACATAATAATTAATATATGTGTTTAAGGTTTTGGTTTGCCATTTGATAAAGGAATTTCCTTTTTGAATTTTTCCTTGGAGTTCAGTATTTTTGTGATTTTACTTTTGTATGGGTCCACATAAAAAGTTAAATCAATTGTAATAAACTTTGTTGTTCATGCCTTTTGTACTTGACCTGAAATCTTGTTTTCGTGCTTATAACCCATCTGATGAACCCAACACTTTTAAGGTGGTTGTAGTGATTTATCATCAGTAATAATCATTTTCGTTTAAATATGCCAAATAGATAGTTTTGTCTTTTGAGTGGCCTTTTACAAAGTTATAAAACGAAGAATCAGCTTTAAATCACAATGTGTTAAAGGAAAGACAACTCAAATACGAACAATTTAGTATAAACATTTTTTATTACAGTTGTAAAATATGTGTTGGTTAATAAACGAGCTTTATAGAAAATTTACTATTGTTTAATATTGACATTGATATAATCAAATACAGTGCACTGCATACTATTAGTCATCAATTTATATGTTATTCAAAGTATAGGGGTATCAGTTATGTAGGATCTTGTTTTGTACTAAGAAATACATGTTACACAACTATACATTTTAATAAAAAAAACTTACCAGTACACCATCAGATGAATTTAATCTATTACACAACTCAGTTTGTATATCAATTCTAACAACACAACATTATTTTGTTGCTGCTATTATCAAGAGGGAAATGCAAATCGTGCAATAGAAACAATGTGTTGGTCGTCGAAAGACATATAACTATGACTAATTTTTAGCGAAAAAGTCATCTTCTATAGAGAACAATACAAAACATCAATGTTTAAGAAATACAGCCCCAATCAAATAACGCGGAGAGTCAAATCATGTATTTAGGAAGGTTGAAAGGTTTTTGTTTAACCATAAGCACATGTAGATTGCAGTTTTTGTAAAGATAATATAAGAATGTTGTGTTTGAAAAAAAATACTCAAGTTATATAATAAATCTTGAAGAATAAAACGTTATTTGTTTTATTTGTTAAAAAAACCAACAACACACTGTCAATTTTACTCAACCAATATTGAAATGTTTAACTAGGCCTGTATTAAAGTGAACCTTAATTAACAATCACTTCATCGCTACAGTATACACCTAACATAATTAAGAGACCAAGTTTTTAAAAACAAACTACATTAATTTTCAAATAATATGTAAATGTACTTTACCCCATTAAAACTACTCGCCTATAATGTAAGTCGTTTTTAATTTTACGCGATTCAGTTTATATCATACTACACCGACAGAAACACACACATTTTACTCTTAAATTTATCTATTATTTGTTTCGGCACTTAACTGACTTTCAGTAACTGCGAGTACTCTCAAATTTGCCTTTTATTGCTTTGATCTGAATGATGAGTTAAGCTCTTTACACCTGATATAAACTGAGAGTGTGCTTTTGTTGTATTGCTACACTTCTTTCCTAGGTAAGGGGATGGTTTGGTACATCCCAAGTCAGAAGCCAGTTATTTAGTAGTTGTCGCTTTTTTATGTATATTATATTTTTTTGTCATTTATTGTTTTGTGAAATATCACGCCTTCAGTTTTCTCGAATGAATTGCTTTAAATATGTCAGTCTGATGTCTTTTAAAGATCACAGTGTTTTATTGGTTTTGCTCATATTTGAAGGTCGAACGTTGATCTATAGATTTTAATGAGTTTCTTATTGGCAGTCATACTACATCTTCTTATTTTTATACAGATGATTACAAATTACAATATGACGTCAAAAGTTTAAGGGAACCTTTGTGATGTCAAGTAATGGCGGACAAAGAGCGATATAGTGTATTCAATGATTATATATTTCCAATATAAAGACACATCTGAGACTTAAAAGGTGCTCTCAAAGGAACTTTAGTTTTAGAATAATGAAACTTTGGTATGACCATTTAATCTTCTTATTGTGTACATCCTGTAAAGGTTTATTTTGTGATGGTAAAATTAGTATTTAGCGCAATGACGTCTACTGGAACACAAATTCGAACTAAACATCATATCATGGTGACCACATTTCAATCCATATTTAGTGTTTACAGAATTAACTTGATTACGTGTCGGTTAGTGTATAGAAAGGTATATAATATGAAACTCTGAGCGAGGGGCTTACCCCGAGCTCTTAGTTTCATATTATATACCTTTCTTTACACTATCCAATTTAGCACATATTTACAACTTGAGTAATCCTGTAATTAGTCTATTGACATGCTTTGGCTGACTAGATGTTGCTCATTTACTTAGTTTGGTAAATCTACTCACTTATATTATTGTAAAATTTGGATTTCAAAAGGCCCTTGACTTTAGAATGAAAAGATGGTAGCTGCTGGTGTAAGTATGTTTATTGATATAAAGCGGTGTTTTACTATACATGTACTCATTTAAATGGTAAGATGACAAAATAAATTGACCAAAAGCAGACAATTCTTAAATTTCAGTGGTAGCTTTACATTCTTGAAAACATTTCACATACAAACTACAAAATATATTGAAAATGTTTTTGAATGAGTACAAACAGTTGGGTCCCCTCCCATATCTTTGATTGAAACATCTTTTAAAAATGGCTGGATCTGCCCCTGGCATGTATCCATAGGTAGTCTAGTGGATAGTTTGCATGCATGAAATATTTGTCATTGGACATTAGGCAACCAATAATCGACCAATTTATGACGAAATATATCAAATTGCTTTATTAATAATTTCCCTTCAAAAGATTCATGGTTGACTCTTTTTGTATACAAAGTAATTGCATGAAAGATAAAGAATTACAAATTTAAGATGGAGTTGTACTTTAATCAAGGTATAAAGAACCATAATTGTTACTCTTTATTTTAATGAAAGAAACTTTTAATTGTCAAAAAAAGTTTTAGATCAAAAGATTGATTAGTGGGATGTTAAAAATCTGTTTGAAAACTAATTACAAACTATTTAGTTAAATTTGGAACACAGAATTTATTTCAAAATAGCCAGTAGCAATTTTTGTTCTAATATTTTGATTACGATACAATGAAATCTTACCCTTGTGGTCATTCATGCGTAGTTACTTAGTAAACGGAAAAAGTCTGAACTATGAAAATTAGAAGGAAATTCAAGCAATTTGATTGAACGAGAAGTTGTAAGTATGTGCTAAAGTGATCACACATTGGAATTTGAAAAAAAAATGCTTTCAGTGACTTACTGTAACTATGAGTACTATTAGGTTAGTACTTTGTGTGTGTTGTGATTTTTTATGTTCGTGTTTTTGTGGCTAGTATCGTCCTTATGGTTTTAGCTTGCTTTTAACGGCTTTGTTGAAAATCCTTGGACCTTTTACCAGTTCAAATGTACCTGGCAGACAAAGGAAGATGCTATATTGTTTAGAAGATTAGTGATCATTCAACAGCTCCATTTTAAATAAAACTATAACTTTAAAAAATATATATATCTGTACAATTGCAGGATAAATGCAAACGACTTAATTCCCTTTGCCTGCGAAATCATTAGATAATTTATAAAGAAATAATAGACAGAGTTTGAATACGAGTTTTGATTTTGTTTTCAGGAATAGTGAAATCTAAATTGAACAGATTTGAATAGAATATACTATATATGAATTCTAACTGTTATTACAATTCACGGATAGATACAAATGACTTAATTCCCTTTGACTATGTAACTTTTTTCGTTTGCAGCTGATGTCAATTTATTCAACGATATTTCTTACGGTTTGTTGTTAATAAATTGTTAATATATTGATAGGCTGTTTTAGAATACGTTATCTTTTTAAACGACAAACAGTAAAAACATTACGATACGAGCAGACGTGAATACAATTGCATGTGTTTGAATGCATAAACTTACAACAGCCATGACAGACATTGATTAAGTTCTTGAAAATATTGAAAAATGAGTGTAGTAAATTAAAGATACCATTATGAGGAAATTTTGTCGTTATAATCATCAGACATGCTTCGAAAGAGTTATTGGGAAGAAAGCACTCTTGATAAACGAACAGATTGAAGTTCATAGTTGACAAAGAGCAAACTGTTTAGCATGAAAAGTAAAACAGCGAATCATTTTCATATATGACGCATCTGAAAACATTTGGTTTATTCAACCCAACCGTTTCACGGAGCGCAAAAAGTGTACTTGCAATTAAATTAACTGCATGACAGTTTTTCGAAACATCAGTGGTTCAATGAGATAGTCTTATAGCGCAATTCTTTCTGCGATAAAAACCAAAATAAAAGGGTTCTGTTCCCAAATATGTATAAAGTAAGAAGACGTGGTATGCTTTGTGAAAGAGACAACTTTCTACAAATGACACAATAGTTCTCCATATCTGCTGGTTATTTTGGAATTTTTTGCACTGATAAAAAAAAAACCCATTTGACTACGATTTAAAATGTGCTTAACTATTTCATTACATTTCAGTTTACATGTTTAAATACACGTCTTAGTTAAATACATTTATACATAAAACGGTATTATTTATAGATTATCGTTGGTTATCTCAAGGAGATTGATTTTCTCGCTGGAGCCGGTCACGTCGAAAACGAGAAAAGCAATCGAGTTGAGATGACCAATGATAATCTGTTTATCGCTATTTTACCTATGACGACGTTGTCAATTTCATTAGCCCACGTGGCGCCTTAATTTCTAGCGATAATTTTCCATCTCAAGCGAGTGTCATGATATGAAAAATTATCACAAAAAAAGATCAAAGGAAGAATGCACTAAATAGCGATAATATAATGTCTTTGTTGGCAATTTGAAGGTCTTCGTAATTTTCATGAATTTAAAAGTTTAAAGTAACTCTAAATTAGAATGACTTTCAAATATGCAAAGCTTTATTATTTACATTTTATACAATATACTAATTCTTATAACATTTAATACTAGTTTGATCAATACAAGTAAAGACAAACATTGAATGCATTTGTTCATTTCTTTTTCTCTTCCTTTGTTCTGCAAACTAATACAGGGACATTAGAATGATGAACAAGATAATCACTAACACTCCCTAACAGTGTCCTCCGTAATTTACCAAGACCTCTAGTTCCAGTAATGATCAAAGCGGCGTTTTCTTCTTTTGCAACTCTTAAAATTCCTTCGGCGGGTTTTGATGCTTGGGTACTTTTAGCGACGCCTTTTAACTGAAAGGAAAAAAAGAAGTACAGCTATCAGGATAATAATAATATTTTGTTTTGTT
Organism: Mytilus trossulus; assembly: GCF_036588685.1. NCBI lineage: Eukaryota > Metazoa > Mollusca > Bivalvia > Mytilida > Mytilidae > Mytilus > Mytilus trossulus. The sequence continues at coordinate 854,098 of NW_026963311.1, forward strand.
ATTGTGAATAAATATTGATTATCATTTTTAAGAGAATCACTGACGATCTCTTAAGGAAATTTGGTTTGATGCATGTCACATGATATATGTATACAGTCAGCATATATATATTCACATTTAAATATTGACAATTCCGGGATCCACAGTTACTGTATTTCCTGAAAAGATACTTAAGATGATTTGAAAGAGTAGCCTGTTATTTTCTATACTCTGGCAAATTGACACCCTTAATACATCCTTTGCAATTCATGGTATTTTTATCGAGTGTATGACTGTGATAAATGGGGCTAACCCTGAGTGTATTGTTATCTGTTCAACCATGCCTTTAAATCGAATGTACCCTGTCCCTTACTAACACCCCTTTAAGCACACATTCTTTGTTATAACGTATATTCTTCAATGCTCATTTATTTTTTACCTTCATGTACGGTTCTAGATTATATGTTTGAATATTCTTAAATCAAAAATATCTCTTTTCGAAAATTGTTCATTAGTATGTAAGTGAAACTTATTTGTGTTTCATTTCCAACTTGCATTTAACACACTAATGTTTTTTGCTAATTATTCTTGATTTTGTTTGATGCCTAATGATTAACATGTATACCAATTTTTCTTTCGTCTTCGATGTCGTTGAAAAAACGAACGTTGTACACTGGAAGACGCCAGAAGAACAACAACAGAGAAAGAGGAATATAGAGACGCTTCTATACTTTGAATAAAACTATTGTGCGAAATATTTGTCATCACTTTTATTTGATTGAGAGTTATTGTTTCCCTTACTTTAAAAGCTAATGGAATGATGTACGACCTTAAACTGTAATAGAGTGTTAAATCGTTCATGTTATTCAATTAGGCAACCTCATGAGAATTAACAATTACTCCCATGTTTCATAGAACAGTCCTTTATTGTCTTTCATACCCGATCTGTTGTTCGCCGTAAACATCACGACGTTTAACCTTTAAATAAAATGGAAGTAAAACGACCATAAACAATACTTTTGTTAGTTTTTGTTTAACATTGTCAAAACGTTTTATATAGTATTTACGAGACCCTAGCGTGCTTATTAATTATTCAAAGCTAAAAAGTGAATTTGTTATTTTAGGTATTCAAGAAGAAGATGTTAATTTCATGTTACACACAAACTCGTGTAGTCAAACATGTCATTTGCATTGATTAAAGTGACATTTCACAAGATTGTGATTATCAACTACACGTTTCCTTGTATATTGAATCCATGTTTGTTGGTTTGTTCATGACTTAGCTTTGTTGATGTTCTTTTAATTTGCGACATTTTGTTTGTCTTCTCATAATATGACATATGTACTATATAGTCAATCTAATCATCTTATCATATAAGACATATTTGTTCATTGATAGATATTTGAAAAAAGATATCGACAAAATGCAAAATGCTAAATTCTGGTATAACTGATCAGTTAGAGCCACAAATCAACCATAACTACCATGAAGGTAATTAAAAAGTTGTAATTTCAACAATTACAACTTTATAGAGACATTACTTTCAATCTTTGTAGACAAGCCCCAAACTCTTCGAGTCTAGCTTCCACCTTATGAATTTCGTGATCTAATATGGTTTTGAATGCGTCTACGTCTTCAGGGTTTGGTGCTATAAGAAAAGATAAAAATAACACGAAAATATTATATATTCAATTGAATTTATAACCTCCCTGGCTTTTAATTTATTAAATGAATATATCTAAAAGTATACATGTCATCAGTGAAGGATATATAATCATTATAATTGTTGAAGTTATATCCATAGTTTTTTCAGCATTTTCCCTACCATCTTATAAATCAAACACGAAAATATTTTCCAAATATAAAAAAAATGGAATATAGATTTTGTTCATCAATAATTGTATTCAGATATTAATTCATACATGTATATATTAATTATTACATATCAAAGACAATTTTCATAATATATGAATCAATTGATTAAAAAAAGAGAAAATAATCAATGAAAATGAAAAAAATATATATATCGTTTTATTAATATTAATATACTACATGTCTCTGAATAAATCAAGTCTTGGTGAAATGTTACATGTTTTTCCCGCGACACACATTAGCAGTTTGTCCGTGAGAATGTTCAGATTGTTCTCAGATTGATATTTTTCATCATTATACGATATTAAGCAAACAAAAACAAATAAATTATTCTCTACAATGTCAAACTTTACTTTTCCTTTTAATTAAATTATATCGATTGTTTTCTTCTTTGAATTGTTGTACATTTATCATTTCAGGGCATTCATTTTATAGCCGACTTTTGCGATATGAGCTTGGTTCGTTATTTGAAACCATACGATGACATATAGTTCACAATTTCTGTGTCACTGGGTCTCTTGTAGAGAAATGTCACATTCGCAATCAAACCACATCATCCTTTATTTAATAGTTTCGCAAATTGTACGGTCTTAATTACATGTAAATGGGGAGGTTTTCCTACACTGCTTTTTGATACTGAAAGAATAATAACAGCAACCACAGGATAGCCGAACTGACTGTTGATGACATAAACTTTATCTAATATAATCTAAGATATATGGTATATTCTCCATTTTTTTTTATTAACACGTGTCAAATATAGATATGACCGAAAGCGGATACTACATTGAGACAATATCCTAACGACCATCATCCGACCCAAATAACACATCCCGAGGTAATATGCGGTCAAAGGTGTGAATACTTCAAGGTCCTAATATCTGAACAAACCAGAGACAAGAAAAGTTGTTAATGAATTTTATTTTAGAAGTCTTTCCAAAAAATATCAGCTATATCATTTTTTCATACACATTTTTTAATGAACCAGAACAACCTCTAAAAATGTGGCTGACGGGGTACACGCTGTTTTAAAGATTCATGATTTTAACTTACAATGATATAGTTCAGAAGAGGAAAGCAATTCGTTCATCTCTACACAATATACCAATATTACGTAGTCATCTGTTTTGTGAACGTTCTTGGCATACCCTAAAATAACAATCATTACATGTTATGGCTTCAATTTAACCATTATTGAAAACAGTCAAACTAGAATTTAACCATTGTATAAACTAGCAAACTAAAATGAGAAAATGTAGCATAATGATAATTTAGCATGCAAACCGTGTTAACGAAGAATGTTTATCTCGTGATTACATCGGTTTTATCTACACAAATTCTATACTACATCGCTGAGAACAGTTTTAGTTTTGCAATGATGTTTTATCAATAGTGATGCATTATTACCATGCGTGTCGTATGTTTATACGTCCAGAGATAATTGGCATATCTATTCATGTCAATTATTCATAACAGGCATTGGCGTTGATATCTTTTGATAAAGTGTTGTTTCGGACAGGAAATTGGTTTTTGATCTGTACTATTGTAGAAATAGAGCAAACAAAATCAAACGATTGAGGGTTATTGTCATTCAGAAGCTTCAAATTAAAAAAAAACAACATCAGAAGGGCTTTGTCATTATTATTGTTTTAACATACAAAAACCTATATTTTTTTTATAGGGACAATTTTTTTTTAAACAATGTTGTTTTTAAATTTTAAACGATTTTTCGAAATTTCAAAATCAAACAATTTCTAAAACAAAAAGTACCCACCCATGCCGCCTTACATACGAAGAATGCTTGGTTCCTTAAATCATAGGTGACATTTTACGTGCTATTTACAGTTAAATGATTTGTAATGCTATTCGTTCTTTTATTTGTATATTTCTTCCCTTCCTTCTGTCATACCTTTTGATAAAACTCGAAATTAAAAATGTACTATCCAAAAGTAGTAATGTAGTACAGGGAATTAAAAACAAATAAAAATAAAAATAAAAAACAAATCATAGGTCACAAAATAATTTAAAAAAATGCAATTCAGAACAGTACATGGTTTGTAAAAAAGCAAAGAAAGGGCCTGTTATGAACAGCAAAATGATTCTCCGCATTTTTTAGACTCATCATTATAAATGTGGTTCGTGCTATGCATGAAGTACAATGTAAGAAATGGTGAGTTACTCTTATTAAACGTACATTTGCTTTTTACCAAATAGGAAGAAATAAGACCACTTTCAAAGGGGAAATCTGAATCAATAACTTGTTTTTATGCGCTCTTAAACAAAGTCTTACACTTTTTAATACTGTAACATATGGAATTGAGTACAATTTTTCAATCCTACTAGTGAACATGCAAAGAAACTCATCATATTTACCAGGATTAAATTTTGTACTTACGCCAGACGCGCGTTCTGTTTACAAAAGAGTCATCAGTGACGCTCGAACCCAAAATAGGCCAAATAAAGTACGAAGTTGAAGAGCATTGGTGACCTAAACGTTTTGCCAAATACAGTAGTAATCGACAAAAGCACTTAACACTAATACAGTATAACATTGAAGCACACAAATAAGCACACGTACATTAAACATTGTAACATCTCTAAGACTTCTGTTTTTGTTTCAAATTGCAAGATTAAAAGTCCTGTTAGACCAGTTTTTACGAATGAATATTAATAGGCCTGCCCTGACGGATTATTTGATATCTTACTGAGCAACTATAGTAATATAACATAGTCATATTTTCTATGTTTTTATGCGTGGTCAGTCCAATATTGGAAGTGTTGAATTACATATTCCATTTAAGTAAGTTTAGTATATAACATGATAATTGTGAACATAAAATAGAGAGTAAAATAAAATGAGTTGCTTTCGTGCTTCTTGTTTTTGTTTGTTTGAAAACCGTAGCTGAAACAAGTGGTAAGTTCTATCATCAGATTCTATTGACTATTGTGCTGGACCGACTAATTTTATTTACTTACAATCAATATGACACAAAATGATATTCATAAATGCTTCATATGTAATTTATAATTCATGTCAGGAAGTCATTTTTCAAAGAAAACCTACAGAGGAGACAACAAAGGAAATTGTAGAATATCTCATACATATTGATAATGTATAAACTAATTTGCACTGCATATTAAACTAGATTAGAAACTATTCTCCACGTCAAAAACCTTATAGTTGAATGGGGTCATAAATACATATTAATTCAATCGTCGATAACGAAAAAGCAGTTTCCTCGTCAATTCTTTTTAATATTTGCGAAGTGTAAAACTCGATGGTTATAAGTTTCTAAGTTTAAAAAACATTAATGTTCAATGAATTTTAATATCTCTGATGAAACGAGAGGGTGCTACAGAGTAAAGGCTTATAAAAAAAACATTGCTAATTAACAATAAATTTGTTGTCAGGCATAGATTACCTTAGCTGTATTTGGCAAAACTTTTAGGAATTTTGGTCATCAATGCTCTTCAACTTCGTACTTTATTTGGCCTTTTTAACCTTTTTGGATTCGAGCATCACTGATGAGTCTTTTGTAGACGAAACGCGCGTCTGGCGTATATACAAAATTTAGTCCTGGTATCTATGATGAGTTTATTTGCATGTAATGTAATGTTTAACCAATAAAACTGAAAACAAATGCATGCTAATTATCATACGTCTAATGTATTTTGTTTTTGTATTAGTTAAAATTAAGAATAATGGAAAAAAAAATCACACGTTACAAGAATCTGGCATGAGACTATTAAGACTAGTTATATAAGCAACAATGTACAATAAAAATTGTGTCTGTATCTTATACTTTAGTATGGAGAATAATTCATTCATGTCAATATTATATTTGTTAAATATAAAGTTAAAATTCATGTCAATATTATATTTGTTAAATATAAAGTTAAAATTCATGTCAATATTATATTTGTTAAATATAAAGTTAAAACATGGGTGTTTTTGCTTTCAGCATCGATTTCTTGAAGACAAAATAAAATTTAGCATGCTCTTGTGTATAATCATGAGTTAAACTAAACAAAAACCATTATTGTCAGACAATTATAACTAGCAGCTGGAAAAAAGAAAAAAAGTCTTCTTTAAAATTTTGGCTTTTAGAAATCTGTTTATTTCAAAACATCATGACAAAAGTTTGACCAAATGTTGTTGTAAGTTTTCATAGAAATTATGAAATAGTTTGTTATTCTTTAAAGAGATTTTAAAATAAAAAATGACAGTCCATGTGCAAACTGTCGGCTGATAATGCACCAAAGATAACCCATCTCATATGATATATAAGATAGAACACATCAGTATTAAATTCACACAGTAAACCTTGATTTGTGCAGCGAAGGAGGAACGTCGGCACAAGAACGTAATAAAAAGGCTTTTAATCAGAATAATTATGTATCAATATTTGATATTATCAGACATTGCTGTGATATTTTTATTTATACTAAAACTGTTTAGTTGATGAAAAAGACACGAAGAAAATCCCGCAAGGTCACATGCAATAATTATTTCTTTCATGTGCAATAAGTATCATACGTAGAATAGAAACGTTTTCCTATTTGATCCTTTCCAATTAATTCTCTTGAAATTAAATTCCCGAACTTTAGCCTATGTACAAAATGTAATCCTTATTACATGGAACTTATGGCAAATATGATTAAAAGTAAATTTGCATTGTATTTGGATCAATAACAGTGAACAATAAGGAACGAATATTCTTTGCTGTAGATATTATTATCAAAAGTACACTTAAACAAACATTACATTCTTTGACGTCCCTTGAATATCTTTTGCTAATCAGGTATTGCTTGAGTGTCAATTGACAATAAAAAAAACCCAAGTGTCTGTTGTATCAATACGCTCCTGTAGATAACTCGTGTATCTATTTATGTCAATATGTCATGAACGATATTTCAGTGATGTTGTTTTTTTAAGATTTTTTATCAGACACATATCCCATTCTGACCATTATTATCTAAGAATATAGCACTCTGTAGTATTCCGTAAGTCAGAAGTTATATATTAATCTGTAACCAACGTTCTCTTGACAGAGTTATTTTAAACTGCATATGTTTATATAACATGTATAATAAACAGAATCGTGTTGTACAATCATTGCGTCTGTTATTTTGGGGAGATGTGGGGTATACACTAACCAGACACTAACCAAACAAAAACAATAACCAACATATATCTATTGGGCAACATTAGTGAATTGGTTAAACTGTTTCTTAAGATCACATCCTTCCCCTGTATGTCCCGGTTTGTGGATTAGCAACAACGTAGATTAAAGGAAATACACTAAAAATTAGAAGAAGATCAAGTACTTAACTTAAAACTATAAATGATATGATAGACTACAAAAATGTAAACAATATTGAATAAACCCCATTCTTATGTGTGTGCGAAACGTAGATATGTCAAATATTTGCAGAACCCATATTGATAAAAATTCTATTAATTCTTATTCATTGCTGTACTAATGTTTAACACTAACACATGAACGCGAAACATGTTTACGTATTGTTATGCGTTTACTTTTCTACATTGGTTAGAGGGTTGAGATCTCACAAACATGCTTAACCCCGCCGCATTTTTGCGCCTGTCCCAAGTCAGGAGCCTCTGGCCTTTGTTAGTCTTGTATTATTTTAATTTTAGTTTCTTGTGTACAATTTGGATATTAGTATGGCGTTTATTTTCACTGGACTAGTATATATTTGTTTAGGGGCCAGCTGAAGGACGCCTCCGGGTGCAGGAATTTCTCGCTACATTGAAGACCTGTTGGTGACCTTCTGCTGTTGTTTGTTATTTGGTAGGGTTGTTGTCTCTTTGACACATTCCTCATTTCCATTCTCAATTTTATTTCGATTCTTTTCTAATAGTTGTAATTAATCACAAACAAACACAGATGACCATCAATATTTTTATTTCACTTATGTGTTGCAAACTGATAATCATTATTATACACTGAAATAAACTCATCATAGATACCAGGATTTAAATTTTATATTTACGCCAGACGCGCGTTTCGTCTACAAGACACTCATCAGTGACGCTCGAATTAAAAAATGTTTAAAAGGCCAAATAGCTATAGAGTACGAAGTTGAAGAGCATTGAGGACCAAAAATTCCTAAAAGTTTTGCCAAATACAGCTAAGGCAATATATTCCTGTGGTAGAAAAGCCTTAGTTTTTCAAAAATTCAAAGTTTTGGTAACAGTTAATTTATAATTATGAACATATCAATGATAACTCAAGTCAACACAGAAGTGCTGACTACTGGGCTGGTGATAATTACTCTCGGGGAAAATAAATCTCCACCAGCAGTGGCATCGAGCCAGTGGTTGCAAATAAACTCATTATAGATATTAGGATTAAAATTTTATATTTACGCCAGACGCGCGTTTCGTCTACAAAAGACTCATCAGTGACGTTCGAATTAAAAAATGTTTAAGAGACCAAATAGCTATAGAGTACGAAGTTGAAGATCATTGAGGATCAAAATTTCCTAAAATGAACTCTTGTTATTGCATCTTTATCTGGAATTGTCACACCTCTTATAATAATATACAACTGCGACATTTAACAGTTCTTATCTTTGATAAGCCATTTTACAGTTTTTATCAAATGAAGTCAACAATATTCTACATAAATCTAAGGGTACAAATAAGCATATGTTGTGTATCAAATCCAGATGAATCAAGGTTAATACGCATGCCTTGCTAAAAAATTAAGTGCATGATGGGAAGAAAATTAATATGATGTTTATGTGTGTAGGACCCTGGACCAAGATAGTACTCCCAACCGCGATATTGAAGTTGAAATACGACGGTTTGACGTTGAAGAGCATTTTTGTCACGTTGAAGAACGATGACGACATTGGGACGTTATCTTGGTGTTTGATACGCCAAAGTGCGATGATGGCAACGCTGAAGTGTGGTGGATTACATAAACTATTTTTTCAATGATTTTGATATCAATGTAGACGTCACTTTTAATTGTTCATAAGGGGGATTTACTTTCAATACTATGGGAAATGGATGAAAACTACAAGGGAAAGAGGGTAAATATTACCTTCTGCGATGTACTTTTTATTAAAATGTGTTTTAGATGTATGAAGCAGCGTGGCCTTCTTTGAATAAATATGTACCCGCAGACTCTCCGAAATATAATATAACGGTAAACGAGAAAATCATGAGTGTAACAAAATAAAGAAAAGTGCTAACGCAGAATTATATTCATATTCAGATATTTAAAGAGGGCGATCTCTCGTCTAGTATGCAACTATAACTTATGACATACATAGACAATGCAAATGTGTATTGTTACGGCCAGAAATCGCCTTTAAATTGTAGCCAACAAAAGACACAAATCAATAGTAAAATTTAACAATATTTAATATACAAAAGTTTACAAAAGGTATTATACAAATATTACTGTTAACTTAACTGTCAAAATATGAGTCCAATCTGTTATCTTTATCTGTATCCGGAAATCTTTCGGAATCCAATTTGAATATTACGTTCACTACTAATGTCACAATCCAGTATGATGTTGTTTGTAGAATAAAACTGTCAATCCAAATGCTGTGAATACTAATGTCTATCAATGTCTATGTCCAAGTTTAATTATTATGAGAGTTTAACTTTAGTGTCTGTATATATAGTGTTGTCATGGAAAATTCTAGAACACTCTATAATGGAACATTGTGGAAAATCCTGGAAAGTTACAACGGAAGTTTCTGGAATAACGTAGAAGTTTAAATTACGCATCTTTTATAAGGATCATTCTAGAAAGTTCCAATCATTCTGTGATTGTTCCAGTGATTCCTAAACTGCACAGTTATATAATTATTTGGTAAAAAACTATCAGGCCATACAACACAAATTAGGCCAACATAAATAAATACAATAATTACAATATCATAACACCTCCCCCCTTAAAAGAAGTTTTAGTGTAACAAAAACTTATCATGAATAATATGAACAAAAAAACAAAGTATATTCAAAGTGATTTAATAAGCTCTAGATAAAGCATCTGCTAATACATTATCTTTACCCTTAATATGTTTTACAATTACATCATATTCCTGTAACAATAAACTCCACCTAGTCAACCTCTGATTCTTGTTTCTCATTTTATGCATGAAGGTGAGAGGATTATGATCAGTATAAACAATAATAGGATATACAGTGGGATTCAAATAGACATCAAAATGTTGAAGTGCTAACAACATTGCAAAACACTCTTTTTCAATAGTTGAATAATTTTTCTGATGTTTATCTAATTTCTTAGAAAAATATGATATAGGTTTTTCAACATTATCATCTGTCTCTTGATATAAAATAGCTCCTATTCCTACATCGATTGCATCAACGGCAAGTTTAAATTGTTTTTCAAAGTCTGGAGTAATCAGAACTGGACTATTAATTAAAAGTGATTTGCTATTTTCAAAAGCTTTTTGACAATTTTCGCTCCAGATAAATTTAGAGTCTTTTCGTAAAAGATGAGTCAATGGTTGAACAACAGTAGCAAAATTTGAACAAAATTTCCTGTAAAATCCAATCATGCCTAAATATCTCATAAGTTGTTTTCTATTTGTAGGAGGAGGAAATTTGGAAATAGCTTCCACTTTAGCCATTATAGGTTTTACTTGACCTTGGCCAACTGTATGCCCTAAATAATCAACAGTGGCCTGACAAAATTCACTTTTACCAAGATTAACAGTCAAATTTGATTTTGACAAGCTATCAAAAGTATCATACAAATGTGTTAAATGCTGTTCCCAGCTATCACTACATACAATAAGATCATCAATATAAGCATAACAACAGTCTAAATCTTTTATAACATTATTGATCATTCTTTGAAATGTAGCTGGAGCACTTTTCATGCCAAATGGCATTACAGTATATTGAAATAAGCCATCTGGTGTAACAAAAGCTGATATTTCACGAGCTCTCTGTGTCAATGGAACTTGCCAATAACCTTTCAATAAATCAAATTTGCTCACAAATTTTGCTTGACCAATATTGTCAATACAATCGTCTATCCTTGGAATCGGATAGGAATCAGATTTTGAGACTGAATTTACTTTTCTGAAATCAGTCACGAAACGAAAAGTTTTATCTGGTTTTGGCACAAGGAGACAAGGAGAGCTCCATTCACTGTTACTCGGCTCAATAATATCATTGTCAAGCATATATTTAATTTCTTTTCTCATAACTTCAAGTTTGAGTGGATTGAGCCTGTAAGGATGTTGCTTAATTGGAGAAGCATCTCCGACATCAACATCATGACAAACAGCAGTGGTTTTGTTTGGCACATCTGGAAAAAGATTTTTAAAAGAAAATACCAAAGTTTTTATTTCTTCTCTACGATCAAAAGACAGATGTGCAAGTTTTGAATCTAAATTTGACAAAATTTCTGAATTTTTCAATCTAACTGTCTCTTCCATAGTTTTACAACTAAAAGTTGGTTCAATTACAACTGGTTTGTCATGATTGTTTTCACATTTAACCATGCCTAAAGTGGCAACTGGTTTACTCTCACATTCATGAGTACGCTCAAAATATGGTTTTAACATATTAATATGACACACTCTATTTTGTTTGCGCCGACCTGGAGTTTTTACAATATAATTCAAATCATTAATTTTACTCTCTATTGTATAAGGACCACAATATTTAGCCTGTAAAGGATGTCCAGGGACTGGCAAAAACACAAGTACCTTATCACCAGGCTCAAAAACTCTGTCCCTGGCATCTTTATCATACCATATTTTCATCTTGTTTTGTACATTTTTCAAGTTTTTCTGAGCAATTTGACAAGCAGTATACAGTTTTTCTTTAAATCTAGATACATAGTCTAAAAGATTCAAGTCAGTATGTTCAGTAAGCCACTTTTCCTTAATCAATTTTAACGGTCCTCTTACAGTATGACCAAATACCAATTCAAAGGGACATAATCCAAGGGATTTTTGAACAGCCTCTCGGACTGCAAAAAGTAGAAAATGAACTCCATCGTCCCAGTCTCTGTCAAATTGAAGACAAAAAGTTCTAATCATGTTCTTCAATGTTTGATGAAAACGTTCTAAGGCACCTTGAGATTCTGGATGATAAGCACTTGATCTGTACTGAGCAATCCCTAACTGGTATACGACTTGCTGAAATAAACCTGACATGAAATTTGATCCCTGGTCGGACTGTATAGACTTAGGAAGTCCTACTAATGTGAAAAATTTGATCAAAGCTTTGACGATAGTAGGTGTCTTGATATTTCTGAGCGGAATAGCTTCAGGAAAGCGGGTAGATGTACACATGATTGTCAATAAATATGCATTTCCGGTCTTGGTCTTTGGTAAAGGTCCAACGCAATCAATTAGAACTCTGCTGAAAGGTTCGTCAAAGGCTGGAATAGGCAGAAGTGGTGCTGGTGGTATTTTCTGGTTAGGCTTACCAACAACCTGGCATATATGACATGATTTGCAGTATTCTGCGACATCATTTCTAAGTCTGGGCCAGTAGAAATGCTGCAAGATCTTAAGGCAAGTCTTCCTTATACCTAAGTGTCCAGCCAAGGGGGTGTCATGGGCAAGACCAATAATTTCTCGCCGATAAACTTTAGGCACCACAACTTGGTATACCACTCTCCATTCCTCCTCTGGGGTAGCATCAGGAGGCCTCCACTTCCTCATTAAAATGCCGTCTTGATGGAAATAGCATTCAGCCTCTTTGTCTGCTTCCTCCTGTGGTTGAGCCCTCTGGCTGAGCTGAAGAACCTCAGGGTCTTTTTGTTGTTCTTCGAGTAAATTCTTTCGGTCTAATGAATGGCTGTTTACATCTGGCCATGGCATAATAACATTTTTGTTAACACTAGGTGGTTTTATAATGGCCTTTTCTGAGTTACTAGGATCTGCAATATCAGCTATAAAAGTGTCAGAAAGGTCCATGTAATCAAATTTGTCTTCTTTCAAATGATCATCTTGTTGTTTTCTAGCCATCGCCCTAGTAACAACACAAGCTGGATACAATTCAGCATCATCTTCAGGTGATTTAAAATCCACCACCGGTTCACTGGTAACAATTGGTTCAGCAACCACTTTGTTCCTAGCTAGATCATTTCCTAGCAATAATGTAACACCCTCAACAGGGAGATTAGGACGAACACCCACAATAACTGGTCCAGTTATCAAATCTGACTTCAGATAAATTCGATGGAGAGGAACATCTATACAACCTAACTCTACACCTTGTAACAAAACGGAGGCACCAACAGAAGTCTTCTTGGACAAAGGCAACACACCTTCTAACAATAAAGACTGAGAAGCTCCAGTGTCTCGTAAAATCTTAATAGGCTGAAGAGTGGTATCATCAACAATAGCAACAAACCCATCAGACATAAAGGGTTTGTATTCCTCCATATAATCACAAAAACTGGACTTAAAAGCCTGACGCGCAGGGCATTCCAATGTATTGGTAATATAAGGTGTCGTACAAGCACTGGTCTTCGGCTTATTATCTCGTTCATTCTTCTTCTGGAGTCTAAAACAATCAGCCATCAGGTGACCAATCTTCTTACAATAAGCACAAGTCAGTGACTTCTTCTCAAAAGTATCAAATTTTGGACTAGACATATTATAACTGGACTGACTCTTATTCTGTGGAACAGGCTTACTATCAGTATGCTCAGTGCTTTGATTTTTGTAATTTCCACTGGAAGTATTAACATTTTGACCCTTGAAACTTCTTTTATGTGAAAGAGTATAATTATCTGAAATAACAGCTGCATCATGTATTGACTCAACAGTTTTGTCGTCTAAATGTGTTTTTAAGTCTAAATGAACACATTGTTTGAACTCTTCTAATAACATCAATTGTCTTAGGTTATCAAAATTGTTATCTGTTTTCTTTGACGTAAGCCATTTATCAAATAGATCTTCTTTTTCCCGAGCAAATTCCACATATGTTTGTGATTCAAACTTTTTATAAGATCTAAATTTCTGTCTATATGCTTCTGATACTAGTTCATAAGCTTTCAAAACTTCCTGTTTTACCATATCATAATCAGAACTTTTTTCTGATGGAAGTGCGGAATATATTTCAGCGGCCTTGCCCTCAAAAACACTTTGCAGCATCGTAGTCCAATATGGCTTTGGCCATTTTAAATTATTTGCAATTTTCTCAAACTGTGGAAAATATTTATCAACTGTTTTTTCACAAAATTTCGGAACCAAACGTATATTTTTTGCTGCATCAAAATAATCTGATTTTGAGTGAACTTTAGTGTTGCTTTCATCTTTGACCATTTCAATTTTCAGTTTTTCCATCTCTAGCCTTTCTCTCATTTCAAGTTCTTTTAATTTTAATTCATCTTCTTTTTCCTTTTTATCCATTTCCAATCTTTCCTTCATTTCCAGTTCTTTTAATTTAAGTGTATGTTCTAATTCAAGCTGTTTTAATTTAAAGGCGTCAACATTTTCGACCTTAAGATCAAGAGCCTCTTCACCTAAAATTTCTGCGTCAACTAATTTGTCTATAACCAAATTTTTTATAATTTGTTTTCTCATAGATACTTTAAAAACTAATTTCAGTTGTTTAGCAAGCAACACTATTTCCTCTTTCTTTAAATTATCAAAACTCTCCAGGTCTGGCGTTTTTAAAAATTTACCAGCATCAAATGCCATTTTGTAGAATTTTGTTGGCTAGTTATAATAGAAATATTAAACAAATTTTGATTAAAATATTTTTAAGATCCCGGACGAGCCCCCAATTTCTGTTACGGCCAGAAATCGCCTTTAAATTGTAGCCAACAAAAGACACAAATCAATAGTAAAATTTAACAATATTTAATATACAAAAGTTTACAAAAGGTATTATACAAATATTACTGTTAACTTAACTGTCAAAATATGAGTCCAATCTGTTATCTTTATCTGTATCCGGAAATCTTTCGGAATCCAATTTGAATATTACGTTCACTACTAATGTCACAATCCAGTATGATGTTGTTTGTAGAATAAAACTGTCAATCCAAATGCTGTGAATACTAATGTCTATCAATGTCTATGTCCAAGTTTAATTATTATGAGAGTTTAACTTTAGTGTCTGTATATATAGTGTTGTCATGGAAAATTCTAGAACACTCTATAATGGAACATTGTGGAAAATCCTGAAAAGTTACAACGGAAGTTTCTGGAATAACGTAGAAGTTTAAATTACGCATCTTTTATAAGGATCATTCTAGAAAGTTCCAATCATTCTGTGATTGTTCCAGTGATTCCTAAACTGCACAGTTATATAATTATTTGGTAAACAACTATCAGGCCATACAACACAAATTAGGCCAACATAAATAAATACAATAATTACAATATCATAACAGTATACTAACTAGGAAACAAATACACCGCTAATATCAATTGCACGTCTGTAGATTTTAAACTATCACGCGTCATATAAACCATCGCATATCAACGAACGGACCATTGCACATCAGCGTGACCATTGCATTTCTGTGTTCTTATCCCACTTCTGAGTCCTAAGTGAAAAACAAACTTTGACATAATTTCATAATTGATATATAAAAGTAACATAAATAACCGAGAAAAAAGATAGTCTGAAATTAAAAAGTCAATTGTTCATTTGAAAGGTCTTTCCTTTTTCTTTTATTGATAGCCTTCTTAGGTAAAAAAATATATGGTTGCTAAGGACATTTATGTTCCTAACAATTAGTTATTATGGACAAAAATCATTCCTAAGGATAAAAATATTCTCCCAGTGTTGAAAATGTTAATTAAAAACTATTCATAGTCTTTGAAGTTAAAAAATAAGTGATTGCTAAGGACTTCTATGTAGTTGCTTGGGACAAAAATTTCATTTCCAGTATAAAGACATTCATATTTATATTATTCATAGCCTTCAAAAATAATTGGTTGCTTAGGTGTTTTATATCGTTGCTAAGGATCTGGACCTCCAACCTTGACCTAATTTTATAGATCTTATTATGCTGAACATTTTTGCAATTCAAAGTTTCTTTCTATCTCTAACCTCTTTTGAGTAATAAGCAAAAAATCATCATTTCCGAGCCCAAAAAATGATTGGTGCCATAGGTCCATAATAGTTGGTCCAATAATTTTGGACCCAGCATAACAAATGTAGATTTTGCCAAGACACGCATTTTCTAATTACATTTTATCAGTCATCCTTTACGGTTATTGAGTAAATTCGATAACAAGCTAAGGTCAAAATCTAGGTCATTACCTTGACGTTTGACCTTAGGTTAATTTTCATGGTCACGTGAATTAATGATCATTAATGAAGATTCAAGGTGGTTACAGCTTACAGTTTCTAAGTTTTAGTTGCCAACCGACATTGGTTAATTTTGATGAGTCGTTGAATCTTTTCAAACCAAATGTAATGAAGAACCAAGGTCAGCTTCTACACAAAATCTATCCTTCGGTTTTTTTTCTACCTATTATTGTTAAAGAGTTAGAATGATTACAAGGTTTTCGGTGTTAGGGGAGATAACCACTATAAAAGAAAGGTTACGAGGTCGTGCCCTTACCACAAAATAGCTTTTGGTCAACCGATACTAGATACCTAATATGATTTTAACATGTCGCGTACTTATTTTGGAAAATGTCGTTAAAGTTAGGCGGACAGAATATTAATAATCAGAAGATATACAGTAAGGTCTTTCCTTATAGTGAAAGGAAAGACCGTATAACATGCACTGTCAGTTTTATATAATGACAAAACACGCAACTGACGGACACTATCTTGATTATTAGTTAACAACTTTTATAGTTTATATACAGAATGCAACAATACATCAATACAGTTTGACATATATGATATTTATGTTTCATTTTTTTCCGTCTTGCTCGTAGATGTTATCCATAGATTCGTTTTGGTTTTACAAAATGATGGATGGTGTTTTACTTTAAAGATACAAAGAATACCTCATTGATTGATCAAATGTTTGCCTTCTGAATTTATATTACCATTCCAGTCTTCGAGTAACCTAGTTTTAAATGTTTTGAAAAAAGAAAAAAAATACTTTTTAATTTAAAGAAAATGCACCATAACCCTTATAGTTATAACTTATCAGAACAGTCTATTAATTTGCAATAAATAACAAACTGCACAAATAATATTTATAAATGTGATTAAGTTAGTTTCTTTTTACAAAATATGATGGCAAATGGAACAAGAAAAATCAGTATTTTCCAATTAATTAAATCACTAAACTTGACTAATCGACCCACGAATATAACACTAAAGCAAACATAATCTCCCTTAAAAACTGGAAGTATTTATGGGATAATGAAAATATTGCGCTACGCTCCTGGAACATGCTGAAAAGGGACAGCACAAGCGATTTCAAGTATGTCTGACATCTAGGTAAAATAAAAAAATCATCGATTAATTTGTTGGTTTTATTTAGTATGAGTTGGTTCAGATAGCTTAATTTCTTGCAATTATGAAGTGATAATATATTTTAGAAATGTCTCCAGATACTGTTGAACTTTTGTTTTATAAACTGAGGATTTATGTGGTATTTTCCAGGATAATATGTTATGTCTTATCGTTTGAAGTCAACATAATTATAAAATTGTCTTTCCATAACATCATTGTCATTTAAATTGGTATACTGGTATAAAGTTTGAAATTGAATGTTAGTAACGTAAGCGCGTCCCTGTTTTGTGACATTCAGTGGTATATGTCATTGACTGAATATGTTCGTTGTTGTTCTGCGATTTGCATGTTGTGTCCACTAAAACATTATTTGTTTATCTGTTTCCTTTGCGATGAATGGTCTTGTGTGGGTTTGTGCTGTATTTATGTCAATTATGTTGCTATTTAACGATATTTATTTTAACATTGTCGTAAAGTGGGAGTTTTTGTTTGTCATTAAGCCATGTTCAAACCACATTTTTTTTTATAAAATGTCAAGAAACAAGTCAGGAATATGGCATTTGTTATCAAATAGTTTGTTTTCTCTTAATCGAGTTACGTCTTTTGAACACCGGTTTACTAGGGTTACCTTTAGTTACTAGTTGCCTTTAACAGTAAAGAATATACTGTGATGATAGGACAGATAGAAGTACAAGTTACTTCACAAAGTCGGAAATGGAAAACTTATATAGACAGGGATAAGTCATGAACATGGTAATTTGTGCTAAGTTAAACACAAACATGTAAAGAGTACTAAAAATTGATTGTATCAGTATTATGACGCGGAAACCAACTGCATTGGTCTTTTTCCTGCATGTCAAATAAGTTATAGTTATTGACCAAGCAAGTCGGTATATTGGATTTAATCTGCACAGCTGGTGTGACCCTGATTAACCCGAACGACGTAAAACTTTTATTATATTCAACTATTTGTATGGTAAATTATTGTTAACGCTTTTATATCTATTTACACAGGGGTAAATAGGAAGATAAAACCAGTAGTTTTCAGAGAACTTAGTAACACCGAAGACTAAAGAATGAGTGACGCGAACAAATCCATATACTGATAATATACCATAGTTACGATGCTTTGAATGGATAAACAGTTCCTAATCCCTTCATTCCACCAGTCATGTTGTTCACGTCAAGAATAGATATGTCTCATTCTATGAAAAGTCAGAAACGAGGAGAATAGGTTTGTTATAATTTTTAACCGAGGTCCTTTGTGACACAGATATTTCGTAAAGGTAACCAAAGTCATTTAGGTGTTTGTTTTTGTTGCACTTCAGTGTTCTTGTTGTTCCTTTGTAACATATCAGACATTCAGAATAATGAATGCCAGATTTCACACAAAGTGTGTAGCCACCTTAAAACAAAAAAGACAATAACATGCAACATCTCATTTTAGCAATTGAACAACCATTCAACATTTTACCCCATTAAGGGATGAGGTGGCTTGTTTCGGCGATGATCAATCAACTGATTGCAGTTAGTGAGGTTCCTTATTATTTATTTATTGATATTTGTATGATGAACTAGTAACACAGGCACTGGTCTCTGAAGACAATTATCCTTATCTGTGTATGCTGTAATAAAAAAAATAAAAGTGTTTGTTGTTTTTCCAGAGACAAGTACCTGTGTTTGCTAATATTACTTTCCCCAACACTGAATAGAAATAAAACAATATATTAAAAAATGATGTAAGAATGTTTTGCAAGAAACTTTTGAATACAAAATCGTGGAAATGACTTTCCAAGAGCTTAACGCAATTGTCTTCTCTAAGGCACGATCAAAGTTAATATACATTCAAACCATGCAGATTTATATAAAACTGAGGACATGTGATCGATATGATTGCCAATGAGAAAACTTTCCACCAAGGCTCAAAGGACGGGCATATAGTGATATAATGTTTAACTCAAATATAACAAACATGATATTAGTGGGTATTCTATTTGCTAGATGCATGCAGGATTTTTTTCGATCCTAAAAACCAATTGAAATTTAAGTGGTTTGAATTAATCTAGTGGAATTAAAATTGGACTGTACAAATTGCTACATCATTTAAAGGATATTGATCAAATACAAATGTATGAATCATGTGCACTCAAATATTTAAAAATAGACAATCAAGATTCTCTCTTTTCAGTATTTAACAACTTCTTTCGTCACTTTTGTTATTTGTTAAACACAATTGCTGAAAAGAAAGTGTGAATGAAAAACAAGAGTAGGCGTTGATTATCTGCATCAAAATAGATCAGTGTTGAAATTTGATTAACTACAACAACAACATTTTATAACTCATATATGCATTTTATTTAGCTCAAACAGTCTATCTTATTTGACTACACCAATTAAGATATAATGAATACTTATACATGTAATTGATTTACAATTTTACCAAAAATTAAATTTTAAATCTAGCCTCGTGCGTCTAGGCAAAAACCATTTATGAAAAGGATACAATGCTTTTCATGTCGACGTATACTTCAATTTAGATTGTTTGTTAGAAGCAGTTTTTCGGGTTTCGAAGTTAAAAAGGGCTTATCCACTTTAAAGACTACTATAAACGGTGGGTAATATGGGGAGAGGGCAAAGTTTACGTTCTGTGGCGATATTTTTTCCAAATCTAAAAAATGTTTTTTTACGTACAATGGAGCATGACATTAGCTGAAAACATAGGGTCCGAGAGTCTCCTAATTAATACGGGAAACATGGTAAAGGAGGATAATGAGAATGTAAGGATAAATGTTAAGGCAGAATATATACATGCATACATTTAAAAAGGAAGATCTCTCATTTAGTCTGTACATCTGTAGCTTTTTAGTTAGTATGTTAGCAATCGTTATATAGATCATCGCACATCACCGATTTGATCATTGCACTTCGACGCAGGCAATGGTACTTCAGTTCGACCATAAGACTTCAACTCGAACTTCCCTTTTCTGATCAATGAGTCCCTCATGATGAAAAAACCTTAAGAAATAATTTGATAATTGATATGTTAAAGTAATATTAAAACCCGAGAAAAGATGGTTTGTAATAAAATTCATTGTCAGATTTTTATAATGACAAACAAGCAACTGACGGACACTAGCATGATTCTAAGTTAACAAACAACTTGTATAGTTTATATACAGAATGAAACAATAAATCAGTGCAGTGTGACATACATGCATATATAATAATTTTGTTTCATTTTTATTCTGTCTTGCTCATATATGCAATCCTTAGATTCATTTGGCTATACAAAATGGTATTAAGTAGATGGTGTTTTACTCTGGCAAAGATAAAAAGAATACCTAATTTATCGATCAGCTTGTTCACCTAATGTATTTATATTACAGTTCAAGTCCAAACGTAATCTTGTTTTCAATTATTTCATAAAAATTTGTTTTTGATTTAAAGCAAATGCATCATAACCTTTTACGTTATAACTGATCAGGAAAAAAAAGGTATCAATTTGCAATATATAAAATATAGCACGCGGAACATCAATAAATTTGATCTGATTAAATAAGTTTCTTTTCATAAAATATGATAGCAAATCGAACAAGAAACATCAGTTGTGTTTTCCAATTATTCAGGTCATTAATTTTTAATTAACGAACATTGAATCTAACTCAAAAGTAAAAATGATTTACTAATAGATGATAATCAAAATATTGCGCTCCTTGAAATGCTGAAAACGGAATTCTAAATATACTTATATTTAGGTACGACGAAAAAAGGGTGAATGTTTGAAAAACAAGAAAGTTTTACGAATTACTAATAAAATAACACCGCACTTTTCACATTAACAGGTCAAGCACAATAGTGGATTTGCAAAATGAAGACTTCAAATTAAAATGATAAGTCGTAAAATATTGACATATTTACAAATAATATAGCTTTTTAACAAAGTATTTATTTAAGTCAGATTTATCACACTCTATGTATTTCATATGTTAATATTGTTTCCATCACTTCTACTTTACAATGAGGAAAACAACTGAATAGACTTCATTAGAGACTTTCGGTAAATCTTTGTTAATGCATGACAACTAGTAATCTAACCTTTCCATTGCCTACTCTAATCAAAGTAATGGAATCTTAATACAACTCTGGTAATCGACATCAAAACTCACGAAACTAGCTATTTGTTTCAAGACAAATACATCATAAACAAAGCTGATTCCTGTTCAAATCGAATAGTTTTCCTGTTGACATGTTCATTGTTTGAAATCTGAATGTCGACCTTTCTTTTAATAAGACATCCATAACATGAAATAGGCTTATCATTAATAAATGCATGAGATGCATTCTTTTGCACAAGACATATCAGTGTCAATTGAATGAAAACGATGAATGCCGAATTAACTACAAAGTCGAATAACTTGTAATACGATTAAAAACATAAGATAACAATTTAATTGTATGCGCCTTATCTTAGAGTGGTATAATCAGACTTTTTAGGCACAAATAAGAAATACTAGCTGGTTTTACTTGTATTGATTCTAAACTCCATTTGCACATAAATCTCAACGTCATAAGTAGCATGACGTTACAATACATACATAGCGGTACCGCGAACGTCTAATGAACACAGTCCTGAACATCCTGGGGGCCCGCGAATGATAATTTAAGCAATAAATAAAGAAAAAAACTTTAAAATGAAATAACTATTGTCTCTCAAATGAAATAAAACTTTAACTTTTTACACTTAAACAGTCTTTATGTTTTACGGAACGGTTGAATCCAACTTTTGATTTTCTCCTTGGCATCAGTTTTTGCTTTTCTAGTTGAAGTAATAGTATTGTCACTGGAATCACACGGACTATCTGTTGATAAGAGTGGATATAGCTTACTTATTGGTCTAGATGTCGTGCCATTTTTAGTGCGTGAAATGGCAGACCTACAAAGTCCATCTCTCCCATAAACTAACTTAACGATAATCGCTATATTCCACACTGTCCTTGGGGTATCATCATGAATCTGTACAATGTCGCCCACTTTAATGATTTGAGTGTTATTTCCGGTGTTTCTATGTTGTTCCCTAAGTGAAGTGAGATATTCTCGTCGCCATCTGTTCCAGAAGTCGTGAATAATGCGTTTTTGAACACTAGATTGTCTATTTGCTGTGTAATGTGTTAAGTTTTGTACGTTCTCCTCACTGCTGAAATGAATTGTTCCTGAATACGGTAAAGTTTTATCCCGTCTTTCATAGAGAAGATGAGACGGTGTAAGCGGTTCATCATCGGTAAGGTCCGTTGATACGTGGGTTAACGGACGATCATTTAATATAGCCTCTATCTCGATCACAATTGTCTCTAGCACTCTAAAAGTAACTAGTGCTCGTCCTAACACTTTCTTTATGCAATTCTTGGTCAAGCCGATCAATCGTTCCCACCAACCACCATACCATGGTGCACGCTTCGGAATAAATTTCCACTGAGTTCCATATATGTTGAGTTGTTCCTGAATAGTAGTAGATTTTGTAAGCATTTCAATTTCCTTCGCTGCTGCGATATATGTTGTACAATTGTCAGACATCATGATTTTTGGTAACGATTTGCGGCTTGTGAATCTCCTAAACGCTAGAATGAATGTTTGTTCTGTAAGGTCTTCAACGATTTCTAAATGCACAGCTCTAGTGTTAGCGCAGGTGAATAGACAAATATATGCTTTACTAATACTGTTTCTTTTTGTTCTCACATTCAATGCTCCTGTGAAGTCGACCCCGGATACGGTAAACGGTGGTGAATCATTAAGTCTGTCGGACGGCAGTGGTGGTGGGTCGGGTGTATGATAGGGTCTTCCTGTAATTTTACGGCCAGTAACGCAATTACGGAGTATTGATTTAACACATTGTCGAATCGACGGAATCCAGTAAGACTGGCGAATAAATGTCACTGTACTTTCTAATCCAGAGTGTAAATTCTTTGCGTGTGCATCCATCACAATTAATTTACAAAATCTGTCTTTGTTCGGTATTAGTACTGGAAATCTAGCTTATTCATCAATAGGTGCATTGTTAATTCTCCCACCACAACGGATAATGTTCATTTTATCCATGTACAATCTAAGTTGCTTCACTAGCGCATTTTTCACTGATTTGTTGTTTAAACTCTCAATAACATCCGGGTATTTACGCAGTTGCGAATCTCGAATCCATGAAGTCGAAGCAGTCTGAATTTCATTGACACTAAGATTTCCTGTTAGTTTGTCATTATTTCTACAGTTGTTTATGAATCGGTACATGTATGCTGTTAAACGCAAAAGTTTTTGGTATGAGCTGTAGCGTTGTATATCCATAATTTTACTTATTCCTTCATAAAATCTGATTTTCTGTTGCGGTTCACTAGTTGATTGTCCTTGCTCAATTGTAGTGCTAAGAATGTGCGATTCTTTATTCTTCCACTGTGGCCAGTTTGATTTGTCAGTGAGCCATTCGGATCCTTTCATCCAAAGATCCAATTCTAGGAATTTGGTTGCAGTTACTCCTCTCGATAGCATATCTGCCGGATTTGAATCTGTCGGACAGTACTTCCATGTGTATTCTTGAGTAATTTCGTTAATTTCCTTCACTCGATTACTAACGAAAACGGGTAATTGTTTCTCAGTAGTAAGCCAACTTAAAGTTATCTGACTGTCACTCCATAATGTGACGCTTGTAACATCCAAGTGCGATTTCAAATGCTTGACGAGTCTTGCGCCTATCAAAGCTGCACTGAGTTCTAACTTCGGAATTGTTAACTGTTTCAGAGGTGTCACTCGATTCTTTGACATGATAAGTACGGTTTCTTTTCCACTGACTAAATATGCGCATGCTCCATAGGCTTTCAAGCTTGCATCCGTAAACACATGTAATTCTACATTGTCTGATTTTTCTTTGAAATACGGTCTATTAATTTTCAAATGTGAACATTCATTAATATCTTTTAGTACACACTTCCATTCTGTTGTAATTTCAGATGTAAGAGGTTCATCCCAATTTAATCCTTTCTCCCACAAAGTCTGCATAAGCATCTTACTACGCACAGTAACTGGACCAATAAGTCCGAGTGGATCATAGATTTTAGACGATTGTCTTAAAATCTCTCGTTTTGTCATGCGTGTTTCTTCAATATCGGTGTATTCCGGTTTGGCGAAAGTAAGTGTGTCGTTACAAGTGTTCCATCTCAATCCAAGCACTTTTATGAGTTCATCTTTGTCTAATACGCTGTGTGAATTTGCGCGGTCTCGCAAAAGTTGAGAATTTGAAGCCCATGAGCGCAAGTTAAATCCTGCTCTAGTGAATAAGTCTCTTGATGTATCAAAATATTTCAGTAATGCACTCTCTGTAGGAAAACTCGACAGTATATTATCAACATACAAATCGTTCTTTAAAGTGTCAGTATATTCACAACGGTTCTCTCTCAAGTGTTTTTGCAGAACGGAATTCAGTATGAATGGCGATGAAGTGGCTCCAAATAATACAGACTTAAATCGGTAAGTTGATAGTGGAGTTGATGGGTCTGTTGGTGTATCGAACCAAAAGAAACGTGTGACATCTCTATCCTGTGTCTCTAGTCCCACGTTCAAGAACGCCTTCTCTATATCAGTAGTAACGGCAAATTGGTGTAAAAAAAACCAAAAAAAAACGAAATCTTAAAAGTATGCCGACGAAGTCATTTAAATTGGGTGGAGTGGTCATCAAACAATCATTAAGACTAGACGATTCTGGTGTTGCTTTACAACTGCAGTCGAATACGACCCTGATTGGTGTTGTTGTTGAATCTTTTCTCACAGCATGATGCGGAATATAGTGTATTTTGCTCTTTTCATCGGCCTCATTAGTAGTATCCACTTTCTCTATGAAGCCCCTTTTCTCCTGCTCAGCCATTATTTCTCCATATTTTTCCAGTAGTTTGGGTTCCTTGCTAAGTCTTCTTACTACACTTTCCGTCCTTCGTTGTGCAATGGCTTTATTTGTCGGTAACGTAGGGTGATCCTCTTTCCATGGTAACGTTACAAAATATCTGTTGTCATGGTAACGAATTTGTTTCTCTTCATAAGTCTTTTGAATATCCATCTGTTCTTCTAACTTTGTAGTGTCAATTTTCTCGGTAGCCAGTGACTCTATTTTCCAAAATTTCTCCAAGTCGTACTCATCGGTTTTTGTTGCGATCATCACGGTCATCATTGAAGCTCTCTTGTATCCATCTATGTCAGAGTTGTGTGAATGTAGCGTTTCAGACAACAGGTATCCGATTTTTGATTGAACAGCTGTCGGTCATTCGCCTCGGATAATATCATTCTGAACAATTGACCAGAAGTAATCAGCTCCAATTAGAATAGAAATTTCAAAGTTTTCATCTGCTGTTACTGGGTGAGCTAATTTGATTCCTGACAAATATGTAAGTTTTACTGCTTGGCGTACATAGGTTCTCATCGGTACTGCGATCTCTGGAACGATCAAGACTCGAATCGGAAGTTTACCCTCTGTAGTTATGAGATATACCAATCCTGTACTCAAATTGTCTCCAAATCCGGATAGGTTAACGCTTTCAGTTCCAGTAGGTTTGAGTTTCAATTTTTCGGCTAATTCCTCTGTGATAAATGAGCGCTGTGCGCCTTCGTCAAACAATATTTTTGCATCAAGTATTTCATGTTCTGCACTTACTGGGTTAATTGCTGTCTTCAAAAGTACACGATCTGTCGATTGCGAGTGTAAAACAGTGTCTGGTTCCTCCGCGTTGTGTTGAATTGTGCCTACGGTTATATCCCCTGTTGGTTTGTTGTCTTCATTTGTTTTAACATTATCTTTGCAAATGCTGGTGTGATGACGTTTGTGACACTTGTTGCAAGTTTTTGTAGATTTACATGCGGACAAGCTATGGTGTCCTAGACAGTTAAAGCATAAACGATCTTTTTTCACGATTGACATCCGGCCATTGTAATCAGATACTTTAGTGCAATTAACAGACGAGTGTGGCTCCTTACAGTACGCACAGAGTGGCTTGGGTTTAGTGATAGTTGCGTTTGTATTCTTGTTACCTCTATTTCGATTACTATAATTTGTATTTGTCAGAAAGGCGGCGGTAGCTGTAGGGTGTTCTAACTGTTCTGAAGTTTTGCCTGCATCCATAATATAAAGTTCATCGAAAATTTCACGGCGTAATTCATTCAGTTGTAAATCTGTAGATCTATATTGTCTGGCAAGATTTCTGCGGATTTCACCGGGTAGTTTGTTCATAATAATGGGCACTAAAAACGCTCCATATGTGTCTTCACTTTGACCTAATGACTCCAATCCTCTAATGTGTATCTCAATTTCATCGTAGAAGTTTTTCATGCTAAATATCGTGTATTTAGGGGCTGGTATATCAACTAGTGCTTGCATATACTTCTGTCTTATTACATGCGATTGTCCATATCTTTCTTGCAGTAAAGAAATAGCTTTCTCATAATTTGCATGTGTAAGCGCAAACCCTGTGACGGTTTTCAATGCTTCATCATGGAGTAGTGACTTCAAATAATTAAATTTCTGAACGTTTCCAAGAGTAGTGTTTTCGTGAATGGATGTCTCGTATGAATCCCAAAATGACTGCCACTGCATAATATTACCATCAAAGGTAGGAAGATTCAATTTGGGCAACTTGTTGTACTCATTTAATCTAGTGTTACTACGTGAAAACTGAGTTTCCGGTACACGGAAGTTTGAATTACATGTATTCTGTTTATTGTATATCTCGGGTTGAGCATAACTTTGTTGATCATGAGCAGGTTGAGCATAACTTGGTTGATCATGAGCGGGTTGAGCATGAGCGGGCTGAGCAGAGGCGGGTTGAGCAGAGGCGGAATGTGAAGGGTCGCTATAACTGACAAAATATTTTGCATTTGTACTGAGTGTGGATGTATTGACAAGAATGAGCTTTTGTATTTGCGTTATTTTTCCATCTAATGTGTAAGCATACTCATCTGAATCGACGATCTCGGCTTCTACTTCTCCTTCATCAAGATTTTCTAGAATGTCCTCATTAAGTTTTTGTAGTGTCTCTTGTTTCTTCAACAGATTGTTCACAATTTTAGTTAACTCTTCAGTGTTCACGGGCTCGTCTCCGTCGTCTCGGATGTCCTCAAATTTCTTCAAAAGTCGGGAAATAACTTCTGTGTCCTGCACGTATAGAACGTAGTTTGGAACTCATCTTGGTCCTACGGCACCAATATCTTAGAGTGGTATAATCAGACTTTTTAGGCACAAATAAGAAATACTAGCTGGTTTTACTTGTATTGATTCTAAACTTCATTTGCACATAAATCTCAACGTCATAAGTAGCATGACGTAACAATACATACATAGCGGTACCGCGAACGTCTAATGAACACAGTCCTGAACACGCCTGAAGGGCTTTTTCATATTGACCTTCAGTAGATATTGCCGAAGTAAAATATGTTAATGAAAATTATAGCAAAGCAACGTACAATTTTAAATTGCACGTTTTTCACATTTTGAAATATTTTCTTGTAAATTAAATTTAACTCTTATATAGACAATACCTGTTAAGTGTCTTTTAATATCAGCTGTATGTGTACGAGGCTAAGAAACTATGGGCTTTTACTCTTGTTTCAAGCTGAGTACAAAAACAGCTGATATTAATCATTTGTTTTCTTTATTCCGCAATTGATTTTGTACATTGTTCTTGATTTGAAATACAGAAAATCTCATATTTATTACAATCATTGTCGATTTAGATTATATTACGTTTTGGTTACTTTTACCTTTAAGGCCCGCATAGTAGTATTACAAATACTCAACAATCAGCTTATGATAACCAGTACGCCCAAAAGAATCTCACATGACCACCAATAATACATCGCTAGTTGAACATGCTAGAAGGATACCCAACAAAAACAATTCATACTGAATTCGAATATCAGTTTCAGTCAAGATGTAAATTAGTTTTCAATTCTTTCATACAAAAAAAGTTTCATTGAAAGCAAACACATCATAACTTTATATTGCTGTTACTAAGTAGAAACAATGTCGCAATTTGTAATACAAGACAAACAGCAGAAACAGATACACAAACTGTATCTGATTAAACAATGTTAAATAAGTTGCTTTTGAGATAATATTTTGGCAAATGAACAAGGAAATCAGTTTCGTTTTACCATTTATTTAATTAACTAAACTTAACTGAAAAACCCTGTAATCTAAGAGCCCCCCCCCTCCCCTCCCCCCTCCCAAATCTAACTCTAAACAGACAGGAGTTTCACTAAAAACAAAAAAATCAAATACTGACAGGATTATAAAAATATTGCGCTCCTGGAAATGATTAATACGGGCAGCAAGCCTAAGAACTAAGACGTTCTAATATATGATGTGATAAACAGCAATAGCACTAGTATTTTAGGTTAATTTGGTATGAGTCACTTCAGGTAGGTTTTAGTTCAGCAATGTTAAACTCCGTTAATCTTGAAATATCAGAATATTTTTATTCTATTTATTATTTGAATATTCATTCAACAAAAGGAAATGTTAACGAAAAAGAAAAATAACGGGCGAATGTTGCGACTAACAAGTCATTTTTTTTCCGAATTACTACAGTACACTGTGCCTTATCAAGAAAAATAACGAGCATTATAATTTTGGATTTCAAAATGAACACTACAAGTATTTGAACTCAGTTTATTAGTAAATAGTGCTGGATCACTTTAAAATAATGAAAACAAGTCAATATACTTCATTTGTGACTACCGATAAATCGTTGTTTATACATGACTGATAATCATTCTATTCTCTAATCCTAGTAATAGAATCTTAAAATACCTCTATATAAGTCTAAAGAAAACATCAAGAAACTGACATTTTATATAAAACAAAAACATCACATAGTTTAATTCCAATCCAATTCAATAGATGAATATTTTTTGTGTAGCCATGTTCATAGGGCCCCCTCTTCATAGTTACAATATTGCCATTCAACCCTTCACTTGTTTCGAAAATCTATAAACATTCAAAGACTATCATTATAAAACGCCAGATGCGTATTTCGTTTTTTAATGTCACTGAAACGAAGACGAATGGAAGGCTGAAACACTATGAAAAAGATTACATGTCTAGGTTTACCTTCATCTCGAGTTTAGTTAAATATTTGATAATAATTTACATTACAACGTGCATCGAAACATTCATCATCTTTTCAAATATTTGTTAAGTAAACTATTTTTAATGTTTATATCAATTTACACCGGAAACAGGAGGATAATACAAATAGCAGTTCACAAAACACTTACAAACACAGAAACCCAAACAATGCGTGACTCGCACAAAACTGAGGCTAGCGGTATACCATGGTTATGAAACTTGGAATGGATAAACAGTTCTTAATCCATTTATGCCACCAGTCATTGTGTTCACGTCAAGTACAGTTCACTGTCAATGAAAAGTCGTAAACGAGGAAAGGAGAATAGGTTTAATGCGACTGGCGTCCAAGTGAAAGGTTTAAATAGTTTTAAAACCAGGATTAATTCCCCGTTTGTCACATAAAAAATTGACTCAGCCAATTGAAGATTATAAAATCTGATATCCATTCGTTTGTTGTGTTTAAGCTTTAGGTTTTGCTCTTTGAATTTTCCTCGGATTCTAATATTGTTGTTATTCTTTTTTTTCTGACAATTGTTGGGATTTGTGACAGAGATATTTCCTAATGGTAACCGAAGTCCTGGTGGCGTTCCTTAAACTTTCAAAACAATTACTTTACAATGACGAATGCAAGCCTCCAGAAAGTACAGTTCAATGAATGGTAAATCCCAAGCATAGTACATCCGCCTTAAAACAAAAACAAACAAGAACCATGTAACTCAAAAATGGTGTGTACAATCAAATAAAAAGTTGGTAAATGTGTTTTTTACAATTCTGAAGCGGTATTCAGACAGACACGTCCAAGTGAAAGTAGGTCATTTGGGGTCATCATGATAAAAGTGAGGGTTAAATGTTTGCTTATTCATTGTTTTTTATATCACATCTTCACCCTGAACACATGGTGTTGAAGGTAGTTGTATAAAGCATTCTAACTAGTGCAGCACAGTTATATCGTACAAGCATATACTTTTTAGAGTATACTATAATTGCTATATCTTTAGAAACATTTCACAGTCACTTATTGGTCAGCTACACATGCACAATCTCATTTGAGCAATTGGGCAGCAATCATCATTTGTCATCAATATGGGTTGGTATGGCTCGGGTCAATGACATGTGGTACATGTAGAATCATTTTCAAAACAGTGTGGCTGTGGTCATTGACTGGCGACCTAAATTATCCCATTGGCCGGGACAGATTAGGTGAACGTTTGTCTGTAACAACTACTGCTCACTACTTACTTATTATAGAATTTAAACCGTGGGGTCATCAAAGGTTCGTTACGCCTTTAATAGTAAAATAATTCGTAAAATTAATCCGGAATAACCTTTATATTTTGATTCATATTATTGATATAAATCAAAACATCGTGTTATTCCTGATTATTTTTTCAAATTACTTTATTTAATGGTTGAGAACCTTTGGTGACCCCACAATTGAAGTGTCTATAACAAGTACATAGTGAGCAGTGGTCGTAACAGACAAAAATTCACATTATCTGTCCCAGTCAATGGGATAATTTAGGTCGTCATTCAAAGGCCACAGCCACACTGTTTTGAATATGATTCTATCAGCTTTGATCAATCATTGGATTTTGGTAAGTTTAGCTCCTTGGAATATTTTGACAATTACTATTTGTAAATGTATTGATATTTGTATGATGGCCTGGTAACAAAGGCACTTGTCTCTCACGACAATTGTCTTTATGCTTTACTATAAGATATGATTATACGATTATAAACCAAACACAAAGATATAAGTGGGTTTTGTATTTTGCTAGATGTATGCTGCTATGTTTTGGTCTTTTTTTTAAAAAGCACAGCTGAAATTGATCTACTTTAAATCAATGTAGCTGAATGAAATTTAATTTAATGCTTACAAATTGTAACACAATTTAAAGAACATTGATTCATATAAATGTATGTATAATGTGCATTTAGTGCAGTAACTTGAGCAAATATTCAAAACTAGACAAAACTTAATCAAGATACCATCTAACCATTATTTAACACTTTAATTCAACACATTCATTCAACACTTGGTCATTAATAATACATGAATGTATAAATGTAACACTCATCTTGAATGAAAGTGTGAATTAACAAAAAACAGTAAGTGTTTTTTTCCTCTATAAAAATGGACCAGTTTTGTTATTCAGTTAACTACAACAATACTGCACTCCATTTTAATTAAAATATCATAAAGTTTTCTTTTACTTAACACAATTTATCTTGTTTGAACTTTATAAGGGATTTACAATTCTACTTTAATCCAATTTTAAATTGATAACAATCATTGTCAATATGGCTAACCATACTTTGTGAGTCTAGAAAGAACAAAACTTCGAAGTATGAACTAAAATGACATAAGACTCAAGTATCGTTAGAGGTATTTTCATCTCTTTGACCCTTCGTCTTCAGTACACATTTCAGATTTTATATAAAACCTATTCAGCAACACAGATTTTGTCAATATGAGCCAACCTTGTTTTGAAGGAACCTGCATTTGAAGATACTTGCAATGTTTCAAATATTTGTACGAAAATTAGAATGGCTGCTAAGGTAACTAGAATGGCCCTTATTTGCAAAGAATTTCTAATGAATCGTTTGGCATTGTGAATTTGGATTTGGATGTTTTTTTGGCACCAATGATCAAAGATCAACATAGAACCCTTAAGAAAGAAAAACGTTAATTTATTGCTTTAATCCTGCTGATAATACTCGAACATTGTAAGGCGGAAAACACATGTTTTTTATGAGCTTAATATTTAGATGTGCAAAAAGGTTTTACAGTTTCAGTTATGCCTGCGTCACACTGTCCCGATTTTTACGCCGATGGCAACACGATTATGGAAATTATTAAAATCGGGACTGATCGTATTCAGATCGGGCTATTCGTAGTGCCATCTGTAACAATCGTAGAACCATCGGCCACTTTTTCTAGCCTTCGGGGACAACTTCGGGAAGGGTTCTAAATTTTTAAACATGTTAAAAAATCCCCGAAGGTGCGTCCGATGTTGAGGGTTCGTATTGAGTTCGTATCACCATCCTCGCCATCGTAATGTCACCGGGAATGCATCTTTGAACATCGTATTACATTCGTGTTTCCATCGTTTCCATTGGGCAGTTTTGACATTACGATGTTTACACGAATGAATTCGAAGCTACCCGAAGGTCTTACGATGGCAACACGACTTCGTGAAGACCTCGTAATCCCGTCGTGTTGCTATCGAATAAAAGTACGAAGGCGACAAGATGGAACTACGACGGCAATAAATCCAGCTAAATGTAAGTTAATTTTCGCGCTAAAATACATTTAAAGTGCCATGCGCGATATGCACTGGTCAGTCTAATACGACAGTTAAGAAAGACGTTCACAAAACATGGAGCTCATATCATATGATTCTATGAGAACAAGAAAGGCGACAGCGTTGTTTCTATAAATTCAAATTGAACAAAAAGAGCAGCTATTACAGGCTCAGGATTTACTTTTACAAGTAAAATATTATTTTTTGTCAATTTTTCATATCAAGTAACATAATGAAAATCATAAACGCGCCTCGTACACCAATACTGCAGGTACACGTAAATAGGGAAACCAACTTTTTCTTCATTATTCTGATTTTTTATGTATCGTCTGAGTTGTTGTCACACGAATGTTTACTCCATAACCATTTTGTTTTCTATATGTCATATTTTGCCCCATTTGTTGCTTTCCCCACATCCTTCCTTTTGTCTATATTATTATGATATTCTCCTGGAAAGAGCTCTTTTTGAATAAAAGGGATCAACGAACCCATTACCTTACCTTTAAGATAGATCAGTAAACATAATAATGGGTGATTATTCAGACTAGGGCACACATTTTACAGTTCAAACAAGGCAATGCCGAGCGTGGCATCCACTCGTATGTAACATATTGGGGACAAATATGGACACTATATTTGTATAATTTTTTATGACACATGCAGAAAATCTATCATTCATTTCATGCATCGTAAGCTGTACACGACGTCTTTTAGACATCGTATGGCCATCGCGCCATCATCGTAATCCATCGTGTAGCCTTCGTAATCCATCGCGTAGCCTTCTTGATCCATCGTGTAGGCTTCGGCTGAGATACGAAGCTTAAATACCCGTCTTCGGTTAACCTTCGTATGTCCATCTTTTGCTATCGTATATAATTTAGGCACCATCGTATAGACGTCGTAATTCATCGTACTTGCTTCGGCCACTTTTTGGTATTTTAACGAGATCGGGACCAACTTCTTACGAACTTACACTTTTCGCATTCGGGTGTCCATCGTATATAAAAATCGGGACAGTGTGACGCGGGCATTAAGATACAGGGTCCCGATTATAGGACTGAAAAGATACACTTGTGTATTATGATACATCTTGGATTAAGGTATATAACATCAAGATTAAAGATCTAGAGTTCTCAGATTAAAATTTATGATATCAACAAAATCATACGAAATTCCAAGATAAATGTACATGTTGACATTTACAAAAATAAAGAATGAAACTAGTTTCACACTTAGCCTCTATAGAATTGTAATGGAAATTTGTTCATCGTTTTAATTTGATTCTATTTTGCTATTGCTGTTACATGTAAGTGTGGAATAGAATATAAGAAATATTTTCTCAAACTACTACATTATTGTATTTCTCGTTCAAACTTTGCTTGATTAACGACGTGCTTACGTCTAAATTTAATCTACTGTGAAATATTTTGCGTAGATAATACAGCTTTGATATATACAAGACACAAGCTACATGTATCATATGTAGGATTGATTTCTTTTTGATTAAAATAATGATTCAAATTAAAAAAAATTTGAAATTATTATGTACTAAGGTTTCAACTCCCTCAGGCAAAGTTGGCTTTAGATGAATTTGGCTATTTATTTTAGATATTTTTGACATATAGCTCTTCAACGATTTTCGGTACTTATATATCTTTGGATTTCAAATGTTTGGCTCCTGATGAAGGTAAATCCAGAAAAGCGCTTCGGACGCAAGAAATTATTAAACGTGTTGTTCTTAATTATTTAGTGTAAATAATGCAAAATATACAGCATCATTCCGTTAAAACTCGTGTTTATTTTTACAAAAAGAACGTAGTAGCTTGCATATGACAAAAATGTGTGTATTGACAACAAAGACTTTTAAGAAAGATGCCATTCCATTTTTTTCTGAAATATTAAGTTAACTTTTTATAAAATGACTAAAATAAGTCAAATCATAATAAAACAATTTAACTGCTCAAGACATAAATATTTAATTAGGATATAATTCACAATGAAAAGTGCATAAGTGATATATGTTTTGTATCTGATCCAAATAAATCGTTCGTATTTTAAATTTTTATTGGTAGTATCACCAAAAGAAGTTGAGTACAGGACTACTAAATTGGTTTCTTCAATTATGAATGTTAATATGTGACAATATATTTCTGTATATCAATTACTTTGTTTTAAAAGAAAAAAAGAATCTGGAAATCTTCAAGGATCATTTTTAAATAATGACATCATGGTATTTTTTTTAATATTGGTAGTAGAATATTTTGAGGAAGACTGCTGAAGGAAAAGATAAACATGATATAATCATTTTCAAAACAGTGTGGCTGTGGCCATTAACTGACGACCTAAATTATCCCATTGACTGGGACAGATTAGGTGAACATTTTTCTGTAACAACAACTGCTCACTACTTACTTATTTTAGAATTTAAACCGTGGGGTTACAAAGGTTCGTTACGCCTTTAATAGTAAAATAATTCGAAAAATTAATCAGGAATAACCTTTATATTTTGATTTATATTATTGATATAAATCAAAACATCGTGTTATTCCTGATTATTTTTCCAATTACTTTATTTAATGGTTGAGAACCTTTGGTGGCCCCACAATTTAAGTGTCTTTAACAAGTACATAGTGAGCAGTGGTCGTTACAGACAAAAGTTCACATAATCTGTCCCAGTCAATGGTATAATTTAGGTCGTCAATCAAAGGCCACAGCCACACTGTTTTGAATATGATTCTAAAGGAAACTTTAGATTAAGTCCAGAGTAGGGACGACAGTCAAGTTGTAATGTGCAAAACTTTTTATGTCACGTGGTACGGTTTCAGCTTCCGTTTGGCAATTTCAAATTTTGTAAAAGATCGATTTGTGCGTGTTTTAAAATCAAATGTACTCTACTGCATTCATGAACAATATAGCACGTTTTATCAGATGATAACAAAATCATGTTTACATTAAAGAATTAATGGATTTTTTACTCTTTTTTGGTAAATTGTATCTTTGAAAATTATATTCATTAATGGCGGGAATTTTATTCGATGTCTGAAAAAAATATAAGGCTCAAGTTTAAAGTGAATATTCCGTGATTTCGCCAGTAGAAATCCTTGAAATTTATAACAGTTAAAGAATATTGGTTATAAAACCTAGCACATAAAAGGTCTCCTTAAGTCTCCATCCGTTGTTGCATAGTACGACGCTTAAAAAAGACGATTTTCAAATACAATTTCTAAATATATTTGTCAAATACGTGAGTTAATATTAACTGTATGCATAAAACTACATTTTTTGGTGCATTTTGATAAAATTCAAGATATAATGAAAATATATCACCTAATAAAAACCACGTAATAAAAAGCTTTTAAAAAATATGTATACTTTGTGTATTGGTCGGCTGCCTTTAAACAAAATGTTCAGATATATTTGTCAAATACTCAAGTAAATACTAACCTTATGCATAAAAACTGCATTCTTTGTGAAGTAATGTTGATTGTATTCAAAATATTATGAAACGTTTTACCAAATACCAGAGTTGACTCAATACAAAGCATTTAAAACAACCGCTTTTTAAAATTGTGTATAATTGTGTTTTGGTCGGCTTCGTTCTCTAATTGTGTTTGTTGTGTTCAGATAAAGGAAAAATAAATACAGTATTAATAAATAAAATGTGGTCTAAAATAAAACCTTCAAATTAATCAAATTAATTCTATTTAATTTTATTAATGTCCATGCGGTATGAAATAAGCCCTCGGGGATAAGCAGTTTAAAACGGGTATGACATGTAAGTATATTCCAGACAAAAAAATGACAATTACAAATTCGTTTATTTGTGTACATGGATATATATTGTATAACCATTACTACTGTATATCACTGATGGTAATTGAAAGCTCAGTCCACAAATCTCTAATGTCCAGGTGATGTTCCACCCAAGGACCGCGACCGTGTGATAATATAAATCAAATTTGCGTGTCGTGTGCAAAGTGTCGTCCCTCCTCTGGATATCCTAATTCTACCTTTTTTGGGGGGAATATTTTTAGAAATTCAAATGTAACGTCACTTTGTGTGGGTTTTTTTCGAATTTCAAATGTGACGTCACTTTGTGCGTTGAGGCTTTGGCTTACTCGGCTGTGTATTTTTTTTGTGTTGGATTAGGTTGTTTTATGTAATGTATCCGTTTATATTCCGTAGTTAGTCACCACTTCGGTTTTATCATGTATATCTATAATATAGTCATTTTATAAAATTTACTGTTTGCAAAAAGTATGAATTATTCTAAATAATAAGGATGTTATCATCCCAGGTAAAAAAAAAACTAGCCGTATTGGGCACAACATTTTATGAACTGTTGGTCTTCGGTGTCCTTCAACTTTGTACTTGTTTTGGCTTTCCAACTTTTTTCATCTGAGCGTCGCTGGTAAGTCTTGTGTGGACGAAGCGCACGTCTGGCGTATTAAATTGTAAGCCTGTTACCTTTTGTTAGCTATTATTCGTGTGTTTCTCTGTCCTATATGTTCTCCCATTTATTTGTATTGTAGTCCTGTCATGTAATGTTGTCATTTTAATGTTATATTTAATATTGCCATAAAAGCGGGAGGTTTGGCATGCCACAAAACCAGGTTCAACCCCCCATTTTTTTTCTTAAAATGTCCTGTACCAAGTCAGGAAAAATGGCCATTGTTATATTATAGTTCGTTTTTGTGGGTGTCATTGTTCTCCTCTTATATTTGATGCGTTCATCTCAGTTTTTAGTTTGTAACTCGGATTTGTATATTTCTCAATCGAAATAAGAGTTTCGAACAGCGGTATACATGGTATACTACTGTTGCCTTTTTTTAAGTGTATTTTATTTTATGAAGACGAAAAGTTGAAATGTGTGAGTTCATGATAAATAAACTCATCATATAACAGGACTGAAAAAGAAATACATTCCTGTTTACACTATATGACCTTTGTTTTTAAACGCAAAGTAGGGGATATGTTTGTAAATAGGGAAGATCCGTCAAGACTCAAATGGGGCATCACTTATTGATATTAATGAATTAATAGTGTGAATTCAAGGATATGTGTCAACAATTGTGTACGAATGCAATTATTGGGTTCACTATAGACAAGGTGTTAATGACCAATCCTAGCATTTCTTCTTTATTAACTTGATTCTTGATAACAAAGTATTTTTGAAATTACTTTAGAATTTCATTGACATAGACATTGTAATTGATTGTAATTGTTTTTTCTTAAAACAAACTAGTAATTGCAGCTCAATGCAATAACACTGAAATTTCAATTGGATGAAATAACAGATAAAGAACTAAAATCTCTATTACACTATATGCATATTTGTCAACAAGTTCAATTGTGGAACAGATCTAGATGAAATTGGAGAGTAGACCAAAGATAGTAGCTAACTCAAAATTGATCGTACAAATAAATGAGAGTTTTAAAGATTGTCTATTGCCCTCATACACATTGTATGATTTTAAGAATTTCAAATAATGCTTATATCCTATTTTTTCAACGCTGTTTATTTTATTTACCCGTTTGAATAATTGTACGGTATTCAAAATCAAACTGTGGTTTGGTGATGTTGACTTTGCAAGGACGTGTTTTTGATTTTGAAATATTCATATACTAGTCAAAAAAAGAAACGTTATATTGTTTTTGATTTGAAAATATCACATATTTTAAGTTCAAATATTTTCATGATTAAAACTAGTAACCTGAATGATTTATCTTTCAAATGTACTAATTTATGAAAACGCAAGTAAATACTAACCTTATGCATAAAAACTACATTCTTTGTGAAGTAATGTTGATTGTATTCAAAATATTATGAAACGTTTTACCAAATACCAGAGCTGACTCAATACAAAGCATTTAATAAAAACCGCTTTTTAAAATTGTGTATTAAAGAGGGACGGAAGATACCAAAGGGATAGTCAAACTCATAAATCTAAAACAAACTGACAACGCCATGGCTAAAAATAAAAAAGACAAACAGAAAAACAATAGTACACATGACACAACATAGAAAACTAAAGAATAAACAACACGAACCCCTCTAAAAACTAGGGGTGATCTCAGGTGCTCCGGAAGGGTAAGCAGATCCTGCTCCACATGTGGCACCACTCGTTTTGCTTATGTGATTACAAATCCGGTAAATAGTCTAATTCGGTAGGTCACATTCATGAAAGGGAAGGGGATTGTAGTTACGACGTAAGGAACATATCCGATATCATTTGTGAAATGGTTATTCCATAACGGTCAACCAACTCGTGATGGCGTCCGTAAAATTTACGAAGGGATGATTTCAACTTCAGCATTTGGAACTCTTGGTTTAATAGCTTCCTTGTAAGCAGCAACCCTCTATCAAGAAAATCATGATAGGAAATGCAAGCACGGGAATATCGTATCAATTGGGAGATATATACCCCGTATGCAGGTGCTGCTGGAATGTTGCTACTTAGAAATGGAAAGTTCACAATTGGAAAGCTGAAATCATCTCTTTTGTCGTAAAGTTTTGTTTTCAACCGACCCTCATTGTCAATTTCTAGATGTAAGTCAAGATATGAAGCCGACTTAACTGTATCTGTAGTATCTTTTATCTCTAGTTCGATGGGATAGATGCGTTCCACATAGTCACCAAATTTTGAGTTGTTTAGTTAAAGAACATCATCTATATAGCGGAAAGTAGAGTTAAAGGATATTGCTAACTTCTTATCTTTCTTCCTAAGAAGTTCCTGCATGAAGTCAGCCTCATAATAATAAAGAAACAAGTCGGCAAGTAGAGGGGCACAGTTTGTTCCCATTGGAAGGCCGACAGTCTGTTGAAAAACACGTCCTCCGAACGTCACAAATATGTTGTCAATCAAGAAATCAAGCATCTTTATAATATCAGTTTCAGAGAATTTTTTGTTCGAATCAGAGTGATTCTTTCCAAAGTAGGATTTATCCCTCCCTAAGACAAGATACTTGTATCTACGTTGGCCATTCTTTTTTATGAAGCAAAGTAATACCAACTCTTTCAATTTGTCTTTCAGTTTGGAATGTGGAATAATTGTGTATTGGTCGGCTTCGTTCTCTAATTGTGTTTTTTTGTGTTCAGATAAAGGAAAAATAATACAGTATTGATAAATAAAATGTGGTCTCAAATAAAACCTTCAAATTATAATCAAATTAATTCTATTTAGTTTAATTAATGTCCATGTCGTATGAAATAAGCCCTCGATGAATTCATGATACATAAACTCATCATATAACAGGACTGAAAAAGAAATACATTCCTGTTTACACTATACATGCTATATGACCTTTGTTTTAAACGCATAGTAGGGGATATGTTTGTAAATAGGGAAGATCTGTTAAGACTCGAATGCGGCATCACTTATTGATATTAATGAATTAATAGTGTGAATTCAAGGATATGTGTCAACAATTTGAAGGATACAATTATTGGGTTCACTATAGACAAGGTGTTAATGACCAACCCTAGCATTTCTTCTTTATTTACTAGATTCTTGATAGCAAAGTATTTTTGAAATTACTTTAGAATTTCATTGACTCCTACATAAACATTGTAATTGACTGTAATTGATTTTTTTAAAAGCAAACTAGTAATTGCAGCTCAATACAATAACACTGAAATTTCAATTGGATGAAATAACAGATAAAGAACTAAAATCTCTATTACACTATATGCATATTTGTCAACAAGTTCAATTGTGGAACAGATCTACATGAAATTAGAGAGTAGACCAAAGATAGTAGCTAACTCAAAATTGATCGTACGAATAAATGAGAGTTTTAAAGATTGTCTATGGCCCCCATACACATTGTATGATTTTAAGGATTTCAAATAATGCTTATATCCTATTTTCTACGCAATTTATTTTATCTACCCGGTTGATTAATTGTACGGTATTCCAAATCAAACTGTGGTTTGGTGATGTTGACTTTGCAAGGACGTGTTTTTGATTTTGAACTAATCATAAACTAGTCAAAAAAAGAAACGTTATATTGTTTTTGATTTGAAAATATCACATATATTAATTTCAAATATTTTCATGATTAAAACTAGTAACCTGAATGATGTATGTATCAAATTTACTAATTTATAAAAACGCAAGTAAATATTTACCTTATGCATAAAAACTTCATTCTTTGTGAAGTAATGATGATTGTATTCAAAATATTATGAAACGTTTTACCAAATACCAGAGCTGACTCAATACAAAGCATTTAATAAAAACCGCTTTTTAAAATTGTGTATAATTGTGTATTGGTCGGCTTCGTTCTCTAATTGTGTTTTTTTGTGTTCAGATAAAGTAAAAATAAATACAGTATTAATAAATAAAATGTGGTCTCAAATAAAACCTTCAAATTATAATCAAATTAATTCTATTTAGTTTAATTAATGTCCATGTCGAATGAAATAAGCCCTCGGTCAATTCATAATACATTAACTCATCATATAATAGGACTGAAAAAGAAATACATTCCTGTTTACTCTATACATGCTATATGACCTTTGTTTTAAACGCAAAGTAGGGGATATGTTTGTAAATAGGGAAGATCCGTTAAGACTCGAATGGGGCATCACTTATTGATATTAATGAATTAATAGTGTGAATTCAAGGATATGTGTCAACAATTTGAAGGATACAATTATTGGGTTCACTATAGACAAGGTGTTAATGACCAACCCTAGCATGTCTTCTTTGTTTACCTGATTCTTGATAGCAAAGTATTTTTGAAATTACTTTAGAATTTCATTGACTCCTACATAATCATTGTAATTGACTGTAATTGATTTTTTTAAAAGCAAACTAGTAATTGCAGCTCAATACAATAAAACTGAAATTTCAATTGGATGAAATAACAGATAAAAAACTAAAATCTCTATTACACTATATGCATATTTGTCAACAAGTTCAATTGTGGAACAGATCTCGATGAAATTGGAGAGTAGAACAAAGATAGTAGCTAACTCAAAATTGATCGTACGAATAAATGAGAGTTTTAAAGATTGTCTATTGCCCCCATACACATTGTATGATTTTAAGGATTTCAAATAATGCTTATATCCTATTTTTCTACGCGATTTTTTTGTCTACCCGGTTGAATAATTGTACGGTATTCCAAATCAAACTGTGGTTTGGTGATGTTGACTTTGCAAGGACGTGTTTTTGATTTTGAACTAATCATATACTAGTCAAAAAAAGAAACGTTATATTGTTTTTGATTTGAAAATATCACATATATTAATTTCAAATATTTTCATGATTAAAACTAGTAACCTGAATGATTTATCTATCAAATTTACTAATTTACAAAAACGCAAATAAATACTTACCTTATGCATAAAAACTACATTCTTTGTGAAGTAATGATGATTGTATTCAAAATATTATGAAACGTTTTACCAAATACAAGAGCTGACTCAATACAAAGCATTTAATAAAAACCGCTTTTTAAAATTGTGTATAATTGTGTATTGGTC
Organism: Mytilus trossulus; assembly: GCF_036588685.1. NCBI lineage: Eukaryota > Metazoa > Mollusca > Bivalvia > Mytilida > Mytilidae > Mytilus > Mytilus trossulus. Next base: position 896,317 of record NW_026963311.1, read on the forward strand.
GGCTTCGTTCTCTAATTGTGTTTTTTTGTGTTCAGATAAAGGAAAAATAAATACAGTATTAATAAATAAAATGTGGTCTCAAATAAAACCTTCAAATTATAATCAAAGTAATTCTATTTAGTTTAATTAATGTCCATGTCGAATAAAATAAGCCCTCGGTCAATTCATAATACATTAACTCATCATATAACAGGACTGAAAAAGAAATACATTCCTGTTTACTCTATACATGCTATATGACCTTTGTTTTAAACGCAAAGTAGGGGATATGTTTGTAAATAGGGAAGATCCGTTAAGACTCGAATGGGGCATCACTTATTGATATTAATGAATTAATAGTGTGAATTCAAGGATATGTGTCAACAATTTGAAGGGTACAATTATTGGGTTCAATATAGACAAGGTGTTAATGACCAACCCTAGCATTTCTTCTTTATTTACTTGATTCTTGAAAGAAAAGTATTTTTGAAATTACTTTAGAATTTCATTGACTCCTACATAAACATTGAACATGAATATCAATAATGTGGTCATTTTTATAAATTTCCTGTTTACAAAACATTGAATTATACGAAAAACTAAGGATTTTCTTATCCCAGGCATAGATTACCTTAGCCGTATTTGGCACAACTTTTTGGAATTTTGGATCCTCAATGCTCTTCAACTTTGAACTTGTTTGGCTTTATAAATATTTTGATATGAGCGTCACTGATGAGTCTTATGTAGACGAAACGCGCGTCTGCTGTACTAAATTATAATCCTGGTACCTTTGATAACTATTTACACCACTGGGTCGATGCCACTGCTGGTGGACGTTTCGACCCCGAGGGTATCACCAGCCCAGTAGTCAACATTTCGGTGTTGACATGAATATCAATAATGTGGTCATTTTTATAAATTTCCTGTTAACAAAACATTGAATTTTACGAAAAACTAAGGATTTTCGTATCCCAGGCATAGATTACCTTAACCGTGTTTGGCACAACTTTTTGGAATTTTGGATCCTCAATGCTCTTCAACTTTGAACTTGTTTGGCTTATAAATATTTTGATATGAGCGTCACTGATGAGTCTTATGTAGACGAAACGCGCGTCTGGCGTACTAAATTATAATCCTGGTACCTTTGATAACTATTTACACCACTGGGTCGATGCCACTGCTGGTGGACGTTTCGTCCCCGAGGGTATCACCCGCCCAGTAGTCAACATTTCGGTGTTGACATGAATATCAATAATGTGGTCATTTTTATAAATTTCCTGTTTACAAAACATTGAATTTTACGAAAAACTAAGGATTTTCTTATCCCAGGCATAGATTACCTTAGCCGTATTTGGCACAACTTTTTGGAATTTTGGATCCTCAATGCTCTCCAACTTTGAACTTGTTTGGCTTTATAAATATTTTGATATGAGCGTCACTGATGAGTCTTATGTAGACGAAACGCGCGTCTTGCGTGCTAAATTATAATCCTGGTACCTTTGATAACTATTTACACCACTGGGTCGATGCCACTGCTGGTGGACGTTTCGTCCCCGAGGGTATCACCAGCCCAGTAGTCAACATTTCGGTGTTGACATGAATATCAATAATGTGGTCATTTTTATAAATTTCCTGTTTACAAAACATTGAATTTTACGAAAAACTAAGGATTTTCTTATCCCAGGCATAGATTACCTTAGCCGTACGCGTATTTGGCACAACTTTTTGGAATTTTGGATCCTCAATGCTCTTCAACTTTGAACTTGTTTGGCTTTATATATATTTTGATATGAGCGTCACTGATGAGTCTTATGTAGACGAAACGTGCGTCTGGCGTACTAAATTATAATCCTAGTACCTTTGATAACTAATCGACTGTAATTGATTTTTTTTAAAGCAAACTAGTAATTGCAGCTCAAAACAATAAAAGTGTAATTTCAATTGGATGAAATAACAGATAAAGAACTCAAATCTCTATTACACATATGCATATTTGTCAACAAGTTCAATTGTGGAAAGATCTAGATGAAATTGGAGAGTAGACCAAAGATAGTAGCTTATTCAAAATTGATCGTACAAATAAATGAGAGTTTTAAAGATTGTCTATTGCCCCCATACACATTGTATGATTTTAAGAATTTGAAATAATGCTTATATCCTTTTTTTTCTACGCGGTTTATTTTATTTACCCGTTTGAATAATTGTACGGTATTCCCAATCAAACTGTTGTTTGGTGATGTTGACTTTACAAGAACGTGTTTTTGATTTTGAAATAATCATATACTAGTCAAAAAAGAAACGTTATATTGGTTTTAATTTGACAATATCACATACATTAATTTCAAATATTTTCATGATTAAAACAAGTAACCTAAATGATTTATCTATCAAATTTACTAATTAATAAAAATATCGGAAATGACGTGACGTCATTTTCTGATTTCAAACAAATAACCATGTTTTCAAAAATTTACCTGTATAGAGATAGAATCGAGTTGTACTTTTGGTCATTATTTGTGTCGAACACGATTGTTAACAAAAGGTCGTTTTAAAAAATTGACAGCTGTCTCGTCTAGGTGACAACATTTGCTGTTTCAAGTTTATTTATATCTCAGAATGGTATAATAGTTGTAATAACAGCAAACAAATTGATAAAAAAAATGTTGACAACAATTTATTAAAGGATCCAACTTATTTTGGGCGTTTCATTTTTTGATAGTGTCTTGCTAGTCGGTTTTTTTGTGGATATTTTTCATTTACTATTGTCCGAGCAAAAGTCACAAAAATGTTGTTAAAATCAGCCATGCGACTGATTTGAAAAGATTTAGCTGACCTTTCTCGTTGTTTACACATTTAAATCATTCAACTCGTGCGTAGATCGTCTTTCCCTCTAATGTTTTTTTTAAGTTATAGATAGTGTAAAATTCTCACTACACCAGGCATCGGATAAACATTCCTATTATATTTCGATCGGACAAAGTTTCGTATTTATATATCCTATAAGCCAAACGAACGTACCCATTTAGCAAGTGTATACTGAGGGACGGGAGAGGTCCAGAGCTGTCAATATTTCTTTACTCAAGTGAATCATTCGGTTTTGATTAAAAAGAGATAACGGTATACATTAATGCGACAGCAACCCAAAGACACAGATAAATCAAAATATTTAAAGTCATCGTTCATTTTTTTTATATAAATAAGGCGTTAGTTTTCTCGTTTGAATTGTTTTTCATTGTCATTTCGGAGCCTTTGCATTAATCAAGTATTTGCTGGCGTATCCGTATCGACGTATCGTATAACACGTATATGAGGAAAAGATTAATTAAGTCAAGTTGGTCCCGATGAAAATATTATATGATGCATTAAATTTTAATTGAGATCGGGGTAAAATCATTATTGTAAACAAATCTGTTCGATACGTATACGTCGATCCGTGCACGTATCCTGATACGTGAATAATGCAAATGCTCTAATGCTGACTATACGGTGTGGGCTTTGCTTATTATTGAAGGTCATACGGTGACCTATAGTTGTTAATTTCTGTGGAAGTTTGGTCTCTTGTGGAGAGTCGTCTCATTGGCAATCATACCAAATCTTCTTTTTTATATTCTGTCTTTTTTATATAGAAAGATGCGTATAAATACAGAATAATTAGCTCAAAACCGACCCATGACTAAATAATTATAGTTATACGGAGTAAATTCAATAATATTTACGGTCAAATATTATGTATCCGAAAAGGCACATTTGATTTAATATTATTTACCGTCAAAGATATTCCAAAAATCATAAGTGTTTGGTTGAAAAATTTTACCTGTCCTATATATTTTGATCGGTGAAAATTTAAGAAGCTGTAATATAAACCAATAAAAGAAAAACACTTCACTGTATAATATAACGGTAAAATAAATGACGATAATGGATGACGACCAGCGGCAAATAAAATTAATATTCAGGACGATAACATGTAAATATAATAAGAGTAGACCAGGAGAGCGGTAGTGATCGGTAGTACAGAATATCATACCAAAAACTAAAGTACAATACACAATACAGTTTCATAGAATTCTCAAAGTTACTAAAGCTAGCTAAAAGAATCTAACCTAAATTTGTTGCGTGAAATAATATTGTAAACTACACGTAAACATCGATGATCGACTTCAGGGTTGATTTTATGGATCAACGCTCTCGGCAAATTAAAAAGTCTTGCATCTATTATTTGAGTGGTCCGAATGTGGCCAGCTGTTGCAAGTCTTTTCTGTCCCGATTCAACATACCCTCATTTTCCAGTGGTGTTTAAAAGTTTCACGTCCAACCTCACTGTCGACCTCCTATTGCACGACCTACCTATTGTATTTAAAATTTATGTGTTATAGTCATGAACATGCATGACATATTTGCTACTGGACGTAAAGCAAACATCAACCAATCAACTTAATTAATTCCCCTGTACTAGTACTTAGCACACAAAGACAAGATCTTGTAAAATGCTATAATGTACAATTCCCATTTAAATTTTTATGGGTTTTTTTTGGTTTTTTTTCTCTTCAATATATTACATAACTGACTGCTTACTAAAAAGTTTTAAATATTTTTTTTACTATGGTTCTTATCTACTGTTTTAATACGATTTATAACATGATTTTTTTGTCAGGCAAGGATAAAACTAAGAAAAATAAACGTTTTTTTTTCAGGTGTTTTTGGTTCATTAAGACATAAAAGGGAATAACGGACGACTAAATTAAAGAGTTTGTTTTCATATAATACATTGAACTTGCGAATATATCTCACCTAACACGTTTTGATCGGGCCAGTGAAACCTAGCTTAATACGGTTTTATTATTTGAAGTTTGCATGCATAGTTTTTTTTTTTTTTTAAACCAAATAAAGCAAGATTTATTAATTACCGAATCAGAAACAAAATGAACATTTATCAGATGAATACTGTGAAGGACCTTATACATTTAGGTCTGTTCGATTAGAAGTTCTAAAACAAGCCGTTTAAAAACCTAATTGTTTGAAGAGTTTACTTACTGTTTTCTAAGGTCTGATCTTTACGAATCTATTTCATGATTACTGACAGATCCAAAACATCAAGTACATGTATATATAGCAAGAAGTTGTTGGGCAGAATATTCATTGGTCAGTTATAAATGAGGTCTGTATGGGGTTTTGATTGCCTCATTTATTAAATAAGAAATCGTTATTTTGAAAAGTTGGCTAAAAATATAAATTTACCCCCGAATTTTGTTAAACTATCATTTGGTGTTATTTTAATGCTAAAATAAATTATGATAAATAAATAATAATATGATGTAATGCTATTTAATCGGTCCGTTTTCATTGCAATTTGGTAACTGTTAATTGTATATATCAGTCTGAGTACTGTTTAGCTATCATTTAAGTTGAACATATTTAGACTCGCCCAATTCAGTGGAATTAGATTTCTGCGAATTCTTTTTATGTACTTTTCTTATATTTTTGACGGTTTGTAAGTCAGTAAAAGTTCAATGATTAAGTTAATATTGACATTAAAAGACCTCCTCACAAAAAGGGCTGTTCAAATCCCCTCGCCCTTCGGTCTCGGGGATCTGAAAATCCCTTTTTGATCGGAGGTCTTTTAATATCAATATTAACTTATCACTGAACTTTTACTATTACTAAAACTTGATCTTTAATATACAATATTTCGAAGGTCTTTCCAAAATTAAAAACAATTTCGGCAAAGTTGGTTGTCATGTTTGAAATTTATTCACACTTCAAAAGTACAAACCATTCCACGTCTCCGTACAATTACATTATAAGACAATACATCCGCGTCCTTCGGATACCGATGCATGTTTTTCTCATTGGAAATTATACCACAGATCCTCATTTGTTTCAATATAGTGCAATCATACAACTAAATATATGACTGTATAATACTTATTACTCATTATAATCGCTTCCGAAATATTTCGTGATGAAGAAGCGATAATTATCGTCATTTTACTTTTTTTTTCACTACAAAGATATATATATATAAGCTACATTTCAAAATCAAAGGTTTCAAAAGTAAATCTTATCTTTAGTTACTAGTATAAACAAACATATCTGTTGGTCTCTGATAGGTTGTTGTATCATTGCCAATCATAACACATTTCTCTTCCTTTTTTATCTTGATATAGTTACAAATGTTTTAAAATCTGCAATTTGTTGTTTTGCACATGTACATGTATAGCTTTTGTTATAAAACAATAATTTGCATACAAGCTCATGTAGCAGAAACGATTCCATCTTAAAATTTAAAAACACATCAAATTTAAAAATAACTTGGGGGACGACAATTCTTATGTAACGATTCAAATATTTGTTTTTTTTTATTTCAATTATTCCCACATTATTAGCAATGTTTTTTTTACTGAATCCCTTATCCGTGTTGAGCTATAGCATGTCAGATTAAATTCCATTTACTGAAATATTAAGTTTAATAGTTAAATGATAATCAATATCAGAGTCACAAATTTCGAAGTACAAAATATAGCTGCAGAAGCCATAGCTGTTTTGATTTGATCATGAATAGAGCGTCAGGGAAATCCGAATCAAATAGATTTTTGGCCTGTTCCGATCTTTCAGTGATTTTACAAATAGATAAGTTATTTACAGGATTACAAAATTGGTTTCTTCAAATTTGGTTTTGAAGCATCATTGACACATAATGAAATAGTGATCGAGCGTAATGTTGATGTATCACTATTAGACCATTTTGACTGTGTTTTGAATACGTAAAACAGTCAGAAATAACACTACTGAATAAAGCAAAGATATGATAAAACGTTATATTAAAAGGGCGTTTTTATGCATATAAGACAACGGTATTGTTTCATAAAATAACATTCTTTATAGAGTATGAAATTATCTATATAACAATTTCTGATACATGAGGGTATGAATTGGGATTACAGAATTGACATTAAGTGGCAAAAAGAGGCATTTTACATATACATATAATTGCGTTAACACTGAATACAGACTAATATTTTAAAAACGTTTTTATGCTGAGTATAAAAAAAGTTTTATAAAAAAAAGGGCAGGTCCGATAGCCATATTGAATAGGCTCTAGTGAGCCTTAATCTCTTGATTTTGATTGATCATTTTTTATAATCATGCATGCAAATAATAGTACAGGTGTCTACATTCTTGTAAGTATAACACCATTTGGTTCATAATGTTCATTGTGTTGATGATTAACCCTAACATCTCAACTTTATCTATTTAATCTTTGATGTCGAAGTATTTTTGGAAGTACTTTCAAATTTCATTGGCTCTATTTTAAACACTGTAAATAACTGCAATTGATTTTCTTTACGCAAACTGGTGATTGCGTTGCAATACAATATAAAATGAGTTTCAATTGGTTGAACTAATAGATGGAGCATTAAAAGCTTCATTACAATACACGCATATTTGTCAACACGCTTAATTGTGAAAAGTCCAAATTTCCTTGATTTTTGATTTTCTGAACTAATTAATACAGGAACTATCAAAACCAGTGTGTCGATTAATATTGATGACCTCTACATGTTGCATTGTTTGATTTTATGTTTATGTGTTGTTAGGTTGCTGTATCGTTGACGTAATATCATATCAGTTTTCTATTCATAGTGCCTGAGGCATAAACAAGTGAACCAAACGTAAATTAAATATTTAAACGATCTTGATTTGTACTAAAATCTGATCTTCAATAGTTATCAAAGGTACCAGGATTATAATTTAGTACGCCAGACGCGCGTTTCGTCTACATAAGACTCAACAGTGACGCTCATATCAAAATATGTATAAAGCCAAACAAGTACAAAGTTGAAGAGCATCGAAGATCCAAAATTCAAAAAAGTTGTGCCAAATACGGCTAAGGTAATCTATGTCTGGGATAAGAAAATCCTTAGTTTTTCGAAAATTCAAAGTTTTGTTAACAGGAAATTCATTAAAAGTGACCACATTATTGATATTCATGTCAACACCGAAATGTTGACTACTGGGCTGGTGATACCCTCGGGGACGAAACGTCCACCAGCAGTGGCATCGACCCAGTGGTGTAAATACTTATCAAAGGTACCAGGATTATAATTTAGTACACACCAGGTTAAATTCGTAAAGGACTTTCAAAAATTATAAACAGTTAAGTAAGGTTGCTAATATTGATTTATTTACAGTTTCAAGTTTTTGTTCAAACCATCCAAGATTTCCGCACAGCGCCATTTAGTATTCTCCTCTTTTGATCTTTGGTTGATAATTGCTTCATTTGTAATCCTAACACAAATCATTATTTGTATAAAGATGTCATCATTAAACTAAATATAGTTTAATTATTGTAAATTTCACAAATCTGTAAGCCTGATCATTTTGTGATGAAGAAGAAATTATCATCGTCCCTCCTTTTATACTTTTATGAGTAGTGAGATATGCATAAAACATCCGAGTCTCTAAAAAAAGCTAATGGAGGATTGTCTCAATGGCAATCATATCACATCGACTTATTTTATACTTATATATCTATATATATATTATATAGATAGATAGATATATATTGGTTTTCATACTTGTCATTTGTTCTGTAGTGGATATTTGTCTCATTTTCTTTTATCTCTTCTTATTTACAATTTCAATAGTCTAACGATTAACGATCTCAAATTCGTAGCATATTTATTGTACATGCACATATTATATTTTTGATTGTAAAATTCACTCATTGTTGCTCAACAAAATATTGTGTTAGGAACGATTCCTTCTCGCAACTTTTGACTTCAATTCGTTCATTTCTTTCTAAAGGGTTCATTGTTCATACTTACGTAACAAAATACTATTTTTTTTATTTTCTTTATAAACTTTATGGATGTGTATCGATATGTCAGCTGCCTCTTGAACAATGGTATTCTGTCTTGATTACATTTTTATTTTATTTTTTCGCGCCAACAATAAGACATTTTCAACGTCGATGAGACTGCAACCAAACAGTCTCAAAATAGAAAATTGACTTGATTTTTAACTCAACTTCGAGAGATAAATTCGAGATATTAACTTTGACTTATTCCGATACACAAATTGGTTTGAACGATGATTATCTTATGTTAAGACGTGTGTTTCCTTTGTACACTTTTCCCGCGCTTTATTTTATTTATCAGTCTTACTATATATTTATCTGACGAGTTTTTTGTTTGAACATAGCAATTCTAAAGGTTTTAACAGAATGACAACATTTCATCGATCAGTTATGAAATTTACCTTCTATGATCTATTATGTAGTCCACTCAAAAGAGTTTTGTTTTCTTTTATCCTAAGAAAAAATATTCCCAAGTTTTAAACTTTTATCTGTCCTGTTATATTTTTGTTTGAAATACGTTCGCTATTTCCGCTTTAACAAAGTAAACAACTTAGTTTGTACAGAATGGTAATGTGTCATTGATCTGTATTGAAATGATTGAATCAATCTGATATGTAAAAACATAAATATGTCATTATTTGATCCATATAACACTGAACATGTATTAACAAGAAAAAACAGAAAATCAATTATTATAAATATTCCATCAATACAAAAAAGTATGTATAACAACGCTTATTTATTCTAATAATTTGTTGATGCTGATACTACACTTGTTTAAGTATAGTTAACGTTACAGGCCTATTTTTATTAATTATATTACTTATTAAGACTAATGTAAATGAATTATTAACATGAATTATGAAACCCCTTTAGGTATGTAGTCAAAACGCGCGTCTAGCGTACTAAATTATTATCCTGGTACCTTTGATAACTATTTACACCACTGGGTCGATGCCACTGCTGGTGGACGTTTCGTCCCCGAGGGTATCACCATCCCAGTAGTCAGCGCTTCGTTGATGACATGAATATCAATTATATGGTCATTTGTAAAAATTTCCTGTTACAAAACTTTGAATTTTTCGAAAAACTAAGGATTTTCTTATCCCAGGAATAGATTACCGTAGCCGTATTTGGCACAACTTTTTGGAATTTTGGGTCTTCAATGCTCTTCAACTTTGTACTTGTTTAGGTTTATAACTTTTTTTATCTGAGCGTCACTGATGAGTCTTATGTAGACGAAGCGCGCGTATGGCGTACTAAGTTATAATCCTGGTACCTATTTTAGGTATTAACGAGATTCATAAGAAGTGAGTAAAGATTATGCATGTATATGATGAACACTTCTTGTAACACATAAACGTTGGAATTTTACTATGAGTTGAACTAATTTCTACAATCGTTAAAACTATCTTTAAACTTTGTCTACATATGTCTATTAATAAATATCTTAACTTACATTCAATTGCAAACATAGAATTATCACTTCCGTCTATTCCAATAACTACTTTTTTACCCTTGGAGCTCTCTTTTAACTTTTCTGCCATTGTGTTTTTTTAATCCAAAATATATAATTTTAACACTTATAAATTCTTCAATGCCCCATTTAACAAAATATGCGAGTAAACTTGTTCATCTCATGTAACAGGTCGGGATTATGAAAAGTTTCTGATCAATCAACGAGGTATTGACTGATAGCGACTGTTGGGAATTTCCCACAAATTATCGATATGTTGTAGTAAAAAAGTACGCATCAATATTGTAAACAGTAATTTAATATTCAATAGTTGCCTTTATTTAAGAAATTTGTCATATCACATATTCAATGTCAATGAAAATTGATACGAAACAACTGTTAGTCAATTCTTTATTACATTAAGAATTTTTCTTGTCTAAGCGCTTTTTATCACAATAGTTTTTTTAATACTTATTTTAAAAGGATTTATGAACTGAAAGCGACCATCTCTACATGACGAGGTATTTGCACCTGAGATACTTGTTTTAATTACATTTAACATTCAAATAAATTATTTCAGAAACATTGAACAAATATTTGGTCTTTTCTGATAAATGGCACTTACAATGCGTGTTTTCGGTGTGAGCTTTACTATGTATTAAAAAAAAAAAAAAAAATGTTAGGGAAAAAAAAACATTTTGATGATTGCTTAACGGATTGAAATTTGTACAGAGAATCATCTTTATTCAGTCGAATCGATAGATCGACCACATCATATAGGGTTCTCCAAGGCACGGGATACAACAAAACCAATTTTCAAAAGAAATTGTATAGAATGAAAAGGATTATAACATGAATAAGTTGATAAATAGTCGTCAAAGGTACCAGGATTATAATTAAATACGCCAGACGCGCGTTTCGTCTACATTAGACTCACTAGTGACGCTCAGATCAAAATAGTTATAAAGCCAAACGAGTACATAGTTGAAGAGCATTGAGGACCAAATAACAGAGTTATAAAATTTTAATCGACACGCTATATTATAATTAGGAACGAAGTTTTAGTCAAATTGTTGTGCTTAAAAATGTTTAAACTGTATTTTGACCTATGAATGATTTACTTACACAAACTGTGACATGTATGGAGAACTGTCTTATTGGCACTCATCCCACATTTACTTATATCTATTAAACGCGCTTATTTGAATATATGATAAAAGTAAATTGTATGAAATGTGTATCATGTCATTATGCCCTCTAGCAGTTCTATATAGGTGAAAGGCTGAATTTCTTTTAAATATCAGACCGTTAGACAAATCGCTTTGTGTTTGTTTACATAGGATTTTACGTGGGAACCTAGCAGAAGGTTTGATGATTACTCTATATCGATTTGATAACATCACACAACCGTATTAAAGTTCGTTAAATGCATATTTCTCAAACATTTTGTATACTCGTATTCATTAGGTTAACATTGCGCGTGAATCAATGCTACAATTGAGTAAACGTTTAATGGCCGCAAACTTTTAGAATATTTTTGATTATAACCTAATCTTACAGTATTTCATGTCTACTGTAAAATCATCTCTCTGAACTACACATCATAAGCAGCGCCAGGAAAAACTTAAAGAGAGACTATTAGTATATAATTATGGCATGTTGAACTAGAATAACATCAATTTTTCGGTTTGATGTTACAAGATTAAGACTATTATTTGTGAAAATCTGTATACTTTTTATAGGTCAAAAGAATCAATTTTTGCTTTTTCAGTTTGCCCAATTTCATTTTAGTGGCGAATACAATATGTGTTTTTAATGAACTCATTATAGTTATACAAAATTCTCATTCTGATTCTTGCAGGTGAACAAACGAAAATAATATACACAAATGTCATGCGTCCGTATTAACTCACCATAGTGACCAGGATCGAAATTTTGTATATGCGCCAGACGCGCGTTTTGTCTACAAAAGACTCATCAGTGACGCTCGAATCAAAAAGTTGAAAGGCTAAACAAAGTGCGAAGTTGCAGAGAATTGACGACACAAATTCATTAAAGTTTTTCCAAATATAGCTGAGGTAATCAATTCCTGAGTTGAAAAGTCTTAGTATTTTAAAAATTCTAAATTTTGTAAACAGCTTATTTATAATTATGACCATATCAATGATATGTCAGGACAACTTAGAAGTGCTAACTACAGATTAATTAAAAGCTCTTATCTGTATTTTAATCCGTCAGTGACGACTAAAATGATTTGAAAGACAAGGATGTACAAAATTAATTAAAATATGTATACGGCATAAGAGTCAGCTACACCCGAGGGAGGAGTTGAAACCCTATGCTAGTTTCCCAACAAATCAAACATTCATTAATGGACAATCTAAGAATGATCCGTTATTATTCATTTCAGTACTGAAGTACAGACTACTGACCTGCTAGTGATACCGTCCGGAACTTATAGTCCACCAGCAGTTATATCGACCAAACGCAATGAATACAAAACGTTATAGGATCAATGCGTCCGAAGCGCTATTCTTGATTTACTTTAAGAAGTAGTATAATTTGGGCTAAATTAAGAGCATTTTATCAAACCAGATATAAAAGGGGCATTTTCAATCAAAATATTGAATAAAAGGAACATATGTTTGACATAACAAGGTATTTGTATGCCAATTTATTAATGTCCTCCGTTGCAAACAAAATTTTACACAATCACATGTTAAATGTGTACTTATCTTTTCGGATGAATTACTTTAAAGAACACTTTAATAATATATTAAGAATCCGGTAGGTTTTTACTTGTGTCTCAATGAAATATACTAATACAAGTGAAACTGACCTTATCTTTTTACATTAGATTAACATTATGTTGTTTCGCTGGAGATTTCTATATACAGGATTTCATTTCATTTCATACTAAATTAACTTGTTTAATGTTTAATGTTTGATGACATCAACCAACGGAGTTGCCAGTTTAAAATTAATTAATAGGTGGGGCAATTTTTTTTATCCAGGACAATTTGTTAAGTGTCCATCCTTTATTTCAATTCATAGTTTAGTAGCCTGCTGGTGGAATTCTATTTCCATTGTTTGTCATATAATTCTACACATAACGGTTTTTCTGTAATCGTAAATAGATTTGTGTGAAATACAAAAGTTTATTAAATCTAACGAAAGAATAAATCCACCTGCAAGAACTTAATAACATTTTGTATTTTGATAAATAATATCAACATATAAAGGTCATACAAAATTATGATTATCAAAAAAATATCTACGCAATATCCAATATTATATAGATAATTATAAAAAAAAACATTAATTTGGCAATGCGTAATATATAAAAAAAAATGTTTTAAAAGATACTTATCCTTTTTTCATTTTGTAATGAATGGTTTTGTCAGAAACCCTTTTTTATTTATCTTCATCCGGAACGCTCAAAGCTAAATATTTGAAAGCCAATACCTAAAACAGTTGAAGAGCAATATGACCATTCAGGGCATAAAAATAAACAAATTTTTCTTAGGCAAATTTTGAAGGAAAAAAGGTGTTACATACATTTAGATATGTATTAAAGCCATTATGTGTAATATCTAATTTAGTAAGACAACATTCAATTAGAATATTTTTTTTGTTACCTCTGAAGAAATTTCTCATTTGCAAGCCGTTAGAAAAGTATAAAAATCTGTAATTACAATATCTTATGAAATGAAAAGATGTGGTATTATATTGCCAATGGGACAACTCTCTATCAGAAACGAAATAAATTAAAAGGTTAAAAACAATATGTCGACGTACGGCTTTCGACTATTTGCAAAACCCCTAACGCAAAGTAATCTACAAAAGCTCCCTAAATGACAAACGATAAACTAAATATAACCTCATTCATGTAAAAAAATCAATAAACGAAAAACACGACAAATAGCGTCTAACAACAACCACTGATTACCGAATTGAATGGCTTCTGACTTAAAACAGGCACAAACAGAAGGTGTTGCGGTCTGACATGTTGGCGGGCGCCACACCTTCCCTTATCCTGAGAAACAGGTATAACACAACATAAAAATACTGCATAAACAAGATTGAATAGAGCCTAACTGAACATATCGATATATAACAAAGCAACAGTACACAAACAAATACAGATCGGAAGGTACTCGCAGTTGCAGTAATTTCGTTCAAAGTCAAAATAAAATAAATTAATAAAAATATCAAGTATCTAAGACTAAAATATCAATCAGTCCGCGTCTATCGTCAATAAACGGAATCGGTAAACAACATCACGTAGAATGATGATGGCATTTACGATTTTTAATAAGTTTTCTAAAGGTACAAAATCAATATTTGTAAATATAAAAAAGTAAAGGTTTTAAGTGTTTTGTTATAACAGTATCCTTGACTTAATGATTTTTATAAATTGCCAGCAATACATACAGTTTATAAAAACACTAAAATGTCACAAACGACACGGCAAAAGCGAGCTGTGTTATATAAACAACATATGGTCGTATAGTCCGTTTGACTTCTATCATATCTATAAATCTTCAGAAAATAATTCATAATAATATTTTTTTTCAAATAAACATTTTTTTCTTGGTTTATGCATGATACATACGAACTCTGACTATAAATATCCTATTCTTGGGCCAATATTAAAAAAAATTATGCAACTGTCATGCTAGTTTCTATATAGGAAAATGCCTGTAATGAATATACAAGGATTGTCAATTCGTTTGATGTGTTTGAACTTTTCATTTTTCAATTTGTTTAGGAACTTTACGTTTTGAATTTTTCTCGGAGTTTGGTAATTTTGTCATTTTATTTTTCATGTTGGAGTCAATGCATTTTGTAAGTTATATCCGGAAGGGTTCTGCCAAACCTGTGGCACCAGTCGTGTTGCCTAGGTAAGTACACACCCATGATGAGTCTAAGTCGGTAAGTCACACACGGGGAAACAAAGCTTATACTGCATAGTCAGTTATAAAAGGCCCCAAAATCACAAATGTATAAATATTCAAACAAGAAAATTAACGGCCCAATTAATTTACAAAAAATGAACGAAAAATAACAACTGAACTACAAGCTCCTGACTTGAGACAGCCACATACATACAGATAGTGACGGGGTTAACCATGTCAGCGTGATCTCAACCCTCCTTCTTACATTGGACAGTGGTGTATTAAAGTACAAAGTTAGAACGAACTATAAAAATCAGTTGAAAAATGCTTTTCTCATCAGATGAATACAAATTGAAATACATATAACCCAAAAAAGTTCTTTTTCCAATATATTTTTAAAATCAAAAACATTAGATGGGTCTATATAAATTGACTAAATTTAGTCTTAAACTGTGATTCAAAAAAGCGATTCTGGTATTAATGGGGTGCAATTGATGCCCATATGAATATCTATAATCGTCGATATGTTTAGCCGAATTGTTAGTAAATAAGGACAAGGACAAAATTACCAGCTTTAATCTGCTTATCTGCCGGAGCCCCTCAGATCAATACTGTTTTTTATGGGATTCGTGTTGCTCAGTATTAGTTTTGCGTGCTACGTTTGTATGCTGATAATTAAGGTTTTTTTCCTGCTATATTTTTGTAAGCTCCTTCATGACTAATGAGATTGATTATTCCTTGTTATATTTTGCTAGAATGTTTGTTTTAATCATCCAATCAGTTTTCCAGGAAGGATACCTAGCATATTTTCACCTTTTTTCAATTATGAAGAAGGATTTTTATGAATAAAACCGATGCATTAAAGGTCAACGTACGGCCTTCAAGCTTTGGATCACACCGAAGAGCAAGCTTAGAGGGACTCAAAAATTACTAGTGTAAAACCATTCAAACGGGAAAACCAACGGTCTAATCTATATAAAAACGAAAAATGAAAAACACTTATGAACAACATAAACAGATGGCAACCACTGAAAATGACTATTTAAATAAAAAGGAAAACATTCTTGAAACGATTGTGTGGAAGTGGAAGTGCTTAGAAGTTAAAACTGTCCATTGAAGTATACGCACATTCACACACAAAATTATACACTAAAGAAATAGTTTATTTCACTTTTTTTACAATCCTTTTTTCCACCAAAATTGACAAGTTATTTGATAGTACTTAAGGAACTTGTTAAAACACTGGTTATCATTTGTAAAACACTTATATATCGTTTGATCAAACAAAATCAAACTCAAGGTTTTCAGATGGTTCGATCTAAATGAGCTGTACAAAATTTAAACCTTAACTTGAAAAAGAAGCTGATATCGAAAAAGTCTGTTTGTATCAAGTTTTTTTTAACGGCTTTCTTAACCACGTGTTATTAGTTGTTGCGGATTAACGACTGGTGAGGTCTGTTCTACTGTCCAATATCTTTGAAAAACTAAAGAATTATCATTTGTATTGTTAAATGTTTGTCCTAGCGCCTTCTTGTTTGTTTTTCTACAAAGCAAAAACAAAAGAGGCTAGGTTATATTATGATGCATGAAACAGTCTGTATTATTGTTCTTTTTTTTTTGTGTATCGATCTGACAAGTTTACCCCATTTCAACTGACTTTTACAGGTATTTCTTTCATGTTTTGCTCACTGTAACATAACTTTTAACCCTGTCCCAGGTTAGGAAAGGGTTTCACGCCAAAAAATACTTAGTATCGGGAACTCTGCCACAGTATGCGTGTATGTTCATTGTCAGAAGTCTGTTATGCAGTGGTTTGTTACTGTTTATCATACTAGGTAAAAATATGTCGGTTATCATTTTGCACATTAATCATACAATCATTCGAATTGTTTTGGTTTTGTCTTTTGAAAGGTTTTTATGTGTTATGGGGTTTGTTCATTATTGAAGGGTACAAATTGGTCATCAATAAGTAAATTCTACGTGATTGTGTGAGAGCTGTCTCATTTGCAATTATACAATATCTTCTATTTTCCAACTTTAGAATAAATAATTACCTTTTGGAAGTATTGTTAAAGGTAATTGGTACGCATGTTTTGTACAACACAACTGGTTTATAGTTTCAAGACACTCCAAATAGTAGGCACATTCCCATTGCCATTAAATATTTTGCACACATGCCTTAGAATGCTATAAGAAGTAAGCTATTAGTCAAAGTCACTGGACTTTAATTGTCATACCGGTGATATCTGTAGAGTATATATTTGGAACATTTAAATGTTATCACTATCAAAAAGGTTCGTATCGGCATCTGACAATAGAAATACACTATCATTTTTTTTATCATATCTTTCTAATGCAATGTTTAATAAATAATACTGATATCCATTTATATAGGGTTGGTTCTCATTGGGTCACTTACTTCACATTGGTCTGTCAACAATACTCGATCTTCGGATGAACTCTCTCAAAACCATCGCAAGGTGGCCTGTACAAATTGTTCAATGCATTCAACCATTGTGACTCGTTGGACAGTGTTGAAGGTTTATTATAAATTCGTTTTGTTAATGAAATTTAAAAGATTGAAGCCTAACGGTTTTATTTGTACTGTTTTACTTCTCGTTTCCTTTTCCATACTTAAATCTGACATTTTCCTGCTTGGTGACAATGTAGGTGTTATATTAATCATATCGAAGATACTGATTAACACATTCAGAAATGTGGGCTGTAAAAAGTTAATATATATGTGACTAGGAGTTTTTTCTAACACTTTCTTGAAGACTTATTAATGGGAAAGACGCATGGAAATGGATAACAATCTGTCGATGACTAGTTGTACTCATGAAAACATTGAGGTTGAATTATATCATATGATAGTATACATCTTTTGGACATTTTTAATGACATTCGCTGGATTCGGCTTAAACGCATACGTCTTGCACGCAATTTTGACACACACTACATTATATAATTACAGACATATGCAAATGGATTTGTAGCAAGTCTTTGTATTACCGATCTTCTCTGTATATTATCGTTGATTGGTAGAACATCTTCATGGATAGCCTGGAACCCTTTCCTTGAACTAATATCAGAGAAAATGTTTTGCATTTCAAACGGTGTAACTATAATGTTGGCGGCGGCGATTGCAGTAGACCGTTTTGCCAGTCTTAAATATTCTCTACACTATTCCTCCAGGATGACAGGTAGTAAAGTTATAGTCGTAACGTTTTGCTGTTGGTTCTACTCCATAATAATAACTGTGTTACCTTTGCCATTTAAAATCCTCTTTAACGACGACGATGATGATTGTGTTGATAAATGGAAGACCATTATGGCGAGAGATACATTAGTAGATAACTTATCTGTGTGCCTGCTGTATTTTCCATGCATCATAATCATATTGGGGTCTTACAGTCGAATTTTCAGAATAGCAAGCTACCATTACAGGTCAATACAAGCTGTAGACAGATCAGTTATTTATAACTATCCAGGTCATCGTGTTCAACGAAGCTTGAAGTATGTGCGTTCTTTAACTTTGATGCTGGTCCCATTTTTACTTTCTACTCTTCCAGGACAAGTATGCAGATTTTTTGTAGACACAGACAAGAAAGTTCATTTCTATCTTGTTTTACTTACATCAATAAACATTGTGTTAAATCCATTCATATACGCTTACAGCAGATCCGAGTTCGAAAATGCTCTTAACCCACCAACACGCTCACAAGATCAAGACGTACATAGAAGAGAAGAAGAAATAGCCAATGCCCTCAGCATTATTTTAGGAAAAGAAAACAATGGAGATAATCGCCCAAATTCAGAAGGGAAACAGCATAAGGAGAACAATGACATAAATGATATTCAAACAAAAGACGCCGACAATGAAATTAATTCATTGCTAGTATTCAGAAGAAGGAACGCATCATTTTCAAGACTATCCGTTACGCTGAGTGATTACAAAGGGGATATGCAAGTGACCGTTGAAGATTTGGATTGTGAGAGTTCACCGTGTCCAAGTCTTCAACTGAGTGTAGAAACATTTGGACAAACCAAACGACGCGTTACTGTTAGCAGATCATACAGCACCAGTTCAAGTAACAACGTTTAAGAAATATCTTTGAAATCCTCAGATGACGATAACGTACTAAGTAAGAAGAAAACATTATGCAATAATTTAAAAGAAGACAATATATCATCTTGAAATGTAAAAGTGGCATTTGTTGAATGTAGGGTAGAAAATGGACTGTATGTTGATTTCATAGTCTTTGATGCTCTGCGATATTAGGATACTGATATGTACTCTACACCTTGTTGTATTCAAATAAAGTTGTTTAAACAGTTGTTGTAGTATTGTTGATTATTGTGTTTATCCTGAAGTCGTAGAATGAAAAGTAGATCCTCAAAACAATAACAGAAGCGCATGCACTTGGAAAAATTTTCCAATTGAATTTGTCCACATTCATTTGACAATAATAACCACTGTGTCTAAACCACACCGGCAGAATTTGATCGGACTCGATGGTATCTAACGTCCGGCACAATGACGGAACATCAATAGACAGAAGAAAGATAGGTTTCTCCTTATTTTTTTATTTTTTTTTTAATGATATCGAAGAATATATATACATATACAACTATTTTCTATTGTGAGATGCAATATTTTCTACAACCGTTCTATATTAACGGAGAAATAAGTCAAAATGCATGTCAAAATAACGAATTGAGTGAACCTTGCCTCGAAATTGTTTAATTTCTCTTTAAATTGTTCACATTGTACGGAAAGAAAGGTACGGGAAGATAGATACTGACACAGAGATTGCAAAACTAGTCATTATGAGCATCTCAATACTTGTATTTATGTGTATGGATCGAAAGAAATGGGTCATGTCAAATAAAAATACACCGGTTTCGTCATTGTTGTTTACTACACAACACCCGGTTTCGTCTATATATATCACCCGGTTTTTTATATTTTTTTAAAACCAACAATTTATGAAAAGCAACGTTAACACGGATCTGAACATTGTCTTTCGAAAGAATTTAAATATATATGTATTATAAAGTAAACTTGGCGTGTTTACATTTATTTACATAGGTAATTATAGTACTACACATTTTCCTAATAGAAGTCGTATCCGTTATTTCACTGATCTTCAAACTAATTTTAAATGGAATATAAATACTCAATAGCAAACACTGATATCTTATTATTTTTTTAACATTAACATTATGATATTTTTTTTATATAGGTTTTGAGATACATCGCAGTATGTGACCCCCCTTTTTTTTTACAAAGAAAACCTAATTAACGCTTAAAAAACAAAATTTAAAACATCACCTTAAAGTATGCAGAAGTTAAGATTTATATTACCAAGAAGTGTGTAAAGTTTGATGCAATAATGATTAACTATTTTGAGATATGGCGCGACATGTTAAAAAAAACACACTTCTGTTTTACTTACAAAGTTCTGTAACTCAAAAAGATTTAATTTGATTTTCACTAAAAGGTTTACAAATCGTTTGACCATTTCAAGAAATAACTTTGTTAAGTTTCATGAAAACTAGATAAGCTGTTCTCAAGTTACGGTGCGACATGTTTACGCTGGACAGAAAGATAGCCGGATAGCTAGACGGACGGACGGACCGAATGACTGATAGATGAGGGAGCGGACGGATGGAAGGAGGGATGGACAGACGGGTGTATACAATAATACGTCCTGTCAAAATTGGGATGGGCGTGTAAAAACGCAAAGAAATGAAAAAAAAATCGTAATTAAAGTTTTTTTAGGATATCGGCCGAGTCGATTTATTTGTATATTTGTCTGACTTATCATTTTCCTATATAACTTTTATATATATTTGAGAAAAATGTATAGAAATCGATAAAAAGAACTTGATATTCGGCATTTATTATAATAAACACACTCCAACTCACATAATCCGATTTCCCGGGTGTCCCTGTTTTCTCATTTCTTACAATATTTTAATTCGTTATACACTTTATAAGATAAGTGGCGAATCTAGATGACGTATAGGTTGCACGCCCCGATCCCACCTTCGGTTGCCAAAACTATATTGATTCCTGTATTTAACGATTTTGTAAAGCAAGAAATAATCAAAATATTGTTCGACTCGCTACGCTCGGCGGTATTTACAAGTTGTTCGAAATACGCCCACTTTGAAATAAACTGAATCCGTCTGTCCGTATATATTGTCAAAATATATTGACCAACGATCATCATAACACAATGGCGACAGTACAGACTCGTTTTTTTTAATAATGTTAACAAAATAATTATTATTGAATTTTATCGATGACCTGAGACTATTATACTAATTTGTACATAGCAGTATAGTTACAATTAGTGATAAATAAATTTTATTTTATTGCATGGTAGTTGTAATCCTACATTCTATGTCGATTATGCATGCATATACATTTGTCTTATCATCAACGTTTATCCTTAAGAAGATTTATTTTTAACGATGGTAGAAAAGATTACATACATGGAATGATTAGATTACTTATAAAGGTGTCCATTCTTTTGTGCGAGAAAATCACATATCAATTGTGTGTTTCGATTTTTAAGACCGTAAACTGTAATTTCAAGTTTAAACATGTTCAACATATTTTCCCATAAACTCATATAGAAAACGCATATTTAAAGAGCTTTAATCTCAATATGCTGTTAAAAAAGTTCGGAATGCAAAGTAAAATTAAAATATTTGAGTTCTATAAGAGTAGGAATTTGCTTATTATTTATTTGAATCTGAGACTCATATAAATAATAAGCCGCTGTCCGGTGAACGAACTTGTTTTCGAACGACCCACAAAACTCCTTTTGAGCTCTGAAATTAAATAATCAATTATAATGTAATGCGATTATGATTTTTTTTATTTGACCAAACCGGGTTATGCATTTTGAAATCTATGACGAAACCGGGTTGTATCCATTGACGAAACCGGCCAGTTCCATTTTGACATGACCCATTTCTTTCGTTCCATACACAGAGTTACAATTATTGAGATGCTCATAACTAAATTTGCAATCTCCGTGTCAATATCTATCTTCCCGTACCTTTCTTTCCGTACAATGTGAACAATTTAAAGAGAAATTAAACAATTTCGAGGCAAGGTTCACTCAATTCGTCATTTTGACATGCATTTTGACTTATTTCTCCGTTAATATAGAACGGTTGTAGAAAATATTGCATCTCACAATAGAAAATAGTTGTATATGTATATATATTCTTCGATATCATTGAAAAAATAAGAAAATAAGAAGAAACCTATCTTTCTTCTGTCTATTGATGTTCCGTCATTGTGCCGGACGTTAGATACCATCGAGTCCGACCAAATTCTGCCGGTGTGGTTTAGACTAGATGAATGTTTCATTATTGTATGTTATTTTGATCGGCTAACAGCAATTTCACGTCATTCTTTTTTTAAAGTGAATTGCATGAATTATAACATACATGATGACACACGTTTCCACAATAAAGTGCACAGGTAAATAAAAGAAATGCTTTAGAGTAATCGTGTGATTATAGCGAAAATAAACTTTTAAGGTAATTATAAGTATTGAATACTTCTTTTAGTAATTTCAAAGGGTTGTAATACATGTAGCGATGACTGTGCGAACATTATTTTAAAGAATCTTTTCCGAGCTTCATACAAAATGTACCTCGGTGAACGCTTTTACATCCCGATGAGTTTACAAAAAGTAGTATTCAATTCTTTTTTAATGTCAGCCAAATGAATAACATTAACAGCAATTTCAGAGATCAGCCATTCGATTCCTTGTTTTATTTTTATTTGTTATCTTTTTTGTTAAGTCCTTACCTATTTTTTTTTTAGACAATTGCACTTTTGCAAAAATCATGATAATATTTGTTTTTAACATGAAATGGCTGTCACTTTAATTTTTGTTTAACTTAAGAAAACCTGAGGTTAGAATGGGCCTACAATTAAATATACATATTTGTATTCTATTTCCAAAACTGTCGTAATGAATTCGTATCGTTATATTCATCCCCCTCCCCCACCCCTCCATCTTTTTATAAGTGGACCATTCTGGTTATTTAATAGCCCATCTACTGCAAATTGTTCTTTTGAACTAATCAGTTTAAATTACTTTGAAAATAATGGTATTTTTCAAAGATTTTCTTTTTAGAATTTGATTTCATTTCGTTCCTGGCAATATCAAAACTTCGAAATTTTATAATTTCTCATTGTTTAAACAAATCAAATAGCGTCTTGATTTGATTTTGTAAAATGCAGACATAAACTTTATTTGCTTGCCCATATTTGTACACATGCGATAAAATCCTCATATATAACTTTAAAGTTGGGTCTGTTTCTGTTTCAGAGACCAGTTATACAAACGTCTGTTGTCATTGAGGATAAATATGTATGTTTAATATCTGCAAGTGTGATCACTGTTCTCACCACAATTAATTAACACTCAGATAGTATATAATACATATCTATGCTAGAATAACTGCAAATTTTTGTCATCAGCTCGCCGATAATAGTTTGCACTCCGGTAACATTTTTGTTTTGCATTTACACTAAAATAGCTGCAAGTGTGACCGTTGCTCTCATCGTCATTAATTATCAATGACTGGCAGGTTATTTTATCAGATTACTACATGGCATTTTTCATATCAGATGTGTTAACAGCCCAAGGTTTAATATTATCCCAAGATTCCGAAGGCCTCATATTGACCGTGGTCTGATATGAAAAATGACTTGCTATGATCTTTTAATTATAAGCTTCAACATTGGAGAAAATTATGGTTTGATAAATTGATCATTTTAAATGGTTTTCAAATAGAAGTTCAAAAAGTGTAAAGTTTACGGACGTCGACGCAAAGGTTATACATATGATATGTAATCTTTCGATCGTATGCCCAACAGAAGTAAAAAAAAATAGTAAAATATATTTTTATATTGACGGTAAAAAGGTCATTTAAAACATAACTTTTAGGAAAAGCCAAACAATGTTCGGTTTACAAAGGTATCTGGTACAATTATCACCAAGCGAACTTGAATATATTTCCAAATTCAGATGCTGTAATGTGAAAATTCAAGTAGAGATGGGTTGATGGGACAATATTCTGAACGACCAGAGGATATGCAATTGGTGTTTTTTTAAATGTTATTGGTGATGAATACCATTACCTAGTAGAATGCAATACAATCTCAGTAAAAAATATCGGAAATCCTCACATTCGAGAATACTATATTAATCATATCAGTGCAGCAAAAAAAACTGAAAGGATTACTATATATATATCAATGGTTAATATAAAATTGCTAGAAAATGTATCTTTATTCGTTTCAAAGTTAATGAAAATATAATAAAGTATAATGATTATTTATATATTCCATTTCAAAGTTGTTTTATTCCTTTCTATGTTCGTATGTCACGATAATCTTGTTTCACATGTGAATGTGACGGAGTATTTAAAATAGAAGCAAATTGTATACATTATACAACATCTTAAAACGTACCATTGAGGTGCAAAACTCCAGAATGTGCCGAGTAACGACGGAATGCCATGCGATCTCCGGAATGTGCCTAGTAACGACGGAATGCCAGGCGATAACGGAAAACATGGAATTCATGCAAATAGCGTGTTACAATCATACAGTAAAATTATAAAAATTATGTTATTTACTTAAGTATATGATAATTATATTAACAACCTGTTTGCTAGTATATATTATATTGGTCTTTTCTTCAACATTGTTTTACAATTGCTCTGTATTGATTCATGTGTGATCGGTTAGCCTTTTTAACTGACTAACTGTAGTTGATGGTTAACCTCGTTCATGTACTATGCTGCAACATTTTTGTTCAGAACGAATTCATGAATCCAAAAAGTGCATTTGGTATTCTTTAATTATAAATATTCGACTTAATAGTAAAAAAAAAGAGGTAAAAGCAGGTGATTTGTACTAACCTTTTGCTGAACCTGTAGCAACAAATGAATGAAAATGAAAACATATTACACAAAGCAGCAGACGTTTAGTTTGAAATTAATGTAAAACTGTGAATCGCAACATTTTTAAACACAATTATAACAACATAAAAAAATTAAAAACCAATTATTCAGAGAACAATTAAAGGTCTTTCCACCTCAATAATAATAAGGAAATTTAAAAAACGATGTTAGAAAATGTCACTTCGTGTTGATGTAATATGGTAAATCAAACTGATATAAAAAAAAAATAAGATTGATAGGTTTATGCAGAAGACTTAATTGTTTTATAATGAACCAGAAAGAATTTTTAGCAAAGGTCAAAATATAGAACGTCAAATTGACCATTGACCTTGACCTCAATTTTGAGGTCATAGGTCAGTGATCTCTAATCAAAAGACCCCAGGTCAATCACTTGTATGGTTGTGGAGAAATACTGATTTCAAATACAAAAGGGGAGAAAACTCCTATAAGGGTTAACCAAAACACTTCGACTGAAATAGGTTGAAGTTGCGCCTTATTGCAAACAGTAATTTGTCAACACATCTTATCATTAACTGTAACAGTTTCGTTTGAATAACGATAACAAGCAAATTTCAAAAGTTATAACATGACCTTGACCTTCGACCTTGACCTCAATTTCAAGGTCATAGGTCAGTGAACTCAAATCGGAAGACCCGAGGTCAATCACTTGTATGGTTGTGGCGAAATACTGATTTCAAATACATAAGGGGAGAAAACTTCTATAAGGGTTAACCAGAACACTTCAACTGAAATAGGTTGAAGTTGCACCTTATTGTAAACAGTTATTTGGAAAACACATCATATCATTAACTGTACCAGTTTCTTTTGAATAACGATAACAAGCAAAATTCAAAACTTATAACGTGACCTTGACCTTTGACCTTGACCTCAATTTCCTTCAAATGGACCAAGGACTTCATATCAAAAGACTGTAGGCCTCTACGACTTATAACGTATGAATTTATTTAACAAATCGCCTATCTTAAATTTACAAAGGGAAATAACTCCCATAAGATGTCTTCCGATCACTCAAGTCAAAACTAACCAAATCATTCTTAAGAGTAGACAAACAATTTGGTGCAAACAGTTTGCTAAAATCTTTTACGGTTTTAGAGATATAGCGATAACAAGAAAAAGGGGACGTGGGCAGATAACTCCTGTAAGAAGTGTTCGGTCATACAGGGTGAGTTTTGAAATCCCCATTACTATACAACATAATTGGCCAAAAAACCATTCGATATGTTATATACAAAAAAGCATCTCAAACGGCAGAAGAAGAAAAAATAATAATCAGAAAAAACAAAAGGTCTTTCCACGAAAAGTGGAAAGACCTGATAAAGTACAAATAGTCACAAGTAAACTAATTAAAATACCAGTAAACAAAATCAACTGAAATAAAACTCCAAACAAAAGGAAAAAGAGATAAATCCATATGACAGGGTACGTACCAAATTACGTGGAAAGAATTGTACATACTGCAATGCTTATGAATCAATTGAACTACTTATTTATACAAACTTATAATAAGTTTCCTATACAAAAATCAAAATAACAAAAATACCGAATTACGAGGATTTTTTTTTTAATTTGTGAATGCCAACTAAAAATGTTTTTAACAATTGAAAAGGGATTCAGTTTGAGTACATCAATATGTTATAACGGGTCACCAGTTAGATACTGTAACCTTCTAAAGAGTAGTCAAATATCGTCCGTACATATTCTTTTTAGTCTTCATTAATTATAGTATTGATAATTTATGGCTGATGGAACCAGTTATACTATGACTTTATATTCTTGTCATCCAAATTATTCTCTGTGCATTTAAATGAAGAATCAAAATCAAAATACAAGAAAAAAATTAACAAGAGAAAATAAAAAACTAGTATCTCAATTGTTTGTAAAACAATTGAAAGGTCTTTCCTGTAAAAGTGGTGTTTTCGTAATGTACTTTCGTTTGGTATACGACAAGCATACCTTCTGAAACCTTTCGCTTTTAACACTAAATGAGCTCATCCGCCTACATTTTTGAGAATTATGATATATGTAACATAGAGTAGATGAGCTTTCATTTGATATGCGACAACGCCATGTTCTAGAAAGTTTGATTTTTGCACTTAATAACCCTATCCAACTAATTTTTGGAGGTCGGGAATGTGATATTTCAAATGAACACAAAATGACCTTTCATTTGATATACAACACCCCCATCTCAAAAGAAAATTTATATTTTGCACTCAGTGACCCCATCCAACCCCTTTTTGGGAGACGTCAATTTGAAATTTGAAATGTACGCTTTATGTTCTTTCATTTGATATGCGACAACCTTACCATCTGAGAAATTTGAATGTTGCACTAAATGACCCAACCCGTCCTACTGGGTTGAAAAGGGGGTTTAAAATTTTCATTTTATCAAGTAGAGTTTACTAAGACCTTCAGTTTGATATATCAGATGAGCCCATTTGACAAAGTGCAAATAATGATGCAATATCAACTATATAAATAGAAGTTATGAAACTGACAAAGTCAATGCAAAGCTTGCAAATTTCAAATTGATTTTTTTTGTTTTTTTCCATGGAATATTTTTGGTATTTAGTCAAACATATATTTATGACTTCACTTGTTCTTGATTTATTATAAGTGGTTTATCTAATACCAAATTAATGTCTCGAGTTCACCCATAAACTCTTTAACACAGAAATTATAATAATGCCTTGAGTTGCTGTCTCATAAGCATAAACCCAAATCTCAATTTCTAAAGGACAAATGTCTGAAGTTTGTAATAAACTGTAAGTGTAATGAGAAGTATATTGATATATATAAAGACTAAGTACTAAACTATTATTTATTCAAGAATCTAAAAGTATATGCATTTATTTACAATATGGCAACTGGGGACTTATACAACTGCAATTAAAAACCAATAATGTATAATGTTCTATCTCCATATGCAAAGGGAGATAACTCTAACTAAATCTTGAAACTTGGAATTGAGATAATTTTTCATAGATTGACTAAAAATTTTGTATCGAAATAGCCATTCATAAAATAGATGAAATAGTAAGATTTTAACAAACAAATATAAAAGGTTCATAAGTATATTGTTCCAACAATACATTGTATAGAAGTATAAACCAAACAAAAAATGGTATAAAATAACAAGATGTTTAAGCCATACGTCAGTATGGTATCAAAAATAGGATGTTTAGACCATACGTCAGTATGGTATCAAAAATAGGATGTTTAGACCATACGTCAGTATGGTGTCAAAAAGAGGTGCTTAAACCATACGTCAGTATGGTGTCAAAATGAGGTGCTTAAACCATACGTCAGTATGATGTCAAAAAGAGGTGCTTAAACCATACGTCAGTATGGTGTCAAAAAGAGGTGCTTAAACCATACGTCAGTATAGTGTCAAAAATAGGTGCTTAAACCATACGTCAGTATGATGTCAAAAAGGGATGCTTAGACCATACGTCAGTATGGTGTCAAAAGGTAATTTAAACCATAAGTCATTATGGTGACAAAATAAGAAATTAAAACCATATGTTAGTATGGTGTCAAATGATGCGTTTAAACCATACGTCAGTATGGTGCCATAGAAAGGTATCCAGGCCATACGTCAGTATGGTATCAGAAATATGTAACAAGTATCAAGGAACAAAGTAAATTAAACCATACGTCAGTATGGTGTCAAAATGAGGTACAAAGACCGTTAAAAATAAGGAATTTAGACCATACATCAGTATGGTATCAAAAATTGATTCAATTGTTAATATTATTTGTTATTACAATACAAAGAATAAAAAAAAAAAAAAAAATAATCAAGTAAAATAATGACAAGCAATTGTAAAATTCTAAATAAACAAAAAGTATATAACACAATCATCACACTATGTAACAACATATATACATCAATGAAAGTCCCCATGGCACTGACAGCAAGGAGAGTGGTGGGGAGGTGGTGGCAAAAAGCTGACCAAAACAATAGAAGTTCATGTATTCCTTGTATCAGATATCATACACCAACATCGTGAGAAGTAATGACGTAGCAATATAGATAAGAATGGAATGTGCACTGTGACATCATAGACCGTGTGCAAAGATAATTAACTACCCAATAGAGTGAGGTGACAAGTTCATAATAAACTCCAATTATAATAAATATAATTTTAATTTTATGACTTCACTTGTTCTTGATTTATTATAAGTGGTTTATCTAATAGTCCAGTCGATTTGTGCAGAATTTTGACAAAATTGCTCAGATTGTGGTAAAAGCATGAAATTTGGAATAGTGGTAGTATATGTCATGAACAACATTTTAAGCTATGGACCCATTCTGAAAGTCAAAATTTGCGGAAGAGGCAGCCATTTTAAAATGGCGGCTGTTTGATCTCTATAGATTAATAAAAAAAATTCTAAAAAAAATATTAGAGAAGATATTGACATGAAACCTGGGTAATATAATAACAGTGCTGATTCCAATTGTCTTGTTGAACAAAGTTTTTGGAAATATTACCCTTATTGAATGGCGGCCATCTTGAAAAATCTTTGTTTTTTAAGCCAAAAAAGGTAGTCATTATTCGATGAAAATTTAAAAAAAAACAATGTCGAAGATATACAAATGTATTTGTTTGAGCTATATAAACAGGACGGAAAGCGAGCCTATGAACCCCCCTCCCCGAGTTTTTCTTCTGTTTCGTAGAGGGTCCAAATTACTTTATATTTTCCGACAATGTACATGTCTCTAATGTTCAAAAGTAATCGACATAGTTTAAACGCGACCACAAAGAAGATCATAAAATGAACTATTACTCTCAAAGCAATATTCCTGCCACCGCTTGTTTAACATAGAATAACAGGAGAATTTTATTTTACAAGTATAAATAAAGCAAGAAAATATTTGTATACCTGTCATTTATAATAGTTGGCTGATTACAGGATAATTCGTTTTGTTGATATTGTTCATTTGAAACAACTTTCAAAAACCTTGATTGCAGACATAATGAATTTCAAATCATACAAGTAATTAATGTTATAGGAAGACCAACTGCTCAAATGTTCTCAATTATATTTAACAAAAATGAAATGTACATGATTCGTCAAACCTCACTCTGTCTATCATGTTCTATCACATTGTCCTCCACATTTACATACGTAATACTGCCTTTACACATTTGCATTTCCTTAGTAACCGTGTTCACTTTGACTTATCAGTTAAGCGCTTGCTGCAGGAATTTATTATAAAGTCATATGGTATATTCATTCCAGATGACAAGGACTGTCATCTGAGGACTTCATATGTATTGATTTTTGATAGCCATTTTGAATGATGGCCATTTTGAAAACATGAATTTCCAATATAACATTATTTGCTAATCTTATTTATTCACTGTTTGCATTCACACTTTTTTTTTTACTAATATGCATTAGATATTTATAAAATGGTCAGATAAGGTATGCACATGTTTACAAAATAAAGATATCAGTATAAGAATTTCTAACTGTTACTTACACGTTTGCCTAAGTAACTTTGTAAAACAGAAATTACGAATATAATATAATTTATGACTGAACGTTGTTGTTGGAAAATATCAAAATTGTAGATTTCCATAACACTGGAGCTAGATATCAGAAGAAAATAATGAGCGTTTAGACTAGAAGGAATGTGTGAAACGGCAAGAGAGGACATGTGAGGGTTTGCATGCAATGGCAAACAGATCCAAACAGAACAGACATAGACATTTGAGCTGGCAATCACTCTTTTTGATGCAGGCATACAACAATATTGGGTCTTGAATTTGTTTTATCTCCGCTCCATTTGAAACAGTTGAATGAGGGTTATGGAACTGCAGAAGCACTCCAGGCGGCACAAATCCTGTCAAACAAATTTTCAGACCTCAAAATATTTTATCAGTAAAAGGGAAAACATACTTCTGATGTTGAAGATAAATTGCCAGTTGAAAGAAAACAAAAAGTAACTAGACACTGTTCAGTGATACTGAATCAACACAAACAATGACTGCAATGTATATTTTCTGTGGTGATGTATCTGAAGATCTCCATGATACTTCGCAATTTTTAAATCGACAAAAATGGGACATGACTGTGCACCTGTACTACAAGACATATTTCCTTAGCCAAAGTAAGAGCTGGAGATGTCAAATCACCAGTATCCTGCTTAATGATTGATAAAACTTGACATAGCAAATAGGCAGAATAAAAGACATAATAAGAAAGCCAAGAATCTTTTATCCTTGGAGTTGTGCTTTTCAAAATAATAAAATAGATTGACGACACACGGTCTGGCAGAGGTATTGTACCAATCTCCAAGCTTGCAGATCACGCTAAATAGTACAACGCCTGGAACAACTTGTAGTTATCATAGAAGGAAGGACTGATGCAACGCATCTAACAAAATAGGAATGTAACTAACAAAAGATATCTGCAAGCATACAAGGTTCCTTAGTATGAATGATACAGGATGGCCAACCATCGAGACACAATCCAGTAATATCGATGAGTGGAAGACAACACTCACCATTCCTCAGCTATAATAGTTCAATTGTGCAACTCGTCATCAAAGGGATGCAACTGCAACTGATCAGTCCTCTGTTAGAGAGTAAGACGTCTCAAAGATTGTGGAACGGATTCATTTTGAAAGCCTACAACGAATGTCTTTGTAAACCTTTCTATAGTAGCAAGCCTTACCCTTCAAACTATTCTAATTACTTTGACTATGAAGAGGCATTCCCCATCACGACTTTAACATTTTGTAAAAGACATGGCCTGTTTCAGAACTTCCCCAACATATTCATTGAGAATCCAGATAGGAAAGACGCAACCTTTTATGTGTGCTTGCCTATCATCTATGGTAGCTACATGTAGTATTCAATTTTTCATAAATGTTGTATTAATCATTCCTTCCATAACAACTAATATTTACTAAGGACGTTTACTGTACCATTTTTCCATATCATCAATTTCAAATATTAAAACGATATATGTTCCAGACTGTGAGCCGTCACTGTTTTCTATTAGTTTGGCAAGCCCCATTGCAATGGATAACAGATTTTTGACTTTCTTTCTGTGTCTCGAATTCTGTCTTATTGACTTGTTGTGCAGTTTTAACACACATTTAGCATGAGATCAGCTCCTGAAATATTAATCTTCAGCACTGTATCTGGCTAACAATGGTTAGTAGTTCAAGTGACAGTCACATACTATATTGTCAATCACAATTGTTGATGCTTCATGATGATAGTCAGATACCTCATCACAAAGAAATAAAGAAATATCTGCAATCATTGTTCTTGTTGATTCATCACAACTGTGGCTGGTTATTCTACTGGGTTTTTCAATCCTTGACTCATTTTGTTTTTCCTGACTATATATATTAAGATTTGCTTTGACAGGATTAGTACCTGTTGCCTTATGATTCTCCCATTGTATGGCCTTCATCAACGTTGAACAGTTGTATGCTTACAAAAAATGACTGATTACCAGCTCAAATGTCTATGTCTGCTCTTTTTGTATTTGCTTGGCATTGTAAATCATCACGTGTCCTCTCTTCCCGTTGCGGAATTCTTTATTTATTTATTAGATTTGTTCAACTCTAGTGATTTTGATACCTACGTATTTTTCCTGTTCAACATACAGTGCTCATATTTTATATACGGATTTTTTCAATGGTAAAAAATTATCTAAGCCCTACATACTAAACTGCAATTAAAAGAATTTACGTATTTCTTTAAATACATTTATTTGTTAGCATAAGCATACCTTATTTGCGCACTTGAGCACAATATATCTTATATGAAAAGCAACAGTCATTAATAAATGATTAGCAAAACTAGTTGTAAATGCATATAAAACTTAGTATTAATTCAAAAAACAATTTAGGATAACGAATAATAATATATTGCAAATTTACATTTCCAAAATGGCCACCATTCAAGATGGCCACTAAATACTTCAATAGTCCTCAGTTTATATTCTTTGTCATAAGAAATACTAAAGTTTATTAAATTTAGTTAAGTAACATATTTTTCATATTTTTTCTTATAATTTTTATTGATTTTTGGACATGATTTCAAAATGGCCGCCCAGAGCCGCCATTTTGATTTTCGGAATTGGGTCCATAGCTATAAATGTTAGTTATGACCCCAACTAACACTCTGCAAAGTTTGATGCTTTTACCACCTTCTGAGCAATTGTTTCACATTTCGACTGGACTATAATACCAAATTAATGTCTCGAGTTCACCCATAAACTCTTTAACACAGAAATTATAATAATGCCTTGAGTTGCTGTCTCATAAGCATAAACCCAAATCTCAATTTCTAAAGGACAAATGTCTGAAGTTTGTAATAAACTGTAAGTGTAATGAGAAGTATATTGATATATATAAAGACTAAGTACTAAACTATTATTTATTCAAGAATCTAAAAGTATATGCATTTATTTACAATATGGCAACTGGGGACTTATACAACTGCAATTAAAAACCAATAATGTATAATGTTCTATCTCCATATGCAAAGGGAGATAACTCTAACTAAATCTTGAAACTTGGAATTGAGATAATTTTTCATAGATTGACTAAAAATTTTGTATCGAAATAGCCAAATACAGATGCTTGCAGCTGTAGCCCCAAGTTGAAATAATGAGAAGGATAAAAATCAATTCACTCCTTGCTGTCAGTACAAATTTTAATTGTTCAAAGTAGAGGTCATTTGAATTTGAGCTTGTCTAAGTACATCTGGAGAGGTATGAATATATTTGGTATAACAATCTGAGGACCATCGTCCCAAAGTTTGAATAAGATGATCTTCCAGTCGTGCTTTGTGTGCAGTAGTTGCAGCACCACTTCTGAATGAATGACCATTATACTTTTCGCTGGATAATCCTAATTTGTCTAATGTACATTTAACATGAGAAATGAAAAAATTTCTTGACAATGGATCACCTTTATTAGTAATAAAAAAGGACTCAGAATTGCTAAAAATACTCATTCTGAGTCTATAGTATTTTTGAAGTACTACTACAGGACATAAATCTGTATTGTTTTTGAACAAAGGAATAGTAATACCATACCTAAAAGGATCAGTCTTAGATTTCTTAAGATGCACAAAAATACAATCATTTGTTATTTGAACATCACTCAGACACAAATTTGATTCATGATCAAATTTTTTGGTATCATTAACAGAAAATTCACCACATCTTAAAAACCCGAAAAAAGCTGTTACACATGCAGCTTCTATTAAAACATCTGTATAACTATCAAAAATACAATTGCGTAGTAAAAAACACATTTTGTATAAAATATCAAATGTTATGGGTAAACGAATTCTCTTAGGCATAATGGCATGTTTCTTTTTCAAACCTACTAATACTGATTTTAATTTTGGCAATGGTTTACCAACAAAATTCTCTAATGGATTAACACCCCCTTTAAGTAAGTAATAGAAACGTATACCACATAGGTAGGATTTAATGGTGGAATATCTCAGATGTTTATTAGATTCGCAATAGGCTATGAAACGCATCAACAAGTTCTCAGAAACTGGTGGTAACTGGAAAGTTGACCAAGTTGATCCTTGTAATTGTAAGAACTTAAGATAATGTTCATATCCCACGTTGTACAAAGCTTTAGTTGAATCTGCAACAGCGAAAGTTTGTAAATTTTCTACTGCGATGTCCAAATAATCTCTTCCAGGGTTGGACAAGGAGTTGCTGCTTTCTCTGCCTCTGGTGCTAACTGATGAAATTTGTTCATCTGTAAACGAGATAAAGAGTCAGCGATTAAGTTCAATTTTCCAGGCACATGTTCGCTGTAAAATGCAAAGTTAAATTTTGCTGCACACATAACAAGACGTCTCATCAGTTTCATGATTATTGGATCTTTTGACCGACCTTTAGTTAGAATAATAACAGACGCTAAATTGTCACAGTGAAATAAAATGCGCTTTTTATACCATCCTTTTCCCCATAAAACAGCTGATACCACGATAGGATATAACTCCAAAAAAGCAATAGATAGAGTTTTATCCGAAATAGTTGGGAGGTCTGTAGGCCAAGTGTCACAAAACCATTTTCCTTGATAAAAACCTCCAAAACCAATGGTAGACGAAGCATCCGTAAATAAATGCATGTCAGCTGCAGATGTTAAATGAGATTCATAGAACATGTTAATTCCATTCCACGTTGACAAAAATTGTAGCCACATTGTTAAATCAGATTTACACTCTTTATTTAAATGGACATAATGGTGGCTCTCTTTGACAGAACACATCAGTCTATATAGGTAAGTAACAAAGGCTCGACCTGGCAAAATTACTCTAGTAGCAAAGTTAAGATGTCCAAGTAATTGTTCGAGTTCTCTACGCGTACAAGATTTTTTATCTAAAACAAAACTTATAAATTGTGTGATTCTCTCAACCTTGTCTAACGGAAGTCTAGCCTGCATATTAATTGTGTCCAAAATAATGCCTAGGTATTCTAGTTCGCAAACTGGTCCAACAGTCTTCTTACTTGACAAAGGAATATTAAGTTTGTTAAAAATAAGGCTTAACAATGCCATTGTTCTTTCTCCACAATCAGAAGGTTTGTCTACAGTTAAAAAGTCATCTAAAAGATGGAAAATGACTTTAATATCATAATTGTTCTGAGCTATCCAGCACACACTTGTAGATAAAGAGTCGAACAGACGGGGACTAGAGCGACACCCAAAGGGTAAACGAACGTAATGATAGTACTGACCATTCCACTTGACACAAAAGAGATGCCACTGTTCTTTTTTAATCGGAAGTTGTTTGAACGCATCTGAGATGTCCACCTTACAACATAGGGACTTAGGACCATATCTTTGAATTGCATTAATAGCATCATCAATTTTAATGTATGTCAAGGAACATAGGTCTTTATCTATTAAATCGTTAACACTGTAGTGCTCATCTAAATTATGAGGAGATGATAAATCAATTATAAGCCTTTGTTTTTTGGAATATTTGTGTGTAGCAATACCCAATGGACTTACTCTATAACTTAAAAAAGGCGGTTGAGAAAAAGGGCCCTTTAAAAAACCTTTGTCAACCTCCTGTTGTAACAAATTTGTGACTACTTCAGGATTTTTCCTGGCAGTTAAAGAATTTTTACATTCATAAATAGGTAAATTTACATCTGAAACTAACATATCAAATCCATAACGAAGGCTGTTACATAAAAAGTTCACGAAATGCCTATCTGGATGATTTAAAAGTTCCCTTTCTAATTGATCAATGTTTATAGGTGTTGACGGAACATCTGTTGTATCAATAGAATCTAGTCATTTTGATTTACTGTTGGGCTGTCTACCTGGGAATGATTTGTTATGTTCCTGTTGGGTTCCTGGCATAGATTTATTAGTGGAACATTCAAACTTTCCATGGGTTTTCTTGCAGATTTTACACACATGAGCATATCGGCAATAAGGTTTGACACAACCTTTGGGTTGATTAAAATTATTACAGATTTGCATTCCATCATGCACCACAATATCTCTTCCATATTTATCCTGTGTAGGTTGAGTTTTAGAATTTTGATATCCCCTGTTATTCCCACACATAGATGATTTGTGAAGTGTTGAAGAACAGAAATTGCACATATTAACTGTAGATCCAGCACAAACCATTTGTCTCAATTCTAAATCACCCCTTGACCAGTCAATTTTTATATTGTGTTCTTGTAACATGATTGAACATTTTGCGCTAAACATTTTATGGTATTCAAAAAATTTTCCTGGCCACACATTTGCGGTTTCAATTATGTGTGATAGGTAGCAATCCAATTCCTCTGCCCTGTTTGGAAAAATTTGACACATAATTTTTTTGAATCTCCCAAAAGCTATAATGAATTCGTCTAAAGTTAAATTCCGTTTTAATCGGTCATCATTTTCCTTAAACTTTTGCTGGTTGGGTGTTTCATAGTTTGGAAGTAGAAGAATGTTTAAGTTTATGTCTTTACCTGAGATTATTTTGGTGCGAATCTCTGGAGAAACCATATCAACTCCAGAAAATGCTGTGGCAGGATATCCATGTTTTGTCATTTGCATGTGTTGGTTTTGCATTGAAAAGATAGGAACTTGTGATGCAAAACTGTTCGGAAAATTCATCTGATTGGGGTTTGTTTGTGTAAATTCTCCCAACGTAGGGTTTTGAACACCAAAAGTGTTTTGATTAACGGGTAAAGTTGATCCAGGCCCGGGGTTAAAGTTCATGGCGGAATGCAAGTTGAATTTATTATTATTAGTCTGTTTTGGAACACCGGCAATAACTTGCTGACATAATTGCAAAGTGTTGTTAACAAGAGCATAGTCAAGCGTGTTGAGATCAGTCCTGGGCGGAAATGCGTGGTTTTGATGCGCAGCAGCACCTACTGCTGGTAAAGGCGTGGGTTCCACTGTATTCATCCGCGATGTAGATGCTATCGGAATTAAGCTAGAAAATTCGGCATTTTGAGTATTTGTAGGTGATAGAATAACATCATCTTCAAAATTTGGTGATAAAGACGTATTTACAGTAGCACTGATGTTGTTAATTTCAGTATTTCCATTGTCAGAACTTTCCGGACTACTTTTTTTATTATCCAAGAAAATACGCTTCAATTGTTTATTAGTGAAGTTTTCGGATATTTTAATCCCTAGCAAAGCTAATTTCTCTTTCAGCTCTGTTGATGTCCAATTATTCGGATTATTAGGATCTAGTTCTGGACCACGTGTCCTTTTCCTGGTATCCCTTCTTTTAGGACCCATAACGAGACGAACGTTTTACACTGATAATTTGTCCAATTATATTAACATCAGACTAAACTCAAAGTTATTCTATATGAAGAAGTCCTTCTAGATGTATAAATAAACAAAGTACACAGTTTCAGGTCAAAACCCTGACCAAAAAGCTGACCAAAACAATAGAAGTTCATGTATTCCTTGTATCAGATATCATACACCAACATCGTGAGAAGTAATGACGTAGCAATATAGATAAGAATGGAATGTGCACTGTGACATCATAGACCGTGTGCAAAGATAATTAACTACCCAATAGAGTGAGGTGACAAGTTCATAATAAACTCCAATTATAATAAATATAATTTTAATACTATGTTAACCTCTTCAATTTCTAAAACATTTTAAGTGGAAAGCTCTTGTTGATTCAGAAATACATGCCTCCGTTCCCAAAACTTCAAACTGCAATATCTCTAAAACGACAATAGATATCTCAAATCTGTTAAATGATAAATGATCTACAGTTGAAGGATAACATTATAGAAAAAGAATTGGGACAATTTCAAAGTTCACCAAGTTCACAATTAAACATCAAATATATGATGCAATACCAAACTTGAGAACCGGAAGTCGTAGAGACATAGGACTACCACCATTCAACTCAGGACCACTTAACCTTTCAAATATCACAAGGTTAAAGTCATAGTTTACTGTGAAGGTCAAGGTGAAATTTCATCATGACCTGACATTGACCTCAAATTGACGGTCTTGAATTACTGATCATCTTTGCAGTTTATAGTAGGTTGATATCTGTTACCTTTAAAAAGATATACACAAAATACTATACTTTTAAGAATCATCCCGTTGTAATTTTTAAACAGACGGTTGGACATTTTCGGGCTTTTTGTATAAAATGTAGACCTCGTCGAGAGGAACATTTAATACACAGTATGTATGCAGCAAACTCTTATCGTTTTCTTAATATGTAAGCTTGAAATTGCAGCTTAATTTTTTTTTACACTCAGTGACCTTTGACCTTGGGTGCAAATTGAAGGTCCCATGAATTAAAGAATATTGGTGAAGGTTCTAAGTCTCCATGACTTCCGGTTCTCGAAATATAATTTTTCTAAAAATTTATAATTTTTCAAGGGGAATAACTCCTTATCAGGGTAAATAACCTACTATGTTTTATGTTTATTAATATTGCCATCTGTTCCTGTATATGCTGTCATTTTCAATTCTATTCTATCACTAATACTTTTTAAGAAAAATGCAAATAAAAAAATGCTTCAAGGGGATATAACTCTCAAATGGGATGATGAACTCATTGACAGCCTCATCTGGTACATGTAATATGTCATAATGAGATCTATCGATGGTCAGTATTTGGTCTTGATGACTTCAATAGAAAAGGGGGGAGGGCATGTCAAAGAAATGTTGGAAGAAAAAAAAACATTAGAAAAACAATAAGGTCTTTCCTCACGTAGGGGAAAGACCTTAATAAATAAATGGGATTTGGAATCAAAGAACATATATGCGATATTGTATAGCCTCAAGTAGCTGGAAGTGTAGGACATACAACACGTGTTTTATATAGGTGAGCTACCGATTCGTAATCAGGATCACTGGTTCACAACTTATCAATGAACCTGGAGAGACAACAACAATATAAATCCCATACTGATAGTCGCTTAGAGAGAGGTAAAGAAATGCAAAATAAAGATATGAAATTAATATCATTCATTCATTTTCTAGAAAAAAACTTTAAATCCTAGGAAATGTTGGTCCCTTTGCAAATCTGTTTAAAATGCAATTCAGGAAATGGTATTCACCATTTAAAAAGAAAAATATTACTCAGATATATAATGATCTTAAAAAGGCAGATAACCTTAATGATTTTTTTTTTACCAAGATGCATTTAGGTCTACTTGCTAGCGACTTGCCTGATCTAACCGTCATTACCTTTCCTTACTGTAGAGTGACCTTAGGAAGCAACGGCTGATGAATCAGTGCGACTCATGCTAGTAAGAATGGGTGAGTTGTAGGATGGTTGGGTGTAAAGTTTACATCTTTATGTCTGTACAATCATATTGTCTAATCTTTTCTTTAACATGTTTGTAAAGACGTTAAGCACGAAATTGCGTCAATGCCATGAAATGCGACAGAGCAATTTGATAAATAGCTCTTCTATAACATTTAAATAGTTCAGCTTTATAAAATTAATATCCATAGATCAGGCAGGTATTACTGTTTCCAAAAAAAAAAAAAAAATATTCTTTAACTTTTCATAATAGCTTCAAATAATGATACAAATATTGCCAAAACGTCAAAAATATGCGTGTCAGACGTAACAAATAATCGCAAAATAACTTTTGCGGGAATTTTTGTGGTCTAAGAAAGAGTTTAAAATCTCCGAAAATT
Organism: Mytilus trossulus; assembly: GCF_036588685.1. Classification (NCBI taxonomy): domain Eukaryota; kingdom Metazoa; phylum Mollusca; class Bivalvia; order Mytilida; family Mytilidae; genus Mytilus; species Mytilus trossulus. The sequence continues at coordinate 936,702 of NW_026963311.1, forward strand.
TGCATGAATGATAAACGTCATATATAATTTATGACGTCATTGCTGTTTTTTGTGTTGATGGAACGGTAAAGGTGATTTTTTTCAAAAATGAATAATCCTCGCCATGGTCAGGTTTCGGAAAATGGTAAGTTATCAAAAGTTACCGCTTTTTAAAATATCAAATGATATAAAATTTTGTTTTCATAAATTATTCCTACAAAAGTGCGTAACCCTCTTAGTGCGTAGCTAAATTTCAAAACATTATCCAGAAACGGGTCAATTTCAGTAGACCATTTCAAATCCGGAATTTTACAGCACTCGCACCACAAATAAAAACGCATTGGCTTCGGGAAAATGTCTTGCAAGATTGTCCAATGTCGAATTTCGCCGCTTTTCACCAAAACACTGTCCGTTTCAACGTCATTATATTAAATATTCAATTTGTAGCATACAAAATAGTGCTTTTGCGTAATTGTGCTTTCACCCCACAATACGATAACATACCTTTTGATAAGCTGTTAAGTCAAAATGTCTTCGTTTTTTAACAAATCAAATGTCTTGCAAGTTTGTCCACTGAACAATTTTCTTACGTTTTGAACTTTTTCGATTCGGGACGCTATACATATATGTGTTTTCAAATTATTTCTAAAAGTTTGTTCTTTGTTTAAGTGTTAAACACCACTACATGTATAAGCGGCATTTGTTGTATTTTATTGACCTGTCATCATAGGTAGGAGAAGCCGGACATCAGGCGACCTTAAGTTAAAATATTTGCAATAACTGTCGATTAGGATCGGAGTCAAACGAATCTCGGCACGAGCGTATCTTAAAATCGCCAGGCTTTTTATCACTTTATATGAACTCATTAGGTTAATCACCCTCCTAGGCCATCGAAATTGAAAGCAGTTCGTATTATCATGTGATATATGAACGATATTTCATTGTTTTTAAATAACAAGTACAGTTCGATTTCATGTTTTAAGATCAGAGGACAAAACAAAATAATCAAATTACAAATTTCGAAAATAGATAGAATCATAGAAACCACGATAAGAACTGCAATATAATAGTAGTTATAATCAAATAGAAAATGAATAATTATCTAAAATGAAAAAAAAAAACATATGGTAATTTGTCGATAAATAGGTAAAAATTGCAGAACAGAAGAATTTCATGACAAACGCATTATATAATATACTATAGGCACTATTTTCTCAACCAAATACCTATTTTGTATTGTTTATGTTTGCTTGCGTAACTACCAGTAGGAAATATTTCATACATATTCAAGACTTTGAAGTATCCATATCGATCAAAATGATTACAAACAAAACGAACAAAGTATACTCGATTACCGACGTAAAACGACAAGTTTTGACGTTACCAATTGGGACGAAATATCATGCGTAACGTCAAACAGAAACTCTATGTTGATTGTGAATCTGCATTATATCATTTACATGTATGAAAGAGCGACCTCGTCGCAGGCAGGATTTTACTTCGTCAAAATTATCTCCCCATTACGCCAGTTCATTTTCACAATGATCGTAGAAACGGAAGCCATTGTAGGGATGACGCGCTACCAATTTTGCTCTTGGAAACCGATAAATTTATCCACATTGCACCATTACGATCCTTATATGTCAGTTGTATTTTTGAAGACAAATGTATCAACTAGCTAATGAGCATCAGTTAATAATCTTGTCTGCATTGATTCAACTTAAAACTATTGTCTGATCGGTTGTTAGGTGGAATTTTCGAAAATTCATAAACATTTAAAAAAATTCTAATTAAATATTTCGTGGAAGGGCAGACTAGATTTTGTTAGTGTATGAAGACTATAAACTCTAGTTATCACACACAAAAAATTAGAATTTTTCGAAGATATGCATTTTCATCTTCCAACTTGAAAGACTGACGTCAAGTACTTTCAGTAAAAAAATAGATATTCTAACACACCTTCTCTGTTTTTGTGACTCATTAGATAGGTATTTCACTTGACCCATATATTTCATCTTTTAGTACTGTGATTTTTTTTTTGGTGTTATAAAGTCAACCTGTAGCTTTAATATATAAAAATGATAGAATCTGAAGCGAGACGATGTATGAAATATTCTTACTTTGTACGATATCAAGACAAAACACTCAACTCAAACACGCCCTAACATAAAAAGGTGCACTCGATTTTATCTTTTCGATACAATTGTTACCCATTTTTTGGAATTTTTTCTTCAGTCACATAATGGAAGGGCAGACACGAAAATTACTGAACTAATAGATTGATATGATTTTCGTCCGTGGTAATTTTTTCAAAAAAATCGGAGGTTATGCATTTTCTTCATCCAACTTGAAAGATACCCATGTCGTCGACTTGATATCTAATTGTTCTGCTTAACTATGTACTAGATAAATTGAAAACTTGTGCAAATGGTGTTTTTAAAATAAAACAGCTCGTAATTGAGACGAAAATTGCAATTTTGTTTGTTTCTATTAACTTTTAAAAAATTTGTCACTACTATAGTAAACAATACAGTAAACATTTATCGCCTTCTCTAACAAAGAGCTTCGATTCTTTTGTTCTATTTCAACCTGGTTTCCGACTGGTCGATTCACCCGATTAGTAGCCTGTTTCCCAATTAAAGATATATGCTGGCTCTATTTTTCATTTCAGATATCTTAACAGATATAATTATAAATTGAATTACACGGTAAACTTTGCTCATTTAAATAGTTTTACACAGACAGACGAACTAGAATCTATGACAAACGTAATGATGATCTTAACAGATATAATTATAAATTGAATTACACGGTAAACTTTGCTCATTTAAATAGTTTTACACAGACAGACAAACTAGAATCTATGACAAACGTGATGATTTCAATTTTCCAATTGTCAACTTTCAATTTCTCCTCAGTAACATACCATGTGCTCCTTTGTACAGCATTAACAAATCTCAGTTAATACATGACGCTCGTGGATGTTCACACTATGTGGTAACACTGTTCTGCTTCTATTACCAAAAACTACTCAAACAGAACTATGAGAAAAAAACTACTGAAATCGACAAAATTAAGATTCACGGTCACCCGTCACGAATTGGTTGAACGATACAATGTGTCGGTGTCTCAAAACACTAGCGACATATACCGGATATGTTACTTATATCGTTAAATATATATAGAACACAATCTGCTACCTTCTTACGAAAGTGACCTACCGAATAAGTCTATGCACGGGATTGTAGTAACATGAGCAGCACGACGCGTGCCATATGTGGTGCAACTGAGATCACCTCAAGCTTTTGTGAGGTTCGTGTTGCTTAGTCTTTATGTTGTGTTTTGTGTATTATTTTATTTTTTGTCTTTTTTCTTGTTTAGCCATGGTGTCGTCAGTTTATTTTCGATCTATGAGTTTAAACGTCCCTATGAAAATGAAATAATAAAGAAAATTGCTAATAGCTCAGTATTGATTTCATTCTGCTACATTTTGATAGAGCCATTCAAAAAAATTAACAACGACAGAAATTAGTTGATTGTTCGCATCGCCAACCTGTTGGACAAATACCATATTCATCGCAATCACTTGGTCTATAGCAGCCTGAAAAAGGAAAATCTTGAAAAATAAGATCCACACTGGTGCTTATTCTAGTGGTAAGAAAATATGTACGCAGTGGTTCTTTTTTATATAGTTATTAATATTTTTACATATTTCAAGGTTTTAAAGTTTTTCAAAACAATATGGGAATGCAAATATTTAACTGCGTCTATGTTTGGTTATAAAACAAAACTGTGGCGACTTGTCTTGTTACATGTAGAACAAATCTGTGTGCTACTTTGATTATGATTTATAATTATCTTACATGTATATGTATTTAGAAATAAAATCGAAAAAAATCAGATATAAAAGTTTAAGATGTCATTTAGATAAAAATATAGTGATTTCTGGTTGAACTCAATACAATAAAATTTAGAATACCAAAATGTATACATTTAAATATTCCATTTTTACGCAAAAACGTAATTTATTACCAAATTTATTACAGTTAATTAGCTCAAACACTTGAAACGTTCTTTGAAATCGTCCAAATCGGCTTATTATAAGAAACGACCTAGAACGCTCACTAGTACCAACATAGTGCGCAACGTATATTCATTTGCTTGACGCTATATAGTGCCTATAGAGATTTGTGTCACGAAGTAATATGCCACACCACTTCTGTCAAGTCCTTTTAAACCAAGGAAGATTTAAGGATGACCTTTATTAAATTAATACTTCCTTTAAATATAATAATTATTATGTTAATCAACTCAAAATTAGAAACATATCAATGTCTCAAATGTTTGTGTTTGCTTCGCATCACGGTGCGGAGCTACTAGATTCAGTCGGTATACACGCAATCTTGTAATAATTACTTCTTGATTCTGATTGGGTTGCTTAAAGATGCGACTGAGATACAGCAACAGCTATTGCTTTAAATGAGATAAAGAATTACAGAATTTTCTCGTCTCAGTATAAGAAATCAAAGCCGGAAAATTAATTATGTGGATTTCAGTTCCGATCAACAGTTTTTAATCCATGTTCGTTTTATTATGCATATATTTCACACAGAAATTCAAAATTGATATATTTTTACGTCTTTATATGCTTTGTTTAATAATCTGCAATATGCACGATTTGATTTGCTAAATAATGTTCCTATACAATGTTTTAAAAAATGCAGATTATCTGTATTTTATAACTTCTGTCAATCTGGGCAAACCTCTAGAGAGGCACATTGTCTATTTGTAATTATTTTTTTAATTTTCAACAAGTAAAGTGAACAAAATTTTAAAAGTATGGGTGTATAACGCACACTCTTAAAGTAGAACCATTGGCGGATCCAGGGGGGGGGGGGAGGGGGAGGGATTCCGGGGGTTGGAACCCTCTTTTTTTTTTTTACGATCAATGAATTTGAATGGGGACATCCCTCCTTTTTTTTTTACGATCAATGAATTTGAATGGGGACATGTGGTTGGAACCCCCCCCCCCCCCCCTTTTTTAAATTGGCTGGATCCGCCCCTGAGAATAGCACCATTTTCACTGAAGCTAACTATTCATTGCATTTGATATCAATCTAAATACTTAAACCAACAACATCATGCACACACATTACCTTAAATTAGGATAGAGCGAAGCAGTCCACATTTTTTTTTAGAAAGCTCAAACTTGTGCCTATTTAATTTCAATCGTTATTTCGAAATTTCGGTTCTCACTCAAAGTACGCCACATTTTAGCTGTAAGTATGACGCTTTCACTGGATATTAAGGTAACAGGTACGTAAATGGCTTATCCGGCGATTTTTAAAAGACATTGTGTGCACGTAGAACTTTAAAAAAGATAATGAAAAATCGAAGAAATGTAAGTTGGTAACCGATCTAATTTCAGAATTCCAGACATTTGAAAATTGTAAGGAAACAACATAAATAACATAGTCATAACGTCAAATGTACACCAAAAATAAGAAATGTCAAGCTTTTTTTTATCCCGCAGTTAAAACCAATCCTACGATTTTTCTATAAAAATCAAATGTTTTAAGGTATTATTTTCCTTTCTTTTGATATATAATTTGCATGGGGTTACCGAACTCCCTTTTTATATATCAGCCGTTGAAAGGGTGTTGCTGACGGGAAAAACGGAAAAAATCATGACGTCGCCGAAAGGATTACGCAACGTCAAGGCTATATCCCATGAAGATTATATATCAAAAGAAGGGAAAAAACCGGAGTCAAAAGTCGGAAATATTAAAAAAGTCTATTGTCAAGACAACAACCGCATCATAACATTTTTTTTTTTGCTATACTGATGCCCTTTAGAACATAGTATCCTTTCTAAATAAAAAAAGATTAATTACCTTCTTTTTTTTCAATGATTATACGAGATTCTATGTATTTATTACGTATTTCTGGAATGATTTTAAAACACAATGTAAAAGGACATCTTTAAATATCGATGAAGTCAATTTTGATCCGAGTATAGAAATATAGAATGTCTACCATAAAATTTGCTTGATAAGTTAATCTAAAAATGCGTTATTTGTTACAACCGTAAACTAACTTTTGACAGCCGATTATTTCACGATCAAAACACTACAGATTTGATACTTTTTTTATTTTACGCTTGCCTACATCCTTTCTCATGTTATGTTATAGTTATTGACCAAGCAAGTCGGTATATGCTATTTAATCTGCACAGCACGAGATGACCCAATAACCCGAACGACGTAGGAGTTCGGGTTATTGGGTCATCTCGTGCTGTGCAGATTAAATTCACATACCGATTTGATTGGCCAATAACTGTTTTAACACATGACGCAATCAATTTACGTAAACGTTTTAGAAATGTGGACGTTATTCCGCAATCTACGGATCCTAGGAAAGTTTCTTGTAGGGGAAATACTACTTTGGTAAGTCAGTTCAAATTAATATTTTTTTTTATGTTTAGGCAGCAACTATTTGATTTTCTGGGGGGGAAGGGGGGGCTATGAGGTTTTTTTTCTGGACAAATTTTTGTTTTCGCCTGCAGGGAAAAACAATCTATTATTTTCGCGACAAGTCGAAAACAAATTTTTTTCTTTCAATTTTAGCATTACATATAATGGCAGCTGAGGGTGAAACAAACAATTTTTTTTTCTCAGAATCAAAAACAAATTATTTTTTTCTCCAAAAACTGGAACAAACTTTTTTTTCCAAAAAAAACCATAGCCCCCCCGGAAAATCAAATGGTTGCTGCCTTAGACTCATTCTAAAATTACGATTTGATGGTATATTTATTTTTATCGTTTCCGTTACATTTGTTCCCAATTTTTATTTAAGTGGTGACGATAAAGACTTTAACAAATTGTGTACTTTCAAATTGGTGTATGAAAAAAAATAACTGCAAGGGTTATTGAGTTTAAATTAGATTAATTGCTTTTGAATTTCTTTCCCTCAATGCATATTAGAGAAAAAAAAGAAACCGAGGAAGATGTTAATATATTACCTAAATTTAAAATGTAAGATAAACAGAAAATACATTTCTCTTTTAAAACCTTTAACTCCCCGCACCCCCCCCCCCCCCCTTTTCCGCCCTCCAATTTCCTTTTTTTCTACTGTATTCCTTTTTAGACACGTCCATCTAAATGAAGTCTGATTGATCTCCAGCTATTCCCCGTTTTGAAACTAACTTTAATATGATCCTCATTAAATTCGATCCAACAATATTTTAATAGTCCCTTTTTAGGAATAGCTATTAAAAAAGTCGTTATAAATTCCATTGAGTCTGAAACTAATTCAAATCAGATTTCTTTTATTCGAATATTCTTAGATACATTTCTTTTTTGGCAGAAATTACCAAAAATTGTCTAAACTATCTTTCTAACTTTAAAACACTGATTTAGATTTACGTTGTACACAAAATAATAATAAAAATTGTTTATGTCCCAGCTTAGATAAAAAAAAAAAAAAAAAAAAGGGAATGAGAAACCTTTCGTTTTCCTATTTTGAAACTACGATGTTTGTACGAAGTTCAACCTTGTTGTAATTTTAAGGCAGATGGCGGATTCGGGGGTGGGGGCGAACAGGTCTTTAACCCTTGGAATAGACAAAGTATCGTGTTTTAGCTTAAAATCGTCAATATTGTCTGTAGTCTCGGTGCACTCGCTACACTCGGTGATGACTTTTTTTAATTTGATAGAATAACGCCCCTTTCAAAATCCAGGAACCACCCCTAAAGGTAAAAATAGATTTGAACTGTGCAGTATACAGCCCGTAACAGAGAAGTGATCGAATTCGCGTTTCTTTACCGTCAGAATAAGTTACGTTATCGACAAACTTATTTCAGAAGTGACATAATTTAATTTTCTTCATCGACAAAATATTTCATGTCCAACGTGTAAGTTTTCATTGTTTAAGTCGAAGTTTTTTTTAACACAGTAAATCATTTTTATAATCAACCTCTGTCATTGGCATTTTCATTTTAACGGTAAAGGATCAAATACGGGATCTACGAAATTTCTATCATTTGTTACGAGGAAATCATAAATCGATTTGCTCAATGTTGAATATACTGCTTGTACTGTGAATATTTATGGGATTCAACACTGTAATAGTTTTTCTTTCGTCTGATACAGAATACCCCATATCTTTCTTTTTCATACCTATCTGTTTATTATGTCCCCGGGATTATGTCAATCATACATTGTTGCAATACCGACATGCTTGTACTTTGTCACAGAAAAAACTGAAATAAATGTTCTTCAAATCGAAGTAAAAAATACAAATGTACCCTTTAACATTTGAAATGTTGAGGACAAAATTGCCCTATATCTTAAGTTATTGACGAATATTTGAAATTTAAACCTTTTTAAGATGTGATGTACGGCATTTCATTTTATCATTGGTAATGATCCATATCTGACAGAGAAGAAATATTCATAATTCTCAGAAAGTTTTCGTAAATATTGTTAGATACCACTAATCGTTCCAACAATCAAGACAACAGAGACAAACAGGGGAAAAAAATATGAAAATGAAAAGATATGACTTAAGTGTTAGCATGTTCCGGGAGACGGCACTCAATTTACCAAAAAAAAATTGATGTTTAAAGGAACTGTAGAGGTCTCCACAAGTTTTCAACAAGGGTAGAATTCAAAACCTTGAATATGAAAGCCTCGAAATCCATGATACTTTTTCTGTGCGGTAGTTATATCTACAAAATCCAATCATGTACACGACATATAATACATGTATATATTTATATATTGGGAATTTATTTTTGTTTCCAAACAGAATTATAAGGTTATGTATATAAGTTCACTGCACAATTGTAAATTGTCTTCCTAAAGACCAGCAAAAATAAATGGCACAAGTTAACGTACTCATAAAAAAAGTCGTATAATTTACGTTATCGAATAAAAAATCAGAAATACGGAATATTATATGTGAATGGTTAGGAAATCCGTTTCCCCTACATTTACAGTTTTAAAAGTCAAAGAAAAATGTTTTCCCTGATACAAACGTTTTAAGAACCAGCTTTGTGCAACCTATAGACAAATTCGACTGTATATAAGGAAGTTAATATGTTTACTCTGATTTGAAATTATCTTTTAGAACTTTTTTTTAGTAATTGAGAACCTATGTTGTTTCATGATGGGTAATAGGTGAAATGTTGCATGATGATCCCTCAAAATGACAGCAAGCGCAGTTTTCCGGTCGATTTTCATTTGTACACTGCTAAAAACTGTCAGGTCCTGGCCATGGTAGATTTTGAGAATTTTGTTTTACTGATTTTTACTAAAAAGAATACTCTCTGTGTGTGCCATTGCAAGAAATAGTTTTGCTCGTTATTTTGTCATATTAAAAAAAATTCTCAACAAAATTTTCCCATTTAAACTGTACTAGAAAAAAGTTTGACATGGGAAACGGACGAAGACATATTCTAACAGAAGTACAAATACCAGTCCTCCCTTTTGTGTATACATATGAGAAAACATTTCTAAGTTATTGATTGAATTCAAATCCATCACACATACGGTACACATTGCAGTCCGAAAAAATAAAGGACTTCATTCCTATCAAACACCTTTTTAATTGTTTACCAGTATATTTCTTTTAGTTTTTGGTAAAATTGTAAAGGAAATAATACTATCAAGACGTCCTTCCATAAATCTTTTTTTTTTCTGTTCTGACTTTGAAGAAATTACTACTTTTCGCTCAATCGAAATGGTGCATGGACATATTTTGTTTCATATTATTAGAATTATTTTAAATATTATCGGTATTAAACTTGATTATCAACACATGAAAGTTGTCAGCATTGTCAATCTTTTTAACGTTAAAGTACCAATAGTTCGGTCACTACTCAATTAAGTTTGTCGATAACGTAGCTAATTTTGACGGTAAAGAAACACCAATTCGATCACTTCTCTGTTAAGGGCTGTATCTGAGGTAGTTAATGCACACCTTTGCTGTGCGTTATCCAGATTATAACACAGTAAGAACAAAGAGATTTTACTCTTGCCATGTGTTAACACAAGGTTTTCGTAATATGGCAGTCCAGGAAAATATATGTTAACACTTTACATTCAATCCAATATTGCTTTCTTTTATATTAAACAATCTATCCTGATATAAAAATATGCGCTCGTGCAATATAAAATTCTACTCGGAACAATATTTCCCAATATTCATGCAATAACCCTATAAGTATAATATAGATCATTTGTATTATCATGATTATACACTCCATCCTTACATAAAAAATATTACAGATTTACTATGCGACTAAAAGAGTTTTTTTTTACATCAATAAGGCCGTTAGTTTTCTTGTTTGAATCGTTTTACATTGTCTTATCGGGGCTTGTTATAGCTGACTATGCGGTATGGGCTTTGCTCATTGTTGAAGGCCGTACGGTGACCTATAGTATAGATGTTAATGTTTTTGTCATTTTGGTCTTTTGTGGATAGTTGTCTCATTGGCAATCATACCACATCTTCTTTTTTATAGTTATATGAAAAAGAGCAAATATGATCAGTTATGGTTGATGCGGTCAAATATGGTCAGTTTTGGTTGATGCTGTCAAATATGGTTAGTTTTGATTGATGCAGACACAGAATTTAGTTATATGAGTCAGTCTGAGGTATGAAAACTACTGATATTTGTTTCTGATGCGATATTTTAAATAAAAAAAGGAAATGCTGGCACCCTCAATTGATGCGGAAAAAAATTTGTGGTCATTGATTTCCAATATTGCAGTTATTTATATAATACAGTCCGTCTCGACCTTAAATTATACCTGAATTGCTGTGCAGCTATATAGATTTACATTATAAAAAGCAAATATGGTAAGTTTTGGTTGATGCAGTCAAAATATTTTATTACACGACTCAGTCTGAAGTATAAAAACTACTGATATGTGTGATGATTCAATATTTTGAATAAAACAAGAACATGCTCATTGGAGGATCAAGGTAAGGGGTCCAGGGGCAAATAATGGCAGTTTAGATTGATGTATATAAAAAAGAGGATGTGGTATGATTGCCAATGAAACAACTATCCACAAAAGACCCAAATGACACAGACATTAACAACTTTAGGTCACCGTACGGCCTTCAACAATGAGCAAAGCCCATACCGCATAGTCAGCGATAAAAGGCACGATAAGACAATGTAAAGCGAGTCAAATGAGATAACTAACGGCCTACACATCAACAAAAGAAAATCACTGAATGAGGCAGCAACCATTTGATTTTCTAGGGGCGGGGGCTATGGATTTTTTTTCTGGACAAATTTTTTCTTCGCCTTCGGGGAAAAATATTTTTTTGGTGACAAGTTGACAACAATTTTTTTCTTTCAATTTTAGCATTACATATAGTAGAATCTGAGGGTGAAACAAACAATTTGTTTTCTCAGGGTTGAAAAAAAAATTGTTCTCCGAAAACAGAAAACAAACTTCATAGCCCCCGCCCCCAGAAAATCAAATGGTTGAGGCCTTACATGCTCCTGACTTGGAACAGGCACATACATGCAGAATATGGCGGGCTTAACAGGTTAAAAATGTTCCGTTACCGATTATAAATCTGAAATAAAACCGACAAAAGAGCAAAACTCTATTAATTTAAATCGCTTTTTTACCCAAGCCTTTATATAATTAAGGCAAAGAGTTCTTAAAACTTGTAAATCAACTCTAGCCGTAGGATTTTATATCAATTTTACCCGTAGAATATATAATTTAATTTTAGCCGTAGAATTTATAAATCAATTCTGGCCGTAGAATTTATAAAAATCAATTCTAGCCGTAGAATTAGAAATCAATTCTAATATTAGAACTGTTCTAAATATTTGGTCAGTTCTAGCTAGAACTGTCAGGATCAGTTCTAGGTAGAACTGTTCTAAATATTTGGTCAGTTCTAGCTAGAACTGTCTAAAACTGTTCTGGGGTAGAACTGTCAGGATCAGTTCTAGATAGAACTGTCCAAATCAGTTCTTGGTAGTCAGTTCTGACCAAATCAGTTCTAGCTAGAACAGTTCTAACCTGGAACTGACTAAAAGGTGTCAGGCTGACAGTTCTACGTACTGTTCTAGAACAGTTCTCCTGACAGATTTAATGAGAGGTTAGAAGTGATCTCCACTGTACATGTACCTTACATTCATTTATTGCATTTTGCCTGGAAAATATACGAATTAGCTCGCTTCTTAACTAAATTCTAAAAAAAACGTGTCGAGCTAAGCATGAACAACTGCAGTTTATGGCAGTTTAGAGTAAAGCTTTACCAAATAATACATGCTAAAACTGAGTAAAATGGATTTAATAAAGGACGAAATTAATCAGCATCCTTCGTCAATCTATGTTTGCATCTTCACTGTCTCATATGTAGTATTGGTTGAAGTTGTTAAAAGTATGTGCTTGTTTTATTATCTTTGTGAAGAACAATACAAGTACAATTACCAACTAGTTCGTGATAAAAGTGCGCAACATGATCATTTTTCAGGATGACATTCTTATGCTACGTGCTAATTTCTGCTAATCGGGGTAATTATGCTTCTCATAATCACAATAATTGTGAAAATGTCTTGTGTGGCCGATTTATGGAAACACGTGGATAGTACTTCCGGGTGGATTAATAAAAAAGTTAATTATCTTCTACAACTCCAATATCACTTCTGTTGGGTCGTTTTGTTTTGTTTGCAAAGTTGTATAAATTATATTCGAATAAGTTATGTAATTAAGCATTTCTGTTTTATTAGAAAAGAAGATACGGGTTTTATGACGACAAAGCAAGCCCCAACAATACAACAATACTATCTTTAATACCTACCAGGAACACCAGGCACGTGATAACAATCACATATTCCGTTTAAGCATTCCACTCGTCTAAATGGTGGACACTGTAAATAACCTGTACAATCGCTTTTCTGAGAACAATGTCGATCAGTAAGACAGTCAATTAACTGTTGGGAAATAACATACAAACGATGTAATTGATAAAATGCAATAAACGTGCGACATAAATATTATTTTACTTATAAAAAAACATGTTCTATCCCTCATACATATAAAGCTTTTGTAATTTTTCTTATAAACTTAGCAAATAATACATGATGGTCTTGAAGTATCGATTCTAGTTGCTGATGTTGTTTATCATTTTTATATTAACGTGTTATGGTGTTTTTTTTATTCTCCTTTATATATTTTAACTTTCTTTGTGTAGTCCATTGGTGGTTATATCCTTTTGCGTGGATCGGTATTTGTACTTCCCGCCAATTTAATTGTTATTGTGCTGTGGCCATGTTTTGTATTTTTGTTTTCATTTTTGCTTGTTTGCTATGTCTATAAAGTTTCTGCGAGCAATTTTGTTTTTCTTTGTTGCCATAGTAGTTTGTTTTTATAGCGATTACAATGATAAAACTATGTTGACTGTTGATTTTCAACATTTATGTTTTTTGTTTATTTGTCTATTTGTTTAGCTTAAACATCGGTGTTGATATAATGGAATTGTGTTCTACGTTCATGCAATCGAGAGGAGTTTTTTGCTTTAAAATCAGATGTACTGTACCATTTTCTACATTATAAGACAATGCCTGTACCAAGTCTGGAACATGTGAGTTGTTACCATTCGTTTGGTGTTTGAGCTTTTGGTTTTACCGTTTGTGATCTTCTGTTTTGAAATTCCTAGATGTTCGGTATTTATGTCATTTTTTTTCCTGTAATGTTAATCTACATTGTATGCATTTTAGATTTTTATAAACCATGATGGTAAACGGGAGATAATTCAATTTCAATCATGTAGTACATGTTCTATCGACAACTACATATGAATCGAGTGTGTGTGGTATCTCCGATTACAAGTGTATTGAGTGCGTAAGGTTTCTCAAATTAAAAATGAATTGAGTGTGTATAGTATCGCTAATTACAAATGAACTGATTCTTCAAATGTAGTTATTGAACATACAAATGTCCGGTAACAAAAATTACTTCCTCCACTTACCAAACTATATTTTGCCGAATGTTTTTTTTATGTTTGGTAAATATTTACCTTGAATGTTGTAACAATATGAAACACAAATTAAAAGAATATCATTTTTTTTTATAGTATTGAAATATGAAGGGGATATTTCAAAACAATGTTTAAGAGCGTGAAAGAAAGATATTTACCAAATATAATATTTTTGAATGTAATAACATCTTCCTTAGATGTTTCAATTAAAACATTTCAAAAGCAAGAAAATAAACATTTGTTTATGTTTAAATCTGAGTTTTAAATACTATCTTATCAGAATGTTTTCAGAAGGAATTCCATATAACTTTTAGCAAATGTTTTTAAAATGTTATTATAAGATAGAACCTGAAAGTTTTAATACCTGTCATAACATACAAAAGAAACAAACCTATTATGAGACTCAGAAATATAATCCTTAACATTTCAAAATTTGTTGACAATGAGATAAGATAATAAAGAGTTAAATATATATAGTACACAACCGTAATACTAAAACGCAGTTAATTTAAGGCTATCTCAAAATGTACAAATAATGTACTTAATTTAAGACGTATTTGTCTTTGATTATCGATCGACGTAAAACTGAAGTCCTTGAAGTTTGTAGCTGCTGCTTTTCAATGTAAAGCGCGACATCTAATTTAGGAGTAAAAAGAGGAAAACTAGTTGACTCGATATCTACGTGAAGTTTCAAGGAAGGGTGGGTTGTATCCCTTTGCACCCTTAAAAATGTTTTAACTATCATAATTACTAAGGGCGAACGCACAAAAAAAAATTCTTTTTTTGTTTTTGTTTTAATACAATGGCTCGTAGTATTAAATGCGGGAAATTGTTCTCAACGTACTTAATTCTCAAACTGTTATTTTCATCAATATTTATGCTAGTTTCTAACCAGAATTAATACCTGATCGATTTTATACATGTATATATTTGTCGGTTTTCCCTTATATTTGATAATGTTACAGTTGAAAATGTATAAATTGATAAACTAGGAAGTAAGTTTAACACAAAATATTCTGACATGACTCCTATACGTGTACCTTTGCATAATCATTTTCTTTTTTTTAGCGAACCAAATTTACTTTTCACTTAAAGTTAGATTTCAAATGTTCAGCTGTCTTTTATAATAATATTATCCGGGCAAACTTGAGACAATCCAATTTTTACTTTATTCAATATACCTTTACAATTTCTTTGGAGCTTGTTCATGTCTGTACAAGTATATATTTTATAATTTATATGCCCCCTTTTTTGGCGTTGCTCAATTCAGTTTTCTAGGTTTTGTTTTATGTACTTTTGCTGATTTTATGTTCTTTTTTTTATGCCATGTCGTTGTCGGTGTATTTTCAACTTATGAGTTAAATATCCCTTTGATATATCTTTCGACTCTTTTTAACTTTAAAAATTAAGTAAAAGATATAATCATTTTAACAGAAACATATTTTATATCATTAGTATATTAATATTTGGACTCATTGTAATTTAGTTATATAAGTGAAAGGAAAACACACAATATTATCTTTTTTAGTCAAATGTCAAAGGGGTTAATATAAAATAAGTCTTACGTAATAAATTCATATAGATATTTTAGGATTTTAATTTTGTGCATCAAATTTGCGTTTTGTCTACAAAAGTCTCATCCGTTGCGCTCGAATTAAAAAAGTCAAAAGGGTCAATAAAGAACGACGGTGAAGAGCATTGAGGACCAAATATTTCGAAAGGCTTTGCCAAATAAAGCTAATATGGTTATCTATTTCTGGAAGTAGATCAATCATACTTAGTATTTAAATGAAATTAAATTACAGTAAGTTAATAATGATGACCATATCAAAAATTATTCATGTCAACAAAGACACGCTGACTACTGGGAAGTCGATAGCCACTCGGAGGAAACCTTCACGAGTGTTGATAAATAAATTCATAATACATACCAAGATTGGAATACTTACAACAGACGCACGTTTCGTATACAAAAGACTAATCAGTGACGTTCGAATAAACATCATCTTTAGTGGTAGATATAGACTAGTAAAAGGGATGCTGACTCTCAAAACAAATAGTAAAATGTGTTTTTTTTAAATTATTTTGTGTCAAAAAAAGAAAGGAAGTGTCTCAATCTAGAGAAATAATCTTTTAAATAACAGTAATTGAATTGATAAAACATGCAATATGTAGACTCAGACTAAGCTAATGTGGATGTTTGAAATTGATTTTAAAATGTCTAACAGACTATGCGCGCTTTATTTGTTCACGTTCGTATCTTTACTTTCTTGTTTTTATTGGTATACATATTGATTTTGTTATCAGTAGATTAAAAGCTAACTAAATATTACTAGTATGTTATATACATGTACATATTCATGGATCTACAATCTGTCGATACCTGTAACTTGGCATTGCACAAGGTCATGTTTTTCTCAGGTTGTTTATGACGTCTTTACACTAAATCCATTGAATGTTGGATGTGTACGGATTGATTGTTTAGTCTTAGATGCATGATTTTTTTATTAGTTGTTAGTGGCTTTGAACTAGCTGTCAGATAACTGCGAGTACTCTCAGATCTGTTCATTGTGTCTTTTTGTGTCGGGATGTATAAGTACCCGGCCACGTCCACTTGTATTTTTGTCCATCTGATGAGTTACGCCTTTTTCAACTGATATCGATTTTTATTGTTCGGTCTTATGTAGTACTGTTATACCACTGTTCCAGGTTAGGGGGAGGGTTGGGATCCCGCTAACATGTTTAACCCCGCCACATTATTCATGTATGTGCCTGTCCCAAGTCAGGAACCTGTAATTCAGTGGTTGTCGTTTGTTTATGTGTTACATATTTGTTTTTCGTTCATTTCTTTTTTTTGTTTTTTTTTTGTTACATAAATAAGGCCGTTAGTTTTCTCGTTTGAATTGTTTTACATTGTCTTATCGGGACCTTTTATAGCTGACTATGCGGTATGGGCTTTGCTCATTGTTGAAGGCCGTACGGTGACCTATAGTTATTAATGTTTGTGTCATTTTGGTCTTTTGTGGATAGTTGTCTCATTGGCAATCATACCACATCTTCTTTTTTTATATTAGTCTCGATGCTCCAGAGTTATCGTTCTTACAGCCAACAATAACGTATACGTACAAAGTTAAAAAGCATTGAGGACCAAAGTCCTGCTATATTTTGCTATATGTTACGTTATAACGATGAGATATGATAAACATCATCTTTAGTGGTACATGTAGACTAGTTAAAGGGATGCTGACTCTCAAAACAAATGTATGTGCCTGTCCCAAGTCAGGAGCCTGTAATTCAGTGGTTGTCGTTTGGTTATGTGTTACATATTTGTTTTTCGTTCATTTTTATTTTTTTGGTTTTTTTTGTTACATAAATAAGGCCGTTAGTTTTCTCGTTTGGATTGTTTAACATTGTCTTATCGGGGCCATTTATAGCTGACTATGCGGTATGGGCTTTGCTCATTGTTGAAGGCCGTACGGTGACCTATAGTTGTTAATGTTTGTGTCATTTTAGTCTTTTGTGGATTGTTGTCTCATTGGCAATCATACCACATCTTCTTTTTTTATATTAGTCTCGATGCACCAGAGTTATCGTTCTTACAGCCAACAATAACGTATACGTACAAAGTTAAAAAGCATTGAGGACAAAAGTCCTGCTATATTTTGCTATATGTTACATTATAACGATGAGATATGATAAACATCATCTTTAGTGGTACATGTAGACTAGTTAAAGGGATGCTGACTCTCAAAACAAATGTATGTGCCTGTCCCAAGTCAGGAGCCTGTAATTCAGTGGTTGTCGGTTATGTGTTACATATTTGTTTTTCGTTCATTTTTTTTTTTTTTTTACATAAATAAGGCCGTTAGTTTTCTAGTTTGAATTGTTTTACATTGTCTAATCGGGGCCTTTTATAGCTGACTATGCGGTATGGACTTTGCTCATTGTTGAAGGCCGTACGGTGACCTATAGTTGTTAATGTTTGTGTCATTTTGGTCTTTTGTGGATAGTTGTTTCATTGGCAATCATACCACATCTTCTTTTTTTATATTAGTCTCGATGCACCAGAGTTATCGTTCTTACAGCCAACAATAACGTCTGGTGTCAATTGTTGAGTTGTATGTTATATTCATGAGCCTCGCCTTCGATTTTTAGATTTTTTTTCCTAATACGCGATTGGATGGTATTTACATGTTGAATAATAAACTCCTCCCTTACTTCAATAACAACAACGTGGTCGAAGAGCACGTGGATCGTGCTGTTGTATTTTAAAGAGGAGAGTTTTATCTTTTATTTAGATGCATTTAGGAATGATTTGTGTTAAAAGCGAGATGAACAAAATATTTTCATTGAATGTGTAAAACTCCTGAAAAATCTTGAATAAGCTTAAGGATTCTATAAGTATTTCCATATAAATCCTTGGTTAAAAATAATATATATATTGTCTTTGGTATAAAAGAAGCATTATAATCTCGAACCCATTCTCCACCTCATCAAAAGATGAATGATTGAACCTATTTTAAAAAGCAAGTTTTAATTTAGCCTATTGGTGGCACCACTCTCGTTTTTTTTAATGCAGAAAAAATATATGGGCTGATTATATAGGGAATAACCTTATCACTTATATCGGCCCCTCTAAGACAGTCAGTGAATTTTTTTTAGATACGCAACTCACGGCCATTGACATACACGCTTTGTATATTATATCAACAAAATCGGGGTTTTAATGGGGTCACGGTGGTACACAAATCACTGATTTGTCAGTATCAATACAATAGCGAATATTGTGTTTATCTTGACAACAAATGATAGTGCCTTTACTCCCCCTTCCATTTCGGAAAGATGATTGATTTGTTGTTTTTCCAGAGAATGCAAGCCGTATATGCAAAGCAGCTACATGTATATATATACCGATTGGTCATTATTGGTATCAAAAAATAATGTTTAACCTTTGATTTATTTATTTTCTTTCTTATGTATACTTTGACTGTGACGTTAAACCAAGGAGTTGTATACTATCCTTCTGGAAAATGCATACAATATTTTCCTAACAACAAATCAATAATCTTTCCAAAATGGAGAGGGTCTTAGTAAATAATTAAACCTCATAGATTTAATCATATTGACTTTATTTTGTTTTCAGTTTTGCTATTATCCTGACACGGTAGAAATTGGACATAACTGCTATACCTCAAATGAAACATCCTGGTGCTTTTTTGGGGTATATAATTAAGTAAAAATAATTCGGCTGGAGAGGTGGGTTGCATTAGACATTAATAAAATGAATATTTTTCACATTTACATATATCAAGATTTGATAAAACACTTCGAATTCAATATTGTAAATCTTTCATTTTATACGGATTTTTTTTTCTAAACGCTAACATTGTATCGCTGTTTTACACGGCTAATAGTTTCATGCGACGGTAATGGCCCCTCTCTATATCTTTGGGAAGAAAGAGGGGGGATTTATCATCACACGAAAAAGATGCAATTGTTGCTCCTTGTTGACGGCCTCACTGGTTTTGAGAAGAACACAGCGCTGTCCATTTGTTTGTATATGCGTGTAGTGATTAACCAAAATAAAAATAGAGAAAAAGTTAAATTTGACAATGATGACCACTAAGGCAGAGTAGGGAATTCATAAACAAGGTCAAATAAATTAGTATGACCGCTGTGGAAACTAAACTTGAAATTGATAGAAAATAGCAAATAAAAGTTATTTGTAGTATATTTTAATTCATATGACATAGAAAAACGGGAAAATTTAGACAATTTTAGGTGAAAATTTTACGGATAATGGAAAAAAGGGCTTAATTGTTGCTCGGTCCACAAATAGAATCGAATTTATAACAGTGTGGTTGTGGACATTGATTGGTGCACTTTAATTTCCCATTGACTGGGTCAGATTAGGTGAACGCTCGTCTATAACGCCCATTGCTCACGACGTCCTTATTATAGACATTTAAACTGTGGGGTCACCAAAGGTTCTCAACGCCTAAATAAAATAAATCGAAATACTAATCAGGAATTTGTGTTTTGAAAAAAATAATGACTTACTGGCTTAAAAAATTGCAATGCATGTGTTGATTGAGTATCTTTTTCAGACGTCAAACTTATTTAAAAATTGCGATTGTCGAATTATGTCATCTTTAAAACTTTTTTATCTGGTCTAAACATTTATTTTAGAACGAATGCATAATCCACTTTCAAAAGTTGTGCAAATACATAACATTTAAACAAAATATACTTCTGCCCTGTCTTTTTCGTACTTGAAAGTTATTGGATAGTAAGAAAGCTATTTGGATTAAACCTTATGAAATTTGCATGCATTTACGGTATTGTATTGGTAAAATGTTCTGCTATACTGCTACTACTTTGTGTAAAACACTTGGCAACAGAAACGCATTCATCTTATTTATATTCAAATCGACCCAATTTACATAGAAATGGACGACTTCGTGCATTTTGTGATCGCAAATAAAATATGTTCCGGACCATTCGCGTATGGTCCAAATACTTATACGGCCCGAACACATACATGATATTCTGTTCGTTATAGGTCGTCTATTCATTTTTTTTCTTTCTTTTGTTGATGGATTTGACGTCTTTCTGTGGGTTATTATTTGTTTTAAATACTTTAACAGTTTAAACTTACTTGCAAATAATTTAAAACCAAGACTTGAATTAAATGTCTAAACAAACCATGATTTTTTTAAACATACATCACATCCATTGAAAAGGCTAAAATTTGCCAGGTCTTTAATTTCAACTTAGTGAGTTGACTAGAGTAATATTGCGGACCATTTTCAATTTTTATGCGGTATCCTTATTGTTTTTCTCTCGCTCAACTTTCGTGTTTGTTTTTACATGACAAGACCTCTTGGAGCTTTCATTCTATAAAGTGTGTATTTTGCTAATGGTTGAAGGCCATACGGGGGCCTATAGTTTGCTAACACCTGGTGGTCCCTGGAAAGAATTTGTATGATTGTATATCACACCACACATTCCTTTTTTTACATGCAGTTATATCTATAATAAGAATGAGAATTGAATTGTCATAGAGACAACAACCCAACCAAAGAGCAAAACTAGTCCAAGACAACATGTATTCGTATCAAGGGAATTGCTATAAATATATTTATTTCGGGTTAATAGTATAAGGCCATGATACTCAAGTTGTAAATAAATCTTGTCGTTAACTTTTGCAACCAGCTTCTAATCTATGTTTCTATAAAGCACCTTTCCATTGGACAGACAATTTTGTTTTCGACTATTTTTAAAAGATGAATTTATTTACAAAATCATACAGGACGCATTTGTTCCTCCTGTCCGAAGTAAGGAGCCTCTGGCCTTTGGGAGTCTTGTATGTTTATTAATTTTTGTTCATTTATTTGTTTAGGAGTTAAGGACGGCATACATTGACACTGAACTAGTACACTTTTTATAATAGTTTTTCGATATCGCTCGGGCAAAAATAACCATGAATATAATGCTTACCCATGTTAAAACTACAATAAAGTATAGTTTGTATCAATTATTTCTTAAACCTACCATTTTTGTTGTCTGTGTTGGATTTGTGTGGCATCAAAATACAAGAGTATAATCTACACAGTGCAACTTCCAACAAGAATACAAGATTAATATTGAATTTCAAATACGACCAAAAGTAAAAATTTGCTCGCAGCGGAAAAAATCAACAGTTTGATTTTCAATTGAAATAAAATAATTGTTATAATTTACACATTGTTACTTTTTCCAATATAAATATTCGAACTATTTTGTTTGTTGTTTCCTTTATAAGTTTACATCATTTTTAAAAAAGACCAGTGACTTCGATCTTTAGTAGACTATAAAGGAGGTGTTCATTATCTCTCTTCTGCTGTAAGTTTAATTTAGTTATTTTGTCATGAATGCCATCTCGTATGTTTTTGAATAAAGGGGTGTCACGGGAGGTTGTCTTATACGTCAATAATACGCACACCAAAAAAAATTGACAAAAAATAAAATAAGGTGCAACATTCATTCTCCATCAAAAGAATACATCACATGAATGTAATTTATGTAAGAAAAATACCAATTTCGAGAAAAGTTGTGTGTTGGACTTAAGAGCCAAGGCAAATTGACAAATATCTGAATGAACGGATCGATTTATGGTTTATAACAACAACAAAAACATGATTTTTTTTTGTCATCTGGAACTCTTCACAAACATAGCCCACATGGTTAGCATTGAATAAATAAAAGGTCTTAAATTATTTTGTTCTCTTAATCAATAAGATATTTTGTGAAATAACGCGGGTCCCCATTACTTAAAAGTTTTTGTTTTTTTTTACAATGAATAAACTTTTTTTTATCATTATTTATTGATATCAGATCTGAACATTATCCTTCTTAAAAGTGAAACTGTAGTAAGTGATGGTAAATAAATTATTTAAAACAAATTCCTTAAATGATTTGTGAAAAGAAAGTTTCATTTTATGTATCAAAATGTGTTAACAAGTGATTATTTAAATCCCCACTTGAAGGCCTCTGATAGACTGAGTGAGCATAAAATCATCGCCAACGACAAACAAATTATAGGTGAATTTTTCAGTATAGTTACCATTACACGTTTTACCGTCGACCACACTGTTATGAATTTAGTTCTATCTATGAAATGACCTTGGTTAAAGTATTGTAGCCCACCATACGACATCAATGAACAATGAGCAAAAATATTACCGTACAGTCTAAACCAGGCCTGACATAACCAAAATGAATAAAAATTAAACTAGAGGCTCGTAAGAGCCTGTGTTGCTCACCTTGGTCTATGTGCATATCAAACAAAGGACACAGATGAGTTCATGACAAAATTGTGTTTTGGTGATGGTGATGTGTTTGTAGATCGTACTTTACTGAACATTCTTGATGCTTACAATTATCTCTATCTATAATGAACTTGGCCCAGTAATTTCAGTGGATTTCTGTAATATTTATTGTTGCACAGTCATAAATTAGACTGTTAATGACATCTTTACACTTAAATCGATAGGATGTGTGATAATTGATACTTTAGTCTTTAGAAACAGATATTTTTACAAGTTGTTATTGACTTTGAACTAGCTGTCAGTAACTACCAGAAAATACAATACAAGTTCAGTCCTAAACAACTGATATTCATAGTTCAACTTCATGTGAGACTGTTAAATCGTTGTCCCAGGTTAGAAGGGGGTTTGGCGCTGACTTTGGGGTTTATTATATTTCATTACATGTACTAGGTAAATGTTGTCACTTTTATAAAAATCGTAAACTGAACACAGTTTTAATCATTTTATAGTTCATAACTTTTTTGTTTTGCACCATTGAAAATATCTACAGCTTTTTCTTGTTCAAAGAATTAACTGTCATCGTTACGTTGTATTAATTTCATCAATGCATCCAAATTTCATCCACAGCAAACTGCAAAAATCACTCTTAGTCCTGAATCTTCTCTCTTCTACTGTTGATAGTAGAATTAGCAAGCAATAGTATCGTAATGTAATCTTAAGGGTTAGAGTTATAGCTCTGAAGAACATTGTAAATATCAGTTTCATGTATACACTTCATGGATGGTTCTCTGCATCTTATTTCCCTACAAAGATATGACAAAAGTTCAGACAACTGCTTTATTAATTGGAGACAAACATTATGTATTTGAAGAATTACTGCATGCATTTACTCTTTTAATTGTTTGGTATTCGACTGTAGGGAGCATTAGGTTTGAATAGACAGTTAAAAAAGTACATTGATTTGTTCCTTTGGTTATTCTTGTAGTTGAGTTGCTGTCTCATTGGCATATACCCACATCTCTTCAAACAGCGTAAGCTCCATGTAATGATCTTAAAAAAGGTTCATGCGAAAGCTTAAATCAAAAAGGTTATTGTGTATAAATTAAGTGCTTTATTTCTTCCAATTAAAGACATTATAGAAATGCATTGAACAAAGTTAAAACATTATATTTTTCTTAAAAATATGTTTAAATAAAAAAGTTAAGACTTAAATCATACTTAATGTTTTTTATGGAAACTTAAGACAAGACCATATACATATACATTAGTTTCTTAAAGCCTTACAATTTCAGCTTTTAAAGTCTTGAGGCATGGAAAGTCTTCTGTCCTTTGACAAATGCAATTATTCTCCTTTAGTTGTCCATAGAACCATGGTAAATTTTGCAACTCCATCATGTAAAAAAGAAGTGCTAGAAAATACAATAATTGAATAATCATTAGTTAAAAACTATTAAATTTTATGAGTAACAATTTATCATTATAAAAGGTATACAATGACCAATGTCTCTAGATCTTTTTTAATTTGCAGGGTTGCAAAATAATGAATAATAGCTCACAGCCATAATATTGATCTAGCAATTATGAATAAATGAAATTATATTCACTCATTGCCAATTATGGTTGTGGTTAGAACAAAATAAAGATTACTACGGTAACCTATCTTTAATTGATAAGATCATCATAATATCTGGCAATTTTCTATGATCTGAAATACCAAAAAATCACTGACCAGTGAGTTGTGGAATGCATGCTTGCAGACAATATAGTTCTTGAAAATATTTGTCCCTGTTGGTCCTACAAGAAAACCTGCTGGTCCTCACTATAATGATCTATAATTTCTATTAAAAAAATAAGCAAAGTGATATATCAGTCCTTTAAAATATTTGATTGTCAAATCTGGGGACCACCAATTTATAGAGGATTCTGTGCTTGATCACATTATGAATGATTAAATCAGCTTGTAAATGAAAGAAACTACATGTACATTTTGTTTTGGAAATTCTATTGGTTATTTCAAAGTCAGTTTAAAATAAACAATTATAGATTCATCATATCATTTATCAAATAAAGGCAACATGTAGATGTATACCGCCGTTCAAACAATTTCCATATTCAGCACTCATCACTTTGCTACATTCCATTTGTTTTAATTTCTCTCTAAGATTTCCAAAATGATCTGAAATAAATATTTAATCTTTAAATGACAAAATTGTAATTTTAATGATAAAGGAGACTGTAAATAACAAACAGACGTATCTACAAAAAAGTAATGCATGTACTTGAGTATATATGCAGTGTTTTATTTCTTTAAAGGATTATGAAGTATTTGAAAGTATATTTACAAATGCACAAAACTTCAGATATAATTACCTAGCTTTACAAATTTCAGGCATGGTGATTGCTACTTCCTCCGTTTGTTTTTATCTAGTTTTACCGTAAAGGAACGATAACTCTAGAAACAAAATATCTAACTCTTGTGTTTGCATATTTGGACACGCCCTCACATTACTATCATTCGAACCGATTGGATCCAGACTCTACATACATGTATGCATATGGAGCGTCTGGATAATTGAGACCAATCTTTACTTCGATACTGAAATAATATTTAACACTTTGTATGCCCCACTTAGGTGCATTATATTTGTCATTCTGTAGATCCGTTCGTTTGATCGTTTGTCCATCCGTTCGTCCGTCGGTCCGGTTCAGGTTAAATATATTGGTCAAGGTAGTCACGGTCTATTGAAGATAGAAAATTGTAGTGCGAGTGCGGCACCCAACTTAGAATCATATTGAAAACAGTGTGGCTATGGTCATTGATTGACGACCTAAATTATCCCATTGAGTGGGACAGAATATGTGAACGTTTGTCTATAACGACCGCTGCTCACTATGCACTTGTTGAAGACACTTAAACTGTGGGGTCACAAAAGGTTCTCAACACCTAAATAAAGTAATTAGAAAAAATAATCAGAAATAACACGATGTTTTAATTTATATCAATAATATAAATCAAAACATAAAGTTATTCCTGATTCATTTTTCGAATTATTTTAATATTAAAGGCGTTAAGAACCTTTGGTGACCCCCACAGTTTAAATGCTATAATAAGTAAATAGTGAGCAGTGGTCGTTACAGACAAAAGTTCACCTAATCTGTCCCAGTCAATGGGATAATTTGGGTCGACAATCAATGGCCACAGCCACACTGTTTTGAATATGATTCTATGTGTAATGAACACATTCTTCTTCTTATAAACCCTGTTGATTAATTAAGAAACTTTTAAGTGTATGATCCCTTAGGCAAATTGCACATATGTTCAGCTTCCTTTTGTTCATAAGCTCATAAAGCTTGTTTTCCTTTTTATACTTTTCTCGGTGCTTTCAAATATTAAAATTTGATCGTTCTTTGTCATCTGAGAAATCCGGAAAATTGTTCCACACGTACTAAATTATTAAACTGTTATTTTCATCAACATTTATCACTGTGTAGAACGCCACATGCGGGGTGTCGGCTATGTTTGACATGGGGTGGCAATTTCGAAGCGAAGAAAAACTATCAAGATAAGTTCAAGTATAAGAATTTCTTTATTTAGAATTCTTAGTACCATATAATGTACTGCACGGAAGGAACTGAAACACAATCTATTTCCTGCAAGCAAAATCAGTCGTTTTCAGTGCTCTGTTTTCTCAAACACCTCTCCCTAGTTTTCCGTGTTTTCATATGCAAATTTCGGGACAAAACACTTCTTGAGACGACTTCCTCCGCATCATTTATATAGAATTGAATTCCTATTATAGAATTTAACCAAATACTAGCTTCATACTTAAAATTGATTGGTTTTAAATCTAGTTTTTCATCAAATTATAAAGTGTCGCTCGGGGTGTCAGATTTTGCATCTCAAGGGGTAGAGGCTTCCAATAAAAAACGAATAGATTTGCATAAAACTCATGTTAATCGGTTTTCATCTGATACTTTTTAATTCAAACACATCTACTTAATTATGATACCAAATAAAAAAACTGAAAGTACTTCATTTCGCCTGGTTTTTTTTATACGCCCGTCTTTTAGACGGGACGTATTATGGTATACCGTTGTCCGTCCGTCCGTCCGTCCGTCGTCCACACTTCGGACAATAACTCAAAAACACTTTCACCAATTTCCATGAAACTTGAGTGAATTGTTTATATCTATTGACGTAAGCTCCCTTTCGTTTTTTTTTAATTTCAGATTTTAAGTTCTGGATTTATGGGCTTTATTCATAAAAAAGGGGGGATTTTCAACACTTCGGACAATAACTCAAAAAGGCTTTCACCAATGTCCATGAAACTTTGGTGAATTGTTTATATCTATTGATGTAAGCTTCCTTTTACTTTTTATAAATTTCAGATTTTAAGTTTTGGATTTATGGGGCTTTATTCATAAAAAAGGGGGATTTTCAACACTTCGGACAATAACTCAAAAAGGCTTTCACCAATGTCCATGAAACTTTGGTGAATTGTTTATATCTATTTATGTAAGCTCCCTTTCAATTTTTATAAATATCAGATTTTAAGTTTTGGATTTATGGGGCTTTATTCATAAAAAAAAGGGGTGATTTTCAACACTTCGGACAATAACTCAAAAAAGCTTCACCAATGTCCATGAAACTTTGGTGAATTGTTTATATCTAATGATGTAAGCTCCCTTTCAATTTTTATAAATTTCAGATTTTACATTTCCGTGTTATGAATTTTTATGCTTAAAAAAGGGGGGATTTTCCAATTTTGGGACAATAACTAACACTTTCACAAAATTTTATGCAACTTTGATAAATTGTTTATATCTATTGACATACGCTCCCTTTCCATTTTTATAAATTTTAGATTTTACGTTTTCTTAAGTAATGAATTTTTATACTTAAAAAATGGGGACTTTATGAAACTTTTGTGAATATATTAATGTAACATCCCTTTTGATTTGTATATATATTTCTAGTTGATCACATAAATTCATTTAAAGCATAAAAGACAAGTTTAAAGAGCAACGGGCGTATCATGCTCTAAAGCGCAGCCCTTTATTAAGTCATATAAGACATGTGCTTTTGATTTCATATATAGTAAAAAATGACTCAAAATATTTTGTTTTGAAGCTCGAAAATGATTTCTATTCCTTTTCAGCTACTATCATGGTGAGATAAAAAGTCACTGATTTGGCTCAATGCACCGAAACATGGAGGAAAATCATTGAGCCGATCCTCCATATAAAGTTTTACCGAAGCCACCAACAGTCAAACTGTATCATTGGCATCAAAGTTCCTTATCAGATTCCTCTCAAAAGCGTTTGTGCATGCTGCAAAAAACACTCCCTTCGGAACGAAATCGATTACTCTCTCAAATGAAACACTCACCGGCATCTTTATCATCAAATGATAATACATTCAAGGATACCTAAAGACGATAACACTACTATTCTAAACAATTTCAAACAGCGATTGAAAATCTTTAAAAAATTTTGGCTTTTGATTTTCTATCTTTTATCCGAATGGTAAAAGCAAATAAATATCCTTTCGACAATATTTCTCTTCGTCTTTTCTTTTCGTGTGAGCGCGGAATGGGCGATCCCCAAGATGCAGGAATTAATTTTGCAGTTTCAAGCCAAAAGATACTATCAGACCTCATCACCATGGACATTGATATACCAAAGTTTGACCTCTGCTTTATATATCTTGGTTCTAACATTCTCCAGGCGTTCTTTATCCTGTTCAGAATATGTTACGTAATCAGCAAAATGAAGAGTTTATGGTATGTGCTGACGGTTTTGAAGATGAAATAAATTTAAGGAAAGAAAAACACTACCAGAAGACCAAATAAATACAAAAGCAAACATTTATTGGGTATAGACAAGTTTTTGGAACTTTTTCTTTGTAAAAGAGCACAAGAGGCGCGTAAAGATTTAGGTCTACGATTGAAAGGCCATAAAGAGCTCGCCATCCGCCAAAAATTTGGTCTAAGTTTGAAGAAATGGCGGTTGACAATTGACATCAATCGAGATTTGTGTTTGTGATCAGTGGATTACAGGCGTCATTGTTTCATCTAACGGAGCTTGGGGAAAATTGCCTTTCTTGTATCAACTCGGTTCTTTCTTTTGCCAGTGACATATTTGGAACACAATCACATCATTTTAATGAAAGGACAGTAGACATCTTGTATCAAAGAAACCATGTCAGCCTTATGGAACATGATGAAATGTTTCAATGTTAGAACCAAGATATCTTAAACAGAAGTCAGACTTTGGGATACTAAGTATCACGGTCCATGGCGATGAAGTCTGATAGTATCTTTTGACTTGGAACTGCAAAATTTATTTCTGCGTCTTGGGGTCGGCCATTCTGCGCTCACATAAGCTTTCTGTAATGTGTTCATTACTTTTTCGTCCACATATTAGGTATAGGAAATCAGCAGCCAAATAATTTTTTCCAAGGTTTTGAATCGCTGTTTAGAAATGGTCAAGAACAGTAGTGTCTTCCTATTCATGTCTTCTGAAGCTGTATTGCCATTGGATGATAAAGATTCCTGTGGGTGTTTCATTGAAGAGAGCAACCAAATTCGTTTTGAAGTGGGTGCTTTTTGCGGTGTGCACAAACGCTTTCGGAAGGAGCATGATGATGAACTTTGATGGAGTTTGACTGTTGGTGGCTTCGGCAAAATCTTATATGGAGGTGCTCTGTGATTTTCCCCCATGTTTCGGTGCATTGAGCCACAGACTTGACTTTTTATCTGACCATGATAGTAACTGAAAGGAATAGAAATCATTTTCGAGCTTGAAAACAAAATATTTTGAGTCATTTTTTACTATTTATGAAATCAACAGCACATGTCTAATATGACTTAAAAGACAGACAAAATGAAGTATTTTTAGTTTTTAATATGTTATCATAATAAAGTAGATTTGTTTGAATTAAAAAGTATCAGATAAAGACAAATTTACATGATTCATTTGCAAATCTGTTAGTTTTTTTTTATTGGAAGCCTCTACCGCTTGAGATGCAAAATCTGACACCCCGAGCGACACTTTATATTTTGATGAAATTATAGTTTAAAAACCAATCAGTTGTAAGTATGAAGCTGGAATTTGGTTAAATTCCATAATAGGAATTCAATTCTATATAAATTATGCGGAGGGAAGTCGTCTAAAGAAGGGTTTTGTCCTGAAATTTGCATATGAAGCTTCAAAATCTGCAACACGAAAAACTAGGGATAGGTGTATGAGAAAACAGAGCACTGAAAACGACTGATGTTGCTTGCAGGAAATAGATTGTGTTTCAGTTCCTTCCGTGCAATACATTATATGTTACTAAGTATTCTAAATAAAAAAAATTTGATACTTGAACTTAATTTGATATTTTTTATCTCGCTTTGAAATTGCCACCCCGTGTCAAACATAGCCGACACCCCGCATGTGGCGTTCTACACGGTGTTTATGCTAGTTTCTAACCAAAATTTATACATGATCGATTATATATATATTTGTGGGTTTTCCCTAATATTTGACAATGTCACAGTTGAAAATGTATAAATAGATAAACTTAAGGAAGTAAGTTTAACACAAAATAGTCAAAAAGAGCAATATTGTAAGTATTTTAAAGATTTTTAATCTTGTTTAAAAAAACTTTGAATGTTCTCATTAAACTGAACTAGGTGTACTTTTTTGAATGATGAATAGTTTCTTTTTTCTACCGGTTAATAATAAAGTGTGTATAAAGGCGTATTGTGTTGATAAAATTATGTCCTTGAATTAAATAATTCGATATGGGCGTTTTTCAATAAAAGTATTAATTTAAGGTGGTACCCAACATCTGAACTAAAATTAATTTGGCTCGTTTAATTTTCTTAAAATTTTGACAAAATATTTACTTTGGCACTTTAACAAAAATATAAAAATTTCAAAAAATTTGAACCAACCGTTTAATCAGAAAAATTACACTGGTTATATAGCAGTCTGACCAAAACTTATTTTGATCCTTGAGAAGCTTATTATATTCCCTTAACAACACAACGTCATTAAAACGTTCTGCTGATTTTACAGGGTTATCTCCCTGTAGTGTTAGGTACTACCTTAAAAAAATGGAAAACCAACTTGTCCAAAATGTTATTTCAATTGTTATTTTGAATACCTCTACTTTAGACCTGTTTGTAAATAAAAAGTGCAATCTTAAATACTCTTTAAAATGATAGTATTTTCATAATTTATGTACTGTTTCGTAGTTGACATTTGTCCACTACGAAACTGCTTCTAAACGCACATCTTATTGCATTTTAAATAATGTCTCCTATAGACATTCCAGTTTGTTTTACTTTATATACTAGGAAGATACATTTTTTTCTGAATTGGAGAACCATTTTTTATCGATAAAGATTAGACAGTAATATATATGAAGGTCCAACTCATGTTACGTAGTGGACATTTTGATGAGTTTCGTAGTTGACAAAACCGTTTCGTGGTGTACAAAAAGTTTCGTGGTTGACATCAATCCTGTTCTATGTTGATAAAAACATACTGAAAATAACATGAAACAAACCCTTGTTATTAATTTTGTTGTGCTCGAATATAATTGAAAAAAGGGTAAAAAACGGCTGCATGGCAGTGGTAGTGTCCACTACGAAACGTTTTTCTCCCATACTTGTTTCGTAGGTGACAGTTTCGTAGTGGACATATTCACATGTTTCATTTTTTTCCCCACGATCCCTATATCGAATAGTAATAAGAATGATACTGAAGGAGATTTGACCCGTTTCGTAGTGGACATTAACAAAAATACGGTATCACTCTGGGCCATTCGATGCGCTCAATTCTTTTTGCCAACAATTAAACTGCCGTTATAAAAGCATCACTTCTTTTGTAAGACTCTAATGTTTATATCTCTTGCAAACATTGATTTTATAGAACTGTTTATTAGCAAAATCAAGGATTTGTATAGTTAGACTGACTACTTGAGAGGCCGTTATACATGTATGACAGAGAGCTGACACTATAAGGTTGTCCTATTAATTCATGCAAAAATTGATGTAAGTGTTCTGATAAGAAACAAAAGTGCATTTAAAGATGTAATGTTATTAGTACAATTAAAAAAAAATTGCGTGCATTGATAATTTATAACACACTGGCTAACGTTTCTTGTATGCCTATATGATTATGATGATTGAAACGGGCTACAGAAACATGCATAGGCAGTTTTATAGGATTTACCAGTGGGCTCCCTCTTTAACAGTACTTGTTCCAAACTTATGATAATGACCAGCCACTGACACGTATATAAAACGCAATGCAATAATTCGTCCTGAAATGTGTGGTCAGTTCTTTTTTGCCACAAAAATGGTTATGCATCTGTTTCCCGAGATTGATGGTTTCCGAAGATGCAAATTCGCATATAGCTATAATGACATAATTTACAAGAATAATTTTTTTTTTTAATTTCTTTGACAATTGACTGAAAATAAAAATTTACAGAAGTTAGCATACAATCACATTGCCAACTGTCGTTATACACATTGCCTAACAATGTTCATCAAATAAAACACTTAAATTATGCTTTTTCGTCAATTGGAACTTGATTGAAAATCAATAATAATTATATTTAAGAATGAATAAAGTCCTTTACCATTACAACATTGTCTATACGTGACAAAAATAAGAACACAACTCGATGCATGTGTACAAAAAAATCACGTTCCGATATCGTAAGTGATGAGTAGAAGTAGTAGTAATAGTGGCGAGTAGCGAAGTCTCGCCGCGAAAGAGATTACGATAAACCGCGAGATTCCAATCCTTCTAACTATACAAATCCTTGGCAAAATTTAATGACTTCGTTACGTAGTGGACTATTTGTCAGGAATGTCAGGGACACACCTTCTAAAATTAAAAATTCTATCAAAAGCTGTTGTGCCAAATCTCAAAACCATTTTTTTTTAATTATTGCTTAAAACTGTACACACTTCTTAGTTAACTTATATTAGTTTAAAAATTTTGGTTATGATTCAATATTTTATTTAAGTGTTATTTTTTTTTTATCAAAATATATTGGCTCTAAACATACTTTTAAATAATTAAAGAACTTATACTTAGCTAAAATAACATTTATTTCTACCTTTTTTTTACAATATATAAAAGTATGAATGTTGAACAGGAGGTCTAGGGACATGCCATTTTGGTTATTTTAAACAATTTAGGAATCAATATCTTATTAATCCCTCTAAAAATAGTATGTTTCTTTGCTTACAAATGTTAATTCTAGTTTTATGTACTGACTGCACAAAAAATTACTTGTAAAGATCAAACACATTTTTTTAAAAGTGGCTGAGACAAGAAATCACGTTTTTATTGAGATTTCAGGAGATCATAGACAAATATATTAAAATCAATATTATATATAAAGTACATCATGATGTGAACTAATAGTATCTTTTGTCGGATTTTATGAAAATACCAGGAATCCACAACAACCCTCCAGAACTAAATAATTACGATTGATAATATTGTCATTTTTTTGTGCTACATGAATACAATAAATGAAACTTCAAATTTAAAAAAAAGTTGAAAATGTTTTATATACTTGAACGGCTAAGTATCAGTTTATCTTTTGAACTGCAAACTTTTTTTCAGACAATTAAGAAATGAATAAAATTTATGTTGATATTTTTTTTACAAAGATTGCTTATGTGAAATTGGAATAGAATAAATAATATAGAGTTGCGTTTTTAAGTCCAGTCAATGATTATATTAAGATGAAATGAGAAAAATAACACAATGAAACGAGTTTTGAAATAGAAATCAAAAAGTCAAAACGGTAGTATATTGGTTTTGCCGAGATTAAAAAAATGATTTGATTATGTATGCATCCACCAATGGTTTTGTTTAATAAATCCAATGCTCAGAGAATTTTTATTTTACGACAAAATATAATTGAAATTGTATTTTCCTCAAGATGATTTCATCTACAATATGATTTGCTATTCGTTCAAGGTTATGGGTTTTTTTCCTTTCTTGGTGGTGTTCTGTGTTGCTCAGTCTTTTGTTTTCTATGTTGTGTTTGGTTAACTGTTGTTTGTCTTTTAATAGTTGCACATATAAATGTCAGTATGTCATCGACTTGTGAGTTTGAATATTTTGTCTCTCTTTTGACGAATAACTAAAGACTGGATATGTCTTGCGAAACTGATGAAAATGAATGTGAAAGTATAAATGATACAAAAAACGGCAAACCTTATTATCCACGAATATATTACTAATTTGAGCTTTCAAAACCTGTTACGCAAGGGAGTGATGCTATGCTTAGAATATCAACTCCGAACAAAACCAGCTGTAAAGTGTTGGCAAAACTACATTTATTTCTTTACTAATAATAAAAGTTAAAACAAATTAGTGGGCTAATGTTGATCCAGTGCCATATAAGTGAGAGGTTTGGTCAGCTAAAACACAAGTTTAATCCACTATTTTCTACTTAATGTTGCGTTCACTTTATGCCGATTATTGCTCCCATTTGAGATCAGACAGCGCTTAGACACGATCAGTAAAAAAGTCGGATTACTATCCTCAATGATCTGGAATGGCATATTATTGCCTTAAGATGGGATCACACATTCACGATTTTTACTGCCATCCTTTTAGGAGCATTTCCGATACAAAATTGTTAAAAATAAAGGCAACAGTAGTATACCGCTGTTCAAAACTCATAAATCCATGGACAAAAAACAAAATCGGGGTAACAAACTAAAACCGAGGGAAACGCATTAAATATGAGAGGAGAACAACGACACAACACCGAAACGCAACACACACAGAAACGGACCAAGCAACAGACAAAACACTACGAGAATAACAAATATAACATCAAAACCAAATACATGAATTTGGTATAGACAAGTACCGTGCCACGTCTTATCTCAATATCTCAAAAATAAGAGAAAACACAAACGACTTAACGTTAAAATGCAACACAAACAGAAACGAACAGTATTATAACAATGGCCATCTTCCCGACTTGGTACAGGACACTTTTAAAGGGGAATAAAAGTGGTGGGTTGAACCTGGTTTTATGGCATGCCAAACCTCGCACTTTAATGGCAAAGTTAAATATAACATTGAAATGACAACATAATATTACAGGACTACAATACAAATAAAAAGGAGAACATATTAGACAAAGAAAAGCATGATTAATAGATAACAAAAAGCATCAGGTTTAAAATTCAATACGCAAAAAACGCGTCTTGTCCACACAAGACTCACCAGTGACGCCCAGATATAATAGATCGAAAGTGAAAAAAGTACAAAGTTGTACAGCACTGAAGATCAAAAGTTGAAAAGGTTTTGCCAAATACGGCATTGTTTGTATGCCCGGGATAAGAACATTCTTATTATATAGAACAATTCATGCTATTGCAAACAGTAAATTTTATCAAATTAATATGAAAGAGATATACATAATGAAACTGAAGTATTAACTAATTACAGAAAACTAAACCCGAATACATAACGCCTAGATTGCCAAATACGGCATTGTTTTTATGCCCGGGATAAGAACACTTTTATATAGAACGATTCATGCTATTGCAAACAGTAAATTTTAACAAATGAATGTGAAAGATATATTCAAAATGAAACTGAAGTATTAACTTATTACAGAAAACTAAACCCGAATACATGATGCCAAGTTCAATACAGCATAGACACACCCGAATCAGTCCAGGCGTCAACGCAATTAAAAAAATGACGTCACATACGATGGCGAAAAGGCAAACGTTATGCCACATTTGAATTTATGAAATTT
The DNA here is from genome assembly GCF_036588685.1 of Mytilus trossulus. Taxonomy (NCBI): domain Eukaryota; kingdom Metazoa; phylum Mollusca; class Bivalvia; order Mytilida; family Mytilidae; genus Mytilus; species Mytilus trossulus. The sequence continues at coordinate 972,315 of NW_026963311.1, forward strand.
AGAAACAGCATTTAAAAGTCTGATAAAGATTTTGTAAATCGTGGCTGGAGATTGAAACTTTTATAATTTGTAAAACATTTATCTAATCACGACAACAATCAGATATTATTAAGGAAGCGTCCAAATTCAGCCGTTTTCATTTGAACTTGTCCCAATTATCCTGTTCTCAATCCGATTCTAATCCAATTTGCATCTTCTCCATGGTTAAAAACGACCGAATATATCCCGACAGCGTCCCGATTCTGCCGACTGGGCTTCGACAGTGAACCAAGGTTGATGGAAGATATCCGTTAGAAAACTGTCACCATATCTAGGATGAGCAGGTACTGTCGAAACGTAATTCTATCACAGTATGCTGTACCGCATTGTAAAAGGCTTTCCGGATTCAATCGTATCGGGACTCAGACGATGTTATTATTGCCGCATTTCATATTAATAACGGTACTGTTCCGGAACTGTTTCGTCAAAGACGGTTCACATTCGGGATACATTCTGGACTCAATCGGCAAAACATTAGCAATTAAAAATCTCTCCAGATCATGCCCGTTCCTCAGGACATCGTCCAGAAAACACAGAACATTGTTACGATTTTGATCCGATACAGCAGAATCTGTCACAACATAATCACAATTGTAATCCGACTAGACAAATTAAAATCGGATGAGTTTTCCCGAATACTATGGGACGCACCTAGCTGTCGGGGTGCTTGACCGACCTCTTCGATCCGTAGGAATCTGTTACGAACGTTCACTACAGCGTTCAGACAATAAAAGAAAATTCCAGATCATTAAGGATAGTAATCCGAATTTTTACTTTTCGTATCTTAGCGCTGTCTGATCTCAAACAGGAGCACAAATCGGCACTTTGTGAACCAAGCATTAACGCTGGAGTATACGTTCGTATCGAAGAGGTCGAATTTGCACCCCGACAATTAGGTGCGTCCCGTAATATTCGGGAAAACTCATGCGATTTTGTCTAGTATTACAATCGTGATTATGTCGTGACACATTCTGCTGTATAGGATCAAATTATCAATTACAGAACTATTAAAGATATATGATATAAAAAAAAACTATTTGATACAATGCATACAAGTAGAATAATAGACGTGACTATAAAATCATAGATTTCCCTTTATTAACTGACATAAATAGATTAGACCTAATGCAGTTAAATCAACATATGCAATATACATGATATACCGACGATGCGACGTTGCCTGATACTGCTGTAGTACAGGGGCAAATAAGCAAACAGTCTTATTGACCCAGTAAATAATCTGTGTGGGAACAAGAAAATACTTAAATAAAAAAGGTATTTAATCAGATTCGGCTGTAAAAGCACAATGTTTAACAACTTCAGGTAAGTATTTTTTTTTAAATCCTAAAAATCAGCTTTAGTAGATTGCAAATTGCTATGAGTTTTTCAAGTCACTTTAATTTTTATAACATAAATCTACACTTTTGTAAACCATGAATTACATATTTATTAAATGGTTTACACTCTATTTCACTAAACAATAACAAAATTAAAATAAAAGTTACGAAAAAAGGGAAAAGAATTAAAAATTGAAATTCGAGGTTCCATATAGATTCTAACACTGCATCGCGTGTAATAAGATGTTTGTCCACTCGAGACAGGTTATTTTCAAAATTTAAATTGAAAACACGAGGCCTGCCAGCGTTTTAAATATTTAAAATTTAATTGAGAGTATTACACCAAATTCGGGGTAGAATCTGTTTCTCTTATGATTTTTAAACAATATACAGGCACACTTAGTCCGTATATTCAAATGATTTGCAAAAAGATGTGTTCTTTCTAAGTGACGTCATCAGTAATGGTCGCTTATTTCATGCCTTCACATTAGAAAATTCAGAGGAAAGCAAGAAATTCGACGTCACCATCGAGTTTTGACAAATGAAGATTAATTAAAAATAATCAACATGTCGGGAAAAGAATAAATCGTGTTAGCATTTCAGAATGACGTTTTATTACTGAGAAATATGATATTCCCAATTTAAAAAAACAAACGATGAAAGATTGAAACTGATCTTGAATACTCTTTGTTCATCATACATGTAAGTCAAGTTATTCAGCTCTTTTTATGTTCAGTTTACTTATATTTCTTTTCGTTTTGAGATTTCTTTCTATTTCTGTTGCGCAATACTGAGTATTTCGGTTTTCGGACTTTTTATACTGTTTTACGCGCCCTTTTCATTTCATCAAGAATTCACACACCAAACTTGTTCGACAACTTTATTGACAATGTGAGTGACGAAGAAGACCAACGCGATGTTACATGTACTATAAACCGAGATTATGAACCGCCTAATCAAACAGACATGATTTTTTGAAGACGCCTTTTCTTTGTTTTCCTGTCAACTGGATACTGCCAACCGTCTGAACCCTTATTACAGGAACTCCGTTGAAGAAAAAGCTAGTTCTGATCTTTTTCTTCCACCTAGTGCATCATATACAGAAGTATCGTCTAGGAGTAGGAGCACGGCTGGTGGAAAAAGTGTTTACACTTCAAGCGAGTACTTTGGTGGTAAGAAAGGAGCAACCCTATTTTACTACTGCAACGAGAAAGGCCATTAGGCCTAACAATGTACCAGGAAAGTAAGCAGATATCCCCAAGAGAAGCAGGTGCAGTGATTCAGTTAAGTACCAGTTTTATAATTTAAACGTTCAAGATAATGAATATGAAAATTCACTCATAAGATAGAAACCCATTCTATTATGGTAGCCTTTTCGAAAATTTTAATTTTTGAAAGATATTTTAAAAGCAAACAATTTTGTTCTCAATGTTATTCCTAAAGGCTATTTAATACTTTTTTATAAAAAATAATTCTGCTTTTAAGCATTCAGTATTCGTGGAGCGTAACGGGTAATTAGTAAGCTTATAGAAACGCGGGCAATTATTGAATGCCAAGATCAGATTCCTTTTTTTTTTGGTTATAACTCATCGACATATTGGATATTGTGGATATTTCAGAACACAACTAAATATCTTAAAAATTTCAGCTTTCACATTTAAATTATCTACAGCAGCACGAGTTTTCAAAAGTTTTACGTCCTGTTGTCAAGCATTTTCGTTTGCAGGGCCTAACGAATTATATTATACATTGACGATGGCTGGGGAGTAGAGTATAATGCACAATCTTTTAAATGTTATCTGATATCTTGTTGCTATATTTTATATCCGCAGGTTTATTTGGTTTGTTTTTGTTACCCAAGAGAAAGGCGTTTGGAAGCTTCTCAAAAATTAACTTTGCTTGGTCTTGAATGTGATATGCATAATTATATTCCGGATCTTCCTTTACACTAATATTTTTTATTATTTGTTTTAAATTCAGCATCTATCCAGAAATAGATTGACCTAGACATTAATATGAACTTGCCGATGTTTACATTTTTTTTTCTTTGATGATTGGTTTGTATCCAATTTGTATTTTAATTATTTTGATAAAGTGTGCGGTCCATACACGTGTGACCTGTTTGCAGACAAACTTTAACTGTTAAATTGCACCATCTTTAAAATTAATTAGATCAATTTCACATATACTTACCTGTAAAGGTCAAGGCACTTTGCTCGTACCGAAATGGACATCATCAACTGTGTGGCCTTTATTGTGGTCATTTACAATGTAATTGTAATAATTAGGTTTAAATACTTCGTGAAAAATTTAATCGAGTACGCCAAACCCAGCAGGTTGTTTCCAAAAGGCTCTTTTAACAGAATTTCGTTGCTGAGAAATTATTATTTAATATTTCATTCTGAGGTTAGATTTCAGAAGCTGAGGGCAATTATATATTTATTTTCCGGTGATGGGAGTTTTTGGTTTTTTTTTCATTGTAACTACCCGTGGTTATTGCGACTTTTAACCTGTTATAGGTGTTTATAATCGAACAGATAATTTCCCGTGATAGGATTTTGTTTATTTCCCCGTGATAGGATTCTATTTATATTTTGTGATGGCATTTTGTTTACGTTCATGTGCTGGGATTTTGTTTATTTTCCTGTGATGGAACTCTATTTATCTCCTGTGGTGGCATTTTGTTTATTTTCCCGTGATGGGACTCTATTTATATCCTGTGATGTGATTTTGTTTATTTAGACATTGTAATTACCCGTGATGGGAGTTTATTTACACATTGTAATTGCCCGTGATGGGATATTATTTAGACATTATAATTTCCCGTGATGGGAGTTTATTTAGACATTGTAATTTTCCGTGATGAGAGTTTATTTAGACATTGTAATTACCCGTGATGGGAGTTTATTTACACATTTTAATTGCCCGTGATGGGATATTATTTAGACATTATACTTTCCCGTGATGGGAGTGTATTTAGACATTGTAAATGCCCGTGATAGGAGATTATTTAGTCATTATAATTTCCCGTGATGGGGGTTTACTTAGACATTGTAACTACCCGTGATGGGATTTTATTTAGACATTGTAATTACCCGTAATGGGAGTTTATTTAGACATTTTAAATACCCGTGATGGGAGTTTATTAAGACATTGTAATTGCTTGTGATGGGAGTGTATTTAGACATTGTAATTACCCGTGATGGGAGATATTTAGATATTGAAATTTCCCGTGATGGGAGTTTATTTAGACATTGTAATTACCCGTGATTGGAGATTTTTTAGTCATTATAATTTCCCGAGATGGGAGTTTACATAGACATTGTAATTACCCGTGATGGGATTTTATTTATACATTGTAATTACCCGTGATGGGAGTATATTTAGACATTTTAATTACCCGTGATGGGAGTTTATTAAGACATTGTAATTGCTTGTGATGGGAGTGTATTTAGACATTGTAATTACCCGTGATGGGAGATATTTAGATATTGAAATTTCCCGTGATGGTTATTTATTTAGGAATTATAATTACCCGTGATGGGAGGTTATGAAGACATTGTAATTGCCCGTGATTGGAGTTTATTTAGACATTGTAATTACTCGTAATTGGAGATATTGAAATTTCCCGTGATGGGAGTTTAACAGTCTCCGGGACAAGTTTGCAATTCCGCTGAGTGCAAAAGTTGTCACCTTAATTTTTGGAGTTAAGTCAAAACAAAGTTGATAACTTGGTTGGTATTGGTTCCCTGATATTTGTCCTAAAAAAATTTGGCTCTAGCACCACTGTTGAAAAAGTTATGCCCCTTTTTTCAACAATTTCCTCAGAGGAAAAGTACTTTTCCTCAAGGGAAATCAAATTTCCCTGAAGGAAAAAGATTTTTCCTCAAGGGAAATTGTTTTTTCCTCAAGGGAAAAAGATTTCCCTTAGGGAATTTGCTGCATAATTATTTCCTTTGAGGAAATTCTATTTCCTTAAAGGAAATTCTATTTCCTTATAGGAAATTCTTTTTCCTTAGAGGAAATTCTTTTTCCTTAGAGGAAATTCTTTTTCCTTTGAGGAAATTTGCAGCTTCAAATTTTCCTTTGAGGAAATACTTTTTCCTGTGAGGAAATTTGTAGCTTCACATTTTCCTTTGAGGAAATACTTTTTCCTGTGAGGAAATTTTTGACAAACACTTTTCCTTGGAGGAAAATTCAAGACAACAAATTTCCTCTGAGGAAATCATTGTTCTTCAAATTTCCTCTAAGGAAATTTCTGAACATCAAATTTCCCTTAAGGAAATGTTTTTCCTTATTTTTACTTGTTAAACATTTCTTCACTACACCATGTATACAAACAGTATGAATATAATTATTAAAAGACTGTAGAATTGATGCAAATGATATTTAAAACTTTAATAAATGTTTGACTCAAAATTTTAACGACATTGAAAATAATACAGTCTGACTGTTTAGATCTAGGTATTGTTTATACTTTTTATATAAATTTAACTTTGATTTATATTTTTTTGGAGCAAATGCTTCTGTTTTCTTTGTAATTGTTTCAATGCGATACAATAATAAGCAACCAATTTGAATGTCATTATATCATTTGTGGTGTTCTAAAAAAAATATTTATATATTTGCAGATTAAATAATAAAATAAACACTTTTCGTGTTATTTTAAATTAGAATTTCTTCTGTTTCAGCTTGTGTACAGTTATTCAATCCACTATGTAAGAATTCAGTGAATACATTATTCCATTCACTAAACAATTCCCTTCAATTCTAAGAGAAATCATTTTTGCAAATTGTTCTTCAATGATCTTCTTCTGTATATTTGATATGAGGGAGCGATGTAAATGAGTGGATAAAACTGGTGTTCCTTTTTTCAACAACAAAATAGTATGTGTTCTGCATTCTCCTTTCTTTTGATTAAGATATGTTGTTGCTTTTATGCAATAGTGTTTTTGGGTATCTATGATAGAACTCCATTTTGTTTTATATGGTCATTATCACATGTTGAAATTTCCTATTTCTTTTTTGCAGGAAAGCACACATTCCATTTCAAATTAATCCAATTATGCACTATGTAAATAAATTTCAACTTTAAGTTTCCTCTTCAGTAATGACCTATTGATCATGAAAACCGAGATGTCTGATCACCTATAAATACACAAAAAAAGCAAATAAAATGTTATAAATGGAGAGAGAAACAGCAATAAATGTTTTTCATGTGTATCATGATGTAGACTAGAAAGTATAAAATGCAAGATAAAGTATTCACAAAAAATTAGTTGATTTACAGTAGTCAAGTCCATGTTTGCAGGAAATTTACATCATTGGTTGTCTGGTGGAGAGTTGTCTTATTGGTAATCATACCACATCTTATTTTTATATAACCTTGCCATATTCCTATTGTGCCTGTCCAAAGTTCAGAGCCTGTAGCTTTTATCAGTTTAGTCTGACACTAAAATTTAGTGGTTGTTGTTGTTGTTGTTTCATACCGGTCATATTTATTTTTTGTAATTTATTTTGTTATAAACTAGGCAATTAGCATGATTAGTTTCATTTACAGTTTGAATTGTTTCAATGTTTCATCTTTAGGTCTTTTATACTTTGACTATAGTATAGGGTATTGATTTTCTCATTATTGAAGGTCGTAACAGGCCTACAATTTCTTTCTCAAAGCCATGATAGTTTTCATATTTAATATACCACATCTTTGAATTTTTATAGTAATCATGATACTAGTAATCATCTTTCAAGTTCAATAACTTTTTAAAATTAAAAGGTGCCTTACCATTTAGGTTAAGTTGGCTTCTGCAAATTTTACATTGCCTATCATTTCTGCTGTATATTATTTCTCTGTATCTTCTATAGTTCTTGTCCTATACATAAAAGAGTAAAAGTTGAATGACATCTTGCATCAATATTTTTTCTGTTTAATGTACATTTATATGTATATTAATGTGTGTTTAATAAAAATCTAAACCATGAGTGCTTGATAAGCTTCTTGCCCTTATAGTTGGTTTGTAAGCTTTAAATGAATTTTATTGATCGACGAAAAAACTATGAGCACTGCGCAAATAAGACCCCTGCCCTCCAAAAAAAACAAAACATGCACAAACAGTGGTATTCATTGACATAAAACATGTATATAATTTGGCTCAATTTATAGATCTCTCAAGTGACTATAAGTTTAAGGCTGCGATTTTTTTAACAAATACATTTATAAAACCTTTGAAAGATTTTGAAAATGGACAAATTTTAAATAACTTTGCAACAACTAAAGTTCCTTAACTCTGCATCTTATAAAAAAATATACATGATAAATAGGGAATGATACTCCAGCTTGCATATTATTCAAAGTTTTAAAGGAACATAACTGAAGAACGGTAAAAGTTTTACTACAAAAATTTGAAATTGATCTGATTAAAATTGTGATAAAAAGTATTGTTTTAAAGTTTAATAAAATTTGGTTGAGGGAAACTTAAGTTAGAAGGCTGAAACAATTTTTTCCATTTTTAAAGAACATAACTATAGAATTTAGTAAAAGAGACACTACCAAAATTCAAACTTAATCTGTATTTTGTGGTTATAAGCATTGTGTATTGATTTCATAACATTTGGTTGAGACAAACTAAAGTTTAGAAAACAGGAAACCAAAAATTCAGCATATTTTCCCCATTTCTAAAGGGGCATAACTCTGATACTCTAGTACAGTAACACTGACATCACCAAAATTCAAACTTGATCTGAGTATTGTGATAACAAGCTTTTGTAAAAGTTTAATTGAATTTGTTTGAGGCAAACTAAAGTAATGTAAGAGAACAAAAAACAACTTTGGGACAGACGGACAAACGATCAAGTGTTAAACATTATGCCCCCTCCACTTTGGGTCATAATAATAAAAAGGGTGTTTATGTCAAGATATAAAAACAATTCACCAAAGTTTCATAAAAATTTGTGAAAGCATTCTTAAAACTATCCTAATCCCAAGTCATGATAGTACAATGACATAAATCAGATTTTTTTTTAAATTCAAAGGAAAATTATCATGTTTATGTTATACAAAAATAATTCACCAAGTTTCATTAAAATTGCTCAAAGCATTATTAATAGTATACGTACTGGAAAATCCCCCCTTTTATGAATAAAATCCCTAACTTTAAATTAAAAAATTTAAAATCCCTAAAAATTAAAAAGGACCTTAATTATCATGATAAATGTGTGACTTGTTATTTAACATAACAAAAAAACCAAAGGCAATGAAAGAGAAACTGACAATGCCAAGGCAAAACATAAGGTGCAGAAAAGAAAAACAAAACAAAACAAAACACTAAGCAACACCAAAAAACTAGTGTTGAATTTATGTGCTCAGTCAGTCAGTGAGAGTTGGCAGATCCTGACCTACTATATCTATGCTTAAAAACATAAAAATCATATAGTTCTAAACATATTTTGTTAATTTATACTTTATTAACAAGTGAAACTGCGAGCTACTGCTCACTGATGATACCCCCGCCGCAAGTGGATAATATAAATAGTGTAAAAATATGCAAGTGTTCAGTAAACAGGAAGTTGTCGAGTGATGAATCTGAAAACGCATCACACGGTATAGCTGACTTATATAAATCCTAAAACCAAATTTAAGAAATCCTTGTATTGTAGTTCCTGAGAAAAATGTGACGAAAATTTTCAACTTGGCTATCATGTGTAAAATCATACAAGTGTTCGGTTAACAGGAAGTTGACAAGTGATCAATCTGAAAACGCATCACACAGTATAAATGACTTAGATAAACCCTGAAACCAAATTTCAGAAATCCTTGTATTGTACGTAGTTCCAGCGAAAAATGCGAAGAAAAATATTCATGGGACGGACTGACTGACTGACGGACGGACGGACTGACAGACAGAGGTAAAACAGTATACCCCCCTTTTTTGAAAGCGGGGGTATAAAAGTTGTCATAAATAGCATAGACACCTTTGAGTTTTGAGAACCACATGTGTTAATTGTGCGAGTATAATCATTGATAATCATGCACAAGATTGACTTTTTAAAAAAAAGCCTATATATTGAAATTTTCTGAAAATATTGCATGCATTTATTAATATGACCAATTTCAAGAAATGCACAAAGATGCGAGATGATTTATATAATTGTAATTTCAGGAATTTACAGTAAAGGCTTTTATCCCCACTGCATTTTGCACTTTTTCTTATTCAGGAGCCAGAAGTTATGGCCTTTGTGACCTTTGTATGATTTTTATTTTAGTTTCTTTTTTTTTGTATTGAAAAGTTTAGTATGACGTCCATTATCACTCAACTAGTATACATGTACATTTTTGTTTAATGGCAAGCTTAAGCATGCCTCACAGGCACGGATCCAGGGGGCTGAGGGTTGGACATGTTGGAACCCCCCCTTTCTCTACTGGACGATCAATGCATTTGAATGGGGACATGTAGTTTAACCCCCCCCCCCCCAAATTTGTCCTGGGTTAGGAACCCCCTTTATATGACTCAGGATCCACCCAAGTCTCATGTTTTGGGATTTTCTCGTTGCAATGAAGACCCATTGGTGACCTATGGCTGTTATCTGCTCTTTGGTCATGTTGTTATCTCTTTGATACATTCCCCATTTCCATTTCAATTTTCTTTTCAGTTCTATTATAAATATTAGAAACGAGTTTGGCGCGTTTACAAAAATATAATTGTCTGTGCTGACAGGGGAGTATGTGTGCATACCAATATTTAAATTTTCTAGGCCTTCTTTTTGAATATTTTGTGCATTTCTTGGTAAAATACTGTCAGACCTCGAGTGCTGTTGTTTTACAAAAACGGTTAAGTAATGTAGGGGAAAGAAACGAACTAAAAAGAACCAAAATAAGCCACAACTAATGGGGGTCTCATTGGGGGGGAAGCAAGTTAACTCGTACCAACGGAAACTCGTACCATGTTAACTCGTACCAAAAAAAGTTAACTCGTACCAACGTAAAGTCGTACCACTGGGAAGTCGTACCATTAAAAATGGATTAAAAAATATGAATGTTTTGTGGTGTTTTTTCTTTCTAAACTTAATACAAAGAAGTTGAATTACTGAAGTTTTATACTGGATTGTGATGAAAACTTGAAAAAAAGACGTTTTTTTTTAATTAATACACTAATATAATTTCTTCATTACCTTAATACCCTGCTAATTAATATATGATATTCCTTTGTAATTTCCCATGTCCCGCTAAACTTCATTTCGCTTTTTCACGGCACAACAAAAAATACGCCTCGACAATCCCGAGTCCCGCTCAGACCCCCTTATACATACATAATGAATAGTTTACTATGTAGTCAGTAGTCGGGGCAAATACACGTGTATATACTTTTAGACGACCTTAGATTCATTTCACAGCGAAAATACTCATTAATATTGAACATTTTAGATCACTTCACATTTAGATTTTATAACTTTTAAAATGAAGACCATATAGATTGAAGATCATCTAATCTGAGACTACTATAACACATATATGTGTTATAGTAGTCTCAGATTTAATTGAAAGATGATAATTTCTCAATGAGCAACTGTAACCAGGTACTGCATTTTTTTTTTGCATGCGTCAAGAAACAGTTAAAAGTTAAACTTCTCATCTGGACTTTTTAATTAGTCTGTATACCGGACCTCTTCTCTATTTTGGGATTGAAAAAAAATCTAAAGTTAAAAATGCGGTTTTGAGCCTATTTCTTCTTTTTAATTTGGTAACACGTTAAGCCATTAGTGACACTAATATGGTATATTACCAATAATAAGGCCATATATTTCGGTGTGTAGAAATACTGCAAAAGACTTCTTAGTGCACTAAGAAGAAAGTTTTTGCATTAAGGACACTAAAACGATGTTTTAAGATCACAGCGAGCATGAATATAAGAGGGTATGATTAAAAACCTCATATCTATAAAGTAAGGTATCAATAGATTTTGTAATTTTGAAGTTAAATGACTTTTTAATAAACGCGTGCCACTCGCCACGTGACCAACGGTTTATTGCAGATTCCCGAATCATCATGTTCAATCAACCTAATCCAATAAACAATTGTCTTTTGATCGTTACTTATTGATTAATCAATGGTTGTTAACCTAACGCTTTAGCGTGGTATAATTTCAAGTTTATGAAAGAAAAATAAAAAATAAATTTTGTGTTTTAAAACTTTGCCTTTGTTATATATATTTAGTTTTTAAGGAAATTGCTAACCAAGCTTTTTTTTTAATGAACAAACTCTATTATTAATATACAAATTGAGAAACAAAGGCTTTTGATATTTTATTTCCTTACTAACAACACAAGAGTTTACATACTATCATTATTCCTTGAAAGACATTTGAGAGTATGTGGTGTCCATGGGGTTCTTCAAAATCCGATTACAGAAGTAATATAGAAAAACTCCAAGAGGTAAAATTATTTTTTTGTTTTAAAAAGAGAATTATAGAATAAATCATAACTGTCTTCTATGAACGATAACTTTAAACTGGTGTCAATGCTTTTTTTTTTAACAATTCATCTTTATTTCAACAATTGAAGATGAATACCATTTTATTTTATAATGTAATAAGCACTATGGGCAAGCGCGGATTCAGAGCTTGAAGTGGGGGTTTGGAGGGAGGGGTTATGTGAGAAATGTTTAGAACACCAGAGAAGTTTTCTTGTTATACCAAACCATATGTTTTTCAATAAATGGCACACTTTTTGTTCATCCGGCATATGGTTACTCTAAATAAACTTTTAAGTGTATATATATAATTCTATAAGTTTAATTATTTAATCGAAATATTGATAAATGGCATAGTTCCTGACATTAGAAAAATGAATGAAGTATTGGCAACCAAATATCAATCCTCACTTTTCCGTGAAGTGTTCACAATTATTTGTCTTTTTAAAATTAAAGGATGAAAAAATCCCAAACTGAAAAGAGTTGAAAATACGGTATTACTTTAGAAGTAAAAAAATATAGCAGACAGAATAAATACGACAGAAACAAACAAATGAAAAAAAATAGAGAACAATTTGAAATACCATATACTAGTACATCTTTATCAGTATACTAGCAGATTATTCATGGTTCAAGGTTGAGCGAACATGAATTTCTACCGATTATACTAAAGGTGACAATCAACTTTTTGAGGTACGTGTCGAGAAAACATTATAGAAAAGATATAATTTAAAATTATGAAAGGAGTAGGTCCGGTTAGGACCGATTTTGGCCTCAAATTTCAGGTTCATCTGACGAAAGATTTTGACCACTTTTGAAACACTTAAGTGTCTATTTTATTTGATTCATTAGTGTATGTGGAAGATTTTCACTGATTTTGTCATTAAAAACGATCCGATTCAAGCTCAAATATGAAAAATCCCGCAAATATGCCGGAAAATGTCACTTTTCAGATGGTTTTTGCCATTTTGCATGACTTTATGGTGCCAGTACCCGATATATGTGCCATGCACGTATTGTCAAAAAAAGCCCATATTTATGAAGCTGAAGCATTCTACTGTCCAAAAAATAACTAAAAGTTTACTTTTAACAATTTTGTAAAGCTGCTATATTTTGGGGCCTAAAAGGTGTCTTACCGGACCTTCTCCTTTTACAAAGTCTATTTCTATATGCCATATCCTTTGTGACAGTTGTATCATTCCATCAGGTCCTTAGTGCACATTTTTGTTCTTAGTGCACTAAGGAGGTCCTTTGCGGTGTTTCTACGGACCCCATATATTTGAAGCTGTTCAAAATTATGTACATTATAGGTACGTGTATCAGATCGGACAATTATTGTCATATATATAAAAAGAATTACTGTATAAGTTATCTAGTATGAAATATGTCCACTGCACCGACCGTGCAAGGGCTATATATATTATCTCATGTATATAACCAGTCAATATTAAAAAAAAGATGTGGTATGATTGCCAATGAGACAACTATCCACAACAGACCAAAATGACACAAACATCAACAACTATAGGTCACACAAGGTTGTTAAAAACTTCCATTTGTTGTTGTCCACTGAAAATAAGCTCATAAAAACACGAATCCCCGTTTACTCCATTTCACCTTTATTTGTTAATATTTCTTTATCTTTTTCTTTTGATTTTATCATATCTTTTTTTGTGAAATATTTTGTGTGGTCGGCGAACATGAAATTGCCTCCGATGCTACAAAGAAAATTTGTTTAATGTCATCTGTTGCAATATATGCTAAGTACTACACGTGGACAGGATGTTCCCCAGAAAATAAGTTATACACACCCCGATATAACCCCGAGGGCACACGCTACTGTCATATGGAAAATTACTGGGTCACCTGTAAGATGGTAATCAGCCATGCAACTAATTAGGTTACTGACCATGTCACTTCAATTTAAAAAGTTTATCGTTAGATATCAAAATGATAAATTCATTTTTAATCAAAAATTTAAGAACTAAAAGATTTATCATTATAATGAAGTGAAATAATTCAACCAAACTCGTATAAAGATTATATACATATTTATTTAATCTATGCCGGAAAGAATTGAAAAACTGTATTTATAATTTTTAATTTGTTTTATAGACATCTGACAAGACAAGACAAGACAAGACAAGACAAATACTTTATTAGAGTCTCACCTCAAAATTGACATACATTTATACATTTATAAAATTACAGTAATATTTAAAACAACATGAGCCACTCTAAAAAGAGTTATGAGAGACAATAAAATTTCTACAAAACACATTATTATCTACAATTATATAAAATACCTTTTCTTTTTAATAATACATCATAGCAGATTTTGGCTAAAAAGTAACACACATTTTCATCAGTGAATAAAAATTTGAATTTATCATCATCAGACAAATTAACAAAATCACAATTAAAAGAGCTAGCATGTCTAAATAAAATAGCTCGTAAATCTGCATATACTGGGCAGTTAATTAAGACATGTTTCTCATCTTCAATAATGTTATTTTTCTTACATTGCTCATAAAAACATAATCTATTATCAACCATAATGCCTTCATATCGGCCAGTTTCTATTCTCAGAGGTGCAACACCACATCTAAATTTAGCATATGCACTCTTATATTTTCCAGGCATATTAATACATAAATATTTTTCTCTATTAAACATCTATACGTTCGCAATTTACTTCTTTCATTGTACATTAAGTCAGAGTATAGAAAAGATATAATTTAAAATTATGAAAGGAGTAGGTCCGGTTAGGACCGATTTTGGCCTCAAATTTCAGGTTCATCTGACGAAAGATTTTGACCACTTTTGAAACACTTAAGTGTCTATTTTATTTGATTCATTAGTGTATGTGGAAGATTTTCACTGATTTTGTCATTAAAAACGATCCGATTCAAGCTCAAATATGAAAAATCCCGCAAATATGCCGGAAAATGTCACTTTTCAGATGGTTTTTGCCATTTTGCATGACTTTATGGTGCCAGTACCCGATATATGTGCCATGCACGTATTGTCAAAAAAAGCCCATATTTATGAAGCTGAAGCATTCTACTGTCCAAAAAATAACTAAAAGTTTACTTTTAACAATTTTGTAAAGCTGCTATATTTTGGGGCCTAAAAGGTGTCTTACCGGACCTTCTCCTTTTACAAAGTCTATTTCTATATGCCATATCCTTTGTGACAGTTGTATCATTCCATCAGGTCCTTAGTGCACATTTTTGTTCTTAGTGCACTAAGGAGGTCCTTTGCGGTGTTTCTACGGACCCCATATATTTGAAGCTGTTCAAAATTATGTACATTATAGGTACGTGTATCAGATCGGACAATTATTGTCATATATATAAAAAGAATTACTGTATAAGTTATCTAGTATGAAATATGTCCACTGCACCGACCGTGCAAGGGCTATATATATTATCTCATGTATATAACCAGTCAATATTAAAAAAAAGATGTGGTATGATTGCCAATGAGACAACTATCCACAACAGACCAAAATGACACAAACATCAACAACTATAGGTCACACAAGGTTGTTAAAAACTTCCATTTGTTGTTGTCCACTGAAAATAAGCTCATAAAAACACGAATCCCCGTTTACTCCATTTCACCTTTATTTGTTAATATTTCTTTATCTTTTTCTTTTGATTTTATCATATCTTTTTTTGTGAAATATTTTGTGTGGTCGGCGAACATGAAATTGCCTCCGATGCTACAAAGAAAATTTGTTTAATGTCATCTGTTGCAATATATGCTAAGTACTACACGTGGACAGGATGTTCCCCAGAAAATAAGTTATACACACCCCGATATAACCCCGAGGGCACACGCTACTGTCATATGGAAAATTACTGGGTCACCTGTAAGATGGTAATCAGCCATGCAACTAATTAGGTTACTGACCATGTCACTTCAATTTAAAAAGTTTATCGTTAGATATCAAAATGATAAATTCATTTTTAATCAAAAATTTAAGAACTAAAAGATTTATCATTATAATGAAGTGAAATAATTCAACCAAACTCGTATAAAGATTATATACATATTTATTTAATCTATGCCGGAAAGAATTGAAAAACTGTATTTATAATTTTTAATTTGTTTTATAGACATCTGACAAGACAAGACAAGACAAGACAAGACAAATACTTTATTAGAGTCTCACCTCAAAATTGACATACATTTATACATTTATAAAATTACAGTAATATTTAAAACAACATGAGCCACTCTAAAAAGAGTTATGAGAGACAATAAAATTTCTACAAAACACATTATTATCTACAATTATATAAAATACCTTTTCTTTTTAATAATACATCATAGCAGATTTTGGCTAAAAAGTAACACACATTTTCATCAGTGAATAAAAATTTGAATTTATCATCATCAGACAAATTAACAAAATCACAATTAAAAGAGCTAGCATGTCTAAATAAAATAGCTCGTAAATCTGCATATACTGGGCAGTTAATTAAGACATGTTTCTCATCTTCAATAATGTTATTTTTCTTACATTGCTCATAAAAACATAATCTATTATCAACCATAATGCCTTCATATCGGCCAGTTTCTATTCTCAGAGGTGCAACACCACATCTAAATTTAGCATATGCACTCTTATATTTTCCAGGCATATTAATACATAAATATTTTTCTCTATTAAACATCTATACGTTCGCAATTTACTTCTTTCATTGTACATTAAGTCAGAGTACCACTTCTCTTTATATCTACAAAAATTTTCCTTTTCAATTTGTTTAATTGTAGTTTTATCAATAGAAAAATCAGTATTACATAAAAACTCCATATCCATTTCTTTAAATTTCACATTGACTCTATAATTCCAATTTTTAAATTTACTATTACAGCATCTATTGCCCCATAAGAAAACCTTTTTATTAACTCTACAATGAGACATTTTAGTAAGTCTCGACCATAATCTAAAAATACATGTCCACTGAGATATAATACTGGGCATCCAACCCATATCTCCATATAAGGCTAAGTTAGGGGTGTATTTACCCACACCCATAAAAAATCTCATTGCTCTATTTTTTACAGCATTAATACAAGAAAAATCCTGGTGACCCCAAATTGAGGCACCGTATTCGATTACAGACATAACAAGTGTATCAAAAAGTTTTGTAAATGTATCAAATTGAAAACCTCCATTAGCTTTACATCTGTGTAGGTCTCATGAAATGGAACTCACGCATGCCTAATTAAGATTTTTAAATTTATTGAAAAATGTAACAAAAATTTAGGTTTGATATTAAATTAAAGTTACCTTTCCGCGCTGTAATTTATTTGATATGACATGAATCAAGCAAATTGTTTGAGGGATTTATGGGTTTGTCCATACAACGTATAAAAAAAGAAGTGTATGTTATTATAGTATTTCACATGCCTTGTTTTCGCCTTAAAGCTCATTATTCAGAGTGTTTCAGACAAGATGATGAAAATAACGTGCAAGATACTTTTTTCGATAATCGTGAAGAGACAATCTTAATTCCCATTCCTCCATGCACTCTACCCCTGTTGAATTGTATATTTATAATTCCTCATGCTTTTAATAAGCCCTCCCCCTTTCGTGGTTACCGTTATGCCAACAAATACCCGAGGCTTGATTTACATGTAAAAATCATGGGCGGATCTAGTCATGATAAAGGGGGTTCCAACTACATGTCTCCATTAAATAAGGGGTGTCATTGCCGCTGGGTTTCTGTTACCTCACCCTTTTCATATAATTTAGATTTCAAAAGTGTATACCTTATTCATATATTGTGTAGGTTAAAACGTTATCTTTTCACATATTGTTAGCGTTTTGATTGGTGTTCAATGCAACAGTGCACTACCTATGTGTCAAAAGAGAGTTTTTACCGACCTGTTCACATATATTTAAGGTTCTTATATTAAAACTTTTCCTGATGCACAGGTAACCTATTCCAACGGAACGTCCTATCACCTTGTATATAGATATAGAAAGATGTGGTGTGAGTGCCAATGAGACAACTCTCCATCCAAATAACAATTTAAAAATTAAACCATTATAGGTTAAAGTACGGCCTTCAACACGGAGCCTTGGCTCACATCGAACAACAAGCTATAAAGGGCCCCAAAATTACTAGTGTAAAACCATTCAAACGGGAAAACCAACGGTCTAATCTATATAAACAAAACGAGAAACGAGAAACACGTATATATAACATAAACAAACGACAACTACTGTACATCAGATTCCTGACTTAGGACAGGTGCAAACATTTGCAGCGGGATTAAACGTTTTAATGGATCCAAACCTTCTCCCTTTTTTCTGTAGGAACTTGAGAGGATTCCCGAGATTATCATTTATGCAATGATTGCTCACAAAAAGCTAGGGGAGTCCAATCCCGGATTCCATCCCCTTCGACCCGCCACAGAATACAGATATAATTGATAATTGTTATTTAAAAGTCATATACTATAGCCACTATCTGAGACTACTATAACACATGTGTTATAGTAGTCTCAGCCACTATATAGTACTAGAACCGAACACCTGTTTTGTGTTATATATACATACACCACATCTTCCTATGTCTATATAGCTGATTTACCGTAAATAACTGCGAGAAAATTAATAAAACACAAGTTAGTTGATAATTGTCTCTTCTCTGCTAATTTTAATGTGCATGCAATATTCACTCTGATTTACTTGTGAGACCACCGACACTAATAATAATTACCTACAAAATAATAGGTGCTCCTTCACTGGGAAGGGCATTTCGGATCCGATCAATTTATTGGTTCCATTCCCCCATTCTACACTTCTCCTCAGAAAAAATGCCTTGCAATGCGTCATATTTATCTGGACTACTAACTACTACTTCCATATAACTTTGAAAACAGACAATAATCTATTTCATTGGATGAGATTGGGCTCACGGATTTTTTAATGGATTGGTAATTTTTATTTATAGCACAAGTTTACCAAACAAGATTAATCACATTTTTCACCCTACAAATCAAATGGTTGCCTCCTCTCCTGACTGACTTACACTACTAGCTAAAAACATATAAAAACATAAAAACCATATGAATATTTGGTATCATGTATTTTGTGTGACAACTCTTCACCAATGACCTGAGTGATTTGGGGGGGAGGGACAGACGTAGAAAAAAAATATAATAGCCTTTCAAGACGTCATAATAGACCACTTTCGAGTTCATCCCTCACCGGAAAAAAATCGTCAATTATACGCGCCTTTATCATCGTCATTTGTGCGTTTAGGGGCGTCGTCACTTCCTTCCAATGTTGAGCGAGTGGTTGGAAAACTAGAATTCTATATTGTACGAATTATTCGGCAAATTGAATTCTCAAAATTGACAATCAACACTGCTGTCATTAGGGAAATGTCACTAAGTACATACAGAGCAACCATTATTTCTAGTTTATCCTGCACAAAGACGATCACTAAGACGCTTGATGAACGTAAATAGTGCAGGGATACAGGCGAGCCCCTCCATCTGGTAAATGACGTCATAAAGGCGTGTATAATTGACGAGTTTTTGCCGGTGACGGATGAACTCGAAAGTGGTCTATTATTTGGAGGGGGGTTCAGATGGGGGATGCTTGCCTCAGTCATGTTTCTGTGATTCCCTATATAATCAACAAATTTTTTCACACAAAAAGGGGGGCAGGGATTTCTCCTTAATAAGAAATCTCTATTTTCAGCATAAGCTAGCTCATATAAATTTGCCTTTTGAAGAACTGAAATTAATATGAGACGGCTAATGATTTTTCAGATGCTTTACATTAAAATACACCCATGTGACATACACAATATATATAACATTAGATCCAAATTTAAAAAGCTATTTTTTTTCAATATTTAAATAATGTAGGATCAAATTTTGATATACTTGTATGTAGTTGAAATTGTTAGCTTTAAACATTAAAAAATGAACACCCAAAATTTAAACATAAGAGTGACCATGTAGTCTTTATTAATGTATGCTATTGTTATGAAACTAGGTCATTGTAGGTAAACTGGCATCTATTCCCTTAAATCTTTGTTCCCAGTCACCCCAAGTTTGATTTAAATTAGTCAAGTATATCTACTCTATTAGCATGATTAGGTCTCTAGTTTGGATAGTTAATAACTTGCAAATTAAAATCATACTACTCCCAAATTTATATTTCTTTAAAATTTTATGGATGAAATAGCAAGTAAGAGATGAAATTAAATTGGATGAAATGTGGCATTTATTTTTGTTAAAGTAAGTATGTCTGATGTTGTCAAACTTAATTATAGACCCTTAAGGGGTGGATCCAGTCATTTTAAAAGGGGTGGGGTGGGATTCTAACCCAGGACAAAAGGGGAAAGGGGGGGGGTCCAATTACATGTCCCCATTCAAATGCATTGATAATCCAAAAAAAGGGGGGGTCCAATCCCTTGAACCCCCCTCTGGATCTGTGCCTGCCCTTTAAAAATAAAATGATCCTTAATTTGAGTTAAAGCTTATAGATTTTTCTATAATGCTTCTCAGGGGCGGATCCAGCCATTTTCAAAGGGGGGTCCCAACCATGAGTAAAGAGGGGTTCCAACTATATCTCCCATTCAAATGCATTGGTCGGTAAAAGAAAAGGATTCCAACCCTCGAATCTATGGTCAGGTTGTTGTCTCTCTGACACATTCCCTTTTTCCATTCTCAATTTTATCATGTAGTCGTCGTTGTCACAGGACATTTAGTTTCCGCTTAATTACTTTAGTACAAGTTAATAGAAATCTGTGAAATTCAAACACAAGGTTTGTGACCAGAGTTTTTGTTCAGAGTTTAGGAATAACATGAATTAGGGACCAAAAGGGGCCAACATTAAACTTTGTTTGATTTTATATAAAATTGAATTATTGGAGTTCTTTGATATGCCAAATCTAACTGTATTAAGATTCCTAGTTTTTTTGGTCCTGTTTAAATTGGTCTACCTTAAGGTCCAAAGGGTCCAAAATTAAACTTATTTTGATTTTAACAATATTTAAATTCTTGGTGTTCTGATTAATATGCTGAAACTGAATATTTACCTATATTATGGGCCCAAATTTCAAGTTGGTCCAAATCGGGTCCAAAATTTTACTTTGTTTGATTTCAACAAAAATTGATTATATGGGGCTCTTTGATATGCTGAATCTAACCATTCGTTAAGATTTTTTATAATTTGTCCCATTATCAAATTGGTCCACATTGAGTTCTAAAGGATCCAAAATTTAACTTTATTTGATTTCATCAAAAAATGAATTATTGGGTTTCTTTGATCATGTTGATATGCTGCATCTAACCATGTATTGAGATTTTGAATATTGGACCATTTTGGAGGTTAATTGTCAATTTAAATTTTTTTAAGTACTTGGACCACATTCATTCTGTGTCAGAAACCTATGCTGCATCAACTATTGAATCACAATAAAAATTTAAAATTCAGAGTTGTATCGAGCTTGAATGTTGTGTCCATACTTGCCCAAACTGTTCTGGGTTCAACCTGTACGTTTGTATCAAGCTGAGCCATGCATAGCATCTTTATTGGTTATTTATATATTAATTTGAAATTTTGATGATTGAGACACATACTGATTATACTGTTAACAATATTTCAGAGTTTAACGTAGTCAAGCGAAACAAATTATAGAAGAATAGTTGAATCATGTCTTTTTTGTCAAATGAAAAATTAGTACGAACACAAAGAAAAAGCATGGGAATGTTTGTTTTTAAACTATTGACCAGGGTGAAAGTCTGCGAAAGTCATGACTGGCAAAAAGTTTGTGAAATGAAAAAGCACAAATATTCCATTCTTTTTAAATATAACTGCATATAAAGAAAAACACAAACTGATGTTTAATAATAGTTTTTACCCTTTTTATGTTTTATAGGACAAGAAATATAGAAAAATAATGAAAAATATAAACAGTTACAATAGAAATGAGCGCAAAACAAGATAAACAGAATACAACAAGGCCTAAATGGTAAGACCACTTCTATATACTGTAAATTCAGATTTTTCAGGGAATGGACAACTTATTGTGATTACAAAAAAAAACTGCATAAAGATATATATCATAACATGATATATATATATATATATATACAACTCGTCTAAACATCAACCCAACAATGTTAGATCTGTAAATTTGCTTTCGCAAATTTTTGGTTCTTCCCTCGCCGGGATTCGAACCCATGCTACTGTGATATCGTGACACCAAATCGCCTGCACTGCAGCCGTCCCGCTAGACCACACGACCACCTGGGCTCTCAAAAAAAGAGCTTTCGGTGGCCATATGTTACCTTTCCACGTCAGTTTTAATCTAGCGGCGTACTACAGTACATGATATATAAGGCATGAAGATGTTATTGTTACAGATCAGCTAAATTATCTATAGTAAAGGATCCTTCAAATTAATGTAAGATACAGTCACAGAAAATAATTATATTCATAAGTACGTCTGAGTCAGTGACAACCCTACAACAGATGTATCCATCGGATCGCCATCAATGATGGTGATACATGGCTGTGTACATAATGTATATACAACTCGTCTAAACATCAACCCAACAATGTTAGATCTGTAAATTTGCTTTCGCAAATTTTTGGTTCTTCCCTCGCCGGGATTCGAACCCATGCTACTGTGATATCGTGACACCAAATCGCCTGCACTGCAGCCGTCCCGCTAGACCACACGACCACCTGGGCTCTCAAAAAAAGAGCTTTCGGTGGCCATATGTTACCTTTCCACGTCAGTTTTAATCTAGCGGCGTACTACAGTACATGATATATAAGGCATGAAGATGTTATTGTTACAGATCAGCTAAATTATCTATAGTAAAGGATCCTTCAAATTAATGTAAGATACAGTCACAGAAAATAATTATATTCATAAGTACTTTTGCGAAAGCAAATTTACAGATCTAACATTGTTGGGTTGATGTTTAGACGAGTTGTATATACATTATATATATATATATATATATATATATGTTTCTGTTATCAAAATATGAATTCTTATTTTTGCGATACTCACCCAGTCACATTATTCGCATTACTAAAAAGTTTGGATAATTTCTGAATTACAGTAATAAAAGAAATTGCCTTTGAATGATGAATCATATAAAAATAAGAAAATGTGGTATGGTAAATGAGTGACTTATCCACCAGAGTTCAATGAAGCGGATGCAAGAAATTAAAGGTCAATCATGGGCCTGCCTTCAATAATGAGAAAACACTTCTTTTATAGGTCATTCATTAAAGATCCCAACATATAAAGATTTAAACAATCCAATTTATTTCAACATGTTCTGTTCAAAGGCAATAACAATTAAAAAAAAAAATCAGGCCTAATATAAAATATTGTTTGTTTCTCCAATCTCGACCGACCCTGCAAAAATGGTCCTACTCATAAAATTTTATTGTCAAAACTAAGCCAAATATTATTATATTCATTTCTGATTTTTCGGGCTTACCGGATCATTAGATAATATTCAGGCTTTTGGGAAAAATAAAATTATTTACCTACCTACCTACCCACACCTGGCTTGTCAGAATAGGGATTAGGGAAACAAACAATATATTAATTTAGGCCTCATGTCTGTGAGCACTCAACCTGACCATAATATAGGACAGTGGTTCAAATATTAACACAACATATGAACATTCTATAACAACTATTGCAAGTGGCTCAACTTTAAATATCCCTGCAAGGCACTAAACAAAGAATATTAAATCTTTTACACAAAGCACTGAAATAAGAGAACTCATAAGCATGACAAGTAAGAATATCAAATGAAAGTTTCTCAAAATGTTCATTAAAACGTGATAAAATAGGTTATTTATATTGCTGTTTTTTTCTCAATTTATAACATTTTTATTTTTATTTTGTGTATTTATAGGTCAGATATCTTGGTTTTTATGATCATCAACAGGTCCTGCAGGTCTATACTGAAGAGGAATTTTAATTGTTAATACTTTTCTACATAATGTGCTAATTGGATTACTAATGTGAAATGAACTCAACTGTGTGTTTTTCTGGAAAAAGAAATAGAAAAAAATCCTACAAAATTGCTATAAACAAAATGGAGTACTATCAAAGAACACAATTGTGTAAAATGTAACAACCTGCATTCATATTCACTGATGGATTATGGAGAAATTAAGAAAAATAATAGTGTCTTTGTCATGTTTGTTGTCGAAATAAACACCTGCTTTATCCATTCATGTACATGGCTCCATCATATCAAATATACAAAGAAGATGTTTGAAGAACATGTTGCAAAAAATTTATTCAACAAATTGAAGAAAGATGTCTTGTGGATTGAATTATTTATGCACTGAACTGTTATATAGGGGGTTGAATACACAGCAGCTGTAACAGAAGACAAGTTAATTTGACATGAAAAGTGTTTATTTTATTTAATATTCAAATATGAGCACAATATTAATAACATCACAAATGGTATGCTATTCATAGCGTTTTGCTTATTATTGTATGGTCTTAAACATGCTAAACATTCAGCCTTTTGTTTTTGTATGTTAAATACTCACCATGAAAATTTGTATTACAGTATTAAAGTTTTAATTATCTTTTGTATCAATAATTCAGTCTAGCAGAAAATATATTAATACTGTTTGTACTGTTATGAGATTTCCATAGAGGAAAAACATTTCCTTAAGGGAAATTTGATGTTCAGAAATTTCCCTAGAGGAAATTTGAAATACAATGATTTCCTCAGAGGAAATTTGTTGTCTTGAATTTTCCTCCAAGGAAAAGTATTTGTCAAAAATTTCCTCACAGGAAAAAGTATTTCCTCCAAGGAAAATTTGAAGCTACAAATTTCCTCCCAGGAAAAAGTATTTCCTCAAAGGAAAATTTAAAGCTGCAAATTTCCTCGAAGGAAAATTTGAAGCTGCATATTTCCTCAAAGGAAAAAGAATTTCCTCTAAGGAAAAAGAATTTCCTCAAAGGAAATAATTATGCAGCAAATTCCCTAAGGGAAATCTTTTTCCCTTGAGGAAAAAACAATTTCCCTTGAGGAAAAATCTTTTTCCTTCAGGGAAATTTGATTTCCCTTGAGGAAAAGTACTTTTCCTCTGAGGAAATTGTTGAAAAAAGGGGCATAACTTTTTCAACAGTGGTGCTAGAGCCAAAATTTTTTAGGACAAATATCAGGGAACCAACGCCAACCAAGTTATCAACTTTGTTTTGACTTAACTCAAAAAATTAAGGTGACAACTTTTGCACTCAGCGGAATTGCAAACTTGTCCCGGAGACTGTTGTTTATTTAGACATTGTAATTACCCGTGAGGGGTATTGCTACTTTTCCCGTGGTGGGATTTTGTTTACGTTCATGTGACGGGATTTGGTTTATTTTCTCGTGATAGGACTATTTATCTGCTGTGATAGGATTTTATTTCCGTTCACGTGATGAGATTTTGTTTATGTTCTCTTGATGGGGTTTCAATTTATTTCCTGCGAAAGGATTTGTCAAATGATCTCAACTCCGTGACGGAGACCCTTGCAAGAATTTATGAAGTCTGATAATTGTCCCCATATGTCTTTTCTTAGTTTCGTCTGAAATTTCACAAAAACTTTTCGATAATCATGTAGATTACTCAATATCATTAAGAATTTAAAAATATGTTGTTTGGTGCTGCAGGGTTTTCATGATTTTAGCGAGCTTGCAAATATTATCCAATTTATCTTTTTCACTAATCTCATCTAGGTTTTATGATAGAAAGTAGTAAAACTGGTGTGTATAGATAGGGCAACACTTTTTGTATTGCTATACTGAGAACTTACTCGGACTTGTGTCCAGTGGTATTTATATATCTTTGATCTCCAGTGAATATGTATTTAGAGCAATTAAAAAGTAAAACAGTATATACATGTACGTTATGCAAAATCAACAAACCTATTTCATATACCAGAGCAAGAGAGCTATTTTAGATGCTTTGTGTCGAGCTGGTTTCGATAAAAAATAAATTTGAGGAGTGGATGCGCGACTTCGTCAGCTCATAATGGAATACAAGATAGAATTTTAAAAGCACGCAGTAGATGAAAGTTAGATCTATTAAAAGACGGTTACATAAAAGAAAATTCATATAGCAGGTTATCTTATTTATACCAGTCTACACCGGCATATTTCCTTTGTTTTGTCGAACTGTTTGGTGTGTATCTCCTGCCATATTAGTCTTTGTTGTTTCTTTATATAGCATAAGAAATAATTTATGTTCGGACGAGCAAAGCGAGGTAGAACATAATTATATTTCTTTTCGTTTTGAGATTTCTTTCTATTTCTGTTGCGCAATACTGAGTAATTCGGTTTTCGGACTTTATATACTGTTTTACGCGCCCTTTTCATTTCATCGAGAATTCACACACCAAACTTGTTCGACAACTTTATTACATTAAGATTGAAATATTATGCTTTGTATAAATCCTAATTCTTTGTATTTTCTTTTTGTAGATATTAGTAGAACAGTCAGTGAGATGAATATATAGATAATACAATGACGCATGATGTATGTACTTTAATATTCAATGGCACGGCATACATGTATTTTGAAATGTTATATTAAAACTGTTTGGTGTGTATCTCCTGCCATATTAGTCTTTGTTGTTTCTTTATATAGCATAAGAAATAATTTATGTTCGGACGAGCAAAGCGAAGTAGAACATAACTTGACTTTTATATAAAAAAATATGAGAACACTTTTTATTCCGTTAAAATTTAAAAGTTATGATGTTATTTTGATAATTCCACGAAATACATAAAAATATATTTATAACTCTTCAACGAAAAGACTATATAAATCAAAGCGGGCTTTTACCGATGAATATAAATCGACCTGCCGTGAGCAAGAATTATTCAACGACGTATCCGACACTCGTTTACATGTAAGTGATTTAAGATAATAATGTTGGATGTATTTGGTCATTTCTTTCTTTTTTCAAATCAATAATTCAGTTTTTATTTTGCTCTGCAATAATAATGTATGTACTTTTGTTAAAATTCATTTATGGTAAATATTCGTATTTTTCGAATTTTAATTCATAAAATTCATAATGTTTTTGTTTCTATTGTTTAGTAAAGATATTATACGGGTACAGACCATCAACATTCTAGTAACAATACATGTGATATCATAGGCATTGTAGATCTCTAGATATTATATTACATATGTTTATCTGACTACGAGCTGGGGTATCTGTTTTTATTTTCTATGATGGTTTGAAGAGTGTCCTGTTATTTGTTGTTTTTGTTTTTGTTTATCCCGCCCAGAAATTTAGTTGCCGTTGTCAATGAATAGCTTAATTTGATTTTTCTTCCTACTAACAATTATCATGATTATGTTAAATGTATAAAATGTTAAAAATCTAATTTAACTTTGCAAACGTTACCTGATCTTTCTTTTCGGGTAGCTTTTGAGTTAATTTTTTTCAATTTCATTTCCATGAAAAAATATCACATTTGTATCTCCGTTAGATTCTTTAAACAATTAGTTTGTTTTGCTCAATCAGGCGTATAAATAAAATTTTATAGAGTTTCTGGTGTAATTTATACCGAATTGTAATATCATTATTATTTCTGGACCGACAGACTATTGAATGATTTACTACTTAACAATGACTGCTACCTGTGTGCTTAAACCATTATCGGCTAATACTGCAAAGAATGCAAAAAAGGGGCGAAAGATACAAGAGGAATAGTCAAACTTATTCATTCTATAAACTGACTAGCGACATCTGAATACAAACATGTTAATATCTTTAGATTTTATGGTTCGTAAACCATAATTAAGGGGTGAAGATATCAAAGAAAAAAAAAAAGATCTCCAATGTATAACTTGATAACCGGTAACATATTTAGGAAAAAAACGAAAATCCATCGACTAGTCAATATCAAATCCAAATCAAACCAGAAATGTACTGTTCTTTTTCAGTTAGCAAAATATGCTTCATATTTCGCATACTTGAGTAAATTTTGGTAATAATTTCCAGGGTTGTCACAATCAAAGAATAAATGCCGATATTCAGGAAACCGTCATTGGTAAAAATCCGTGGTCAACCGTGATACAAATGACACATTACGGTCAGCCAACAAATACTGCCTCCGTTAAATTTTCAAAATGCCGTCTTAACCTTTAGAACGTGATTAATAGTGTCTTTTTAGGCAGCAGTACTTGATCGGTAGATACTAACCATTTGATTGAACAACTGTGACAATCGTCAACCGTCCATTAAGATATTTTGGCTGCAATATTTGGTTTATTTTGGTGTTCATTATAAGTTACAGCATTACAAATGTTTCCTGATCAAATTCATTGAAACAGTTAGTAACATATGTTTTTTTAAAAGTGAGCTAACATTTGAAATATATTTTTTTTCTTCTAAATATTTAGTAATCAACATCATTTTTTTAAAAGACAGCTGTACGCAAAATCCAATACTCGTGTCTAATAACAGATATACATTTGAAGAATGCAACAGATGGATAAGGAAAACTTAACTTATACTTAAAAGTATAATGCAACTCTATAAATGAAATACAAATTACTTTATTTTACTTTTGATTTTTTTTACTCACAATGGCAATATCTATCTGATAAACGTTCGACACCATAATTTCCCAGAGTATATCACAGCCAGGTCGAAGCACAGCTCTGCTGAAATGAAATCATATTGATATAATTTAAAGCATATACATTCTTACTCTACATTCTGTTACTCTTATATATTATTTTGTAAGGTGCGTAATAAAAGAACTTACAAAAACTGCAATGTGTTGAAAATGAATGCACGCGTTCCCATACATACAATTTATCCCTTTTTATGATTATCAGGGTAATTGTCTTCTTGTTTGTATAGCGCATTTAGCATGTTTGTTCCAAAAACACATGTTGTACACAGAATGATCATACAACATATTTTTCAGTTATTTGATTACAGTTTTCAAATTATTTAAAAAGTAAATTCATAAAAAAAACTCTAAGGGAAATTCAAAGTCCCTAATCAAACGGAAAAATCAAAAGCACAAACACATCAAATGAATGGACCACAATTATCATATTCCTGACTTGGTACAGCTATTTTTTTATGTAGGAAATGTTGGTGAAAACATTCTTTAAAAGCCTTAAACTTCTCAGTT
The DNA here is from genome assembly GCF_036588685.1 of Mytilus trossulus. Lineage (NCBI taxonomy): Eukaryota > Metazoa > Mollusca > Bivalvia > Mytilida > Mytilidae > Mytilus > Mytilus trossulus. The sequence goes on from NW_026963311.1 coordinate 1,001,346, forward strand.
GTATGTCAGTCGTGTAAAATTCATATATATTAAAACGACTGAGTATCATAGTGAATATTAAAGGAGAAGCAAAAGTGATTGTAGTTTTGATGAAATGAAGTTTAAATTAGATAGAGCGCGTATATTTTAGAACAAACATTTCTTGTCTAGCGTTGACTTTATTGTTTGGTCTACTGGTTTTGTCATTTTTCCACGTTTGATGTTATTTTTTTCTTTCAAATAGTTTTACCTCACGCATCACCAAAAAGGTGTTTATTCGAAAGGCTGGTGCAAAGAAATTTGCACCGTTTTTAATTTGCTTGGAATGTTATATAAACCCTTTTGTGAATTTAGTTATTGTATAAATAACATTAAATTCAGAAATTGTTATCTGCAAATGTATATCTGTATATATATGAAGTGCCTTTGAATGGATACATTTTTTATAATAGTTTTGTTGTAAAAATTATATGGCTGAAATGAATATTTATGTTGAAGGTTGCAAAGTTTTTACATATTTCTAAGAAGTGTAAAAATAATTTTATATCAACCTCTTTGCAAAGAGATAGGAGATTTAAACAGAGTAAAATACCTTGTCTAAATATCACAGTCTAAAACTACATTTAAATTATTCTTTACCTATACCATGCATATATATATATTATATTATCATTACGTTGCAATTTAAAAGGTTTAATTATGAACCGTTATGATTCCCGGAAAACATTTCTGAAAGATTTCTTTGTAAAGATTTATATCCCATGACATTACTATATAAGGTCCGATTTACTGTACTTCAGTTTGTCTAACGTAATTTTTGACACGAATGTGTATGCATATATATATGTAAGTAAAAACTGATTTATATTTTTCATTTTACTTTGAAAATCTTGAATTGTATCTGCTATCACACATTTTTCTTTAGGTCAAATAGTTATATATAACTTATACTGTAAATCGGGGTACATTGGGTAAACCTCGTATACAAATTCTGAAAGATATTTTTTTTTATTATTATTATAATTAGGGAAGATGTGCAGGCATAAGAAATAGTAGGTTTATTATAAACGTTTAATATGAAATGTGAGAAAGCATTCTATCAAGTGATGAATTTTTTTTCCACTTATTATATATATATAAATAATAATATGATTATAACATACCGAGTTTAGCAGTTAAAGTCCTTGGAAACAATGACGTGTTTTTTTCAAAGTAACAATATTATTAAAATTGTTGACTCATAAAATGCTGCAAATTTATTTTCTGAATTTGCGTATGTGAAAATATAAAAGTGGGAGTATGCTATATTTAGAAATTGACAATGGATTTTATTTAAATAGTCGTATTAAGGTGGTACCCAACACTTTCACTAAAATTAATTTGGCTCGTTTAATTTTCATAAACTTTTGTCAATGTATTGACTTGGACCCTTTAACAAAAATATAAAAATGTCAAAAATTTTGAACCAACCGTTTTGTCAGAAAAATTACACTGGTTATATAGCAGTTTGACAAACACCAATTTTGATCATTGAGAAGCTTAATATTCCCTTTACAACACAACGTCATTAAAACGTTTACTTGATTTTACAGAGTTAACTCCCTGTAGTGTTAGGAACCACCATTAGAGTGTTCTATTGACGCAACTATTGTTTGAAACTACACATACTATCTTAATTATTCGAACGAATACAATTTGTTAAAGTGGGAAATGTAACAGCTGGTTTTCCATTCGTTCTATTAGTTTGTATGGTCTAATAAAAGTTTGGTAATGTCATTTGGGTATTGACCTTACCCATCTTTAAATTTATCTTTAAATTCGTTTTTTTGTTTTGTTTTGTTAATATTTTGAAAAGGACATTAGGTTTCAAAATAAAATTCGCATTACTATAGGAATCAACTTCTTGTTGCCAACCGTTTTCCTACTCAGGTGAAACAGCATTTTTAAGGGATTGTCTAGGGAAGAATTGAAAGAGGCTAGCATTATCTGGTTACGTTCCGCAATATAGATGACCACATTGTATAGTTAAAACTTCTGTGAATATGTTGAAATCATCTACCACCTTTTGATAATATTTGTATCACCTTCAAGAGTTCAGGGGCCTGGTTTTCGAAAGTATCTTATGACTAAGACATGTCTTATGATGGTCTTAGGACATATCATAGTCGTAAGATATGTTTTCGAAAGTGTCCTAATTTACGATTTGTCATAACTTATGTCGTAAACTTAAGACCCCTCGCGACATGACTTATGATGGTCTTATGATTGTCTACAAAAATTTTAATTACTTTTCATGTATAATTTCGTGTTAATTGCAATAAAAATATTTGTTGTGTTTCTCAGTTAGCTAAATAGTAAAGATTCTATTTTTCTCAACTACGTGAATTAAAATTTGAATCTCCTGCGACATACAATTTGGATTTTTTTTTCTAACTCATGGTTTTGTATAATAAATATACATAATTTTTCGTTCCTAGTATATTTAATAGTACTATATTAACGTATGTGCACGGGCATTTCGTTAAGTGGGTACTCGAAATTAAATTCAATTAAATCTAAAAAGAATTCACAGTTAAATAACCATGCATGTTTGATAATACACGAAAACGAAGTTCTAGACATTATTATATAATACATGTACTAGTATTACAAATTAAGTTTAAACAAATTATCAACTCATATTTAAATTCCCTTTTGTATAAAATTTCAAGTTCATTTTAATAAAGAAAAAAAAAATATTCGTAAATATTAAGAATGGTTATAATTAATATGTTCATACTTTTCATTTTACGTTTTATATTTATCACTTTTTAATCATTATTTAAAATAATAGAAAATAATGTTCACTTATGACAGTCATAAGAGCATCATAGCTATGACTATCTTAAGACACCTTTGATTTACATCCTATGACATATCATATGATAGTCATAAGATGATCATAAAATATATCCTAAGATATATCTTATGACATATCTTATGATACTTTCGAAAACCAGGCCCATGATTTGAAATTTCATGATGACGACCATTCCAAATAAACGCTAAGAAACCTTGTGTTGATTAATTCTGTTCAATGCAATGTACCTTAATGAAAAATACTTTTTTTAAATTTTGTTATTGATACGGTTTTTCTATCAAAATATACATTTGTGAATTTGGACTTTTATTTTCTTTTAAATACCTACCTTACCTACAAGGCAATATTCATAATTACAAATGTATCATGTAAATCTTAAATCTATACTTGAGATATAATATCAGAAGTTGATCAACGACATTTATTTTGTTAAAAATTTGATGGGACGTATTACCTTTTTGAAACAATGATATATTACTTACCTGTTTATTCCGCTTGTGCAACTTATATATCTTAAACCACGATGACGTGGAATAATAATGAATCGGCGCTTTACATAAAATTTGAAATCATTCAAAATCCTACTAACACCTTTTTATTTTAAGACATATCCTGTTGTTCAGTGGTTGTCGCTTTGTGGACGATCCAGGTGTGGTTCATTGGTGTTTCTCGTTTCTAGCTTTTTGTTTATATATGAGACCTTCCGTTTTTCCCGTTTAAATTGTTTCATACTAGTCATTTTGGAGCCTTTCGTAGCTTTCTGTTCGTAGTAAGCCAACACTGCGACCTCTTTTTATGCATAGGGACTTAGATGGAGAATTATCTCATTGGCACTCTTACCACATCTCTTCTTATTTATACAGATGGCCTTAGTAAGGTTTTGCAGATCTTCTATGAGTATTTGCTTCATTACAAAGCTTAGGAACAACCCTGTTAAGCCAAAGCCGGGAAAGGCACCAGAGCTTTGCATAAAGGATAAATACATGATACATTAATTTAAAATAATCTGTAAAATATTGCAACAGCAAATTTCAATAACAAAAAATCTGTATTTTCATGCAAGTAACGAAGTTCACCAGGAGAGGCATCGACCCTGTGGTAGTAATAACATAAACAGTACACATTTTTTCTGAACCAGATGAGCATTTCGACAATCAATGTCTCCTCAGTGATGCTCGGGCCAATCATTTAAAAAAATTAAGGATCATTTAAGAATTGAATGCTTCTTTTTGTAAATTTATTGGGTGGTAAAAGCGTTGACCGAAGTACATTTTGTATGAAGCGCGGAAGCGCTTCATTCTAAAAATGTACGCACGGTCAACGCTTTTACAACCCTATAAAGTTTCAAAAAGAAGTATTCAATTCTTATAATTACATTTTTTTAGCTAAAATCATGAAAACACGATTTTTATCCAGTTTTATTTAATTCACCTGTGCACTTTTTTGTGGGACCTCGTGTCATCATGCATGATAAATGTTATTGTCTGATGCAATTGTTTACGGAATAACATGTTAGCCAATCAGAATAACGTATTATAATGAAACTTACATCTAATGTAATTATTACGCGATGTTTATTCATGGTGTGTAAAGATATACACTATGATCACTATCTGACGATCTTACTGATATGTATATGTATATACATAATTTTTTTTTCTTTAACATTCGAGATTAAACAAATGTTAACTATGTAGGGATGCATTTTTATTTTAAAAATAAGACACAAGTATTTTAACCACAATCGAAGAGGGAATAACAGTATAAACTGCTTACAGATTCCAGTGAAAATATACAACGAATCATTCAAGTACGTAGATAAAATATGTCTCACCTTGGTTAACACATTGTATATTTGTCAAACAAAGTCGGGTTCTAAATGTGAGAGTACAAATACTGCAAACAAGGAAGAATTGTATATTGAAAAAAAAGTCATTACGTGTAGTTTATTTTAACGTGTATTATCTTCAGTTCATGAAATGCAATTCCGATTCACACTGTAAGTATTCAAATTTGAACTAGATTCTAGAAATTTTGCCGATATAGTTAGCAGATTGTCACTCTTTGAAAGTGACGGCCTTAAAATGAGGACTTTTTAGAGCCCTATGGAATGACGGGTTGCCCTATAGTGATCAGTTTGTCCGTCCGTCCGTCTGTAACACATTGTGCCCGCTCTAAATCTAGAGATCTGTTATAATTGTGTACTTAATACTTGACATGTATTTTAAACAACACGAGAGGGTGTGTCATAATGTATGTACAACTTCTTAGGTCAAATATCAAGATCAAAAACTTTGGTTTCAATTCACAATCCTATGTCTTAAGGTAAATATACATTTGTAACCATAAGTTATTCACAGCAGGACCCACAGACATGGCTTCTATCTAAATGATGTCTAGTTTTACCTGTTTTGTGTCTTGAGCAAAAACTAAAGAAGATAGAATGAAACTAAACACACTTAAAGATTAGTAATACAAGATCAACAAATAGAGATTATTGTCATGAAATTTATTCTCGTCTACAATGTTGATCAGTGACCCTTGTTTGGTATGTACAGAGACCAAGGTGAGCGACACAGGCTCCTAGGGGTATGCAGTTTTTAAATACCAGGGTTCACCACAATAAATAGTATTAACTTTTTAAAACACAATTGAAGCATGAAATGAAGTTGAAATCTGATTATGTTCTAAAGACCGTTTTATAAAGGATCCTTTAATTTTCAGTTTACACTGGAAAGTTGTGGTAGAACATACTCCGAACAGAAAATGTATATTGAATCGAAAAAAGTTTCGTTTGATCTAAGTTGTAATATGTTTTGGTGATCGATTGGGAATATATGATATAGTACAGCACTTAATAACTGTAACAGTTGTTAACTAGAAAAAGTCATGTTTTAAAGTCAGGGGTACCTTTTTTATTATTCAAATTGTCTTTGAAAAACCTGGACCATTTGTATGAATACCCTGACATTTTACTGTTGCTCTCGAAAAAAAGCGGACAATTTTAACAATGATTTTTGTGGTTAATTACAAAGAAAAGTGTGTTTCATTGCTGCTCAAAGAATAAACATTATTCAAAATAAGGTAGGTAGATGTATGTGAAGTTAGCAGCCGGTTCGTTATTCGTTATTCGATATTCAATATCCAATCGGCTGCTAGCAGCCAGTTTGATATTCAAAATTTAGTGAAAAAATTACAAGATAATTAAACACTTGATAACATAAAAAGCATGATTTTCATATTTAAAAAGACTGATAAGATACGTAGGAAATCGTTAAATGACCTTTTAAAGCTGTCGTAATTTCTCGTCGTAATTTCTCGTTGTCCAAACCCTTTTCCATGTTGCATATTTGTCTTTATGTACTATAGAGTTTTGTCAATAAACGACTTCAAAGATGTACTTTTGTGTATAATATTTCTTAAGACAAAAAGAAAAACCCATAACTCTAGAAATATTTATAACTATAAAAATAGAAACATATATGGAAAGCCAAAAAAACAAAACAAATCATTCGAAAAATGTCAAAATTTTAGGACAAAGGGAACAGGGTAATGGTGAGAGCCCCCTGATGTCTCAATCTTTCTAATATTTGACAGACATTTAGTCAATAGGTAGATGCAAACGTAACTAAAAGGAATTTGGGTACACTTCCTGGCTTCAATGTTTACGGAGCGCCCAAAGTGCCAGTTGGATATTCAAAATATATAGCGAAAACCTACCCGAGACCGCTTAAATGAGGTTGAGACCCCCCGGGTCTTTCAATGTCCATAAAATTCAACCAAATCATTGACTCTGTATATCTAAAGGTTGTATTAGATGGATTTACCAGAATAACGTCATCTTCTATATCTACGGAGGGCTAAGATTGTCACTTTTCCGTCGAAAAATGTCAAAATTTTAGGACAAAGGGCACAGGGTAATGGTGAGAGCCCCCTGATCTCTCAATCTTTCTAATATTTGACAGACATTTAGTCAATAGGTAGATACAAACGTGACTAAAAGGAATTTGGGTACACTTCCTGGCTTCTATGTTTACGGAGCGCCCAAAGTGCCAGTTGGATATTCAAAATATATAGCGAAAACCTACCCGAGACCGCTTAAATGAGGTTGAGACCCCCCGGGTCTTTCAATGTCCATAAAATTCAACCAAATCATTGACTCTGTATATATAAAGGTTGTATTAGATGGATTTACTAGAATAACGTCATCTTCTATATCTACGGAGGGCTAAGATTGTCACTTTTCAGTCGAAAAATGTCAAAATTTTAGGACAAAGGGCACAGGGTAATGGTGAGAGCCCCCTGATCTCTCAATCTTTCTAATATTTGACAGACATTTAGTCAATAGGTAGATACAAACGTGACTAAAAGGAATTTGGGTACACTTCCTGGCTTCTATGTTTACGGAGCGCCAAAAGTGCCAGTTGGATATTCAAAATATATAGCGAAAACCTACCCGAGACCGCTTAAATGAGGTTGAGACCCCCCGGGTCTTTCAATGTCCTTAAAATTCAACCAATTCATTGACTCTGTATATATAAAGATTGTATTAGATGGATTTACCAGAATAACGTCATCTTCTATATCTACGGAGGGCTAAGATTGTCACTTTTCCGTCGAAAAATGTCAAAATTTTAGGACAAAGGGCACAGGGTAATGGTGAGAGCCCCCTGATCTCTCAATCTTTCTAATATTTGACAGACATTTAGTCAATGGGTAGATACAAACGTGACTAAAAGGAATTTGGGTACACTTCCTGGCTTCTATGTTTACGGAGCGCCCAAAGTGCCAGTTGGATATTCAAAATATATAGCGAAAACCTACCCGAGACCGCTTAAATGAGGTTGAGACCCCCCGGGTCTTTCAATGTCCATAAAATTCAACCAAATCATTGACTCTGTATATATAAAGGTTGTATTAGATGGATTTACTAGAATAACGTCATCTTCTATATCTACGGAGGGCTAAGATTGTCACTTTTCAGTCGAAAAATGTCAAAATTTTAGGACAAAGGGCACAGGGTAATGGTGAGAGCCCCCTGATCTCTCAATCTTTCTAATATTTGACAGACATTTAGTCAATAGGTAGATACAAACGTGACTAAAAGGAATTTGGGTACACTTCCTGGCTTCTATGTTTACGGAGCGCCAAAAGTGCCAGTTGGATATTCAAAATATATAGCGAAAACCTACCCGAGACCGCTTAAATGAGGTTGAGACCCCCGGGTCTTTCAATGTCCATAAAATTCAACCAAATCATTGACTCTGTATATATAAAGGTTGTATTAGATGGATTTACCAGAATAACGTCATCTTCTATATCTACGGAGGGCTAAGATTGTCACTTTTCCGTCAAAAAATGTCAAAATTTTAGGACAAAGGGCACAGGGTAATGGTGAGAGCCCCCTGATCTCTCAATCTTTCTAATATTTGACAGACATTTAGTCAATGGGTAGATACAAACGTGACTAAAAGGAATTTGGGTACACTTCCTGGCTTCTATGTTTACGGAGCGCCCAAAGTGCCAGTTGGATATTCAAAATATATAGCGAAAACCTACCCGAGACCGCTTAAATGAGGTTGAGACCCCCCGGGTCTTTCAATGTCCATAAAATTCAACCAAATCATTGACTCTGTATATATAAAGGTTGTATTAGATGGATTTACCAGTATAACGTCATCTTCTATATCTACGGAGGGCTAAGATTGTCACTTTTCAGTCGAAAAATGTCAAAATTTTAGGACAAAGGGCACAGGGCTATGGTGAGAGCCCCCTGATCTCTCAATCTTTCTAATATTTGACAGACATTTAGTCAATAGGTAGATACAAACGTGACTAAAAGGAATTTGGGTACACTTCCTGGCTTCTATGTTTACGGAGCGCCCAAAGTGCCAGTTGGATATTCAAAATATATAGCGAAAACCTACCCGAGACCGCTTAAATGAGGTTGAGACCCCCCGGGTCTTTCAATGTCCAAATAAATTCAACCAAATCATTAACTCTGTATATATAAAGGTTGTATTAGATGGATTTACCAGAATAACGTCATCTTCTATATCTACGGAGGGCTAAGATTGTCACTTTTCCGTCGAAAAATGTCAAAATTTTAGGACAAAGGGCACAGGGTAATGGTGAGAGCCCCCTGATCTCTCAATCTTTCTAATATTTGACAGACATTTAGTCAATAGGTAGATACAAACGTGACTAAAAGGAATTTGGGTACACTTCCTGGCTTCTATGTTTACGGAGCGCCCAAAGTGCCAGTTGGATATTCAAAATATATAGTGAAAACCTACCTGAGACCGCTTAAATGAAGGTAAGACCCCCTGGTCTTTCAATGTCAATAAAATTGAAAAAAAATCATAGACTCTGTATATATAAAGGTTGTATTAGAAGGATTTTCCAGAATATTGTCATATTCGATATCTATGGAGGGCTTAAATTGTCACTTTTCAGCTAAAAATTATCAAAATTTTAGAACAAAGGGCACAGGGCTATGGTGATAGCCCCCTGATCTCTCAATCGGCCTAATATTAGGTAGACATTTAGTCAACAGGTAGATACAAACGTGACTAAAAGGAATTTGGGTACACTTCCTGTCTTTCATGTTTACGGAGCGCCCAAAGTGCCAGTTGGATATTCAAAATATATAGTGAAAACCTACCTGAGACCGCTTAAATGGGGGTGAGGCCCCCTGGTCTTTCAATGTCCATAGAATTAAATGAAATCATAGACTCTGTATATATAAAGGTTGTATTTGAAGGATTTCCCAGATTATTGTCATATTCGATATCTATGGAGGGCTTATATTGTCACTTTTCAGCTAAAAATTATCAAAATTTTAGGACAAAGTGCATAGGGCTATATCGATAGCCCCCTGATCGCTCATTCTGCCTAATATTAAGCAGACATTAAGTCTACAGGTAGATACAAACGTGACTAAAAGGAATTTGCGTACACTTCCTGCCTTTCATGTTTACAGAGCGCCCAAAGTGCCAGTTGGATATTCAAAATATATAGTGAAAACCTACCTGAGACCGCTTAAATGAGGGTGAGACCCCCCTGGTCTTTCACTGTCCATAACATTGAATAAAATCACAGACTCTGTATATATAAAGGTTGTATTAGATGGATTTACCAGAATAACGTCATCTTCTATATCTACGGAGGGCTAAGATTGTCACTTTTCCGTCGAAAAATGTCAAAATTTTAGGACAAAGGGCACAGGGTAATGGTGAGAGCCCCCTGATCTCTCAATCTTTCTAATATTTGACAGACATTGAGTCAATAGGTAGATACAAACGTGACTAAAAGGAATTTGGATACACTTCCTGGCTTCTATGTTTACGGAGCGCCCAAAGTGCCAGTTGGATATTCAAAATATATAGCGAAAACCTACCGGAGACCGCTTAAATGAGGTTGAGACCCCCCGGGTCTTTCAATGTCCATAAAATTCAACCAAGTCATTGACTCTGTATATATAAAGGTTGTATTAGATGGATTTATCAGAATAACGTCATCTTCTATATCTACGGAGGGCTAAGATTGTCACTTTTCAGTCGAAAAATGTCAAAATTTTAGGACAAAGGGCACAGGGTAATGGTGAGAGCCCCCTGATCTCTCAATCTGTCTAATATTTGACAGACATTTAGTCAATAGGTAGATACAAACGTGACTAAAAGGAATTTGGGTACACTTCCTGGCTTCTATGTTTACGGAGCGCCAAAAGTGCCAGTTGGATATTCAAAATATATAGCGAAAACCTACCCGAGACCGCTTAAATGAGGTTGAGACCCCCCGGGTCTTTCAATGTCCATAAAATTCAACCAAATCATAGATTCTATATATATACAGATTGTATTAAAAGGGGGATGTTCTTGGACGGACTGTTTACTCCAGATCAGATCAGACCTGAACCCTAGTAGAATCGAGTTGTTTTAAGTACAAACCGTCACCGTAGGTTGAAGTTAGCTTGGCGGGGAGAGATTTACAGACCTATACCATGCACCTTCACACAACCATCCCGTTTGATGTAAAATCCAGGTCCAAATGCATAGTTGACGGCTATTTCACACATGCAACTTATAAGGGCTCCAACACTTCATGCTGGCAGAATTGTGTTCGCCAACATAGGAAGGGCTCGCATAGCCATTCCCGCTAACATGGATAGGAATCCCTTTCTTTTTGAATGTTTTTCTTCAATTGGGTAGTGCTTTTTTCCAGAGTCATACCACTAGAACCTTTTCTAGGAGCTTGGTGATCTTTTCAATCTGTTGCAGGGTAAGCAACATTGTGTGTGCACCTTGCAGGTTTGTGTGGGATAAACGAATGGTGACTGGGCAACCTTTTTTGGCTGCTTTCTGTAATTTATTAGCTTGACCTTTTATCAAGTTCAAACCGTATTTTGATAGACTATTTATGCATACCTCGCGAAAATGGAAGCGAATGGTGAGATGTTCACTGCGGAGATTGATAGGATCGCCGTTTCGATCGGTGAGGTATGTCTGCTTGCGATTGATGGTTCTCAAGGTCATGGGTAAGTTTTTTGGGTTTTGAATGATCTTTATCCCGAGATCGATTGCAGGGGAAAAGCTGTAGATAGTGGACTGTTGGGTGACGTGTACGTAGCTTCCATTGATGATGATACTGTTCACCAGGATGCTTCTGATGCTAATAATGTATCTACCCTCTGTAACCTTTGTAACCGTTTGTTGCCCGATCAAATGTGTAGAGTTGTCGCTTAAATCCCAATATGGTGTTCGATTCCTTAAATTGTAGTTAGGGGAGGGGGTTAAACCAGGTAAGATTGCGACTATCATTTCCAGAGACAAGAATGTAAACTCTTGTTTTGGGTCTGTGGTGTTGACGATTTGTTGCATCAGTATGGTGTCCATTTATTTATTAAAACATTACGTTCAACTTCGGACCGTCCGATTCGAACTGAAGGACTCCTACGGACATTGCAAGTGCAAATTTCTTTTTTTTTTTTCTATTTTTTTAACAACATAATAATATTTATTCATCTAATCTTGCTTGTTACAAGTTTCACCAAGAGTCCTAGCTTCTCTTGATTTACCCTGTTACACTCCACTGATTATCCAGGGAAATAAACAGCTGACCCAACTTATTAACTTATAAAAAATAATATAATGGTTGTATAAGTTGTCTTATGCAGAGATTTATCAATGCTAAAAAAGTGCAAATTCTTCGGTGTTGGTGGGAACATTACGCTCGAATTCCGCTCGAATCTGGATGTCCACTCGGACTGATGACTTCCATCGATGACAAACAGCGGCTATAAGTCAATGAAACCAGAGGGGTTGACGCCACCGTTACTGAGGAGGGTGTCAGTGTTGTAGAATTTCTTTCTGAAGTCTACAGCCTTCTTGAACACTATGGCAACCTTGTTTTGTGAGAAACCGGCATTAAAGTGGACGACTGAGCAGTGATCGAACACGGGAGCATTATGGATTTTGTCATTATCTCTGTCGGGTTGGAAGGCAACGGTTATATATCTAGGCTTTTCGCGACCACTATTGGCAGCTAGGCAGCACTTAAACTGTGAGGCTTGGGGAACGGCTATGAAATCGCAATGTTTCATGCAAAATCCACAGTGGATCTTGAATTTATTCTGGATGGTTTTGTACAGTTGCATCTTGTTTTCGTCTGCAGGAGTGACGTGAGGGAGGAACCAAGAGATCTAAACCAGGATTATTTTTTTCCACGTTATTGACGGCTGCTGTCCTAAGAAACATATGCATCTGAATTGCGACCGAGTGGGAGTTTGTGCCCGTACAATATTTTGTTGTAATCATCCCAAAATATGTTTCAGGGGGATGGCAAACGAGTACGATCCTTTGTTGGTGGTCTTGGTGATAATGAATCCATGGCAGGCTGCAAATCCATTGTTCTCAGCCTCGGCGTCGGTGGAAGAATCCTTATGCCACAGTTTGGATCCTGCGATTTTGAGAAGTCGTCGGGGTAGGTTAACATTCCCACCATAGTGGTGGCGATGCCGGGGTCGTTAATGTGTTCAATTTGCTGGCCGGAGAGTCGATAACAGATAGTTTTGAAGAGATACATGATACCATTGTGAATGAGATCAACGTCTGCATATGGAGTGCCGTCGTGCTTTTGAAGTCGCCCTTCTACCAAGAGATAACGCTCGGTTTGGTGGAGGAACAGGTCCTCCGTTTCGATGTTGATCCAGAGTTGGTAAGTTGGGCGCCGGCTCAAGGTTTTGAATACGTGAACTTGGTATTTATATTTTTGAAGACTTTCATCGAAGGTAAACCCTTCTATGATTGTAAGGATGTCAGACATTATGTATTTATTTATAGCGTTGGAGGAAGTTGTGGATGGTAGCGATGCCACGACCAGAGATGAGATTGCTTTACTGGGTTTGGTTGTGGGGCTTACTGCGTTTAACACTTAGCTGTTGATTGGGTTTGCTGCGTTGGCCACTGGGTTTTCGAGGGCGGGTCACTTTGTCAACGACATGGTCGACGACTTTGGCTACCACCTTTTTAACTCCTATCATTGCTGCATTGGTGGCAGCGCTCATAGCCTTACTTTCAAGGTCTTGACAGCAAAGGAGGTGAACATGCGACCAGCGATCGATACCGCCGATAGTGTCAAACAAACTTCTACCACCGTATGCATACTTTAGAGCAAAACCTTTCTTAATTCATATTACGATGGAGTTGCTTATATTCCTTGATACTGAAGTGTTCACCTTTCTTCATGGCATCACGGATCGCTACAATTGCGTTGCGCACACCATTGTTTCCAGCACGGTAGCCAGCGTTGCACAGATCCAAGCGATAGAGGAGCTGGTCAAAGTCGGAGGGTAGAAATAAGGTTTGAAGTCCGCTACAATGCTCATCTTGCTTAAGATGTGCGACACAATCTTCTTTGTTGCCTTAGGGTTCTCGAGAGGTTTAACTTGAAGTTTTAAAATTGCCTTCGATGTCCAGCCCTTTTTTCAGAGGTCCACTGTGCAATCTTTTCTCCGATCTTTTCATCCATCTCCTCAAGGCCTAGGTTTCAAGCAATTCCGTGATTGAGGTGAAAATCTGGTTTCCCGAGTGAAAGTATCCCTCGTTCTCATCATCCATCTTACCTGTTTGGTTAATCGTCACTGTGCAGCATTAAATTGACTGTTTAATACTTTTTATCCTTGCAATGCACAATCGTCTATAAGTTCCACCCTTGACATCCGAGAGACCTCAAGGTCTTCACATTCATGTCAATAATGGGGTCATTTTTCAAGTAGTTAATACATCTTTAAAGGTTTTTTCAGTGGATGTACCTCAATTTTATCCCCAATGGCTTTCCTATCTTCTCTGAATTTTCCTGTGACTTCTCCAGTAGTCGATCTTTCGACATCCTGCTAACCCCTATCAACTAATCCTTTTTGGCCTGGGTGATAATATTCTTCCTCGTATAGGGTTGGGACAACGCTCAAATAATGTTGATCTTCGTTCCGATCAACTGAACCAACTGATCCTTCCTCATCCGGGAGTACCATCGGAAGTGGTTCATTTTGGCAATACCTCTCAGGGCATTAACGTTTTCAACAACGAATTCCAGCTATTTTAAGCTATTGGATCCATGTCTTTATCCTAACAATCCAAAATAAAATCATTTTAGGTCACCCAAAACAAATATTCCCAATTCTTATGGGTTTTCAAAAAATATTAAATTCGTAGTAATCGCCTGTTTTTTTCATCCCAAAGCTCACAATTTGTAGAGCTCAATCGGTCTCTCTCTTTGCCAAGACGGTGGTCAGCTGTTTGTTTAATCTATCACAACCCCAAGTGGGGACAGTTGCCCCCTTCCAACATAAGGTTATAATTTTTGACTACCTATTAACTATATGTCTGCTTAATATTAGGCAGATTTAGAGATCAGGGGGCTATAGCCCTGAGCCCTTTGTCCTAAAATTTTGATAATTTTTAGCTAGCTGAAAAGAGACAATATAAGCCCTCCATAGATATCGAATATGACAATATTCTGGGAAATCCTTCAAATACAACCTTTTTATATACAGAGTCTATGATATTTTCAATTTTATGGACATTGAAAGACCCTCACCCTCATTTAAGCGGTCTTAGGTAGGTTTTCACTATATGTTTTAAATATCCAACTGGCACTTTGGGCGCTCCGTAAGCATGAAAGACAGGAAGTGTACCTTAATTCTTTTAAGTCACGTTTGTATCTACCTGTTGACTAAATGTCTGTCAAATATTAGGCAGATTGAGAGATCAGGGAGCTATCGCCATAGCCCTGTGCCCTTTGTTCTAAAATTTTGATAATTTTTAGCTGAAAAGTGACAATATAAGCCCTCTATAGATATCGAATATGACAATATTCTTGGAAATCCTTCTAATACAACCTTTATATATACAGAGTCTATAATTTTGTTCAAAGTTATGGACATTGAAAGACCAGAGGGGTCTCACCCTCATTTAAGCGGCCTCGGGTAAGTTTTCACTATATATTTTGAATATCCAACTGGCACTTTGGGCGCTCAGTAAACATGAAAGACAGGATGTGTACCAAAATTCCTTTTAGTCACGTTTATATCTACCTGTTGACTAAATGTCTGCTTAATATTAGGCAGATTGAGAGATCAGGGAGCTTTCGCCATAGCCCAATGCCCTTTGTCCTAAAATTTTGATAATTTTTATCCGAAAAGTGACAATATAAGCCCTCCATAGATATCGAATATGACAATATTCTGGTAAATCCTTCTAATGCAACCTTTATATATACAAAGTCTATGATTTTAATCAATTTTATGGACATTGAAAGACCTGGGGGTCTCACCCTCATGTAAGCGGTCTCAGGTAGGTTTTCACTATATATTTTGAATATCCAACTGGCATTTTGGGCGCTCCGTAAACATGAAAGACAGAAAGTGTACCTAAATTCCATTTAGTCACGTTTGTATCTACCTGTTGACTAAATGTCTGCTTAATATTAGGCAGATTGAGAGATCAGGGGGGCTATTGCCATAGCCCTGTGCCCTTTGTCCTAAAATTTTGATAATTTTAAGCTGAAAAGTGACAATATAAGCCCTCCATAGATATCGAATATGATAATATTCTGGGAAATCCTTCTAATACAACCTTTATATAAACAGAGTCTATGATTTTAATCAATTTTATGGACATTGAAAGACCAGGGGGGTCTCACCCTCATTTAAGCGGTCTCAGGTAGGTTTTCACTATATATTTTGAATATCCAACTGGCAATTTGGGCGCTTGTAACATGAAAGACAAGAAGTGTACCCAAATTCCTTTTAGACAGGTTTGTATCTACCTGTTGACTAAATGTCTGCTTAATATTAGGCAGATTGAGAGATCAGGGAGCTTTCGCCATAGCCCTATGCCCTTTGTCCTAAAATTTGATAATTTTTATCTGAAAAGTGACAATATAAGCCCTCCATAGATATCGAATATGACAATATTCTGGGAAATCCTTCTAATGCAACCTTTATATATACAAAGTCTATGACTTTATTCAATTTTATGGACATTGAAAGACCAGGGAAATCTAATCCTCATTTAGGCGGTCTCAGGTAGGTTTTCACTATATATTTTGAATATCCAACTGGCACTTTGGGCGCTCCGTAAACATGAAAGACAGAAAGTGTACCCAAATTCCTTTTAGTCACGTTTGTATCTACCTGTTGAATAAATGTCTGCTTAATATTAGGTAGATTGAGAGATCCGGGGGCTATCGCGATAGCCCTGTGCCCTGTGTCCCAAAATTTTGATAATTTTTAGCTGAAAAGTGACAATATAAGCCCTCCATAGATATCGAATATGGCAATATTCTGGGAATTCCTTCTAATACAACCTTTATATATACAGAGTCTGTGATTTATTCAATGTTATGGACAGTGAAAGACCAGGGGGGTCTCACCCTCATTTAAGCGGTGTCAGGTAGGTTTTCACTATATATTTTGAATATCCAACTGGCACTTTGGGTGCTCTGTAAACATGAAAGGCAGGAAGTGTACGCAAATTCCTTTTAGTCACGTTTGTATCTACCTGTAGACTTAATGTCTGCTTAATATTAGGCAGAATGAGCGATCAGGGGGCTATCGATATAGCCCTATGCACTTTGTCCTAAAATTTTTATAATTTTTAGCTGAAAAGTGACAATATAAGCCCTCCATAGATATCGAATATGACAATATTCTGGGAAATCCTTCTAATTTAACCTTTATATATACAGAGTCTATGATTTTAATCAATTTTATGGACATTTTAAGACCAGGGGGTCTCACCCTCATTTAAGCGGTTTCAGGTAGCTTTTCACTATATATTTTGAATATCAAACTGGCACTTTGGGCGCTCGTAACATGAAAGACAGGAAGTGTACCCAAATTCCTTTTAGTCACGTTTGTATCTACCTGTAGACTTAATGTCCGCTTAATATGAGCAGAATTGGAGATCAGGGGGCTATCGCCATAGCCCTGTGCCCTTTGTCCTTACATTTTGATAATTTTTATCTGAAAAGTGACAATATAAGCCCTCCATAGATATCGAATATGACAATATTCGGGGAAATCCTTCTAAAACAACCTTTATATATACAGAGTCTTTGATTTTTTTCTTCAATTTTATGGACATTGAAAGACCAGGGGGTCTCACCTTCATTTAAGCAGTCTCAGGTAGGTTTTCACTATATATTTTGAATATCCAACTGGCACTTTGGGCGTACCGTAAACATGAAAGACCGGTAGTGTACCCGAATTCCTTTTATTCACGTTTGTATCTACCTGTTGACTAAATGTTTGCTTAATATTAGGCAGATTGAGAGATCCGGGGGCTATCGCGATAGCCCTGTGCCCTGTGTCCCAAAATTTTGATAATTTTTAGCTGAAAAGTGACAATATAAGCCCTCCATAGATATCGAATATGGCAATATTCTGGGAATTCCTTCTAATACAACCTTTATATATACAGAGTCTGTGATTTATTCAATGTTATGGACAGTGAAAGACCAGGGGGGTCTCACCCTCATTTAAGCGGTGTCAGGTAGGTTTTCACTATATATTTTGAATATCCAACTGGCACTTTGGGCGCTCTGTAAACATGAAAGGCAGGAAGTGTACGCAAATTCCTTTTAGTCACGTTTGTATCTACCTGTAGACTTAATGTCTGCTTAATATTAGGCAGAATGAGCGATCAGGGGGCTATCGATATAGCCCTATGCACTTTGTCCTAAAATTTTGATAATTTTTAGCTGAAAAGTGACAATATAAGCCCTCCATAGATATCGAATATGACAATATTCTGGGAAATCCTTCTAATTTAACCTTTATATATACAGAGTCTATGATTTTAATCAATTTTATGGACATTTTAAGACCAGGGGGTCTCACCCTCATTTAAGCGGTTTCAGGTAGCTTTTCACTATATATTTTGAATATCAAACTGGCACTTTGGGCGCTTGTAACATGAAAGACAGGAAGTGTACCCAAATTCCTTTTAGTCACGTTTGTATCTACCTGTAGACTTAATGTCCGCTTAATATGAGCAGAATGGGAGATCAGGGGGCTATCGCCATAGCCCTATGCCCTTTCTCCTAAAATTTTGATATTATCTGAAAAGTGACATTATAAGCCCTCCATAGATATCGAATATGACAAAATTCTGGGAAATCCTTCTAATACAACCTTTATATATACAGAGTCAATGATTTCATTTAACTTTATGGACATTGAAAGACCAATGGGGTCTCACCCTCATTTCAGTGGTCTCAGGTAGGTTTTCACTATATATTTTGAATATCCAACTGGCACTTTGGGCGCTCCGTTAACATAAAAGACAGGAAGTGTACCCAAATTCCTTTTAGTCACGTTTGTATCTACCTGTTGACTAAATGTCTGCCTAATATTAGGCCGATTGAGAGATCAGGAACCTATCGCCATAGCCCTGTGCCCTTTGTCCTAAAATTTTGATAATTTTTAGCTGAAAAGTGACAATATAAGCCCTCCATAGATATCGAATATGACAATATTCTGGGAAATCCTTATAATACAACCTTTATATATACAGAGTCTATGATTTTTTTTCAATTTCATTGACGTTGAAAGACCTGGGGAGTCTCACCTTCATTTAAGCGGTCTAAGGTAGGTTTTCACTATATATTTTGAATATCCAACTGGCACTTTGGGCGCTCCGTAAACATGAAAGAAAGGAAGTGTACCCAAAGTCCTTTTAGTCACATATGTATCTACTTGTTGACTAAATGTCTGCTTAATATTAGGCAGATTGAGAGATCAGGGGGCTATCGTTATAGCCCTGTGCCCTTTGTCCTAAAATTTTGATAATTTTTAGCTGAAAAGTGACAATATAAGCCCTCATTAGATATCGAATATGATAATATTCTGGGAAATCCTTCTAATACATCCTTTATATATACAGAGTCTATGATTTTAATTAGTTTTATGGACATTGAAAGACCAGGGGGGTCTCATCCTCATTTAAGCGGTCTCAGGTAGGTTTTCACTATATATTTTGAATATCCAACTGGCACTTTGGGCGCTCCGTAAAAATGAAAGACAGGAAGTGTACCCAAATTCCATTTAGTCATGTTTGTATCTACCTGTGGACTAAATGTCTGCTAAATATTAGGCCGATTGAGAGATCGGGTGGCTATCGCCATAGCCGGATGCCCTTTGTCCTAAAATTTTGATAATTTTTAGCTGAAAGTGACAATATAAGCCCTCCATAGATATCGAATATGACAATTTTCTGGAAAATCCTTCAAATACAACCTTTATATATACAGAGTCTATGATTTCGTTTAATTTTATGGACATTGAAAGACCAGGGGGGTCTCACCCTCATTTAAGCGATCTCAGGTAGGTATTCACTATATATTTTGAATATCCAACTGGCACTTTGGGCGCTCCGTAAACATGAAAGACGGGAAGTGTACCAAAATTCCTTTTAGTCACGTTTGTATCTACCTGTTGACTAAATGTCTGCCTAATATTAGGCCGATTGAGAGAGCAGGGGCTATCGCCATAGCCCTGTGCCCTTTGTCCTAAAATTTTGATAATTTTTAGCTGAAAAGTGACAATATAAGCCCTCCATAGATATCGAATATGACAATATTCTGGGAAATCCTTCTAATACAACCTTTATATATACAGAGTCTATGATTTTTTTTCAATTTCATTGACGTTGAAAGACCAGGGGGGTCTCACCTTCATTTAAGCGGTCTCAGGTAGGTTTTCACTATATATTTTGAATATCCAACTGGCACTTTGGGCGCTCCGTAAACATGAAAAAAAGGAAGTGTACCCAAAGTCCTTTTAGTCACATTTTTATCTACTTGTTGACTAAATGTCTGCTTAATATTAGGCAGATTGAGAGATCAGGGGGCTATCGGCATAGCCCTGTGCCCTTTGTCCTAAAATTTTGATAATTTTTAGCTGAAAAGTGACAATATAAGCCCTCATTAGATATCAAATATGATAATATTCTGGGAAATCCTTCTAATACAACCTTTATATATACAGAGTCTATGATTTTAATTAGTTTTATGGACATTGAAAGACCAGGGGGAGTCTCATCCTCATTTAAGCGGCCTCAGGTAGGTTTTCACTATATATATTTTGAATATCCAACTGGCACTTTGGGCGCTCCGTAAACATGAAAGACGGGAAGTGTACCCAAATTCCTTTTAGTCACGTTTGTATCTACCTGTTGACTAAATGTCTGCCAAATATTAGGCAGATTGAGAGATCAGGGGGCTATCGCCATAGCCTTGTGCCATTTGTCCTAATTTTTTTATAATTTTTAGCTGAAAAGTGACAACATAACCCCTCCATAGATATCGATTATGACAATATTCTGGGAAATCCTTCTAACACAACCTTTATATATACAGAGTTTATGATTTTATTCAATTTTATGGACATTGAAAGACCAGGGGGTCTCACCCTCATTTAAGCGGTCTCAGGTAGGTTTTCACTATATATATTTTTCTTTTTTGGGCTTTCCATAAATATTTCTATTTATATTTCTTAATGATTTCTAGAGTAAGCGGATTTTCTTTTTGTTTTAAGAAATATCATGTTTAAAAGCAAATCTTTGAACATTTTTTTTGACAACAATCTATATTATATAAAGACAAATATGCAACTTAGCCGAAAAGGGTTTATATTCTCGGACAACGAGAACTTACAACAGCTTGAAGAGGTCATTTTTACGATTTCCTACGTATCTTATCAGTCCTCTTAACTATGAAAATCATGTTTTTAATGTTATCAAGTATTTCTTTTTTTATGATTTTAAACAAAATTTTGAATATCCAACCGAATGCTAGCAGCCGGTTGGATATTGAATATCGAATATCGAATAACGAACCGGCTGCTAACTTCACATACATGGTAGGTAGTCATATTAAAACCTAATAAAGTATCATAATTATGAAATATCAGTTATTTGATTCTATCTCATGTTTTATCACTCGAAAAAGAAAACTTAACTCGCCCCCGAATGGGCCGATGGATTCGATAAACCACGTTCCCAGCCGGACACTATTCCTACCGTGCTTTCATTTACCCAGATACCCCGTATCATTGAATAAAAACAGAAATTGTCCAGCACATATTTGTTTTTATTCATTAAGAAGATTACCACACAGGTAAAGCCGATTTTTAATGAATATAGGTTCATTATTTTAAAACGTTCTTTTTAAAACAATTCTTTTTTCAGTAAAATTTCTTGGGAAATAAACCGATCATTGACCCAATGATTTATCATTTGTACGCCGGATGCACATGTCGTCTTTATAATTGTCATCAGTGACACTCAAATCAACCTAAATCTTGCAAAGAGTACAAAGTTCGGAACGGGACAATATCCATTTGTATTCAAGGGGCATCAGCTTACCAATTCGTTTTCACCGATTTGACTCAAATTTGATTTACTAAAACTTTGACTTGGTACAGGCTTTTTCATATGTAGAAAATGGTTGATGAAACCTGGTTTTATAGCGTTAAACCGCTCATTTGGTACGAAAGTCTCATCAAATTCCGTTATATTTACAATGATGCGTGAACTAAACAGACACACTAAACAAAATAGTCAAATATGGGTACAGCCGTCATCATCGTGTTACAATTTTAAAAGAAACAATTTAACAAAACACAAAAGCGTCTATCAAATTAAAAACACATTCATTGCTTCGCGTGTCTGACGTCACAAAATTTATACGTCACATATTTTTGTCGTTCAATGTTTATTCAAACAATTTTAAAATCTCACATGGGCAATGTTAGCATACAGGGTTAAAAAATCAAAAGTATGTAAGAATTAATTTCATAAATAGACCGAGATTTAAAATAGCCCAAAAGTTCTATAGAATTTAAATGATTCCACAAATGGTTCATTCCACTAAGCGATAAAATAATTTTGACGTTTGTGGTTCGGTAAACGGAAAAAAAGTCACGGGAAGAAAAGTCACAAAATCAACAGTCCCTGTTAGTATTAATGGCAATGAGTTGTTTGTTTAACACTGAATTGAAGGAATAATACTTTATCTTCAAAAATCAAAATAACTTGTGATCAAGTCATATACTGAACTTCTAACTTGAAATCAAATTGAAGGAAATTGTTGCTGTTTAACGTGGTTCAACGTATTTTCTAATTTATAATAGAAATAGAACATAATGACATATAATAGAACAATAACATGCTGACAGGATCGTTTCAAGTACAGAGTCACGTTATAAAAACCAAAGAAACACAAAAGGTCGCATATACAAAACACACCAGCAAAAATGAAAGATAATACAAACACATTTACGGGATGTATAAGTACCGAGCCACGTTAAAAAAAACAATTCAACTGTAAAAGTTATATTAAAAATAGAACAAAGACAAATGAAAGAACAATATTACACGTTGTTAAGATGATAAACAACGTTAGTACGCAGCATCTATACACCAAGACCATCATGTGTTATTGTGATGTTGATACGGAATATTTATCTTTTTTCTCTAATTGAACTTAATTCTTACTTATGTCTACTTAATTTTATGACATGTGAAAACAGACGTATATGTCTGACAAGTGTCAAGATACACAAGTCTAATTGAACTTAATTAAGTCTACTTAGGCCGTGTTCACATTTACCTAAATTCGGTGTTGTGTTAGTGTAACTCACACGTAAACTAAACACAATTGCGTTCCCATTGATAAAACTCAATGTTTACATGTAGTTTAAATCATGTTTTATCTACACACAGTCGATAGTCAATGTAGGCCTTGTGTAGGTTAAGTGTACACAAAACTAGGCATTTAGGACATTAATTTTACCGTGAATATATTTAAGGAGGATACTATTTTTGAGTAAAATTGATATTTTTGATAATTATTAGTATACTAGTAGTTCTTGTCTAAATTTTACAGATTTTTTTTTGTTAAAAAAAATTAACGTACTTTATTAACCCCTGATCAAGACTCAAAGCAGCATCATTGCCGAACCCCTAAGGCAGCAACCAATTGATTTTCAGGGGGGGGGGGGTCCTATTATAGTTGAGTATAAAACATAAAGGCAAGGGGGTGGGGTGGTGAGCTACGGATTTTGTTTTGGAAACCAAAAATTGGCCCTGAAATTTTGTTTTGAAAAAATATCAGTAGCCCACGCCCCCTATCCTCCCCCGCCCCCTCCCCTCCCCAAAAAATGAAGTAAATAGTTGCTGCCTAATTCATTTGAAAACGTCTTCCCGAATCGACTTGACGTACACAGAAACATTCGCCACTGGTCTTTACTCAAACAACGATTCACGCATAAATGCATGACTAAAAAAAGTGTGAGGTAAATGATATGTTTGTCTAGTATCTCAGATCCGTTAAAATAAATTAAAAAACGTTACCCTAGCTATTCCTTTACCAAATACTCCTTGGAGAAGAAATACCATTTGAAACAAACAGAAAAATAAAAATGTAGTGATCCCTAATATCTCAATCCCCTTTTTTCGGCTGTAATCACGCTGCTGCAGCTAACGTTTTCTAATGCGTAATCGAGACATCTCTAGTATATTCAAACTACTACAAATAATTAAAATGGCTTTCATAAAGTAGCAAACACTTACCTTAAAAAAAAGGGGGAGGGTTATTATTTTGTTTATCTGAGTCAGATCTTTTTTCGCGCGTACGTTTTTATTTCTTTTTTTTTCGATGCTGGTGATTAAATACTTTTTTTTCAATATTTAACACTATAATGTATGGGGAAACTCTTGATTCAGAATAAAAAAATTATCATCTGTATGACCATTTTTTTTCTTATTAAATTGGGGATAGGAATATTTCCATTTCCACCCCACCCCCCTTTTGAAGACAAATGGTTGTTCCCTTACCGCTAGAAAAATTGTCCAATTTTTTTTAATTCAGTTCTTCGTAATGAACATTTAAATGACATATAGTTTACAAGTGGGAACAAATCTTATGTACAGGTAGCTAAACAAGGTGTATAGATGTGAACAAATGTAATGTGAACCCAGTGTATACTAAACTAAACTAATTGTAAACATGTTTACTCTACACGGCGTTTGGTGTGAACACGGCCTTAGCCAGGTAAGTTTTTACGTTTGTAAATGGGTAAATTACACTGAAATAGAGTCTGATAGAAGAACACCTGTAATTGTCGTCGAAGGACACAAATTCTGTCATGCATTTGTTAAACAAAATCGAGAAATTAGATGGAGATAAAGTTAAGTCGTGTTGTTCTAGACTATGAACAGGAGAATCTTGTATAACTAGTTTTAGTTTGGAATAAGATCGATCATTTACATGAAACTGAAACTCATACAAAAAAGACTTTTAAGAACATCATGTTTTCGAAAAGCATCTTATAAGTTATCTGAGCGACCTTCTGGAAATCTTCAAAAATGTCGAAGTAGACGAAATATTTAAGAAAAAGAAAGGTATAAAAGTGCCGGTCCCAAGCCCAGATAAAAGAGGGGAGAAATCAATAATATCTTTACGATTTATTATATACTAAGTAAAAATAAATAATTAGAAGATGATTTTTGTTTTTTTTCCAAAGGATACATAATAGTATTTTAAATGGAGTGGCACAGACGTATCATTTGCGCAAATATCGCAATTACTGAAATTATTTGGTAATAAGTCTTATTTAGGTCACACTCGAGGAAGAGAGCACGAGATTGTCGTTACGACAGA
Source organism: Mytilus trossulus (assembly GCF_036588685.1). Lineage (NCBI taxonomy): Eukaryota > Metazoa > Mollusca > Bivalvia > Mytilida > Mytilidae > Mytilus > Mytilus trossulus. The sequence goes on from NW_026963311.1 coordinate 1,026,409, forward strand.
TGAAACAAATCGTTATGGCGTCTCTAAAAGTTACGAAAGGGATTATTTCGACTTTACCTCCGGAACCCTCAATTTTAAACAGCTTCCTTGCGAGCAGCAACCATCTGTCGGGGTAATCATGACAGGACAAACTAGCCCTGGAATTAAAAGTAACTGCAGATGAATAACTTCTAATAAATCCAAAGCTATATCGCTTATGTTTATAAATATAACGAACGTTAGAATATTGTAGATGATATAGATGAACTGCTGGTGGTTTCGATGTTATGTACATTTACCTTTAAATAGGTCAACCACATTTACGAACAACTATTTTCCCCGTCTTGGATTGAACTTTATTTTTGTATTTTGTTTTTCACCAGCTTTTCGAGGGATTCAGTTTTGAGGTTAAGACTATTTTGACCTCACGTGTCAATGCAAAAATGTTTAATTGCGAATACAGTGCATGCAGTAAAATTGCTACTAGTTACATGTTGATATTTTGAAGGATAAACGAAGGACTGATAACTCTCTTAATTGAACAGCACAACATTCACCATAGATAATTGATGATACCGTATACAGGTTTTTTTTTTCGCCAGAATAAATACATGTTTTATATATGAGGTCGACTTTGGACTTATATAATCATAATTGGCATTTTCGGTACGATAACACGACTGAATGGGACATTGTTGGGTCTGAATGATGTATATATTTGTTATATTTTCTTTATCATATCCAATATTATCACGCTTACAAATGTATTTGACTTTAAAACGTGATATTGTATTACTTCGATTAAATCTTACGGTAACAAAACAACTATTATTCGTTTGTTTTACATACACGAACTTGGTATAAATCATTAGGTTGCAATTTAAATCGACGAATTTTAAACTGAAATGGTTCACTGAATATTTTTTTTAAATATTTCTGGGAAAAGGTTTGATAAGAACCGAAGTTTTCCACCTAACATTGCCGATCATTGCTCCCGTTTGAGATTAGACAGTGATACGACACAAAAAGTGAAAAAGTCGGATTACTATCCTCAATTATCTGGAATGTCCTACAGCCCGTAACAGAGAAGTGATCGAATTGATGTTTCTTTACTGTCAAAATTAGCTACGTTATCGACAAACTTAATTGAGTAGTGACCGAACTATTGGTACTTTAACGTTAAAAAGATTGACAATGCTGACTAACTTTCATGTAACGATAATCAAGTTTAATACCGATAATATTGAAAATAATTCTAATAATATGAAACAAAATATGTCCATGCACCATTTAGATTGGGCGAAAAGTAGTCATTTCTTTAGTTAGAACAGAAAAAAAAAGATTTATGGAAGGACGTCTTGATAGGATTATTTCCTTTACAATTTTACCCAAAACTAAAAGAAATATAGTGATGAACAATTAAAAACGTGTTTGATAGGAATGAAGTCCTTTATTTTTTCGGACTACGATGTGTACCGTATGTGTGATGGATTTGAATGTAATCAATAACTTTGAATTGTTTTCTCAAATGTATACACAAAAGGGACTGGTATTTGTACTTCTGTTAGAATATGTCTTCGTCCGTTTCACATGCCTAACTTTTTTCTAGTACAGTTTAAACAGGAAAATTTTGTTGAGAGTTTTTTTTTATATAACAAAATAACGAGCAAAACTATTTCTTGCAATGGCACACACAGAGAATAATTTGTTTAGTAAAAATCAGTAAACAAATTTTCTCCAAAATATACCATGGCCAGGACCTGACAGTTTTTAGCAGTGTACAAATGAAAATCGTCTGGAAAACTCCGCTTGCTGTCATTTTGAGGGATCATGCATCATTTCACCTATTACCCATAAACAACATAGGTTCGCAATTACTAAAAAAGTTCTAAAAGATAATTTCAAATCAGAGTAAACATATTAACTTCCTTATATACAGTCGAATTTGTCTAAAGGTTACACAAAGCTGGTTCTTCAAACGTTTGTATCGGGGAAAACATTTTTCTTTGACTTTTGAAGCATGTAGGGGAAACGGAATCACATATAATATTCCGTATTTCTGACTTTTTTGATCGATTACGTAAATTATACGACTTTTTTTATGACTACGTGAACTTGTGCCATTTATTTTTGCTGGTCTTTAGGAAGACAATTTACAATTGGGCAGTGAACGGAGGCACTTATACATAACCTTATAGTTCTGTTTGGAAGCAAAAATAAATTCCCAATATATAAATATACATGTATGAATATACAGGTATTATATGTTGTGTTCATGATTGGATTTTGTAGATATAACTACCGTACAGAAAAGGTATCATGAATGTCGAGGCTTTCATATTCAAGGTTTTCAATCCTTGTTGAAAACCTGTGGAGACCTCTACAGTTCCTTAAAACATCAATTATTTTTTTGTAAATTGAGTGCCGTCTCCCTGAACATGCTAACACTTAAGTCATATCTTTTCATTTTCATATTTTTCCCCTGTTTGTCTCTGTTGTTTTGATTGTTGGAACGATTAGTGGTATCTAACAATATTTACGAAAACTTTCTGAGAATTATGAATATTTCTTCTCTGTCAGATATGGATCATTACCAATGATAAAATGAAATGCCGTACATCACATCTTATAGAGGTTTAAAATTCAAATATTCGTCAATAACTTAAGATTTAGAGCAATTTTTTCTTCAACATTTCAAATGTTAAAGGGTACATTTATATATTTTTACTTTGATTTGAAGGAAATTTATTTCAGTTTTTTTCTGCGACAAAGTACAAGCATGTCGGTATTGCAACAATGTATGATTGGGATAATCCCGGGGACATAATAAACAGTTAGGTACGAAAAAGAAAAGATATGGGGTATTCTGTATTAGACGAAAGAAAAACTATTACAGTGTTGAATCCCATAAATATTCAGAGTGCAAGCAGTATATTATATCTACATTGAGAAACATTATCTTTACCGTTAAAATGAAAATGTCAATGACAGAGGTTGATTATAAAAAAATGTTTTACTGTGTTAAAAAAAAACATCGCCTTAAACAATGAAATCTTACACGTTGGACATGAAATATTTTGTCGATGGAGAAAATTAAATTATGTCACTTCTGAAATAAGTTTGTCGATAACGTAACTTATTTTGACGGTAAAGAAACGCGAATTCGATCACTACTCTGTTACGGGCTGTATCATTGTCTGAACGCAGTCGTTTAAGTTCGTAACACATTCCTACGGGTCGGGAAGGGTCCGAATAGTTCGGCGAAGCACCCCGACAGCTAGGTGCGTCCCGATTTAGTCTAGTCGGATTACAATCGTGCCTTTGTCGTTACAGATTCTGCTGTATCGGATCAAAATCCTAACAATGTTCTGTGTATTCTGGACGGTGTCCTGTGGAACGGGAATGATCTGGAGAAATTTTTCATTGCTGTTTTTCTTCCGATTGAGTCCAGATTGCATCCAGATCTTGTCGATTGCGAACCGTTTTTACCGACACCGTTCCGGAACAGTGACTGTCCCGTTATCAATACGAAATTAGTCAATAATACCTACGTCAGAGTCCCGACAATTACAGAATACAATACGACTGACACCAGACAAAGCCGTTTGCAATGCGATAGAGCGGACCGTGATAGGATTACGTTCCGACAGTACCTGCTCATCCAGATTATGATGACAGTTTTCGAACAGATAACTTCCGTCAGCGTCGGTTCACTATCTGGTCACTGTCTGATCTCTGTCGGATGACATTTAGTAGAATTGGGACGCAGTTGAAACAGACTCGGTCGAATTTTACCTGGCGAAAGATACACATTGGATTAGAAGCGGATTGAGAACGGGATGATCGGAATAAATTCGTTTGGAAACGGTTGAATATCGACGCTTCCTGAACAATATCTGATTGTTGTCGTGATTAAATTATTTGTTTTACAAATTCTAATTAGAGTTTGAATTTCCATCCACGATTCACAGGATCTTGATCAGACTTTTGACAAATTTTAATCTGGAATGGTCCTGTTAAGGACGGCAGAAAAATCGTGAATGTGTGAACCCAGCTTAAGGTTTTTCCAACGGCATGTTTGACTCTCAAAATCGTGAATGTCAAATAAATTAGTATTCAGCACTTAATTAGATTTTCATTTATCAATTGTTTTAATTTCTTTCTACCTTCAGAGACCTTGATAACAAATCATATTTATATATATGAAATGCAGAGTCGCGAAGCGATCTATATTTTTGGGTTTTAGTATTTTCAGAAGAAAAACACCCTTTTTTAATTCTTAAAAGGAATATATGTTAACAGTCGTATGTATCAAAACAGTTTTATAAGTGGCTTTGTTAGTGGCTTTGAACTATCTTTCAGTTACTGAGAAGTCTATCAGATCAGTGCGTAGTATCTTTTTGTTGTTGGAAAATACAAGTACCCGGCCACGTCCAATCTGTGATTTTGTTAAATGTATTTTTATGTGATGACTGAAGCCTTTTTCAACTGCTTTTTTGAGTTCGTCTTTATATTTTACTGTTTCACCACTGTCCAGATTAGGGGGAAGGTTGGGATTTGATTTTACACATATTATATTTGTTAAGATATGAAAAGGAGTGAGCAACAGGCTCGGCCTATAAAAGCTCTCTCCCTTTACAGGTACAAGTTACAGCTGTAAAATTAAATTTTTAACAACTGTATTTAAAATAATGTAATATGTGGAATATGCATGCTACGTATGAGCAAGCACGAGCAAATATATGTTTACGGTGTTACTTACTTAATGCAAAGCATATTTAAGTATATAGATTACTCATCATATATTCAAGTACCTTGAAACATAAAAATATCCTTTATAAGTTATTAGAAACATATATATTGAAAGAGCCACAAACTCAGTTTAATTTTTTTTCGTCTAATCGATTTATGGCTTTTGAACAGCAGAATACTTCTGTGGACTTTATTATTAACCGACAACACACATATGCCATGTTATACGTATGGTTTGTTCTAAAATATAACTTGAAGTAGTTGGGTTTTTTTTGTAGACAAAACACTCACACAATTGAATCCATCTCGGCAGAGAATATAAAGGTACATAGAGGGTGCAGTGAGCAGGTAAACTATAGTGCAGGTATATTAAGCATGCATTCTCGATAATATGAATATATTCTTTTAACTATTTTAAGTACGATTCCCTAATTTTTAATATACACCTGGAAAACACTTCCATTGAAAACATTGTATAATGACATGATTATAATTGTGAATGAAAATAGGAAAACTGTCAAAAGAGACAACAACCCGACCATAGAACAGACAGTAGCAGAAGGTCACCAATAAGTCTTCAATGCAGCGAGAAATTCCCGCACCCGGGGCATGCTTCAGCTGGCCCCTAAACAAATATATTTAACCTATAATGGTTTAATTTTTAAATTGTTATTTGGATGGAGAGTTGTCTCATTGGCACTCACACCACATCTTCCTATATCTATATATACTAGTTCAGTGATAATGAACGCTATACTTAACTCCAAATTATACACAAGAATCCAAAATTAAAAATAATACAAGACTAAGAAAGGCAAGAGGCTCCTGACCTGGGACAGGCGCGAAAATGCTGCGGGGTTAAATATGTTTATAAGATCTCAACCCTTCCCCTATACCTCTAGCCAATGTAGAAAAGTAAACGCATAACAATACGCACATCAAAATTCAGTTCAAGAGAAGTCCGATTCTGATGTCAGAAGATGTAACAAAAGAAAATAAACAAAATGACAATAATACATAAATAACAACAGACTACTAGCAGTTAACTGACATGCCAGCTCCAGACATCAATTACACTGATAAAAAGATTAAGTCTTCATCATATGAATATCAGGCACAATCATACCATCATAACATATCTAAAAAAAAAACATAACCCGTGTCATGCTAACAACTGATTTTTTAAATAGAGGTGTTTAGTTCCGATGCAAAGACCCTATAAATGAATCAATATTTAAGACAAAATATGCAATCTTTAATGACCTGATAACAGTATCGTAACTATATCCCTTCAAAATAAGTATATTCAAAGGTTTTGTCAGCCTTTGAGGTGAATACTGATATTTTTGTGCTTTATAAAGAAAATAACCATAAAAGATTTGTAAAATACCTGAACGTATAAGAAGTCGGGCTATATTTACGAATGTTGTCCTTGTACCATTGATAAAATTTAGTAAATGTTTTTACTAGGTTGTGATATCGAAAACCCTGGTGTAATAATTGTTCAGTAATACATAAATTTCTCTCGTTAAAATCTAAAACGTTGTTACATACACGAGCGCATCGTACAAGTTGAGATATATAAACACCGTTAGATGGTTACAAGGGAACGTCACCATCTAAAAACGGATAATTAACGATCGGAAATGAAAAATCATCTCTTTTATCATAAATTTTAGTATTAAAATTTCCGTTAATGATATAGATATCAAGATCGAGGAAAGGGCAGTGGTTATTGTTAGTATTAATTTAAAGTTAGTTCAACGGGCTATATTTCTTTAGTATACATACTGAAGTCGTCATTATTGAGAGCCAATCTATCATCCAAATATCTAAAAGTATTCTTATTTTTTGGTATCAGATTTTGTTTTGATGGGTCTTTGCTGATTTTTGTCATCAATTGTAACTCATACCAATACAAAAACAGGTCCGCAATAAGTGGTGCACAGTTATTCCCCATTGGAATTCCGATAACCTGACGCTATGCGGAATCTCCAAAGTGAATACAAATTATATCTAGTAAAAAATCAAGGGCAGATATAGTATCAAAGCATGTCACATTGACATAGTTCTTTTGTTTATTGCTACTAAAATATGACATAAAAGAGTTTGAACATGTATATTCACATTCTGACTTTGTAAATGCCCATTTAATTAGGTATGTGGTGTTTTTTTCTTAATTGGAATGTGAGGCAATGTTGTAAATAGTGTGGAAAAAACAAAACTTTGAACAGATTCAAAATCACCAATATAAGCATATAATAGACTTATTAAGAAGGGATATAGTTACGATACTGTTGTCAGGTCATTAAAGATTGCATATTTTGGCGTTAATATTGATTCACTTATAGGGTCTTTGCATCGGAACTAAACACCTTTATTTAAAAAACAGTTGTTGGATTGACACGGGTTAGGTTCTTCTCATATATGTTATGATGGTATGATACTAAACCCCTCACGGGAAGGATTGTACCTGATATTCATATGATGAAGACATACTCTTTCAATCAGTTTAATTAAAGTCTGTAGCTGGCATGTCAGTTAACTGCTAGTAGTCTGATGTTATTTATGTATTATTTTCATTTTGTTTATTTTCTTTGGTTACATCTTCTGACATCAGACTCGGACTTCTCTTGAACTGAATTTTAATGTGCGTATAGTTATGCGTTTCCTTTTCTGCATTGGCTAAAGGTATAGGGGAGGGTTGAGATCTCATAAACATGTTTAACCCGCCGCATTATTGCGCCTGTCCCAAGTCAGGAGCCTCTGGCCTTTGTTAGTCTTATATCATTTTTAATTTTAGTTTCTTGTGTACAATTTGGAGTTTAGTATGGCGTTCATTATCACTGAACTAGTATATATATTTGTTTAGTTGCCAGCTGAAGGACGCCTCTGGGTGCGGAATAAAATCCTTTTCCTTTGGTCCACTACTTGCTAGTTTAAGACTTGTTCTGTTGGGTAACGACTCGAGTCCAGAGTCCTTGATGTGGTCAATATCTGCATGAAAACTTAACAAACGCGGAATTTGGCATAATATGCGACATGCACATTTTGAATTGGTTTTTTTTCTTTTATTTAATTGAAACGGCTGGTAAAAATACATTATTGATGTGAAGATCTAGAGCTACTGGTGATTTTAAACCATTCTCAGACAAATATTTGGAATGTACTGCCTTTGTTTCACTGTTTCAGTGTTTGGCAAGAGGTTAAATGAGTTCATCACAATCCACAAACTTTGGAATGGAACTGCACTCCATAGTATCTACCTTGATATCTTATTTTACCAACATTATGATGGTTTTATTAGTGTCTGCATTTCGGCTGCATTGCTATATAGCAATACAAGGTTATTAAAAGAATATTTAAAATCATAACTATGATTTTAATTTTATTATTTATGGGTTTCTTTAAGTATGTTTCATATCTATTTGTCTGTTCTAGAAATGGCCAGTAATGATTATGAATGGAAAAATGCATTTAAGAAGAATAGAGTTATGATCGTGAAAGGTTTAGCAAATCCTGTAGAAGTTGCAGATCAATTGTATCGAATGAATATTTTCACTGAGGATATGCGTGACGAAATTACAGTAAGTTAATTAAAACATTCTAATGGAATGCGACATGTACGCCCTTTTTTATTGGATGATACTGCCATCAACATTTATTCGTTGACAAGTTATATTTCGCAGTTGACGTATTGTAAATGTGTACTCTGAACATTTACAACAATTAGAACAGGAAAATTTAATGTAACATGAGAAGCTTCAATGTAAACTGTAATTCATTGCGTTTGTATTTTAAACTTTAAATAAAAAAAATTTGTACAAAATTAAATCTATTGAATCGTTTTGGTTAGGTTATTACATCCTAGTGAAAAACGATCACAATGAATAACAAACATTCGAATACGTTTTATTACATTTCTATCATCAACTTATCATTCATTCTTTGTTTTCCATAATCAAAGCAAACTTCTGAAACAGAGCCAAAAACGAGATTGATTCTGGACACTTTAGATAGGCGAGGACAGAAAGGTGTCGCTGCTCTTCATCGGGCATTTCTCGACACTAAGAACACATACCTTGCAGAAGGCCTTTCACCCTATGTCAGAGCAGTTGAAAAAATTGAAAATATGACAGAACCAAAAGGTGAGTTGTTCTTCTTTTCTGAAACTATTCGGTCTCACCGGAAATCTTCAAATGTGCGTCAGTGTTTCTGTTGTTCCGTTGATTTCTTCTTATGGTTGATATGTTACCTCGGTTTTAGTTTGAAACCCAGATTTTGTTTTTCTAATCGATGATTGACTATTGAAGAGCGGTATAATACTTTATCCATGTTATATTCTTCCTTGGATATTAAAAACGCGTTCGCATTGAGTTGGAATGGGAACAACTAATCAAATTATATATTACATCCTTTGTTTTCAATTGTTTGGCTTTAAGTGTTCTTAATAAAAGTAAAACCAAACCAGCATTTTGAACCCATAATATGCATACAATCGCATTTTGAAATTCTGAACACTGGTAACCACAACATGTAGATGTGGTATGATTGCCAATGGGACAACTTTACGGATTGAGACACACTGTACGGATTTTGTTGAAAGGGATGTTCTCCTTGCCCAAAAGACACTTCCAACATAGAAATGAGGAAGAACGACTGAAATACTAAGCACTAAAAAGTAGTTCGATCTGTAATTTCACCAATTGTTTCTAATTTCTTATTTTTATATATTGAGAGTATATTCGCATGTCGGGGATTCATGAAAATGCATAGCTAAGGATGCTTATCTTGTAAAAGGTCCATTTCTGGCTACAAGAGTTTCCGTCGATTATTTTGTTGTTAACCTTGATTTGGTTTTTTTCTAAATTATTTTTGAGATTTTAACTAAAGTTCCTTAAATTTAGTAAGACTTTTATTTTAGCCAATGAAGCAAGCTTAACTACTCCAATTATGATTATGATTATATATATTTCATTGTATTGATGAATGTCAAATGTTGGTTCCACATATGAATTTAATATACAGCATACTTGTTTCTGGTGTATATTGCAAATAACAAAAGCTTTGGCTAGGTTATTGCATTGATGGTAAAAAAGATTATATTGACGAGAATAAAAAATCTAAGGACATGTGGTGCGATTTAAAAGATATTAACACTACAGAAGTCTGAAAAGACCATTTTTGACTTAATTTGCATGAATTTTTAATCGACATTCTCCAAAAGTATGACGTATGTCTTAATTTTTCTTGACAAATTCTCATTTTATTAAATTTGTATGAAATTTACTCGACATATTCTCGACATTCTGAGTATGGTCTTCAAATTTCTTGACAAATTCTTGACATTTGAATACTGTCTTGAAATTTCTCGGCATATTCTCGACATTCTTATTTTTTCTCAGTATGGCTTGACATATTCTGAACATTTTGAATTGTGTCTTGACAATTCTGAGTTTTACAATTTAAATATCTGTTTTTAAATAATTACAAATATTAATTCCTAAATCTTATAAATAATTACTAAATGATTAAAACCATTCATACTGTAGACATATTTCATTCTACATTCATAATATTCAATGTTAATTTGGTAAATAATTATTGTACCAAAATGTGTTTTTTATAAATAGCAAAGTATGATGGTATCCTAATTCTTCGAAAGACTTGTATAGTATAGTATAAAAATCCTTGAATTAACAGGAGAAAAAATGTGTTATGTCATCTGTTTGAATATATATTACGTATTACACGTGGACAGAATGTTCCCCATAAAATTAAGGTATTCCACACCCCAGGGTACACGCAACTGTCATATGGAAAAATACTGCTTCACCTGTAATCAGCCTGACAACTTATCAGTTGACCAATCAAGCCACAACAATTTAAAAAGTTTGTTGATAGATGAAAGTGAAAATCATCATTTTAATTAAAACAAAATGAATTAAAATAGATTTTAAAACTAATTATATATTTCTCAAAGATTAAAAGAAAATTATAATCTACTCCGGAACTGATAAAAAGAACTGTAACTATTATGAATCTTATGAAATGGAACTCAAACAGACATGGATTATATAGATCCAAACATAATATTTTTTTCAGGAGGGAGTTATCACAAATATTTATTTTTGATAAAAAGTTATGAAATTCAACACTCAATTTGAAATAAAAATATTTGTTTGGTTGTTCTAAACAATGAATAAGGTTTTTGAATCAAGAGGGGGAAAAATTCTTTGACCTAAACGAAATCCTCCCCCCCCCTTTTTTAGCCATATAAACGGAAAAGATAAATCGTGGGGTCCAAAAGAGACACATTGTCACATTTTAATACTGTCTCATGTCACCTATTTTAGTAAAGCAAATATGACTGGCAGTTTTGCAATCAGCAAAAATCTAGATGTTGTTCCAGTTTTTACAAGGGCAAAATATTCATTTCAATATCCCGCAAGTCCTCACCCCTTCAAAAATGCAAACGGTTGTTCCGATACTCATTACATCTGTCTAGAAATTTAGAAAAAAACATGTTTGTTTTCTAGATTAACTTTCAAACTAAACTAAAACAGACGATTGTTACGAAGGCCGTACGGTTACCTATAATCGCTTATATATCCATTTTATTTTAACTTTGTTCGATAGTCGTTTCATTGGCGATCATATCTCATCTCCCTGTTATAAGATGGTTTAATCCTTCTCTCCTTTACAGATGGTGTTATTAGACTATCATCATATACAAATTTATATAAGACTCAATATATCTAGACAACTTTTCTCAGTCTAATATCTAGAGTGAAAATACTTTACAAAAGTGCAGTTTGCTATATTTGTTCATACAGTTACAAATATCTGATATCATCTAGGGTCCTTCTGGTTTCATTCAGTAACATTTTTATCCAGATATATCCTAATTGATACTTAAAAAAAATGGTCCCTCAAACCACTGGCAATCTTTAAAAAGTTTATACAATCAAATTTTCGAATTTTCAAATAGTAACATATACTGTTCCACTATGTGTGGTATGTAACAAACTTTTATTTAGTTTCTAATATGTTATTTCAAATTATATGATCACTACATATTGACTTTGCTTGTTGTCCAAAGAATGGCCTCCAAAGATTGAAGAGAACAGTACAATGATGGATGATCACGTAATCAAAATAATGGATAAAAAAAGTCCGTGGTATATTCACGAATATGGAAAAGAGGTAGGAGAGCTCATATTACAAAATGAATAAACCGATTCTCACTTGCACTATGTTATTTGGGCCACATATAAACTGTTGAATATCAAAATATTCTAATTAACGTTATCATATTTGTTTGCGTTCTTTGTGAAAGGTAATAAGAAAAAGTATTAAAAAACATTACACAAAATTAGTGATTTTCACCTCTCCCTACAAACTGGTTTTAAGGAGACAGATTATTATAAGCTTGTTTCTGGATCCTTATTGTGAATGTGTTTATAAATTATACTTGTATTTTTCATGATAAAAATATTGTTTACACTAACTGGTTTTACATGTGATTTATGAGAAGACTGGACTTTTTGACAGCCACATTGATACTATGTGGCTACTGCGGATTCATTGTCATTCGCAGATTTCGACAAGATATTAAATGCAGTCGTGATGAGAGTCAATCTAAAAAGTTATAGAAACATTTTATCCCATGATCGAAACATAAAAATACCCCCCCCCCCCCCCCCCCCCCCCCAAAAAAAAAAGAACAAAAAACCACAAACTTAAATCTACCTTTACTGTGTTTGATAATGTTCAGTCATCGTACCGGATAAAAGATAGTATTTGGTTAAAACCTGTTTTCCTTGGTTAATTTAAGCAGAGATGAGGGTATCATAAGCCCAGTAGTCAGCACTTTTTGTGCTGACATGAATTATCATTGATGTGGTTATATTTACAAATTAACTGTTTACAAAATTTTGAATTTTTTTAAATACTAAGGCTTTTCTACCTCGGGCATAGATTACCTTAGCTGTATTTGGCAAAACTTTTAGGATTTTTGGTCGTCAACTCTTTCCAACTTTTTTGTATGATCAGTTTAACATGTAAAATTTAGTTTAATTTTACTTAGAATTATAGTGAAACACGTGTAAATATAAACCATACTAATTCTTATAACATAATAAACTACGTCTGTGGTCGGGTTGTTGTCTCTTTGACACATTCCCCATTTCCATTTTCAATTTTACAATAGAAACGTTCGTAGTACTGTCCATACTTCCAATTCCTTCACATGTTTGCTTTATATTTTGCAGGACGTTTACAAGATTCAGAACGATTACCGAGGAAAAGTTTTTGTAATCAACAATGTCGATTTTGATGGGCAATTGTTACATCGGGAAGCTTCTAATAAGGATGCAGATAATTTGACAAAATTATTCACAGAACTTCATTTTACTGTAATACATAAGACTGATTTAACAGCCCAAGTAAGATATGAGTAACAATTCATGACAAATTTTAATGAAACAGGATTTCCCCAAGAATGACATCGGACGGTCACCAAATCAATGTCTTCAACAATAAACAAAAATATTAAAACTATGCTGAGAACTCAATTGCATTGAATGAAGGCATGAAGTGAATCTATTTTACATCAAGTTTCAATTATTTACTACAGACAGTAGACATTTCAGTTTTTAAACACTTAAAATAAAAAAGTATGTTTAGTACAAAAATGCTTGTTCACGCGATTCTCTCTTCCTTTTCTCTTCTCTTTTTTTTAAGTTTATTAAACATACGGAACAGAGTATCTAATTGAATTTTCTACCTTTCAGGGTTGATCCCTATTTTATTTCACCGTTTACCGAATACACTATTACCATTCATTGGCAATATTATGAAAGGGTAAAGTTTTCTTTACTACACATCCACATGTCCCTCTGGCGTTTGATTTTTTAACTTTCATTATCCTTATTCAGCCGATCCTCAAGATGAACCCAATTTTAAGTTAAAAGGAGCAAAAGAAAGCAGAGGAACATTTAAACTCAAAAATCGAGAAAAAAAACAGACAACGTCAAGGCTTCAAAATAAAAAGACAAACAGATAAATAATAGAACTCAAAACACAACATACAAAACTTAAGTGTAAGCAACACGAACCCCATCGAAAAATGGGGATTTTTTTTATTGAAAGATTATCAGCATTAGGTGTTATAGGGGATTGATAATTCAAAGAATGATCAAAAAGTTTATATTTTTTTCTGATTTTGTAATGCATTTCTTATCATCGTTGTATATTGTTGATATTTGTTATCAACACATTTTTTACTTTTTATGTCAACAAATTCTAATGAATATTAAGATTTTTCTACACTTTTGTTTTTCATTTAAAGGAAATGCTTTCGTTCCTCCGCAGCGAGGCTAAAGAGTTAGTAAAAGAGGATCGCGCAGAATGTGTCATTTTAATCATAATGAGCCACGGCGTAGGGACAAAAGTATATGGAGTTGATTGCTTGCCTGTTGAAATAAAAGCACTAACAGATTGTTTCTCGACTGCTAATTGCCAAGTTCTACAAGGAAAACCAAGACTAGTTTTTGTTCAGGCCTGTCGTTCTGGTAAGAATATAAAACTAACAATTTTTTTTCATAAACCAATGTATTATATTCTCCTAACAGACGATAAGTATATATTTCAAGTTTGCACATCTTTTTCACTGATGAGTCTTTTGTAGACGATATTCGCGTCTGACGTAAATACAAATTTTATTCCTGGTATCTATGATATATTGCTTTATAGGAGATATACTATTGATATTTAAAAAGAAAATGATTTCGGAGCATTAAAACCACAAAATCTAGTCAGAAATGATCACAAAACTTTGTAAATCTCGTTCGTTTAAAGCATTGTCAAAAATAACATTTAGCAAGAACGATTTAACTAAATCATGCTAATCATTTAACTTTTCGTTTCGGGTTTCCTAGGAGTTCAGTTCTTTTGTTATTTTACCTTTATTAACGACTATAAATGCACATAATGTGTGTATGCTGTTTGCAAGCATATCGGCATTGCACTTAAATTGGGCACAAACAGCAAAATAACTACAAGATGTGTAAAAGAAGCTGATAAAAAATTGTAAATTTTGATAATCTACTAAAATGCGAATACCCGACAGTCTGTACTAATCTGCAAATGGGAGAATATTTGTTTGTTAAAGACACATATTTTCTTAAACCTTTTGACAAACATACCATGAACTTAATCGAACTTTGAGAAAATTGAATTAATTCGATCCAGCCGGAATTTAAGATGTTTGTTGGGTATACAAAATCTTTTATTTCATTGGAATCTATAAAATATTTTCAAAAAAATATTAAAAGCCATTTTTTCTTTAATAAATTCGCGATGGACACGATGAAGTTTTTTTGTGCCAGAGAATAATTTTATAAAGCTTATCAAAACTTTTCAAATTTGATGAATTAAATCTACTGAACAGTAAACAAATTTTAAGGTTTAATTAATTGATTGTTTTATTTGCAGTCCTATTCTTATGTTTCTAGTACGCACCGTAACACCTTAGTTTATCCTCTGTTTGAATAGGTTACTGTTATTATTTAGCTACTTTGTAGTATTTCGATGCATGTTGCATGTCATTTCGTCATATTTCTTTTTTCTCGTCGATTAAATTTTGTCTGGTTGGTTTTAGTTTTTGTCTTGATGTTGATAAGTTTGCTTCTGTGGTATATTACAATTAAGAAAGGGAAAGCGGAATGTGTCCGAAGAGTAAAACATGCACAAGGTATTTTTTTCTCTGACTGTTTATGACGTCTTTACACTAAATCCATAGGATGATGGTTGTGTACTGATTGATTATTTAGTCATAGATGCATGCTTATTTCTATCAGTTGTTAGTGGCTTTGAACTAGATGTCAGTAACTGTTAGTACTCTCAGATCTGTACTTAGTGTCTTTTTGTTGTTGGGACCATGTCAATTTGTATTTGTATTTTTATGTATCTGATGAGTTGAGCCTTCTACAACTGATTTTTTAGGTTTCGTTCTTATATTGTACTATTATGCCACTGGCTCAGGTTAGGGGAGGGTTGCGACCCTGCAACATGCTGTAAGGAGCCTGTAAAAAATTTAGTGGTTGTCGTTTGTTTATGTGTTACATATTTGGTTTCCGTTCATTTTTTGTACATACATTAGGCAGTTAGTTATCTCGTTTGAATTGTTTTACATTTCGGGGCCTTTTATAGCTTACTATGTGGTATGGGCTTTACTCATTGTGGTCGTACGATGACCTATAGTTGGTTATTTCTGTGCCATTTGGTCTCTTTTGGAGAGTTATCTCATCGGCAATAATACCACATCTTTTTTTTATATTACAAAATGGGTTTTTTCATTTGAAATATTTTTCTTTTGATGGCAATCCTATTGCCCTACAATCGGACGATATATAAAGATATTCATATTAGTACTCATGGATGGTGCTCAATGTAACAACATAGTTGTTAACGATTTACAAGGATGACTCATCATTCTGAAGTAATATTTCAGTTTGTACAGATATACATGTTTTGGTTCATAGTTTATAATAAGAAAATGAACAAATGTTTAACTGTCATTACTTTTTTTAAATCAAATATCACATGGTAATGTAAATTCTACATTTTGTTTTATTCAATACAGTTGAAGCCGCTTCAATAGAGAAAACTCTTCACTTGGTTCAGTCTGGTAAGCAGGTTGAGATGGAATGTATTGTTAAAATTGACAAACCAATAAAACAAGTGTTTTGGGAAATGAATAAGGCTGGAGCAAAATACCGTATAACAGAAGCAGTTAACCAAGATAAATACTCCTTACAAAGCTCGAAAATCGTACAAACCCTCATTATAAAGAAAGTGGTAGAAAGTGACCAAGGAAAGTACAGATGTCTTGTAAAACACGACGAGAAGGTGTTCTCTGCCAGTAATTTTACTGAACTGAAATTGGATGTAAAAGACGGTAAGTGTCAGAAAAATCCTTATAAATGAGAATCAAAAACAGGACGCATTGTAGACATAGAATTATGTTGGTTTATCATTTTCGAAGATTCGTTTTAAAGATGAATGTGAATTTGTTTCAAATGTCGTAACTACATTCCCTACTTACCTTTCCCCGATATTGATAGGGTTTGTTCTCACATGAGCCATACGACGGTACCACATGTTGAACAGGATCTGCTACCCTTCCAAGGCAAATGCGATCACCTACATTTTTGGTGGTTTATTTTTTTGCTAAGTCTATAGTCTTTTATGGTTTTGTGTGCTATTGATTTTCGGTCGGTTATTTTCTTTCTTTTGTAGCCATGTCGTTGTCATCTTGTGAATTTGAATGTCCCTTTAGTATCTTTTGCCTCTCTTTTTCTAATTGAAAACTCAGGGATTAAGATTTATTGCATTTCAAGTATTCGATAATCCTTTTACAGTTATTCGTTGATGTGTCAAAATGGCAGAAGAAGTGCAATCCATGACCATTTGTTGTAAAAAGTAAAATGTACTATGGTTATATATTTGCATAATACAGATAAATAATGAGACCCGAAAGTTAGAATTTCCATAGTTATTTCTACGGAAACGTAATTCAAAACATTTATAAACTGACCCAAACTAGTGTTTTCCAAATGTTATATATATAGATTTTGCTGCTATCGTAATGTCATATTTATGTAACTCATTTTGTAACCAATGTTTACCTTTTATAAAAAGATAAAATTCAATATTGTTAGCTGAATTTTTTTACTATGAAAATTGTTGTTATTGTATTATAAACAAAAAGATGGCTCTCAGATTTAGAATCAATGTAATCGTTTGCTCAGATATTACCAACTTCTCCCTCTTTAAGCATGTATATTAAATATTCTTTGGAACTTAAATTCACTGAAATAATCCAATATCATACACAATCAATATGTTTGAGAATACATTGTGTCTCAGGTGGGGAAATAAAACAACATCAGTAAATTTTCACAAAGACAAAATACTTTTTATAACCTTTTATAACTTTTGTCGGTCATTCATTCATTGTACAAATAGTACCTGTAATAGTTTGTGACTTCCTTTGTTAAGAAGGTGCATGCAAAATAGCAAATATAAGTAACTTTGTATATCCTCTTTTATGGAATGTTTGATGAATGTTCTATATTTAACGCTAAGGCAAATCAATAAACTATAAAGATGTATGTGTTTGGTGGTTTGGGGGGGGGGGGGATTTGGGGTCGAATATGCAATGTTCTCGATATATTGAAGACCCATTGGTGACTTTTTGCTGTTATCTGGTCTTATGTTGTTGCCATTTTCATTTTCAATTTTTTATTCACTATAAGATAATCTTTCTAATAGTAGAATGCAAAATAAAGTAAATACTTGGGATAATTCATGCATTTCAGCTGACTACAAGTACTGTATCAGGTTCAAAATTTAAACTTTGAAAATACAACAATTAGAATGTTTTAGAAGGAAAATGATCAATCTGTAATTTTATTACATGTAATTCACAAAGTGTGTTGTTTAAAGTAACATAGGTTGAAAACGTTTACAGGAGCCCGTGATGTCATTGATTCAGTACCATCAGTACAGGAAACAGAGAATTGTGTATTACCAACAAGTACATTTCCTGATCACCCATCAGCAGATTTCTTAATTGCATATGCAACACCAGAAGGTAATTGTAAAACATGTATGATATAATGTTTGAAATATATGTTTATATTATCACCTTGAAGTCGTTTTTAACCATTGACAAAAGAAAAAACACTGTACTAAGGCATTTCTTATATAATTTAGTTGAATGAACATGTTTTCCTAGCAATCATGGCGAAGTTGTGGTAGGTTTGATGGACATATGGTCATTTTTATAAATTTGCTGTTTACAAAACTTTGAATTTTTCGAAAAACTAAGGATTTTCTTACCCATGGAGTAGATTACCTTAGCCGTATTTGGCACAACTTTTCGGAATTTTGGGTCCTCAATGCTCTTCAAATTTGTATTTGTTTGGCTTTTTAACTATTTTGATCTGAGCGTCACTGATGAGTCTTATGTAGACGAAACGCGCGTCTGGCGTATAAAATTATAATCCTGGTAATTTTGATAACTATTATTGTTTTTTTAACAGGTATTGAACTCGTTTAAAACTGGTTTAACATTTATTTCCTGAAAACTGAAATCCGTTTTACGTAACCTCATCGTGTGGTTAAAACAGTTTAAAAGCCATTTATCAATAGACAATTATTTTTTTTATAATATATAAAACGAAACCAGTCTTATACTTAACAACTAGGCATTCAGAAGCAGAAAAACAAAGCTGAAATAGTTCGACTGCAACAAGTACGCATTAATTTAAGCTTCACATCGATTATTCCGTTTGTTAATTATGTAAAAGTTCATGAATCCTGCTTTAAGATTGTGCTATGGTTAACAATCACATTTATTGATTTTCCCTGTAGCTACGAAGTTTTTAATAATGTTGAAATAGGAAGTTTTTCATTGTACCATTTTATAAAAAGGTTATCGAACATTCGCAAATTCAATCGTTTGCATTATATCATCCATCAAATATATCGAGATCATTATTAACAAACATTATTAACAAACATTTTTAAACTATTTTGCCAATTTTTTGTCTGCATCATGTATAGGATAGCTTATTTTCAAATTAACCCTTATTTTGAGTCATTTCTTTTTTTATCTAGTATGACGACCAAAATTTAGGACTATGGGTTTAAGTAAAATATTAATATAGAAGATAGGAGGTAATCGACAATATTTATCTAAATAAACCAATCAGTAAAACAAGCATCTAATAAATGATTGTTCAATATATCAATCATTTAATTTTGAACAACAATATCTGCCCAATAGTTTAAGGGGAAGTTGCACTTACAATTTGCACCGGTAGATAAAAAGATGTTGAAGACCGTACCTTGACCTATAATGGTTTACTTTTATAAATTTTGACTTGAATGGAAAGTAGTCTCATTAGCACTCATACCACATCTTCCTATATATATACAGATCAACAATTTGTTTGCGGAGATACAATTATGTATTACTGTTAAATGATACAGACTGCAAGATTGTTGGCGGAAAGAAAATTACATTCTTTGGTGTGCATTTTTGTGTCGAAATATGCATATATTTTTTTATAATAGCTATACTCCTTAACAATCGTGCATTCAATTCTTGCATATTGCATTTCCTAAATAAAGAAGGAATACGTTTTGTTTACGAATAATATGTTGCGGTTGTCTCCCTTTTCTTTAAATACGTATTTTTTAATGAATTATCCCTTTACAAATACGGATTAATTCATGATTTATACTTTACATCCCAATTATCATATTGATACTAATCTAGAAAATATTTACTTATATACTGTATATCTTACCCAAACAACTATCATACATTATGTTGCTTAGTTGAATTTTTTTTTTTGAAAAGATGTATTTCCTGAAAGGTAAATTTCCGAGTTCAGGGTAATTAAGGATAAGTGTATGACACACGTCTTCTGATCTTTTGAAAGTATTTTGTCTATCAGCTCATAGACATGATTTTGTCATTCAACCGTGACTTCAATAACGTTTTCCGTAATCTACTCCTTAAAAATGAACCTAAAATAAAATAATAAGGAATGACTGTAAAAAATCCGTCTATTCGAAATAACTTCAAAATTTGTGATGTACATTTTTAAAAACCCGTAACGCATTTTTGTTGTTGACATAATGTAACTTTCCGAATCTAGAAAGGTTATGAATGAAGGTTATTAATGCTTTCCAAGATCTGCTATCATTACCTATAGCAAATTGAAAAATTCAACCCATCGCCTAGACTTGTATTAATAATGGTTGTTATACCTTACCTATAAATAAAGGCAACAGTAGTATACCGCTGTTTGAAATTCATAAATCGATTGAGAAAAAAACGAATCCGGGTTACAAACTAAAACTGATGGAAACACATCAACTATAAGAGGAGAATAACGACACTATTATTACAGATCGATAAGTAGAAAACAAGATATAATAATATTGGTTTCGGAACGAGCGCTTAAGGGTTGGTATAAAGGAAAACAAAACTTAATTGTGTTAGTACACAGATTTTCATTAAACCGGATATAATTCATGTCTTCACCTTTATAATTTTTTATACAATTTGCTTTGTTTACAAAATAGCTATCATTATTATTATTATTATCAAGGTACTATAGCATGGCTAAATGAGGATGTTGGTTCCTGGTTTATGAGTGCCATCGTATGGACCTTCAAATACCATGCGCATAAAGAGGAACTGCATCACTTACTTATCAGGGTAGGTAAAACTGATCTTTCAGGTTTTATGAGCTACAAGCAAATAAATAGAAATGCACAATCAGACAAATACATGATCTATATGGGCACTTAGTTTTTGTTTTTTCGATATCGTCGAGAGGTTTATAGTGCGGTGACAGAATAGGAAAAAGTTTATTATTGAGAGGGTTTAATTTCACTTCACTATAAATCGATGATGAATGGATTATATCGTATCTACTATAAAGTAATAAAACTGCAATTTTTCTTCTCGTGTACACATTTTTAAATGAGGTAAAATTGTTTAAAAAGACATTTTTTAACTTTCAAAAATCTCTGCTATTCAATCATTAACTCCACAAAAATCAGGATAGTTGTGTCCCGTCAATGATTGTGCTGAATACATAGTTTTCCTGTAATATTTTGGACTTGATATTACTTGTTTTTGTTGATGGTTTATTGTTTCGTTGAATTTCTTTGGTGTCCGTAATTATTGTTTATGGTTTTGTTAACATCATTTTATTTATATAAGAGGCAAAATTAGTTTTTAAGTTGTTTATTTAAGAAAAAGGAATCCGACAAAATACCCAAAAGATAACAAAACTAGAAAGTCCGTTGAAACTTGGCTTTAACATTCAGTTTAATTCCTTTTAGCTTAAATAGTGTTATTTTCGTAAATGAGGAAGTGGAATAATTGATTTGTTTTTACTACTTACAGTAAATCGAGGTATTTTGACACAGTTGATTGGTGTAATGATGAAGTTTACCCGAAATTGCGCAGATGATTGTGACCATTCATAGATGTACATCTATGGTTAATTCTATTCGCTTTAAAATTGTTTATAATAAAAGTGGATACGAATGATGCATAAGTCTACATAATACAGTGGTATTTACAGTTCGCACTGCAATTTGAAATGCAGAACCTTTCCAAAGACCTAAAGAAAACCATTTTACTTAGTTCTTTGATTTCAAATTCAGATATATTAAAGATTTCCTGTCTCTCTTTTACCCACACATCAGTCAGTCAGTCAGTACTTACATTTACCAGTTAGCTTGTGATAAAAGATACTACAGAAACTAGAATGTTTGCTTCATATCTTGACCTTTTCTTTGATATTGAGATAAATTGTCGACTACAAACAAAAATCTAAGACAAAGTTTGGACGGCGATTTTAACTTTCCAATTGTCAATTTCCCCATGTCTCAATGTACTACACTCCTCTGCGCCATCGTATTTATAATGTGCACATATCTTAAATGATACCTTACGCTCGTGCATGTTGAGTCAATACAGACTTCATGAGCAGGGGTGTACGGTAACCCTGACTACTTAAAACAGGCCGCAGATTTCAAAGGGATATTCAAACATATTAGTCGACGATAATATAAAAACGGCATGGTAAAAGTTGAAGAACGACGTAAATGACAAACACAAATTCTACATAACTCTACATAGACCATCAAAGATCAACACGGGACATACTTTAAACCAGAGGTTATATCGTGTGCCCCCGGAAGGTTAGCAGATTCTGTTTCAATTGTGACACCTGAGTGTCGAACTAGGAAATTGAAATTGACCATGTATACTTAATTATGAAGAACAGGTGACTGAGATAGACACAAAATAAGTTTTTATATCATTGTATCACCAATAATGTTACCTTTTAGCTCTATCGTGACCCAACTCACTAGCAACATATTTTTGCGGTTTAAGACTTTTACATACTAAGTATCAGATTAGATGAAAAATTTGCAATTCATTTGTGTTCCATTCCTGTTTGTAACAGATTGATAGTTTTTATTAAAGTATGAGACAAAAACGCACAAACTCGACTGCTACATTAAAAGTTATCAGGCCGCGTTATTTTCATTTTCAATGTGCCATATTTCTTCAGATACTTTTTGTTTATATTTACATTATAACATCAACAAGCTATTCAAATGCTTTTCAATAAAACAGTTTGTATCAAACATAAACCATGTGCAACCTGGGCACTATTATTGAGTAAACCAAAATCAGTATATTCATATTTTAAAAATCATAAACAAAATTTATAAATCATAATGTGGTTCAATATCTCAAATTTCGTTAAAACTTTTTTATAGCAATCTATGACTAGTAACTTTTAATGTATAAATACTTTGTTACATCATTTGGCCAATCAACATTTCCAGTTCGGGGATCACTTATCGGTCTCTATAGCTAGCTGTTCGGTGTGTCTCTAATGGCCCTTTGTAGCGTGCTGTTCGGTGGGAACTATGGCTCCTTGTTGAAGAATGTACTTTGAGCTTGATTTGTTTACTTTTTTTAAAATATCACTTGGATTGAAAATTGTTTCATTGGCACTCATACCCTATCTTTTGTAGACGAAACGAGAGACTCATTAACAAAATTATAAGCCTTATATTTTTGATTATTTTTTTAGTATATAACACGACATTTATAACATAAAATATTGAATTGAAATTGGGAATGTGTCAAAGATACAACAGCCGGACCAAATGGCAGAAAACATCTTAAGCCCTAAGAACATATATATGATCTAAATTAGAAAAAAGGATACCAGACTAACAAAGTCTAGAAGCTCGTGACTTGGAACAGGCGACACATGTGTTGGGGAACAGATAACAGAATCAAATAACTCTTTTAGCAGCTAATGAAACCAATAGCATTGTATTGATATTTCAAATATCTTACGCAAAATTACCATATCATGACGTTGGTCAATGTCTCAAATATATGCAACTCATTGCATGTTCAGGATTGTGACTCTACAACGTCTGTAACATTGTTATATGCAAATATTTATTTGCTTAAAACCAAACCCAATTATGAAAAAGATTATAAACATGTGTGAGAGATAATTTTATTGAAATGATTGGATAATGCTTAATTTATTTATAGGTTAACAGATTAGTAGGAAAAGACGGAAATTTCAAAAAGAAGGAAATGACTGTTGCTGAAGTGAAATCTAATCTCAGAAAAAAATTCTTCTTTTTCCCAGGAATCCATAACGACCCACCGGAACTGTTTTAATAGTTTCAATTAACAGGAATATAATTTAATTTGAAAAAAATAGTCTGTCATATTTTGTAATTAATAACTATTTTATAAATAAGCTCTATTATTAATAACATCCTTCAAAGATGTTGTATAAGAACATCCACATTCTGTCTAAGAGCCCGGATTTTCATATCAATATGACCGAAATCCGTATTTTTGAAATAATAACTACGGACGCATGAATGGAACAGATGACAGAAGAATGTCTTAAATGGATAGAAATTACGCATTCCACACGCATTAACAGACTAATTTTTAAGATTTACTTAAGGTGGTTCGGGCCTATTCGAAGTTTCTATCAGAAGTGCGTATTTTTTGTTTTTTTATTCTAATCAAATTGATCGAAAAAAATAAGGGGTCACGGACCATTTCAGCTCAAAATTTGTCTTTTAAACAGGTATGTTAAAGGGACCATTTTTGAATGAAATGATAGGGAAAATAGAGGTTTTGGACATATTTTTATCGGAATATCAAAAATACGTTCTATGACACTTGGTCCAAAACTATAATATAAAAAGCTGAAATATAGCTTCAAAGAATGAGCAAATAACAAATATAGGTCACCGATAAGGAAAAAAAAATATTTTGCCTGAAAACCCCAATTTGGGCGGGAAAATGGAGTAAATGAATGAAATGTCATTTGACCCTATAACAAATACGGATAATAACGAAAATAGTCTATTAGTCACATAACTACAATGATTTAACATTTCTAATCAATCAAAATATATATTAAAAAATTATATCGAATTTACAACAAATACTTTTGTAATTCATGCGTGAAATTATGAGCAGTCGAATAGTTCTGAGCCACCTTAATTAATGTATATAATTCCATATAAATGGATTGTTTCAAAATATTGATTTTAGTTGCTTAACTAACTCTTGGACTATAATACTAATAACAATATATTATGGCCCAGCCTAACTTTGTATATCTTTTGATGAGAAACACTGAATTTATAAACATGATAAAAAAGATAGTTTTTGAATTGATTTGAATTTAAATATTATAATTTCTTTACCATTTTGACATAATAAAAAATTTTTTTTTAGTGCTAGATAATTAGTTGGTAGTTTCTCACATGAATCTTAACTTTAACAACTTTGAATTTGAACTGTTACTGTAATTATATACTCAGATATGAAATGAACAATATATAAAGAACATTATCTACATATGACCGATTTTACTATAGGTAGTAAAAACCAAACATTGTAGCATAGTGTGCGAAGGAGCACTTCTATTTCAAATCTCACCACTTCTCCCTATCAGATTCAGAAAAAAAAGTCACTTCTTCCTATAATTCTGAAGTAGTGTGAGTCCTACATTATGCATTTAGGGATGTACTAAGTTCAGGTTTTAGAATTTTTGTCAGATGTTTGGATTTTGTTTGATTTTTTTTCTACTATACAGGGTAAAAATATTTGCCCCATGACCCCGTTTTTACTTTCATATTTATAAGACTTCAATTAACAACTCATAGAAGGTCATTTACCAAAATTTAAGCAGCTTGTTTATTTCTTCTCTTTCCATTTGTTTGCTCCTTAATTAATGCTCTTCTTACTTATAGTATCACATTTTAGATTTTTCTAATTTTACCATAGTACATCCTTCGAGACTCACCTTTTTGCCTGAAACAGTCCAATTCATCATTTGATTTATTGTATTAAGTATGTAAAATTATTAATACTGAGAAATAAAAGAAATGTTTTCTATGGTTAAGATTTATTTGTTAATTTAATGTCCTACAGTTAGATTAAAAATATTTTAAACTAATAAGATCAAATTTGAATCTTTTCCTGAATGATCACCATGTCTAACAGGGTCATGCCGTCGTCATTCTCCTCAAACAACTTCAATTACTTGTAAGGTGAAAGTCTTGATATAGTGATAATAATATTTATGTGATCAACTTTATAGAAAATATGACCATGTTGCTGCTGATTTGCCTTATCAGCATAACAAAAAGTGTTTGCATAGGACTAAATTTGAGTCCAGGAGCCCCGAGAATGATGGATTTTGCACCATTTGAAAAAAAGAATTGGGGCCTTTAGCCTTTATTTTTTTTATATTTATGTGTTAGACGTGTCATTTTTAAAACATATTATGGGGACAACACACTGAGTTTAGAGGTATATGTGTTTATCATCACTTACGAGACGATATAGTACTATTATTTCCAATTAAGATTATTGCGCAGGTGGCAAAGACAAAAATTGAAACACAATTTACATGATTTAGTTATTAAAACATAAAAAAAAGTATCTAACACACTGCATGCACAATGTAGGATAAGTGTTTAATAATGACAATGCTAGACAAAATGTTTTCCAAATGTTCAGTTTAAACTCACAAAATGTATACCGTTAATAAATATAATTTATTTTCTGCAGTTTGGTTGTGTTCAGTTGTGACCCCATAGGCTTATTGCTTATCTGGAAGAGACACACAAATAAATAGCGATTAAGGTTGATATAAATCACATTGCGTCTTCACAAACTATAATTGTAAATATAAGGTAGACGAGCTTGGCATCTCCCCAAAGTTGAATGTTCTTCGTTGACGTATAGATACCTTCATCTAATGTATCTAGTGAACAGTAACTTTATTGACAAAGTTAAACATTTTTTGTTGTACTTAGTTCGTAACTGTTATCATTTTTCATACTTATGTAATTGTATACCAATGATAGGTTTTTTTTTATATGACTTACATGACATCTATACATTTCGGAAGCATACTCAATATTAGAATCAGTATTAATTGGACTAAAGGATTGAATATCTGTTAAAAGTATTTGAATGAAAGATAGTTATGTTTCGTAAATAGTATTTGCTATTTCTTTTCTTTGAATCTGCAAACAAGAACAGGTACGGGAGAATGGTGAACTAAATAATCACTGACACTTCCTAATAATGTTCTACGTATTTTACCAAGACCTCTTGTTCCAGTTACGATCATAGAAGCATTTTCTTCTTTAGCAACACGGAGGATTCCTTCTCCGGGTTTCGGGGCTTGTGCACTTTTCACAACTCCGTTCAGCTGAAATATTAATAGTTATATGCTTTGTTATATACTAGTACGATTTTTTTCGAACTTGAACTACACTGTTAAGTTGCATTTATATGTAACCAAATTGACATTAAATGATGATTTTCTGCTTTTCAGGTCTTTTGTGATCTGTTGCTATTTAAAGTTTTTAATTTTTTTTTCTCAAACTATTGGCTGCTTCTGATTAGAGCTTGAACCTAAAGTTGTGTCCTTTTCCTTTTAGATGTTGAGGTTGTTGTTCGGAAGCTGCATTTTTAATTCTTCCAATCGACTTTGGACCTTTTTAACCTCGTGATCTAGAATTGTTTTGAACGCATTTACGTCACCTGGGTTCGGAGCTTCAAAATAAAATGACAATTTTTCTAACATAAATGTTGATACATGTATTCATAATAAGAATTGCATTTGTTTTCAAAAACGGATGATTAAGATAGAGATTTGGTGATCTTTCAAAAACACAAAAAAAATGCCTTTTGGAAATTGCATGAAGAAAAGAGAGAAATGACGTATGTGTGCGATTATAGTTGCGAAATGTCCTTCATATGAAACACATATATGTTCAGACGGTTCAATGGTTGCCGAGATACATCATCATGAATTATAATAAACGGTTCGACAGGTATCGTAAACAAGTTAATTGTGATAGTTTAAGTACAAACGGCATCACTCTAGTTTGCAATGATGTTTCATGTTGTTCCTGGTATCAAGTAGTTTATTCAATAATAGTACTGTATTCGTTTTGAGTGTTATCCAGTTTTAAATACATAAATCTTGAAATGACCTATTTCTGACATTTAATTTACAGATAAAAACAAACACTATGCATACTAGTATGAGGTGATTATCAGTGTGTCACTTCATCTATCCCATCGAGCTAGAGATAAAGGATACAACAGATACAGATAAGTCGGCCTCATATCTTGACTTACATCTAGAAATTGACAATGAGGGTCGGTTGAAAACAAAACTTCACGACAAATGAGATGATTTCAGCTTTCCATTTGTGAACTTCCCATTTCTAAGTAGCAACATTCCAGCAGCACCTGCATATATCTCCCAATTGATACGATGTTCCCGTGCTTGCATTTCCTATCATGATTTTCTTGATAGAGGGTTGCTGCTCACAAGGGAGCTATTAAACCAAGAGTTCCAAATGGTGAAGTTGAAATCATCCCTTTGTAAATTTTACGGACGCCATCACGAGTTGGTTGACCGTTATGGAGTAACCGTTTCACAAATGATATCGGATATGTTCCTTACGTCGTAACTACAATCCCCTTCCCTTTCATGAATGTAACCTACCGAATTATTTACCGGATTTGTTATCACATAAGCAACACGACAGGTGCCACATGTGGAGCAGGATCTGCTTACCCTTCCGGAGCACCTGAGATCACCCCTATTTTTTTGGTGCGGTTCGTGTTGTTTATTCTTTAGTTTTCTATGTTGTGTCATGTGTGCTGTTGTTTGTTTGTCTTTTTCATTTTTAGCCATGGCGTTGTCAGTTTGTTTTAGATTTATGAGTTTGACTGTCCCTTTGGTATCTTTCGTCCCTCTTTCATTCTTGCAAACAAGTATGTGATATGCAAATTGTACCAAAATAATCTTTTAGAATCATTTAAATGAACGATCTGTGAATCATATTAACAATTTCGATGCTTACGATTTAAACACTGTAATCAAGCTTTCTCTTGCAGACATTAATTAATTTACCTCTATATGCCGTTATTTAGATGGGTAACGTTTGATTTGAACCATTTGAAGTAAACTAATCGAAATAATAATGATGTTCCTGACATCATGTATCTACAAGTCATTAGAGTAGAACATTTTGTAGAAACAAAAACATTCAGATACATCAGTATCAGTTAGTGAGAGAATGACTGAGGATGAAACCTAATACATAATTGTCAAACTCAATCTAATTAGTTTAAAACGTTGCATACTACTGGGATTTCAAAACGCAAAATAATTAAATTGATAGGAAAAAATCAAGAATGGTCCTTTTTTTGGACAACCACATGGGAATGCAGGGCGAATCAATATCGAACAACGATTGCTATGTCTATGTTGTTTGTTGGTTTATCTTGATACATCTTAAATACCTACAAATGTTCGTAGCAGAAGTTTGGAAGATTTATTAAAGCAAATCTGTACAGTCTTCTGCATCGCTATACAAGAAGGAGATTTACAAAAAAAACCATGTATCTTCCAACAAGGATAACAAATATTTGATTTAACATTTTGATCAGATATCATTGTAAGGAGGTTTATAAATAACAAAAATAAATAACAGTCTGGTTTATAAATACCAAAAATAAATAACAGTCAAGACCAGATAAAATGTTCTGAATCGTCAAGCACGTTGACAATTATCCATCCTAGGCTCTGTTCATGATTATAATTAGTGAAATTAAGTTAAACATCCGAATCTGAATTTCAGTCCCACTTTAAAAAAAATGGAATAATATGAATACAATCTATCTAAAAAGGGAAAATGCATGAAAAATATATTAAATTTTAACCAATAAAAGTCGAAGACACTTATAAAAGACGTAAAGAGTAGATATATTTAACCGGCATTCGGTTTTTTGGCTTCTAACAAAATATCGATATTTAATAAAGCAGATAACTTATATTTTTAAATTGATTTGGTAGCATGTCTTTGCACTATTAATGACTTGATTGCTTCGAACTTCATCAAAACACCATGAAAACTCTGATGTCATGAAAGAGCTTAATGTTAATACTGCTAAAGACAAAGAAAGATTAGTAAACAAATCAGTATGAAGACTACTTTAAAGCAACTTAATTTTAGCTTATGAAAATTGAACTCAGTGCAAATATCAAACTGTTTGGAAATGAGGTAATACAGAAATAAATCAACACAATTTACAAATATATGAGTCATCTTGCATACTGCGTTCGTGGTGAGGACATTTTATTTTAAATTGATATCGTCACATTTCATTTTGGGTCTTTATTGTGGTAAATTTAAGCCATATCTTAATCAATAAAATACAACGCTTAAATAAGATATAATGATATCACTTAATAAAGTGTCATGATTATAACATCAATATATGCATTTTGTCAAAAACTATAAATAAGGGCAACAATAGTAAACCGCTGTTCGAAAATCATAAATCAATTGAGACAAAAACAAGTCCGGGTTACAAACTAGAACCGAGGGAAATACATCAACTATAAGAGCAAAATAACGAAGCAACAGAAACACTGTTAGTGAACAAAAAGCAAACGATTATGCAACACATTCAGATAACAACTGCCATTTTCCTGACTTGGTACGGGCCATTTAAAGGAGAAGGGTGGGTTGGTGTTGTTGATAGCCAAACCTTGCACTTTTATGGCAATGTTTAATATAACACTAAAATGAAACCATTTCATAACAGGTACATAAAATGTTTTTGTACTCCTTTTAAAGCACGAGGAAATATTCCTGTTTAACGAAGACTGTTGTTTTATAGAAACGACAACTAGACGAGGGTACAAACATATCACTAGTAGCACGATTTCAGTCTGAAACGGTCATTTTGGTCTGATCACATCTTGATTGACTGGATTTACCGCTAGAGGAAATCGTCGAGACATTTAAGACCGTTAAGACTGCGTTACGATCGATAGCCGCATCAGGTAAATCAGTTCGTTAAGGCATGTCCAGACGGAAAAGACTGAATCGTCTAGCGGGCTGTTTAGACCCGTTAAGACAGTGTCAAACCAAAACAGACCATGGATACAAAATTGCGTTCAAAATTTTCAGACCCTGTTTAGATCCGTTCAGTATGTCGGTTTGATACCACGAGTTGCGCCCCTTCTACTCGATAATGCATTTTAGATTAATATACATGTATTTTAATATAATTAAAAGATAAATAAGGATTAAATCTTCTGTTGATTCTTTATTTCTTTTCTTGTTTTGTTGAGGAACTACTAAATTATTCGTCTATATAATTGTTTATTTTTTAATAAATGTTAGTTTATATGAATATATATATTGATAATTAAATGCAAGGACGTATGTTTATTGTATACACACCAAAATGTATGCCATCAATTTAACCTTAAAATGTGAACACCGGTAACTATGTGTTTCGTATTTGAAGATTAAAAAGTAACGGAAAATCCTAAACGTTACCTTAAAAAGTTAAGGAAATGTGGAATGATTGCCAATGAGACAATCCACAGAAATGCAACGGAGGCAAATTAACACATGCATATTTTTGTTTTATGTATTACAGTTGCTTTAATTCGTTATCTGTTGATATATGTCATAGTTTACCGTGAAGCTGTTGCTTTTTTATGTTTTTTCGTGCGAGTTACTCTATTAAACTTGGAAAAAAATATTCTCGACATCCGGAAATTCAAAAAAAAGACTTCCCGGATCCCGAAAGCTGATCATGATTCTGCATTCAGTCTCTGTCGGGACCGTGTTAAAGTATCACCGTATAAAAATGTTCATTCAAACAATGTTGTATCCTTATAAAATTTATTTTCTAATTCATATAATATGTATATAGTACTTAGTATATATGTATGGCGTTAATTAAAAAAAAATCTGTGTTAGTTAAAATGGTCGAGTTCAATGGCACGTGCTAGTAATCAACCGGGTCAACATGTAACAAAATCAATGATCCATAACGTAAGAAAGAACATGCCTATTATATTTTACAATTACTCTCATCATCATTCTTAATAAAAAGGTGCCGTAGGGCTAAACGTTAATAAAGAACTAATGAATTTGTGTATACACGTATTTAAATAGTGATGTCTGACCGTCAGTTTTTAATATACATGTCTTTGTTTTTCTTATATTGAACAAAATAACGAATTTGAATCTATTATACGTTAAAGGTTCTTACAATGTCATATGTCTAAACACTAAAAGACCATGCAAATTATTTGAGCGCCGTAGGGAAAATCATTAAAAAACATGTACTGTTCGGAAGTTTGTTTACTATTCAAAAGAAACTTTTCGCTTCTCTACTTGTATAGTTTAGAGATTATTCCTTTAAATTATGTCAGTTACTTAGTATATAAAGTAGTGTGTATCATTGTATTCTATTTATTTGGCTAATTGTATAATTATAATATACATTTTGTATTTCACAACTATATATACTATAAGTTGTAGTGTGATTGATTGTTGGTTGTTTAAAGTCCAGTGGCAAATACTTCATGCATATTCAGGACCAGCTGTAAGTTTATGACATACAATGTATATGGAACTCACTGGTGTAGTTTTCACGTGTTAACATGGATCAAAGAATAATTATTTTTTAAAATATCGAAACATCAGGGAGGAAAGGCGCATGGATTCCCCGCACTTATCAGTTCTTTTCTCTGTTTTGTGTTAAAAAAAATAATGGTTTCTTTTCGATTTTTTTTATATATGTTTTTATAATTTACGATAACTGTGGTGTATACCTGCTGTCAGACGAAAGAAACATATGTGCCCTCTAAAAAAAAATATGGATTTTTTGCTTTCACATTGACGTTTAACACACAACTTTAATTACTTACTGTGATATGTATGTAGAAATTCTGGAGTACTGGAAAATGAAGGATGCAAATCCAACTGACCAAGCTTTGAATTAAAATGGTCATTAAATAACCACACAAATAAAAGAACAAGTGTAAGTGTTGGAATGACATATACAATATATCACCAGGTGCATTGTCAGAGAATTATAAATTTTGATTTTACTTTGGTAACTAGACACAATTGATGAGAGGCAGCCCAATCTTTTCTTCTTTGTGTTACGAGTACACATAAACTGATCTCAGTTATTTCGTGAAGCATTTCCTTTAAATGATAAAATCGCGCGTGATTATCTAACAAATACTCACAGTGCAGTGTACTGCAATCAGGCGCGGATCCAGCCATTTTAAAAAAGGGGGTCCCAACCCAGAGTAAAAGGGGGGGGGGGTCCAAGTATATGCTCTATTCAAATTCATTGATCGGCCAAAAAAAGGGGGTCCAACCCCCGGAACCCCCTGGATCCACCGAGACAAATTATATCAAATTATAGAGCAATCTAACGGCTCCAACTCAAAATTTGAACCATTCTATGTTGGGGGTTGGGGTTACCATTTAGTTCGAAAGCTCGAAGTATACAAGCTCTTTCACCCTTTTTATTGTGATGATTGGGAATTTTCATTAAAGGGAAACTTCGCAAAAAAATCAAAAATTGATATTATGTTCATTCTGTATAAAAATGCTCAAATGCATGAATATTAAATTTTAATTCTGCTAGATAAGAGATCACCATCGATTTTGAATTTAGAGTAGCAATTCTCTCCGGTCGGCCATTTTGTTACCTTCTCCGCTTTGCACCCAAGATATGTCTAAGGAACAAAACTACAGTAACCCGATGTAGTCGTAATTGCGTGTCGATATCTTGTCAATCGTACGGTTGTTTTATCCGACTAGTTAACTATACAAACTATGTTGATACTGAAAATGTTCTTATCTTTTTTTTTTAATAACCATGATCTGTTATTTTTAACAATAATGATAATATTGGAATAAGTTAAATAGTAAAAATTTCAAATCATAAATAATTGTTCCGTGAAACTTGAATTGTTTTCGGAAATCTAATTAGTTCATAATTCTTTTATGTAATAAACTTTATTCAAATAAATTAGGAAGGAAGAAATTCGTCATCATCACAATTGTTCCGACATACATGTTATATGTACGCAACTGGACGTACACTAATAATCCCTAAGGGATGTGAATATTTTCCAGGAAAACTATAGAGTATCAAAGTTTCATATCAATTTCGGGATTTATTTTCTTTCTTGATATTCAATGACAACAATTTAAAGAACAAACTGCTTGTCCGCTTTATGGGTATTCTTGCCAGTTGAAACAGACTTATAACATTAAACAATAGGGAAAGATGACATTAAATTCGTTCTGTTTTTTTTATACATTGTTGGTCAAATAGCTAAAGTATTATATATAGTTGGGCCCGATATAGTTACGGTGTGAGACTATTCTGTTAAAGACATTCCCGATTATGTATAAATTTTGTTGATGGTTTTCACACTTGAAAAGCATATATGTTCGTAAATTTTGACGGGGGGATTTAGGGGGGCAGGGGGTTGCCCCCTTTTTGGGAAAACATTTGGTTACTTTTATAGAATCACTGGAGCGGGCCCCCTCTTAGGCAGTTATTGGGCCCTACTTATGAAAATTTCTAAATCCGCGAGTGGATACTCAGTACCACATAGGTCAAACAATGCACATTTGGGTAATTGTACACGACATGCATGCTACAATTCATGTTTGATGATCTTAGACCCTTTGGACCTCTATGTGGGCTATTTCGGTAACTTGGCAAAAGATCCCTAAACTGGATACACGGTTAGATTCAGCATGTCAGAGAACCCCAAATATCCATAAGGACTTTTGTCTATAAATTTGAAGACCACAAACTTGAAAAAGGGACCAAAAATATGAAAATGCATGCATGGGATACATTTGTTATTGAAGGCATGACTGTAACAATATGATGAAGATAAATAAATATCTTATTCTGGGGTATCATTGTGGGGGGGGGGGGGTCTGATACCTGATCCCGCTTACTGCTTTGTCAGATTCCCGTATCCCGCTTATACTATGCAGTTCTGATTTTTTGAAATTTTCCGTGTCCTGCTATACTTTATTTCTCGTTTTCACGACACAATCATTTAACTTTCACGTGTCACGCTTACAAAAACAATCGGAAATTCAGCGTCACGCTTATACCCCAACGCGACTCACTATTCTACTCTTTTCTGACTCATATTAAGCCCATTATAAATATATCAAAAAAGTGTGTTTTTATCCCTTTTTGTCCCGTTTCGTTTCGGTTTGAGCCATAGATAGATAAGATGTCGTATGTGACAATGAGACAACTCTCCATCCGAGTCACAATTTATAATAGTATATAATAAAAATAAGTCAAAATACGGTCTTCAACATGGAGTCTTGGCTGACACCGAACAGCAAGTTATAAAGGGCCCCAGTGTAAAACCTTTTAAACGGGAAAACCAACGATTCAATCTATATCAAGATGTACGTAATTAGTGGTGAAGTGTCATGGAAATGGATAAAAAAAATACAAGGATATGGAAATGGATAAAAAAAAACAAGGATAAAGATCCCTATACGATTTATAAGAAATTAAATGGAATACATTTGAAATAAATGAAATTTCTATTGAATTTATTTAGAGTGTTTTAAACCCAAACTTTCCTCCATATGTTAAATTTTATCAAATCCGTCTCTTACTTTATCTATTGTTTGAGCAAGTCGGCTGAATTAAGGCTTTACAGCTAGTTTCCTAATGCATGTAAAGCAAAACTTTGGTTTACTTGCTTGCTTTGTTTGTATAATTGTTTATACAAATTTTGTTAATAAGATTGACATCTTTAAACAATATGTATCGGCATAGTTTAACCTGTATTTATATAATTATTATATTTGAATTAAATTTGGTGTTATCATAATGATTGTACAATAAAAAAAACCCACCAAAGCAAGCACGCTAACTAAAGTCTTGCCTTACATCATTTCATCATTTAATTTATAAGTGCACTTGAATTGTTTAGGTTTTATGTGGTTTGCAATTGAAGGATGGAAGAGTTATCATTGATGACCCCCCTATTAATATGTTCATAATTATAAATTTATAGTTAACAAAATTGTGTATTTTTGAAACACTAAGGCTTTTTATCTCAGGAATAGATAACCTTACGGAGGATGAAATTGGGAAAACTTTTAGGTATGTTGGTCCTCAATTCTCTTCAACTTCGTACTTTATTTTGCCTTTTTTAAATTTTTGATTCGAGCGCACTAGTCTAATGAGCCTTTTTTTTAAGACGAAACGCAAGTCTTCCGTAAATATTAAATTGCAATCCTGGTTAACATAACCATAGTGTAATTAGAGAGAAAATTCTTCGATTAAAACACACTCGGGAATAGCAAGAAAGTTCACAAAAAGAGTATTGGGAACTTTACTGATTTTTGTTATCATATATATTTCTGATAGTTTTTCCAACCTATTAACATATTTTCAAACTTGAAAGGAGACCTCTTTCAGCGGCACGAGCCTGGAACATGTACATATGACAGTTTTAAGTAATAGCTATATAAATATAAAAGAGAAGATGTGGTATGATTGCGAATGAGACAACTGTCCACAAGAGACCAAAATGACACAGACATTTACAACTATATGTCACCGTACGGCCGTCAACATTGAGCAAAGCTCATACCGCATAGTCAGCTATAAAATCCATGTCAAAGATACTAGTATTAGAATTATTAGAATCAAAGGTTAAAGTACTTACAAAATATGTCATCTTGTAGAATGTGATTTCACAAATATATTATTTTCAAATTCGCAGTCCAAGTCAACGTTAAATCGGTTACACACATTTTTCATGTTATAAATCCATTCCAACAATATCATTTTAAACACACACTAGCTTGCCTTTTCATTAATTTGAATAATACAAATTCAGCTAAATTTTGTTTATTCCCATCAACAGAGATTTCTCACACTCATCCCAGACGTTAATAATACTCATGCACTTCAATTTTGATATTAAACAATTTATTGATACGGATGACTACGCTTTAAAAGTACGGTACATCAGGGTGTAAAAAATGTGAATTTGTTATTAATTGAATTCAAAGATAGATTAAACGGTAGCTTTAATAGTGAAATGAACTAATTTTTTGAAGACTCGCCTAAATGTTTGTTGCATAGATGTATTTGACCCCAACAATTTTATTTAGATCATGCTGTATTAAAATTATATTTATAGAATCATTTATTTGAAAATACTGCATACATCTGCTCACCGTTTGAATATAGAAACTTGTCGATTTTATAATATTGAGAGATATCAAAAATTTTGTAATATGTGTGATAAACAAGTACTTGGAGATGAATATCATTTTATTTTAGTATGTGAAAAGTATAATGAGTTTTCGAAAGAAATTTATCAAACCATATTGTTGAAGAAAACCGTCGAATCTTAGACTTTTTAGACGATCAATGCATTTGAATAGGGACATATAGTTCGTCCCTTTTTTGATGCTCGGTTGTGACCCCCTTGTAAAGTGGCTGGGTGCTCACCAGTATCTGTTCATTATGTAAAGCAACTTAACAATTAAAGGGAAATTTTTATTTTTGACTGTGAAGGCACAAAATTAAATTCATTTGAAAATGTGTTATATTTGATTTTACTGTGCTGTACTGTTATATAAATGGGTATACTTACTTATATGATTATTTGACTAATATAAATATATTTCACTGATGTAATTGAATATTTGTAATAATTATTTTCTGTAAGTTGTATTGCTTACGAATAAAAGATTATATTATTAATAAAATAAATATTATGACTTTCCTTTTTTCATTGGATGACCATGCAGTGGTGTTGCAACGCCAAAGAACTGATAATAGAAAGCTATTTTAATTTGATACATAGGACAATGAATCTTAACAAAAGGTTCTATAAATTCAATTGTGAAAAAAAATCACAATACCGTGCATTAACTCAACAACCGTTCATCGACAAATATAACTTGATATTCATTGAAATGATAACAAGATAACAGTTATTATAAAAGCAGGGCAGCCTTAAATTCTAATAGTTTTGTCAAAAAAGATTCAAAGTTTTACCGATGCAACGATATTTTTATATATTTTGAGTTGAAATGGCCTAGCGATAGTCTGATCACTTCGAATCATGCGGCAACACGTTTAATCTGAGCATTCGTAAAGTTTTTAAACTAAAATAACATCTATATTAGCTATCGAAACATATGTTATATGTAAGCTATCTATTATAAATCTATGAGGAGTTTCATGAAAAATGGGGGGGGGGGGGGGGGTTTGAAGTCTAACTTTAAATATATAAAAAAAAAAAAAAAAAGATCGAGATGTGGTACGATTGCCAAAGAGACAACTCTCTAAAAGCACAAAAAGAGATTAACTTTACTGAAACAGAAATTAACATCTATAGTCACGTACGGCCTTCAACAATTTGAAAAATTCATACGTTAAATTCCCTTTTATATTCAGTATAATTCCATAAAGTTATTATAGAAGTTATATTATGATAAAAAAGGCTGTAAAAAATGATTGAGAGTTGACGAATATCATTATATCATGACATGTAAAGCGTTGGATGTAGCTATGGATAGACAGACATTTTATACTGGATAATTGCTGCAAATTTTATATAAAACGAATCGCTTTCACGTTCTATACTATTCTGTACTATATACATACTTAATCATGTTTTTTAATGTTCAATCTCTGAATTGAGACAGCACTATCGGTCATTAAAAAAAATCTATTATACTCTTAAATAAGCAGCGTGTAATGAATATATTCACCCATCCCGTCCCGTGTGCAAATAGGATGAATATGGAGGATCCTGAGTGCACATTGTATGTCCTGAGTGCACTAAGGAGGTCATTACCGGTGTTGAGACGTACCCCAAATACAAATTTGGATTTTTGTTCAAAATTAGCGCACATGCAATGCACCACCTCTTCGGAGTCCTCCAAAAAGGTAAAATTCCCCTGTATTAGTATTTCTGGTGTATGAAATTTATTGTGTATATTATCCGTTCCATCTACAATATACGCGGAAGTGACACGGCTGGGTATTGTAAAGCTGTTGAGGGACCTTAAATGTCAAATTCATATCCCTGGGCGAAGAAATTACCGGTTTGTGAAAACTTATATTAGTGTGTTACCTTGGGGTCTGGTCTTTCACGCTGTCAGAATGAAAGGTTGAGCAACTTTTGTGGGTTATAAATGAAAAAAGAGAAGACCGTAAAAAAAATTAAGAGAACAGAAAATGAGCTTTACAAACGTGTCTCTAACGATAAAAACAATGTAGATTATTTAGATCATTCGAACTTGTGTAAATAATGGATATTTAGTTGTTAAGACTATTTCATATAATTGTTTTTATTTATTGTATTTACAAATTTTATACAAACTTATGACGATTGATCATTCAGACCGTGACCTTTTGCATAGACACCTGTTTCTTGTTGAAGACTAAACATGCGCTCTTGATTCATCTATGTTTTTTGTCGTTTGGTTGCTGTCAAATTGAAATATATCCCACATCTCCTGTAGTATGTGTTCCGTTTGATTACTTTAAAATCAGTTTATAAGTATATTTATTGAAAGGGTTATTTGCATGAGTATAGACCAATTCAATACTAATATATACTTATATATATATATGATATTATGAACCTCATTAATTTCGATCTAAACAAGATAATTATAAAGAGATAGATATTTTAAACAGTCTTAATAAATTCCAACGATCACAAATCTAATCTAAATTCGATTTCAATTATTTCGTGATTCTAAAATACGTTTTTTTTGCGAATTCCGTACACTTTCCTTTTAATTTCTAGCATCATTAAAATCGTAATTTTTGTATCCTTGCTATCCTTGCTAAATCTTTTGCTGTATATCACAGCTAGTGAATAAGTCTAAATGTCCGTACAGTGTATAGTAAGATCTCTTTTCCACACATGGACATTTCATAAGTATTGAAAGTTCGCTATAGTGTTCCATCATGGTCTTAGTGCAGTTTCGAGACCTTAGTGCACCACGGCGGCCAAGGTTGTTTTTAGACGCACCGTAAAGTCCCTGTCACACCATTGCAACAACGTCCTTTTATGATTTTTTTTTTAAATTGCTAGGACCATGATACTAATGGTAAAATATTTCACTTTTAAATAGTAATTGTTATGAATGATAATAGTTTATACATGTATGTATGCTGTCTCAGTTTTTAAATAGTTATTTGGTATAATATGGTGTCACGTAAGTCATTTTTGGACAGGGTATTGTTTGTTTCATAGTATATGTATATTCTGCACGAATATTTTTTATCGCTACCATTACATGTATAAAAATAAACTATGTGGACCTTATGAGATCGCACACAAGACAGCTGATTGGATAAGTGTGATGAATTGTTACGCCTACATAAAACTGATATCCAATCGAATGCCAGCAGACACCTGTCAGTAAAAACAAATTGCAAGCGTTGATGGTTAGAGATTTATTTGTGTATTCGATATATTTGAAAAATAAGTTAGATAGACACTATTCGTTTTTCCCTTTTTTTCAGCTGGATTTCAATAACTGTTTTTACACTTTTTTTATGTAACAGGTATTTGAATAAAAGCGCACCACATGTAATGGAGATTTACAAGCATTTAATATAGCGACTTGTGTTTTCGGAGGGTCATATTTTCAATAATTCACAGACTTTTGCAATAATATTTAACCTTTATTTTTTAACGAACGCCTCTAAATCTGGTATGTAAGAAAGTTATAAATGGTTTTTGGATAATAGACACAATAAAAAAAATATGGAAATCAAACGCACAAGTCTGACAAAAATGAACGGACAATGCTATGACAATAAACAGAAAACGACAAAAGACATACATAGTACTGTTATAGTTTTTCCCTGTCTTAAGTTTACAATAACTTAAATGAAATTTATATAGAAAACATGAAAAGTTAAATGATAATGCATATTATTTACAATATTAAAGAAAAGTAACATCAACAATTTAATAAATTAAACATATTTAGATAAACATATTTAGATTACGTTTTCAAGGGTTAATCCCGACATCCGTAATTTTTAAGGGTATACAAATTATCTGTAACGTCAAGTTGACACATTTTCCCCCACGGCACCAGTCTGTAAATGCGTAAATATTTATTTACAATCACTTGTAAACCATTAAATATAAAGTTTTTGATGCGTATATTCAATGAATAATTATTAAATATAATTTCGGCAATCTGTTGATTTTAAACTCAATTCACCACGGTTTGCGCAGCAGTATGACTTTGAACCACTTATGTTTTTTTTTTAATATAGAAAATGTTAAATAATTAAATAGGAAGAGGTATGAATTAGAATTGATTATTTTCTTTATTTAATTAAAACATGGCAGACTTTCAGTTAACATAAACCGTCTTCTTTTTAATTTTAATTTTATTCTTAAAAGGGGAGCAACCCCTGATAAACACTGGGAAAGTTTTACCCGTTTTCTGTCCAATTTAATAAAATCTGAACACGACTAAACACGGTCTGACAACATCTTAACGTAATTTTGTATCCATGGTCTGTTTCGGTCTGACACTGTCGTAACGGATCTTAACAGCTCGCTAGGAGATTCAGTCTTGATAATCTTGACATGCCTTAACGGACTGATTTACCTGATGTGACTATCGATCGTAACGGAGTCTTAAACGGTCTAAAAAGTCTCGACGATTTCCTCTAGCGGTAAATCCAGTCAATCAAGATGTGATCAGACCAAAATGACCGTTTCAGACTGAAATCGTGCTACTAGTGTATATGTGTCACTGTACGGATCCATCAGATGAGCAAAACTTATACCTTTATATTAATTTCATGCAAAAAAATTAACGGCTTGGTATATACTAAAACAATGCACAAACAAAAGACGAACAACAAACGTGACAGGCAGAAACCAACAACAACTACTTACTTACATACTCTGGTTATACAATGACGAAGCATATCGACAGGATGTTCATTTACA
This sequence comes from Mytilus trossulus, assembly GCF_036588685.1. Lineage (NCBI taxonomy): Eukaryota > Metazoa > Mollusca > Bivalvia > Mytilida > Mytilidae > Mytilus > Mytilus trossulus. The sequence continues at coordinate 1,068,195 of NW_026963311.1, forward strand.
AGCATTGATAGCTGTATAACAGTATAATTTTATTTTGTTATCTTGTTCAAATCTAAAATTTATCATTCATATTTACATATCAAATATTGGCTGAACAATGGATGACGGGCTGACAAATTGTTGAAGGTATTAACTACACAGTGTCCCAATAACAGAAGAACCAACATGCTTATTAGAAATGAGTTAACCAACGTTGACTATAATTCAATATTTACTCTGTCTGATGTCAAATTAATGTTACGCAATATCTATCATTTGCAGTTGGATTGAGACTGCAGCTATATTTTGACGTATTGATCATCTGATATACAGAGAATAAAAAGGTTGAGAGTGGCAGATAAACAATTATTGATGACAGAAAACACGCTAGATAATACTTTGTTTTATTTATAACATGTAATTGACAATGTGTATCAACGCGTATAATGCAATGATTTATTTCAAAGAAACAGATTATGAGAGACCGTGCTACATAGCTTTTGATTAAGTACATAGTATAAATGTATTAAAATAAATAAAACTTTTATAGAAGGAAAACGTTTACGTTTTTTGAGTATCAGATATTTCGACCTTAAGAATTACTGGTTAGACATAAATTTTCTAAATGCGCATCTTGTGCTGTATACAAAGTACCGTGTCAATGTTATAACTAAGGGCCGATTTATATACGACTTGTAAAGGGGACCACCAGCTCAGTATGAATGTTTTGTTATTTTTAATTATCAGGGTTAAAAAAGCATATACTATAAATATTTGATTTTTTTTTCTGGTCTGGCAATAATTTGATCTTTTTCGTTTATTATTATCCCATGATATTTGAGTACCTTTTTAATGTTTGAGATTTTTTATTTTTAGATATTTAGTCCTTCAGCATCACGGAAGAGACATGATATGCGTTTCATTCCTTGTTACTGGCAAGAATAATAACAGTAAATACATAAAAACTGTATAATTTCTGATATTATGTACTTTCAAATTATATTTACTTTTTACTTTCAATAAAAATAGATCTTGTTATACAGCTTTGTACAGTATCCCTTATATATTAAGAAGTCTGGAACAAGCTTAAGAAGTTAGTTTTGTATCCGGTAAGAGATGTAAGATGTCTAAAACGTCTAGTTTGTATCCGTCAGATATTTGTATTATATATATTGGTAGACTGGAAAATTACCATTAATGCATATATACGACTTCGAATGAGGCATTTTCATCCCTTTTCATGGCAATTATTTGCATTTGATAGCATGACGACAACTCTAAAGGTGTTATACCACCATTGGTTTTTCCCTATTAGTCTTTGTTAAATTGGCACTTTTAAAAAAATTGCACAGTATTTACCTTTATTTCAACCAAAGAAATACTTTGCATGAATAAAGTTTAATCCTTTCCAGTGCTACAGTGAAAATTTCACACTACATTTCATTGCATATAAGAAAGTAACCTGCACCGGAAGTAAACAACCAAATTTTTACACTGTTATTTACTGGTTACCTGCTTTGGTAACTATGTAACCTTAACTTTCCAAAATATTTTATAAGACCATCAAATTAAAAAAAGAATGATGCTTTCTGACACCCAACATACATGTTTATGACTCATGATTTGCTGGTATTACACCTAAACCGAATAAAGATCATTATTGAAAATATACATATATTTTTTCTGGTGTGTATGTTTTTTCTCTTTACTTTCGAAAATTCCATTGACAACCAATGCGACAAAATTTGTAGGTTAACAAAAAACTTTAGTGTACATCAAATTATGCTCAATAACTATAATATCTTTTAAAATAGAACTGTCATTTACATGTAAAGATCGTGTTGATGCCCTATGAACACATTAATTGGTTTTTTAATAGATAAATTGACAGAGTGTCATCCATACCAGGTCTTCCATTTTCATGATTGAAATAATTAGGTAGCATACTTGCTAAGATAATTTTGACGAAGGAGAATCCTGACTGCATAACAATCTTTATCATTAGAAGACACAGGAAGAAAGTCATCAGGTTTCAACATCGATACTATTGGATAATTTTTCGTAGCAAACAAGAACAATTTTTTCAAACACTTACTTCCATAAAAAGAAATATGTTACATGCATTTAACAAGAGATTGAACGATTTAGACCCATACAAATACACGAAAAGACTCATGCTCTCCACTTAACCATCTTGATAAACAGTATTTCTAATGTCATGAACACGAAAGGAAGGTTTGGATTTATGCTTCGTTATGATGAATGTTGAAACATAAAAATTAGAAGTTCCCAATTTGAAAATGAAGACATTTCTAGTTTTACTACAAGATCAAAATGATGCGCATTTACAAATTGTTCTTTTACACAAGCAAGACAAATACTTTTTTTTTTGCGTGACTCTTATCGTGTATGTTAGTAAATAAACTCATTTTAGATTCCAGGATCAATATTTTGTACGGTAAGCACACTTCGAATTTGGGTAATGACAAACTTTAAGTTTGAATATCGTGTTTGTTAGTAAATAAACTCAGTTTAGATACCAGGATCAACATTTTGTACGGTAAGTACACTTCGAATTTGGGTAATAACAAACTATAAGTTTAAATATTGTGTATGTTAGTAAATAAACTCATTTTATATACCAGAAGCAACATTTTGTACCTCAGACGCACGGTGTTGCCTTAAAATGCTCATTAATGACACTCGAATTAATTAAGTTAACAAATAAATGAATAAAGTAGGCAGTTGAACTTAATTGATGACCAAAACTTCCTTTAAAGCTTTTAAAATACAATATAAACTGCATTTTCAAAGACCCTTCTAATGAATTCCCGCCTATTAACAAATGATACAGCATTTTTATTCTTATACTAGTAAGGTTAATCTTTGGGGGAATAATATTACGACAAATGTTTAGAAAACAAATATGTATAAATTTGCTGGAACATAAAATAGAGCCTCAGTCTTAGATAACTAATTTAGTTTTCATACACGCTGCATTAAATAATTTTTTTAAAACTGTCTAAATGGGAAGATATTTAGTCTTGGAAAATTGTATGCCATTATCTAAAAATTTGGTTAATGCAAATTTGACCCTCAAACATTGTAGTAACATTTTAGTTTCTATGAAATTCAAATGAACGTCAAATGTGGACCCATGGGACAACCAACATAAGCATATTTCTTATATGTTTTAGATTTAAATATTTTCAAGGAAAACAGTTCAAAAATTATCACGATTACTATTAGTAACGTAAAGCTTTCAAAAACTTAATGACATGACAATTTGACACGACTGTTTGTTATATGAAAAAACAGATAAAGGTAACTTGAATTATGTTAACTCCGCCGAATGATTTGGAAGATTTATAAATATCAATCAATGACCTATTCATACAAATTTGACGAAACTTTTTAAAAAAATTATCCAAAATGTCATTTGAATGTACCTTAACTAGAAACGACCAAACCCAAATAACTGAATGCCAATCAGAAGGATGCTTAATCATATGCATCATTGAGAAATTTTATTTCAACTGGAACCTTTACGAACCATCTTACTTGAACATTACACGAGAGAGTTCTTGCCAAAGTTTCTTTGTAATCTTTAATTTCATCAACTAGAGATGACATCTGATTTAACCTTGCATGTGATATGGATATCTTTCCAATGTTTGTATAATGTATGGAATGAAAGAGCACTTTACAGTAAACGAAAAATTAGCAAAAAGTAATTTGCCTTTCGAAGGAACTCTTACGAATCAATCTTAATTTTACTGGGGAAACTATTATGTTTCTTTAAATTACTAGTTTCTATTGATCCTTAAATGGTCAAAACAAGTTGGCGTGACAATGAAAAACATATACATAAACAATTGGAACACTTGACATTCAAATCGAAGGAGCGCTTGATTAATATAAAAAAAACGACGAGAAGACAAAGAAAATCAAAGACGAAACATAGGAGCAGGGAATTGTACACATATTTTGCTCCATTATTGCCAATTGTCGTTATCCTCTAAAAACATGCAGTATGACATCTCATTTGAAGCTCTTGAAGTATGAATATCTCATCCGAATCCAAACCAAAATCACAACAAATATAGTCATCCACCATTCCTACTGAACTTGTCTAAATATCTTACGATTTGAGTGGTATATTCAATCATGAAGTGGATTTACAGAAACGGAATATCAGTTTTCATGTTTAGAAAACATGTTAAGATACGTTGTTCACTAAAGTTTATTTCATTATAATCATTGTTTGTTTGTCGTTTCTACTAAGGGACGATAAGTTATGTTAACCAACTCTTAAAAAAAAATCAAAGTTGAGTCATATCAGATTACAAAATTATAAATACTAAAAGTGTTGCATGGGTTTTCGATATTTTATTATCGTTTCAATAATATTTCATGTCAGCATGTGTCAAATTCAACATGTTAAAGACGTCCGAATTTCTCACTGTTGTTGGGTTTTTTCTGAAATGAAGTGTTTAGATTAAAAAATGCCATTCATAATTCATTAAAACGAACATAATAGTCCTATTTTTGCAATTTCTTGGATCAAGTATTTAGCCTTCCTATACATCTTTCTTAATGACGCTGATGCTTCTATGTAGTTCATTCTTTTAAAGAGAAATTAATAATTACTAATGACGGAAACATTAAATTATAAAATTGAGAATGGAAATGGGGAATGTATCAAAGAGACAACAACCCGACCATAGAAAAAACAACAGCAGAAGGTCACCAAAAGGTCTTCAATGTAACGAGAAATTCCCGCACCCGGAGGCGTCCTTCAGCTGGCCCCTAAATAAATATATACTAGTTCAGTGATAATGAACGCCATACTAATTTCCAAATTGTACACAAGAAACTAAAATTAACATAATACAAGACTAACAAAGACCAGAGGCTCCTGACTTGGGACAGGCGCAAAAATGCGGCGGGGTTAAACATGTTTATGAGATCTCAACCCTCTCCCTATACCTCTAGCCAATGTAGAAAAGTAAACGCATAACAATACGTACATTTAAAATTCAATTCAAGAGAAGTCCGAGTCTGATGTCAGAAGATGTAACCAAAGAAAATAAACAAAATGCCAGTCCAGTTGTTTTATATATTGCGTTAAGTGGTCACAGAATGGGCATAAAGAGTTGTCTGTAGTATGACACAAACAAGTATTCCGCAATGTAATAGTACTGTTTCAATTTTTATTTAGCAATATAGCTATTTTGAACGACAAGCATACACATTTTTGAGGATCTTTTATTTAATACATGCTTTCAAAGATATAAATACAATAATTACGAATGACGAAAGTATTAAATCAAACAAATCGAAGTTCAGTTATTTTACATATTGCGGTTATAGGACACAGAATGATCATAAAGAGTCCTCTGTAGTATGACACAAACAAGTATTTTGCAATGTAATAGTACTGTATCAATTTTAATAAGCAGAATAGCTAATTTGTACGACAAGCATTCACATTTTTGAGTACCTTCTATGTAATACATGCTTTCAAAGATATAAATACAATAATTACGAATGACGAAAGTTTTAAATCAAACAAAATCGAAGTTCGGTTATTTTACATATTGCAGTTATAGGACACAGAATGATCATAAAGAGTTATCTGTAGTATGACACAAACAAGTATTTTGCAATGTAATAGTACTGTATCAATTTTGATAAGCAGAATAGCTAATTTGTACGACAAGCATTCACATTTTTGAGTATTTCTATGTAATAAATGCTTTCAAAGATATGAATACAATAATTACGAATGATGAAAGTATTAAATCACACAAATCGAAGTTCTGTTGTTTTATGTATTGCGGTAAGAGAACACAGAATGATTATCAAGGGTCCTCTGTAGTGTGACACAATCAAGTATTCTGTAATGTAATAGTACTTTATCATTTTTTTATAAGTAGTATAGCTATTTTGTACAACAAGCATACACATTTATGAGTATCTTCTATGTAAAACATGCTTTTAAAGATATGAATACAAGAATTAGTATTGACGCAAATATAAAATCAAACAAATCTAAGTTTAACTTAGTAATTTTCTTAATTGCGTTAAGTGGTTGCAGATTGATCATTAAGGGTCCTCTGTAGTATGACACAAACAGGTCTTACTGCAATGTTTTTTTTTGTATCCATTTGTAGTAAGCAGTAAAGCTATTATGTTCGACGGAACATAAATAATTTAAGTAACTAATGGCTTTATATCGTATTTTCTGAAATGCTGAATATGATGGAAGTGAATTATTGGCCTTGATCTGTACATAATATAGGACATAATACCATATCATGGTTCCAAGTGCTATTGTAGAGCCGTTTCACAGTTATTGGCCTGGTTTGAACGGGTTTGATCGACTTGGCTGTAGGCAAACAGATCAGTCTGACAGTTAAACGACAACTGTTTACCGAGAATCATGTTTTGAATTGTTTTGTTTTACCTGCACCTAATCAAATGTCTTATTTTCTTTATTACATTTGTTATGACTGATTAAATATCTATCGTTTGCCATGATTTTTAGCCTCTGTTCGACTTTAAATTGGATATCTCAGTCTTTGGTATCTTCTTCTTCTTTTTATACAGGTCATTGAATATCCAACATCTGCCATGGGCGTTTACTTAATTAGTCAATATTTTTTTATGCTGACTTGTTGCGAACAATGAAAGTTTTAAAAACACTGTGATGTAATATTTAAGATGATGGTCATGTTAATTGTACATAAAAACATATAATGCATTGTTATGCAATTTTATTTCAGTCTCCTTTAAATGTTTGCATGGATACATTTGACTAAGGACCACCAAGACAGCTCTATGATAAGAAGTACAATGAACAGATGTGGCTGAATTCTATTTCAAATCCTAACAAAGTTGATTTTAATAATGAATTGTGATAGAATCAATTAAAAGTAGTTGGTTTATTTACTCATAAATGTTGACCCTAAAAATCTTAATATTTTGTCACTGGAGAAATATAGGGAAAATTTGAATAAAACGTTTGCTAAAATGTCCCATAGTTTCGCAGCTAACAAGGATTTTCACCAATTTCATCATTAGTGATGTATTTGTGACGTCATAGTATAGGTGAATTACGTAAAATCTTGATTGTTTGCAGAAAATTGCAAAATTTATGACAGGGGTTTTTTTAGAAAAAAAAACACTTTGACGCCACCCTTTATTCATAAATATTTCTGCTGAAATATTCTTTATATACAATATTCTTTACATAAAAAAAAATAATGGAAGAGGAGTGGCGCCACAAGTAAAACCATTTATATTTTATATGTGTCGAAACTTAATTGCCCGGGCGTAGAAAAGTTGCTTTTGTTCTTGTGTACTTCGTGTACTTCGTGTGTACCTGCTTTACCATACCTGTCTTAACTAAATTGATAATCAATATATTTGAACAACTGGCGATTAACAAAAAAAAATTAATCTTTTTAAAGAAATGCATTACTTTTCCGTATGTTCATTCTCATGTTCGGTAAACATGTGTTGATATATCTTCAAAGTATCCAAAATTTCAATAAGCTACCATATTTCATTTCAACAATCAATGTGATTAAGTATAGGAATATGACACTTTGCCTGTTCGCGCCATAAAACAGCAATACCATTAACACAAATCGTTATATTTCCCTTGAGTGATATTTTTAATTTTCATTACGATGTTAAAATTAATGGTTAAGTATTATTACGAATAAACAACATATGCTAATATTTTCTCTGTCGTTATTTATTTTAAAACATTTGGTGAATTGTTAACAACAAACTTTGGTTATACTGTGATATATAGATTGACCATGCATCAAAAGAACGGTAGCATTTAATTGACATGGTCTTTTTGTGACTGTTACCAGATAGTCTAAGAATTCGAACCTCATAAGTCTTCGAACAAATGTCATGGTTGTCCTTGATAGAAACTCAATTCGTGAAGCAATATGTGTCATGTTATCAAGATGATACAAATAGCCAATATTACACAAACGAAATGTCGTAATGTCCGCAAATTTATCTTGCTGTTAAGTTGCTAGTACAGACAAGCTTAATAGTACGGTGACCAAATGCCAATATTTTTTTAGAATTAATCGTCAAACATACTATATGGCTATATTATATATCATTGGATTCGGGAAAATGAGTACTATTGAAATATCGATGTCGTGAAAAAGAAATGTGGTAACAGTTTTGTATAAAATGAGGTCAAAGATCAAATTCTATTTAATTTTTTTCTTCCATACTTTCAAAATTTGAAGAAATATATCGTAGCAATTTAGATTAAATTCTAGATACAGACATTTTATTATATCAATTATCAATGAATTATCTCGAAAATGTAAAAAAAATGAATAAGAAATCGATTTTTTCTGGAAATTGGCGTTTTTCAAATACTTGTTCTATTACACAAGATCAACACATATTCTGTTAAAATAACAACAGTTACCTTGCCGGCTGACAATCAACCTCATCAATAAATGATAAAGATCATTTTTACCTGCATCCTACTGTCATGAAGGCATATTTTGCATAAGATCATTCATGAAATGCATTAAAACTAAAAAGCATTCAATACTTCGAAAATAGTTACAATTCAACATTCCAATCAAAGAGATTCACACAACAGAATTATATCTTCTGGTTAATTGTCAAGGAACATGGTTTGAAATTTTCTACATAATTTTGACCCTTTACAGGATCAAAGCCCCGGACATGTAAGGTTTTGTAGTGAACAAACACATGACTCTTTCACATGCAGATTTTCCTTTCAATGAAGACACAAGATCCTGCAAGAAGTATGCCCTTTAAAATACACGGGGTGTAATGCATCATTTTACTCTCGCCAACCGTATTCTAAAGTTGACCGGATAGGGGTTTAGCAATGTGTAATGCGGTCCAAATGTTTAGTTTGAAACGAAGTACGTAAAACATACTGTTTCAGTGCCGTCTCGCAGGAAGGTAACCTGACTAAACTTACATCTTTACTAGTGGCAAACTTGAATAATTATAATGATGGAGTGGTTTCAAAGAGATAGTTCTGATCATAAACCTTTGAAATTATCTTTTATACCAAAACAAGGGCTTCATCATTGTCAATATTACCGAAACTCTAAAAACAACTGAAATAGTCGTGCGTGTCCTTCGAAGTCTTGTAGACAGTTTGTATACCTACTCCAAACAAAGACGAAGTCGCGTCGCATCCGGTAAGTACATGTGCAGCAGGCAATAGTTTACAAATTGTTGGAGAAAGACAGACACATAGTTATTGAATGGGTGAAAATCTCCGCCCATCATTTACACTGCTAATGTTCCACATCTGCAACCACAACTCGCTTGTATGTGACCTATTTTTTATAGTAGCGAACACACAGAACAATTACAGTTGTATAAGAGGTCTGTATGATTGTTCTTCCACTCTTTCACATTTTCCTTAACTCAGTGAAAGTTTAAGGCATTGGGTGTAGGCCTTCTCTTGAGTGCTGAACAAGCTATGACAGCCATGAACAGTATTGGTATAAATAACTTTGACAATTTCGGAATTAACAAACGTTCTGACTATGTAAAGTTCACATCAGGTGGAATCTTATGGGATTTGTCAAAGTTTTCCAGTCAGGAATACTTCGCTCTATAATCTGATACACTTTGATGGAAGCTGCATGTAGTCTCTGTGCGGCGTTCCCTTTCGGCAAACTTTATAGAGTTGTTCGTGTCGTAGTGGTCAAAAACATGTGCTACTATGTGCGCCATAGAAATTCATTGGGACATATTTTTTTAATAGTAAGCTGCAAGGTCGCCGTATGTTTTACCTCTTTTAGCATTAATAAATTGAATCAATGCCATACCATCTCTTATGTAAGTTGTGAGTGATGGTATAAAGGAAGGTAGGGAAAGTGCACAAGAGATTTACGATTCGAAATGCTTCACAAAATCCGACTTGCATGATTTTCTCATGGTGCCGTCATTTTGAAAAGGGGATAATGGAATGCCGCGGGGTGCGACAACACATGTTCTATGATAACATCATCTCTACATTTTGCCGAAATCAGTGCACGTCTAATCACAAGTTATGGATTTATGCGACCTGAAAGTATTTCCCCCGATTTATATTTAAGGTTTGTGTTTGACTTTGATATTGGACTATAAAAACTCCTTGTGATCTTAAGAAAGAGCACTAGTGATAAAATGTTTAGACATGTTCAAGCCTTCTTCGACAATTGTGCGTAAAGAACCTCGAATATGTCTTGAAGCATGCATTTAAGAAGAGATATTGATAAGACATCGAGGGTGGGATTCTACACCAAAGGGATCAGTCATGGATCATTTAGATGGTTCACAATGGCAATAACATGTTCTTCATCTCTTTTCATTGCTGTTGGCTTTGTTTCTTCTTGTGAATTTGCAGAATTTGCAGCAATTCCATCCCTTTTCAGCATTACACGACTAATGGATTCTATGAAATGTCTAGTAAGGGTCCATCTAACAAGCGCAGACTTTTGATTTGTTATGCCTACAGAGCCACCTAATCCCCTTGAGGCTTTTATAACGGTCTTTTCTGTTGTCATGTCATAGTATACGTACTGTTAAATGTCGAGGAATCTGTCTAAAAAGCAAAGTAGCCATCTTTAAAAGGTGATCGAATGTTAATTCTCAGCAAATTGAAGCATATCGAGTATCCACCTTCGTGCGGTACGGTTGGTTACAAAAATATAATGTTACATTTGAGATGACGATCTCAAGGAAGAGACCAATTTCCCTCTCGTTCTGCTCTAACATTTGACAGCTAAATGTCTACTGCTTCAATGAACATATCCCAGTATGTAAATGTAAGTAATACATCACATCCCAATTGCGTATATGTATCTATATGAGGCTGTATATGAGCTTCGAATAGCTCCGTCATATGAGAGTTATGAATTTTGTCTGGCTTGAATTGCTGAAATAGTGCTCTGAGACAAATGAATTTGATATTATTGATTAATAAAGGTACAAATGTATGAAATATTATATAAACTTTTAATTATTTTATATTTTGCGTTAAAAAAAATTTGAAATTAAATTGCAACGTACTCTATTAAATGCAAAGTATTCGTAGTGTTAAACTTTTACAAAAACTCTTTAATAACGAATTAATTTTGCTAAACTTTATTTGAAATCGTTAAAATAACATGAATAAGGTTAACAACAATGTATATAATAACAGAAATCGTATCACGGATGTTATTTTACAATGTTGACCTCAAAACTTTTCTTAGTCGATTTTTCGTTCAAGGAAAGTAACGTACTTCAAAGCCCATTTTACGAAAATTGCACTGTACGATTTTTTGACGACAAGTCAAAATGTTAAGTTTAACCTTTGAACTACCAATACTGTGATTTATCGCCGTATAGTCCGAATGACAATTAAACTCCTTAAATAAGCGACTTTTCCTTACTCAGTCACCGTACTATAAATGAACTGTGGCCCTGTATTGTTTTAACTATAGGATAGAGTTCATTTACAGAAAAGAATAGCGAAATCCTATATTAAAAAACAGATTTATTCCCTGGAACCCCTTAAATGAATCAACTCTCAATTTAATTAAGATTCTTTTCCCTGCAAATTAAATGACAAATGTTTTACTATATTCGACCTTACGAGATCCAAGGGAGCATGTTGGCAATATAGTAACTTACATATATATTACTGCCTCTAAATTGAAAATTCATAAATGTTTAATTTTAAACTGACAAAAAGGATTTTCATGCTTATGTTTTCTTTAATTTTTGGTTAAATAAATGTCAATTGTTATCAACAAGTAAAAATATTGCGTTCGGTTTTTTGTTTTGCAAGTCGTTATTGAAATTACTTTAATGTATACTATCGGTCGTTTAGGGCAATGCAACGTTTTTCCATGCGTTACAACAAAATAAATGACACCACAGATCAAATTGATTACTATTTTACAAACGTTGGCGCAATTTAAGTCAGATTATGATTTTGAAATTTCGAAACGGCAAAATTCGAAGCAAAAACCTCTGGTTATGATTCATTCATTCTAAAATCTTCTTTCCTTCCCAATACCGATTTCTTCAATTTTAGAGATATGCATAATGTTGTTGCGTTAACGAATGAGTTTCGGTTTCCATTTAGTAGTTATATAAATTGGAGCTTTCTTGTTGTATTATTCATCCAATCTTGAAGTGCCTTGTGATTTTTGTATTTGAACTTCACAGTGGAAAATGGGGAAAATATGATTAACCTTGTCGTGCAAACGATATGTCCTTATATAATTCCCATCAGTCCTGATATAAACATAAACATACATGTAACTATCGTAGTGACCTCGTGTAATTTGACTTATCTAGGTCTGTTTAATTTCATGTTATAGGTTAAAGAAATAAGTTGATCATCGTTTTTACATGTAGAAGAATGATTTATATCTATTCAGTCAACGAAACGTTTCATCTTTGTTTTATTTTCAATGATGGCATTATTTCACTTCTAATGGCTGAACACGACATGTGCATGCGATAAAATTGAAGGTCATAAGTAAGTGAATTATTTATCAGCGATGTTTCTTAGCTACTTTTGACAAAAGTCCATCTGATGAGTTGAGCCTTTTTCAACTGGTTTTTATATTTTGTTCTTATGTTGTACTATTTTACCACTGTCCCAGGTTCGGGGAAGGGTTGGGATCCCGCATACATGCTTAACCCCGCCAGGTTCTGTATGTTTGTGCAGTCCCAAGTCAGGAGACTGATATTCATTGGTTATCGATTGTTTATGTGTACCATATTTGGTTGTCGTTCATTTTTTGTACATAAATAAGGTCGTTAGTTTTCTCGTTTGAATTGTTTTACATTGTCATTTCGGGACCTTTTATAGCTGACTATGCGGTATGGGCTTTGTTAATTGTTGAAGGCAGTACGGTAACCTATAGTTGTTAATTTCTGTGTCATTTTGGTCGCTTGTGGTGAGTTGTCTCACTGGCAATCATACCATATCTTCTTTTCTTATATACACTGGCTGCTAAACGCGAATTATCAGTTCCATTAATGATTGCACCCAAAACAAATAATATTTATTCTTTTTTATATCGTGTAGCTTAAGTACGGAAGCCGATAAGGGCCATTCCAAAAAAATAATTTATGTCGTTATTACGACATCGCTATGTCGTAATTTCGACATAACATGTCGTTAAAACGACATCGTTATGTCGTAATTTCGACATATCATGTCGTAATAACGACATCACTATGTCGTTATAACGACATCGCTATGTCGTAATAACGACATCGCTATATATAAAAGAATATGTATTATGATTGCCAAGAGACTAAATGACACAGATATTAACAACTATACGTCATCATAATGCCCCCGATAATTTGAAAAGCCCCCGCATAGTCAGCTATAAAAGAGGGAGGAAAGATACCAGAGGGAGAGTCCCCGAAATTCTGTGTTGCAGACAGTGTTATTATTCAATTATTAGCCCCCTTGGTAAAACTCCAAATTTCATATTTAATGCATTTTATTGTTAAATAATTTACATGAAGCTTAATAAGTATATATATTTGTTAATTGCATAGCTTTTGCTATTTGAATTCATTGGTTAAAGATATTTATTTATATTGTAAAGTTTGATATTTGCATCGTCGCTAAATCTTTGGATACCTTCTTTGAATACCTTTGGTGAGAAACTTATATATTTTATAAAAAAACAATTTAGGTTATTAAATTAAATTAATACTATGTGAACATGCGAGCCTAACTTGCCAGCTAAGCATCCCATCTCCCTCAAAATAAGCGTATACTACAAGGTTTCTTGCATTAAGGGTGTATTAAAGAATGAATTGCTCTAATGCTACTTTCAAACGTTGGGCACGATTTTCCCACAACACGTTACACTTAAAATGCGACGTCGAAGAGGGTCTTTAACTTCGATAAATTTTTGCATGTTTTATTCGGTTTTTTATATTGTTGGTTGATTCTGGTTCTGTTCATTTTTTGATATTATTTTATCAAAAAATACCTCGAGTTGTGGAAATCGATATAATAATGTTTACCCTTTAAGTTATTTCAACTTAAAATGCAGAACTGTCGCAAGTAATGTAGGAAGGAAAGATGGGACGGAAGTACATGTATACGGTTTTCATTTTTTTTTTATCATAGGATGTTTAACATTCAAGTTGCATATCATCTGTCATTGTAAAATTTCTATATCTTAATTCATCCCCAATACAAATATATCTGACACTCTGCAAGTAAATCGAACATTTTTACCCTTGGTTAAATTTGAATAGAATTGTATTTTCCCTGACACATAAGTTGTCGAAATACACCCCTTCAATTACTCGAACCTTGGCTTGGGAATTATTTCCCAAGTCATCTTCAGATATATACATTTTAAAATATAGTTATCTACTCCTTGGTCGTCCGCGAAAACGGCAAATAAAAATATAATCCCGTTTTTTTTTTTTAATTCGATGAAACGGTTTTCGTTGCTGTTTGGGATTCGTCTTTCAATTACCTCCATTTCATGCAAAAGTTTATATTGACGAAAAGTTCCGGCTTCGCTAGTACTTTCATCACGAAATAGCAGGACAAATCTCGAAGTAAAACATTCCGTGAACTGGTATTAAGTGTTTTGATATTGGTGATTGCACCTAACTGAAGTGACGACTTTAAATGATCTATTTCGGAGTACTTCCGTAACATAAATTTCAAAATTCTTTTAAATAAATCGTTAAAAGCTATACAATTAATAAAAATTTCAAAATTTAACCTGTGTCGAACCTATTTACTCGGGCGAAGTCTTTAGCAACATGCACTATTTTTTTTCGGCAGCAATCATTAACATCTTTCACCAAATTTCATAACACGATTTGTTTTAATTATCATAAACATTTAATTAAAACTTTAGCACATTTAACGGCGGAAATAAGCGTCTTTAGGATTTTAGACGTTTTCAGACATTTGGAAAAATTGGCTACCGTTTTGTAATGTATGGAAGCATTTTTTTTCTTTAAGACTCAAATATGTAGTTAATAAGGAAAGAATCTTGGCATTTTTTACTCTTCGTATATCTAACTTTTGTTTTGATCAATTATAAAAAAATATGCCTTAACTGCTTTGAAAAATGAAATATCAACTTGACAAAATGGCTACCGTTTGAAAAACGACTGTGTAGAGAAGATTTTATTGAATCAGCAATATTTGAACTCACATGAGGCAAATATTTGTACTTTTGTTAGATATTATTATTGTCTTACTATTTTTATTCATTTCTACTATAATATGCAGTCGAGTCAAATGAAAAATGGTAAAATAACGGCTTTAACGCCACAAAGAAACGACACATGTCGTTGTTCCTGTCAAGAATCAAGAAGATCAGAGAATAAGAAATATGATCACTATACATAAAGAGTTAAACAGTTTTTCATAAATGTAACGTTGGATGGGGACATCCGTTTTTTTCACATAGCTTTCTTTTTTTAATCCTCAAATATACTAGATATTACTTAGGAGATGATCAAGAGCTGTAAAATCATAATTCAAAACATATATTGAATTTGTTTTAATATTGGTTCGTGTTTTCTAACATTTTTATTTTGTTTTGCGGATGAAATTTCGGAGATTCTGTTTTAAATCGTAGGGGTTGTAGGAACATCGCGCGTGCCCAACGTTTGAAAGTAGAAATAGAGCTATCAATACTTCAATACACCCTTATACCAAGAAGTCATGTAGTTTTTAGATTAATTCTCCTTATTGTGTTAGCTGATTGTTTGTAGAATGATTAAACACGATAAACTCCTTGAGGAATAATCAGTTTTGTTTGAACATAATGAATGGTGATATTGAATTAACTGGTCACAAAAATACTAGAATATAACGCGGCTAAGAATAGAATTATTGACACTACATGACTAAAATCATTAAAAAAAGGTATGAATAAAACCATCTTATATTCTTCAATTATTATCTCTTATACTGGCTTTATAGAAAAGATGTCCAATTACTTTCGGAACTTAAAGTCTTCAAATCAAATGAATAAAAACTATGATAACCAATGTGAGAAATAACAACTATTGAAAATAATTATCACTTTATAAAAAACATAATCTTGTTTCATCAAGTAATAAGAGTTGCTCGAGAACAACGATGATCATTTATACAGTTATTTGTAAATAAACTCATCATAGATACCAGGATTGAAAGCAAATACATTCATTCTATATCGTGATTATTCTCAGAACGAAAATACTGTCCAATTTTATCGAAATATGTGTAACATTTCTAAGACTTTATCGTATTTCATATCGTACAATGTTCAGTCAAAAAGAGACAAACATCATTGGTATCTCGTATATTCTCTCAATCATAGCTTACATTCAGCCTCGTTAACGTTTTGATATGCCGAGAAGAAGAACATCCATCTAAATGACTGTTAATAAGACAGAATAAAATTGTACTGGATGTTTGTCAATTAACCATACAAATGTATATCATGTGGTTTTTTGTTTGTTTGTTGTATTTTTTTTTTTTTTTTTTTTTTTGGTGGGGGGGGGTATGAAAAGCAACTGCTTTCGGATGTCTTGCCCTTATAATTGAGAGAATTTGTTACCTTGGATATTATTGTTAAGACATCTGTTTGTTGATAGTGTTCATTTGATAGATATTCATTGATAAATATTTATGCATATTCAGGACGATAGTGATCAAGCGAACAATTATATACCAACATAACAACTAACACTGTACATTCATCGTAGCCGCAGCACATTAATACTCTTTTGACAATTACCTTTTAAGTTGAAATATTAGCCGTTATTTTCTGTCATTGAAGTTTTTTTCACTCTCTTCCTTTTTTAGCTCACCTTGCCCACAGGGCCAAGTGAGTTTTTCTCATCGCTTGGCGTCCGACGTCCGTCGTCCGTCGTCGTCGTCGTTAACTTTTACAAAAATCTTCTCCTCTGAAACTACAGGGCCAAATTTAACCAAACTTGGCCACAATCATCATTGGAGTATCTAGTTTAAAAATGTGTCCGGTGACCCGGCCAACCAATCAAGATGGCTGCCATGGCTAAAAATATAACATAGGAGTAAAATGTAGATTTTGGCTTATAACTCTGAAACCAAAGCATTTAGAGCAAATCTGACAATGGGTTAAATTGTTTATCAAGTCAATATTTATTTGCCCTGAAATTTTCAGATAAATTGGACAACGGGTTGTTGGGTTGCTGCCCCCCATTGGTAATTTTTAAAGAAATTTTGCTGTTTTTGGTTATTATCTTGAATACTATTATAGATAGAGATAAACTGTAAACAGCAATAATGTTCAGCAAAGTAAGATCTACAAATAAGTTAACATGACCAAAATGGTCAGTTGACCCCTAAAGGAGTTATTGCCCTTTATAGTCAATTTTTAACAATTTTCATTAATTTGGTATATTTTTGTAAATTTTTACAAAATATTTTCCTCTGTAACTAAAGGGCCAAGTTTATTATAGATAGAGAAAATTGTAAGTAGCAAGAATGTTCAGTAAAGTAAGATCTACAAACGCATCACCATCATCAAGCACAATTTTGTCATGAATCCATCTATTTCCTTTGTTTAATACATGTATGCACATAGATCAAGGTGAGCGACACATGCTCTTAAGAGCCTCTAGTTGAATTTTGTATTTACCCTTTCAAATTTAATGTTGGTATCATTGGTCAGATCTTTTTCCTTGATTAATGGTAGAAGTTCACTTGACATTATAAGAGGAAATACCAATTTTGTAATTAGTTAATATGTAGTTTCTTTAAAGAAAGTCTTAGGGATGAAGGTCAGAAATAATTAACTACATCCTTAGAATAGTGATGAGAATGCATTGTACGTTGCTGGTAACAATTCACCTTTTATAATTTTAGTATGCAGAGATTCTCTCTTAGCACAGGGAGATACCATTATAGTTTGCATCATAACCTTGTTATCATTTTAGATGTTCGACATGTCTGGAAGAAGCCAGTTATTCAGTGATTTTGTCCTCGGTTACTGTCTGGTATAAAAATTTTCGTTTACTGTTTTGTAAAAAATAGGTCCTTAGCATATCTGCCCATTACTTCATAGTTCGCCCAGGCATTGTATAGCTGATAATACGGTGTGGGTTTTGTTATTGAAGGTAGTATATAAAATTCCTTAAATCAACACTATTTCTGCTCTGTTGGATAAGTGTCAATCCTACATAAACAATAGAGGCAGCCTAATATATTGTACATTAGTACTTGTATTTAAAGGTTGTTACTCAAATATTGATAACATGCTTACCGCGCATGTATCAATAAAACCTGCCTTTTATTTTGCAATGTCGGCATGAGTTATAGCGTTACCATCAAGAATTGAAACCTTTATGTCAATCCTTCAAAACTCATATAATAATGATCCATAGAATAAGAGACTGAATGCGTTGTCATCTAATAATACAAATTGCAAATCATACAAAAGGGAAATGTCAGGATTCGTACTTAATCAAATAGTTAAGTCATTGCCAAAACAAGCAAGGTGTTATATATTGTTATAAATCAATTTTATAATTTGTAATTATTAATAATGTGTTAATGTCTCAATGTTTTGCTAACCGGTGTTAAAATTACAGTGTGTCCGATTCTACATGGCATAATGGAACGTGTGTCAATTTTATGTAATATAAAAAAAAATTAAAAAACTTGGATCCAGACATGGGATATAGACAATCAGAGATTTTTCATTATTACCATTACCTATCATGGGCATAATGTTGGAAGAAATAAGGTTGTTTACAGAGGTTATTGGTAAGCACACTCTGAGTGCTCTCTTACAAATTGAATATACAATGCATTAATGACACCTTACGTATGTTTTGCAAAACTGTATTGTTCCACTTAGGAGTGATTGGTTTCCTTGCAGATATCAATCTCTATTCATACCATAAGTTTGATTTGAGTGATTTTGTCTCATTTAAACTGATTTATAAAACAGTTTGAACTTGTGGAGGGGGGTATATTAACTCATAAGACTTTTTCTGTTATCGCTAAACAAATGAATATAATTTGTATTTTAATTATTTGTTTTCTCTTTCATTCTCAAACACTGCGTATTGTAATTTTAGTTTGAAGAATAAAGGGGCGTGCTGTTGAGTGAATTATATTTGTGATTGAAAATAATTGCTATATTTATTAATGAATTGTCCATTTATATCCTGAGGATTTGGTGCATATAAACAATACAATACAAATATATACACAAGGGAAATGTCATGATTCCTTATATTATATAGCTATGTCATTGCTTAAACATGCAAGGTGTCATATTTTGTTATAAAACCAAAAGGTAGTATATAAATAAAGGCAACAGTAGTATACCGCTGTTCAAATATAATATATCTGTTTCAAAAATATAATTAAAATCATAGGTAGCCGAGAATTTCCCCACGATACAGGTTGTGACAAAATGACACATTCTATATGGAATGCACAGGAAAAAAACATCCTTATGTGATTAGAAGCTTATCTAAATGATAGAATTGTAAAAAAAAAAAAAAAGTACGAGAAGATATCTTGCAGAAAATGCTTTAAATGAAATTTCACATTTGTTATGTGCATTCCTCAACAAATTTTGCTCATTCGATAAAAAAAATCTGGACCTTAAGTTATTTACAATCCAGGAGAGGGAATGATCCCTGGCACTTGTCTCAATTGTTTTCCTCTATATACCTTAATATAATACGTGTTATAATAAGGTATATTGGATTAAAAAAAATCTGAAACAATTGCCTGTGTGATAGACACCCATACTACTTTAATTAATGTAAGATGATGGATACAGTACCATTAATAATAGTTTGTGTAGAACTTATCGATTAATGGAGGAAAATCGATATATTTCTATCATTAAATCTATCTTAATTTACTAATAAGTTAAAAGAGATTATAGAATCTATAGACCTTTGATAAGAAAAATGTCGTGTAAGGATCATAATTACATATAATCTTAAATGAAAGTAGAGACATTCAAGTTTGCCTTCGAAACAACCATGACAGTATCTTCCTTGTATCACATTGAAATTCTATAATGATTAGATTTGACATCCGTAGAGCCATACAGTGTTAAAAAAATAATATAATACACTGTATGTAAGAAATAATCAATTGTGTTTGAATACGATCAACTTTCAACAAAATACAAGTATCGGCCACACCAAACGAAAAGTTAACTAAACTATGAACGTAAACGTTTTTTGGATATAATTCGAAAATAATGTACTATGAATTCCGTATCATTCGTTGGATACCAATTTTCGTGATTTGTGTGGGTATGGACGAACCACAAATTCAAATGATCAACTAATTGCACAATAACTATAGGCTCTTTATGCAAAGATTGGCAAAACCACGAAATCAAATGGCCACTGTACTACATGTCTTCCTGATTGTTATTCTTTAATAATTACATTAGATGTATTTTGCATTATAATACTTTATTCTGATTGGCTAACTGTACATCACGTGTTATTCCATAAGCAATTGCATTAATCAATAAAAACTTTTCATTCATGATATCACGTGGTCCCGCAATAAGGTGCACAGGTGAATTAAATAAAAAAAAAAAACGTGTTTTCATGATCATATCTTAAAAATGTAATTATAAGTATTGAATGCTTCTTTTTGTTACTTATACTTTATAAAAGCGTTGACCGCGCGCTCATTTTTAGAATGAAGCGCTTTCGCGCTTCATACAAAATATTCTTTGGTCAACGCTTTTACACCTCAAAGAAGTTACAAAAAGAAGCATTCAATTCTTAAATACAGGCTTACAATTTCATTGAACACGTGTCTATAAAATATAAAACCACCGTTACAAAACTTATTACACACGAAAGGGTCTCTCTCCTTGTGACATAAATCATATTAGTATATTTGTTATTTAATAGTTTATCTATCATTGATTTGTGCATTTTTATTTAAAGATCGTTTAAGGTTCATTTTTATGAAAACTTCAATTTAGTCTAAAGGTATCATATATTACAACTATTTGATTTTATGTTTTGACTGCTCTCTGAAAAAAAAACGTTACTAGTGCTTGATGTATATTTTATTTCTTAGACATACTCAATCTATTAAGGCAAATGACCTTGGTATCAAAGCTAACATTCAAGCTCATTAAGGTTTTTTTGGGATAAAAAACAACAACATCCGTCTGCAATAATGTATGTAATTAACTTGCACTGATTACAATCGAACTGGTCCTTTGTTGAAAGCAAAATAAGAGTAATTGGTATGTTTTGTAAAAGGTAATAGTTTCATATTTAAGTGTAATTACATACATGTATAGTTGATTGGAGGAACAAGGTGTTGACGAATAGTGTTGTAAGATTTCTGCTTGTATGGTGGTTATTCTATTGACTTTCAATTAGAAATATTTCATTCATATCCAGGAATTTAAAAAATCAAGCAAATCACTAGGTTTAAACAGAGCAGGTAACGCGTCTGCGTCAACGTGTCTTCTTTACTTTTAATATTTTCTGTAATCATTAACCATGTAACCACATACCTATTATGTCCAAATATTGGTCCGCATTTTTGATGTGTTTTGTTATTTGATTTGGCCATCTGATTAGAACTTTCCAATTTGATTTTCCTCTGAGTTCAGTATTTTTGTGATTTTGTTTTTTGTATAGTTTATTCTTATGTTTTGATATTTTGACCTTCTAATGTCGTTGCTTGATTTAGAACAGATATTAATTGTTTACAAGTATTTGGATAGCTACTATTACGATTAAGATAAAACAAAAAAAATGTGTGTTGTCTGCAACAGTGTCAGCAGTGTGAACTCGGCGAATTTTATTTTACTCTAGCTAGATCGATCTTATCCAGTCATTTCAAAGTTCATGTATATTTATATTGATCTTATACCTTTAGTTATTATGAATATCTAGTTTACCTTATGCAAAAACTCAGATATGCATACCAATTTTTTAAGACAGTAGTATTTAAAGAAAAAAAGAAGCAGTGGTTAACATTTAACGCTTTGTTCAACTTTTTCGTCGTTTATAGTGGGGTTTTTTTCTTCAAAAAACGTTATTCTTAGCAAAAGCTTCCGATTTTGTTTTTTTTCTAAATGCTCTTCAACTGTTTACGATATTTATAGCCTCTTCTACTTTTTTATTCGAGCGTAATTAATGAGTCTTTTGTAGACATAACGCATATCTGACGTACAAGGTCTTAATCCTGGTATCTTTAATGAAGATATTAACTACTCCGGGTGTAAAAATTAATGTACAAAATATGAACATTTATCTTAAAGGTTGTTCGAAAAATTAGAAAGCGTTCATCAGTTACAGATTTTTTGGAAATCTTTATTATCAACTATTTGTGGATATTTTTGTAAAGAAAGTATGCAGCAGATTCATGAAACAAAACGACTTTATCTAGTGCATAATAACCTACAAGAAACGTTCAGAAATTCACAATACTTTAAAATTGTAGTTGTTTTTTTATTATCATAATCCTTTTTTAACAAAGGACAGCAATAGTAGTGTAAAGCCTTTTACGTTTCGGGTTTCGTGTCTTTCTACGAAATGGCAGCTTAAATTTTGATACAATAACGTTCTCGTTCATTATGCTGAAGGATAGATTTGACATATATATGATACATTTACGACTGCAGTTCCAATCGCATCTGATTAGTCTTATGTGATACAGCTCATAATTATAAATTAAATGCAACAACGAGGAGTGTCACTTCCTTTTTTATAGGATACCACGGATTT
Organism: Mytilus trossulus; assembly: GCF_036588685.1. Taxonomy (NCBI): domain Eukaryota; kingdom Metazoa; phylum Mollusca; class Bivalvia; order Mytilida; family Mytilidae; genus Mytilus; species Mytilus trossulus. The sequence continues at coordinate 1,090,974 of NW_026963311.1, forward strand.
TGGTTTTGTTTTTCTTTGTTATAGCATTGTTCTTACAAAACTTGATATTTACAAATGCTAGGGATCATTATGGGGCCCTTTGCCTCAGTTGCACTATTATTTGTATCGACTATTTGTTTTCATTTACAACATTTTTAAGATAACATATAAACCAAGCTCAATATGTTCAAGATTTTTCTAAATTTAGTACAATATATTTAGTAAATCTGTGTTGCATAAAGTATAACTTTTTCTTTAATGTTTCAAACTCATAAGATGTAGTGTTTTGGTATTTTAGAACAGCACATTACAGTTAGGTAATATGCTAAACAATGTATGTATTCACCAATTTAAACACGTATTATTACGATAATTATTCTAGATAGTAAGATAATCGTACGAATTGATAACAACAGATGATGTTTATCTAGCAGCAGATAAAATATGAACTTTCTCAAATGTCTGCAAACAAATAAAACTATTATAATGTTCAATAGCACATATTATAACAAATAAACTCGTGCATATTTCGTGTAACAATGTAGAATTCACAGTGAAGCTTATATATGATAATTGAGTAATACTGTTTTTCTTGAAACGCTCCAATACTGAATCTGTTTCTATTGGATTGAACGCGTGTGTTCTTGCAAAAAACAGTCCATATTGTATAACTTATTCTCATACCGTCACCAATTATTCTCCGAGCTATCAGAGCAGTCTTGGCAAAGAGGCAAAATATTATGATTTTAAAGTCGTTCACTAAGCTGGACTGGTTAATTGAAGCAAGGCGAGAAGTAACCATATGTTTTTGGTATTTTAAAGTAAACTTCCAAACAAAAAATGGTTTAAGACTGAACATATTTTATAGAATTGAAATAATGTGAAATAATTTCCTATACACAATCTTGATTAGAAAAATACTATGGACATTTTCGCTTTTAATTTTGATTCACCTGCATTAAATTGAACGGAGATTTGCGCTTTTTATCTATAGTCGTCTACCTTTAATTTTAATTTTGATGTAATCATACAGTATTTAAATAATTTCAACTTATATTTGTCGTTAGTTAGTTCACATGTTCACAGTCTTAGACAAGGAATTTAAAGTTATAGAAACAAGAAAAGGAAAGCTATGTACCCGGCATATGCCATGGAGGATTTTTATATCGTTTTGATCAAACCCTTAAAAGTGAAGACCTTTTATGAGAGTTGTACCGTGACAAATTGTAATGCTAGAATTAAGTTGGACTACTAAAAAAAATATATTTTGAGTCAGAAAATGAACCTTATCACTCACAATGTGATGACAGATAGATTGCGCGCCATCAGCTACGAGTGTATGCAAACGAAAGGCTGCTGACGACCTTACAAACAGACCATCACAAATAATTCATGCTGGATTGAAAGATATTGTTGATTTCTTTACATCTTTTAAAAAGATTTACAGTCTGTATCAAAGGCCCAAGGCCGGATAAAAGAGGAGTTAAGTCATAAAAAAATGCAAAATGGCAAATGTCCTATGTAAGAAGCGTAAATGTCCCATGATTTGAAGTGCAAGTGTTCAAAGAAATAAGCGCAAATATCCTATGAAAAAGTGCAAACGTCCCGCGCCGATATTTTTGGATATACAAGACGATTTCTTTCATTGTTTTATCATTTAATTTGCAAGTTTGAAGGCAGATTGGCACTTAATGACCTTTTTAAATATAGAAAAGCAGTGATTTATCACATTATTCAGATTGTTCTAATAAGCACCAAATATGTACTTGTGTTTGATTAAATTTTCAACTAGCCATTTAAGAGGAGATCAAAGTTTGTATCAAGAAATTCAATATCCTTGATTTGTTTTCCTGTAGCATGTAAACAAGTTCTGTGACACCATTCTATCTTTTACACTTTCTTAGAGCAATTAAATAAAACATTTCTAATTTTCAAAACTTTATCACAAAGATTTCTTGTCATTCCCGAAATGTTTTTTTTGTGAATAATCTAATATGCAAAATCAGGTATTTTTTCAAAATTGCACCTTGGCCTATACCTTTTATTATATTTTTAAAAATAAAAGCATGATAAAACACCTTTTGCCAATTATGTGAGAATATATAGAGATGATCCACCTTAAGTGATTGAATTATTAAATTTTTCTTTTTGTGAATAATCTAATATGCAAAATCAGGTATTTTTCAAAATTGCACCTTGGCCTATACCTTTTATTATATTTTTAAAAATAAAAGCATGATAAAACACCTTTTGCCAATTATGTGAGAATATATAGAGATGATCCACCTTAAGTGATTGAATTATTAAATTTATAAATGAATATTTAAAATATCTTAAAGTTGAATACAGGATGTTTCTTGAATATCACAATGAATAGGTTTTTCTTAGGTATATTGTTGTTAATGACAAGGAATGAATAGTGACTCTTTAGATCTTGCTTTCAATATTCGGTTTGGCGAATTTCTGGTAAAAGCTAATACAGAAAAGCTCTCCTTGGAGCGTTCCGAATAAAGATAAATCTAGAAAGAACATCGGACGCACACAATTTGAGTGTTATTTTCAGTTTTAATTCCTTTACTTTCAGCTAGATACAGATTGTTTTCAACTTTTTTGTATAAATATTATTCTCTTGGTTTATTTCGCCTTTCAATAATTAGATTCATAACTGTTATTGCTTATCATACCCTTATCCTTGCGTACAGTTGTGAAATAAACGATACAGTTCATCACTAGATCTATAGTGTAACGGATTTGCATTCCTATGTGAACTCAACAATAAAATGTATATGTGTTACATGAACTCTATTAAACTCCCAATCACACTTGATACGCTTAACATGATAGTGAGACTTGTAATATTTTACTTTTTATCAAATAAAGTTATTTTAAATGTATTTGGTTTCTACTTCTTTTCTTTGAATCTGCAAACGAGGACAGGAACAGGAGAATGGTGAACTAAATAATCACTGACACTTCCCAATAATGTTCTTCGTATTTTACCAAGACCTCTTGTTCCAGTAACGATCATAGAAGCATTTTCCTCTTTAGCAACACGAAGGATTCCTTCTCCGGGTTTTGGGGCTTGTGCACTTTTTACAACTCCGTTTAGCTGAAATATGGATACGAATATCTTTTGTTATTAATAGATTTTTTTAATTTTTTTATCGTTCTTGAACTACACTGTCAGGTTGCATTTTATCAGTGATTAAATCAAATTTGCATTATAGTGTTTTTTCTGCTGTTCATGTCTCTTGTGTTCTGGTACTATTTAAAGTTTAGAATTGTTCTCCCAAAACTATTGATGTCGGTTTGAAACAACCACAATTTATATATTATGGAATTGAATTTTTTTTTAACTCTCCATGATAATGTAAATAAAAAGTATTTAAGTCATCGAAATTATATATCTGTAGATTTATAAACTTTTTAACAACCTTACTACAGATTAATATATCTTGAATTTTTTAGTGGCTTATAAGTTAATCTGCATTCCAATGTTGTCTTGAATCCATTATAAATTGTCCTGTTTATAGTACATTCGAAATAAGACCCAAATATGCACAAAAACAATTTAGTAAACAAAACCTGTTAATACTTATAGATTTGTAATAGATACATCGGGTTTACCTTCAACCTCTTCAGTAATTCTCCAAATTCTTCCAACCTACTTTGGACCTTTTTAACTTCGTGATCTAGAATAGTTTTGAACGCATCTACGTCACCTGGGTTTGGAGCTTGAAAATAAAATGACATATGTTTAAATGGTCAAAATGGTTGCCGAGATTCATCATCATGAAACATGATTAACGGTCCAAAAGGTATCGTATACAAGTAAATTAAAACGTCATCACTCTAGTTTGCAATGATATTTCATTTTGTTCCTTGTATCAAGAAGTTTATTCAACATTAGTACTGAGCTCGTTTTGAATGTTATCTAGTGTTAAATACATAAATCTTGACATGACCTATTTCTGACACGTAATTTACAGATAAAAAAAAAATGAAAAGGACATACACTAGGTTTATGAGGTGATAATCATTGTGTCACTTCATTCTTGCACGACGATATGTAGTATACAAATTGTACCAAAACAATCTTTTAGAATCATTTAAATGAACGATCTGTGAATCATATGAACAATTTCAATGCTTCTGATTTAAGATTGTAATCAATCTTTCTTATCCAGACATTACTTATTTTACCTCTTCTACATGATGTTATTTAAATGAGTTAAGTTGTGATTTGAAAATAACAAGTTCTCATCGAAGGTAATAATTATTATGATAAATATTATGTTCCTGACATCATGATGTATCTACATAAGTAGAAAAACAACCATTCCGATACATCAGTATTAGTTAGTAAGAGAAGACTGAACATGTAACCTAATACAAAACTGTCAAATGCAATTTATTAGTATAAAGGGTTGCATTTTACTTAATTAATTGTAAATTATTTATGTATTAAAAAAAAAAACATCACGCATGGTCATTGTTTCAACAAACAGCAAGGGAATACTGGGCGAATACAGACAGATTGTTGTAAATATAACAGAATTTTTTTTGCGATTGTCATATAAGTGAGAGGTTTAGCGCTTTAAAACCAGGTTCAATCCACCCTTTCTACATAAGGAAGTGCCTGTACCAAGTCAGGAATATTACAGTTGTTATTCATTTGTTTGATGTGTTTGAGCTTTCGATTTTGCCATTTGATTATGACCTATATCTAGAAATTGACTATGAAGGTCGGTTGATAACAAAAAATTACGACAAAAGAAATGATTTCAGCTTCCCAATTGTTACCTTTTCATTTCTAAACCAAGAGATACAAATTTTGGAGTTGTAATCATCACTTCATAAATATTACGGACGCCATCATCAGTTGGTTGAACGTTATGGAATATTCGTTATACAGATGATATCGGATATGTTCCTTATGTCATAATAACAATCCCCTCCCCTTTTCACGAATGTGACATACCGAATTAGAATATTCACCGGCTTTGTAACAACATGAGCAACACGACGGATGCCATATTTAGAGCAGGATCTGCTTCCCCTTCCGTAGCCCCTGAAATCAACCCTAGTTTTTGGTGGGGTCCGTGTTGTTTTGTACCCCTATTTGTGACAATTTGTTCATGCATCACTGCAATATAGTAGAAATTGATGCGACTGTCGTACAAGTGAGAGGTTTAGCGCTATAAAACCATGTACAATCCACCATTTTCTTCATGTGAAAATGCCAGTACCAAATCAGGAATATGACAGTTGTTGTCCACTCGTTTGATGTGTTTTGTCATTTGATTTTGCCATTTGATTATGGACTTTACGATTGAATTTTCCTATTTTTCTGATTTTACTTATTGCTGTGTCGATGATGTTTGTTAGGTTTTTATCATACCTTTAGATGTTTCTATGAAAGTTCGTAGCAGAAGAATGACATATTTATAAAAGCAAATCATAACAGCCTGCATCGCTATAAAATAAGGAGTTTTGTAAATGATACAACTATCCACCAAATACAAACGGACAAGAATGTCTTTCAACAATTAGAACAAATATCTTACTTTATCATTTTGAACAGATATATCATTTTGAGGAGGGTAATTACCGAAAAATACCAGTCAATAGCAGATCCGTCAGGAAAATTCATGAAAAACATAAATCAACCAATAAAAATTAAAGATACTTATACTAGGTGGAAAGTACATACAATGGTACCAGTCTGACGATGTAAGAACTTCGCTCATCTCTACACAATAAACCAATATCACGTGATCATCATGTCTGTGTACATGGCTTGCGTACCCTGCAAATGAATGTCTTAAATTTAGATAATATTCAATTAATATTAGCAATTATTAAATGATATGAACAAATAAGCCCTAATACGGATAAATCAGCATGTGCAATACTGAAAACGTTCCACTGTCGATATAAATCAATATTTAATATTGCTCTTCGATCAGGGCCAATACGAAAAAAACAGGGCCAATACAGAAAAAAGCGGGAAAAAAGCCGTTTTAGCCATAGGGCTAATACAGAACGTCCACTTCCGGTTTAAATTTTCCCACGCCATTACTTAACTTTGGAAGTATCGTTATGCATAAAAACATTTGTATAATATTTTTAAAGCTAAAATTATAAAACAAAAAGGTTAAATGATGTGCAATGTTTTGTAACGTCTTAAAGTTTTGAAACTGAAAAAACAGGGCCAATACAGAAAAAAGCGGGGGAAAAGCCGTATTTGCCCTAGGACGAAATACGGGACGTTCATTTCCGGTTTTTAATTTTCTTATAATCTTTTAATAACAGTGTTATGAACTGGCCGCTTCTGTATTGGCACTGGTATAGATTCTCGGTCAGCTGTATTGGCCCTCGACCTTAACGGGTCTCGAGGCCAATACAGCAAACCTTGGATCAAAAAAAATGTTTTTTTCTTTTAATAATTTGGCAGTAGACGAGACTACAAAAAACTAGATTTTTTTTTCTTAATATCTTTAAAAATGCCCATTTCAATTATTCGAAATTTTTACATGATCGTGAATTTAATTGTTTTCACACAGTACATTAAAAGACGAAAGTCAGTTACTGCTTTTATTTAATTATATAGGGATTTTATTCACATTTGATTGAGTCAATAATTATATGAAAACTATGAATGGTCAAGTATGACGTTACGAACATTCTTAAGACATCACGATGATATTACAAACGACATTACTGCACTCAAATTCCCAGACTATTTAAACTATCATCAATCAAAATAGTGAAAGGTAGATTATTACATACTGGTTCTTAAAATTAATATGATATTCAACCAAAATTGTTGCTACTGAAAACATTTCTATAATAGCTTTCGAAAGAGAAGATATATTAATCCGGCATTCTGGAGATGATCTTTTAAATATCGGGTTATAACAAACTTTCGAATATCGATATTTAATTAAGCATGTTAACCTATAGTTTTAGATTTACTTGGTGGCATATTTGTGCACTATACATTACTGGATTTACTTCGAACTTCATTATAACACCATGAAAACTATGAGCTTTATGTTAGTACTACTGTTTAAGACAAAGAAAGATTAGTAAGCAAATCAACATGAACGCTACTTTATAGCAACTTTAATTTATCTTATGAAAATTGAACTCAGTGCAAAAAATATCGTTTTGAAATGAGTTAATACAGAAATAAATCTATCACATACTAAAGTGACAAGATTATAAAATCAATATATGCATTTTATCGAAAACTATAAAATATGTTTGTACTCTATTTAAAACACGAGAAAAAGGTAGTCCTGCTTAAAAAAGATTGTTGTTTTATAGCAACGACCACATGACAAGGATGCAAGCAATTATGTTTCGCTGTTCGGACCTTCCGATCTTCCTGATGAGCAATAACGTTATATTAAGCTCATACAAAAACAAATTACCTGATATATGCCAAAACAATGCACGAACAATTCACAAAAACAGTTGTGACAGACAGAAACCAATAATAACTACTCACATACAGACCTATTACTCTAGTTAAACAATGACGATCAAAACATAATTATCGCTATTTTACGAAATGTTCCTATGATCCTGCTGCCTGATAATTTTCTTTTTCAGCGGAGTCGAGTGATATGAAAAATCATCGCTTGAAATTAGCGGACACGTGGCGTTGTCAATGAAATTGACATGAAATTGACAACGTCGTCATAGGAAAAATAGAGATAAACAGATTATCATTAGTCACAGTGTCTCAATAATGGAAGAACCAATATTCTTATCAACGTTGACTATAAATAGATATTTACTCTGCCTGATGACAAATGGGTGTTATGTAATATAAAAATCTATCATTTGCAGTTGGATTACACAGAGAATAAAATGATTGGATGAGGCAGATAAACAATTATTGATGACAGAAAACACGTAAGATAACAACTTGTTTTATTTATAAAGTATAACTGACAATGTCTATCAACGCGAATAAAACATTGATTAAATTAATAGAAACCGATTATTGAGAGACCGATCTGTATAGCTTTTGATAATAAACACAGTATACAGGTATTAAACAAAATGAAAACTTTGGAACGTTTAACGTTTACTGTTTTTGATTTTCAGATGTTTCGACCTGGAAAGACATCAATTTCCAAATGCGCATCTAATATATATTGTACTGTTAGTTTTGTTACAGGATTGGAACCTTTTCGTCTAGACAAGGGCTCAGTATGGATATTATGTTAATGTCAATTAATATCATAATGATTTTAAATCAAAGTAAAGAAAGGTATATTTCATAAAATTTTGATTTTATTGTTCGAATTAGGCAATTCTTTAGATCTTTTACGTCTGGTATGGTAATTCAAGAACATTCAATGATCTTTTTAATGTTTAAGATTTGATATTTTTAATAATTCAACCTCCAGCACCACAGAGACATTGTACAATGATATGCGTCTTAACTTTTGTAACTGGCAAGCATGATAACAATTATTCATTCCAGGATATTAATATAAACTATAACTATTAAAGGAAAATTTATATATTTATAATTTCTTATTATGTACTTTCAAATTATATTTCATTTGTACTGTCAATAAAATAAATCTTGTAATAAAGTCTCCCTTTAATATCAAATAGTTTGGAACACGTACGTTGTTTTGATTCCGGTTAGAGATGTAAAATGTCTCAAACGTCTAGTTTTCATCCGTCAGTTATCTGTATACATATATTGGTAGACTGGAAAATTACCATAAATGCATACAGAAGACTTCAAATGAGGCATTTTCATCTCTTTTCATGGCAATTATTTGCATTTGATAGCAACTCTAATCCGAATAAAAAACATGATTGAAGTTTCACATTTAGAAAAACCGAAATATACAGATAGATTTTTTTTGTGGTTTATTTAATTTTATTTACTTTTGAAAATACCCCTTGACAATCAATTAGACAAAATTGGTATGCTGACCAAAAAAAAGTACTTCAAATGATGCCCTAAAGCTAGTAAACTTTTGTAATAGAACTGTCATGTAAAGATCGTGTTGTTGCCCCGTGGACACATTTATTGGTTTTTAATTGATAAATTGACAGAGTGTCATCCATACCAGGTTTTTAATTGATTGAAATAATAAGGTTGCATGATTGCTAATATAATTTAGACGAAGGAGAATACTGACTACATTGGTTGGGATCTTTGCTTCGTTATGATGATCCTGGAATTTTGAATCATACACTTAAGATGTTCTCAATGAGTAATTGATGCACTTCTAATTTTAGTTTTTTACTACACGATCAAAATGTTATGCATATTCAGGCAAGTGAAATACTTTTGTTTTGCATGACTCTTATCGTGTATGTTAGTAAATAAACTCATTTCAGAAACCGGAATCAACATTTTGTTAGCCAGACGTAAATATTGCCTTAAAACGCCTCATTAATGACGCTCGAATCAATAAAGTTAAAAAAAATAAAAAAATAAGAGAGGCAATTGAACTTAATTTTCGACCAAATCTTCCTATAAAGCCTTTTAAAATGCAATATAAACTACATATTGAATGACCCTTCCAATGACTTCCCGCCTTTTAACTAATGAGACAGCACTCATTTTCTTATACTAGTATGTTAATCTTTGAGGGATTAATACTACGACAAATGTGTATAGTATAGATATGCATGCATTGTTTGAACATAGAATAGAGCCTTTTCCTTTGATAACAAATTGACTTTTCATACCCGCTGCATTATATTGTGGGTTCATTATTATTCCTGGGAAACCAATGTTCGAAGACTTCGTGGTTACATGTGAACCACGAACTTAAATGTTTAACGAAGTAAAACATTTTAATTGGCTTGTGTGCAGACTTTAGAAAAACGAAGAAATCAAATATCCACAAAAATTACATTTTTTTCTCAAACCACGAAATTGGTACTCACGAAAATAAATGAATCAACAGTATTGGTGTTTTTTAAATCTGTCTTATTGAGAAGATATTTCGTCTTGAAAGTTGAACCTTATAATAGTATCTAGAGATTTGATTAATGCAAAAATTCCAAATATGAACCTTAAACATGGAAGTTACATTTTTGTTTCTATAAAATTCAAATAAATATCCAATGTGGAACAATGGACAACATAAGCATTTTGCTAATACCGGTATGTTGTTGACTTCGTTTTTTACAAAGAAATCAATTCACAAAATATGACGATAACTATTAGTAAAGTAAAGATGTTAGTATTCGAAAGAATTGACTACTTGACACTACTATATGTTATATGAGAAAATAAATACAAATAACTTATAGTATGTTTGCTACGCCGAATGAAAATGATTGAAAAGGGCTGCATTGCAATATAGTAGTTGGGGCATATAATGTATTCGACCGCCGTGCAATATTGTACATGTACAAATGATTTGACAGATTTATAAAAATCAATCAATTACCCTTTTTACAGATTTGACGCAACCTAGACAAAAAATTATCCAAAATGTTATTTGAATATACCTTCGTTAGGAATGTCTAAACCCAAAAAACTGAAAGCCAATCAGAAAGATGCTTTATTATTTGCATAAATGAGAAACTTGATTTCAACTGGAACCTTTGAAAAATAACCAAAAACAATTTTACATGAACATTATATCAGGAAGTTCTAGCTAAAAATTCTTTATAATTTTTGATTTCATCAACTAGAAATTTAATCTTGAATGTGATATGAATATCTTTCCCATGTTCGTATGAAATAAGGAATGAAAGAGCACTTTTTTACAGTTAAAAAAAGAACTCTGCCTTTCTAAGGAACTCTTTTACTGGGGAAAATATTATGTTTCTTTAAATTACTAGTATCTATTGATCCTTAAAAGGATGTTAAGTGTGTGGTCAAAACAAGTTGACATGACAATGAAAAACATAAACATAAACATTGGAACACTTGACATTCAAATCGAAGGAACGCTTAGTTAATATAAAAAAAATAACAAGAAGACAAAGGAAATCAAAGACGAAACAAAGGAGCATGAAATTTTACACTTTTTTTGCTTCATTATTGCCAATTGTCGTTATCCTCTAAAAACATGCAGTATGACATCTCATTTGAAGCTCTTGAAGTATGAATATCTCATCCGAATCCAAACCAAGATCACAACAAATAAAGTCATTCACCATTCCTATTGAACTTGTCTTACCATCTTACGATTTGAGTGGTATATACATTCTTGAAGTGGATTTACAGACATTGAGTATCAGTTTTCATGTTTAGAAAACATATGCTAAGAAACGTTGTTCACTTACGTTTATTTCATTATAATCAGTGTTTGTTTGTCGTTTCTACTAAGGGACGATAAAGTTATATTAACCAACTCTTTAAAAAAATCAAAGTTGAGTCACATCAGATTACAAAATTATAAATTTTAAAAGTGTTGCATGGGTTTTCACGTTAATATTTTACTATCGTTTCAATAACGTAAAACGAACATAATTTTAAAATGATAGTCCGATTTTTGCATTTTTTTGGATCAAGTATTTAGCCTTAGTATACATCTTTCTTAATGACGCTGATGCTTCTGTGTTATGCATTCTTTTATAGAGATAAATACAATAATTACTAATGCTGGAAATATTAAATCAAACAAATTGAAGTTCAGTTGTTTTATATATAATGCGTTAAGTGGACACAGAATGATCATAAAGAGTGATATGTAGTACATTGTAGTATGACACAAACAAGTATTCCGCAATGTAATAGTACTGTATCAAGTTTTAATAAGCAGAATAGCTATTTTGTACGACAAGCATACACATTTTTGAGTATCTTCTATGTTATACATGCTTTTAAAGAGATAAATACAAGAATTAATATTGACGCAAATATTAAACCAAACAAATCGAACTTAGTATTTTTCATATATTGCGTTTAGTGGTTACAGATTGATCATTAAGGGTACTCTGTAGTATAAAACAAACAAGTCTTACTGCAATGTTTATATTGTATCAAGTTGTAATTAACAGTATAGCTATTATGTTCGACGGAACATAAATAATTTAAGTAACTAATGGTTAAACCTTTATATCGCATTTTCTGAAAAGCTGAATATGATGGAAGTGATTTATTGTCCTTAATTTGTGCATACTAAATATTAATACCAAAGCATGGTTTCAAGTGCTATTGTAGAGCAGTTGAACAGTTAATGGCTTTGTTTGATATGGTTTGAACGACTTGGAGACTGCAATGGGTCACGCAATGGGTCTGAGAGCGAACAACGGCTATTTACCGAGAATCATGTTTTATAAAATTGTTTTGTTATACAATCACCTAATCAATTGCCTTATATTCCATATTACATTTGATATGACTTATTGAATATCTATCGTTTGCCATACTTTGTAGCCTCTCCTTGACGTTGAGATTTCTAAGTCTTCGGTATATTCTTCCTCTTTTATTCAGGTCATCAAATATCTAACATCTGCCAAAGGCGTTTTCTTAATAAGTCAGTGATTTTTTATTCTGAACTGTTGCGAACAATGAAAGTTTTTCAGACACTGTGATGTAATATTTAAGAAGATTTCATGTGAATCATACATCAAAAACAAACTGACAATGCATTGTATATGATATTTCATTTCAGTCTGCTTTAAATGATTGCCTGGATACGTTTAACTAATGGTCATTAAGTCAGCTCTATGATATGAGGTGTAGTACAGATATGGTTTAATTTTATTTTAAAAGCTATCAAAGATTTTGATAGTATCAATTGAAAACAGTTGGTTTACTTACTCATAGTTTTGACCCTAAAAAGTTAGTGTGGGAATATTTTGAATAAAAGGGTTGTTAACATGTCCCATAGTTTCGCAGCTAAGCAGGATTTTCATCAATTGTATCATTAGTGAGGTATTTGTGAAGTCATTATAGAGGTGAATTTCTTGTTTGATTGTAGAAAAGTGCAAAAATTTTGACAGCAATTTGGAGAAGAAATAAAACACTAGTGACGCAACCCTTCGTTCACAAATATTTATAGGAATATGACACTTTGCCTGTTCGTGCCATAAATCCGCAATATCATTAACACAAAACGTTATATTTCCCTTGAATGCTATTTTTGATTTTCATTACGATGTGAAAACTAATAATTGAGTATTACTACGAATGAACAACATATGCTTATATTTTCTCTGTCGTTATTTATTTTAAAACATTTGGTGCATTGTTAACAACAAACTTTGGTTTTACTCTGATATATAGATCGTGCATCAAAAGAACGACAGCATTGAATTGGCATAGTCTTTATGTGACTGTTACCAGATAGTCTAAGAATTTGAACCTTATAAGTCTTCGAACAAATGTCATGTTTGTCCTTGATACAAACTCAATTCTTGAAGCAATATGTGTCATGTTATCAATATGATACAAACAGCCAATATTTCACAAACAAAATATCGTAATGTCCGTAAATTTATCTTGCTGTTATATATGTTGCCCTGTATTTTTATTTATTTTTCTATGAAGTATAGGATAAAGTTCATTTACCAAAAAGGTAACAAAATCAAAAAAAAATATACCCTGGCGCCCCTTTATAAGAAACAACTCTCAAGGTAAATAAGATTCTTTTTTCCTGCAAATCTAATGACAAATGTTTTACTATGTACAAGGGAGCATGTTGGCAATATAGTACCTTACATATATATTACTTCCTCTAACCTGAAAGTTCATAAATGTTTAAACTTTAAACTGACAATAAGGGCTTTCATATTTAGGTCTTTTTAGGTTTTTGTTTTGCAAGTGGTTTTTGAATTACTTGAATGTATACTATCGCTCGTTTACGGCAATCAACGTTTTGCATACCTTACAACAAGATAAATGACTCCACAGATCAAATTGATTATTTTACAAACGTTGGCGCAATTTAAGTCAGATTATGATATTGAAATTTCGAAACTGCAACATTCGAAGCAAAGACATCTTGTTATGATTTATTTCTTTCTAGATCTTCTTTCCTTCCCAATACCGATCTCTTGAATTTCAGAGATATGAATAATGTTGTTGTGTTAACGAGTTTCGGTTTCCATTTGGTAGTTACATAAATTGAAGTTTTCTAGTATTTCACTTGTTGTAGTTTTCATCTAATCTCGTAGTGCCTTTTGAGTTTTGTATTTGAACTTCACAGCGGAGAATGCGGAAAATATTATCAACTACGTCGTGCAAACGATATTCCTTAGATATTTATCATCATTCCCGATAAAAGATATAAACATAACTATGGTAGCGATCTCGTGTAATTAGACTATTTGGTCTATTTGATTTTATGTTATAGGTTTAAGAAATAAGTTAACTGCAGTTTATACCTGTAGAAGAATAATTTGTTGTATATCTAATCAGTCAACGAAATGGTTCATCTTTGTTATATTTTCAATGTTGACATTATTTCATTTTTAATGTCTGAACACGCATTGTGTATGCGTAACCAGTCTCTAGCTAATGGATTAAATTGAAGGTCAGATGTGAGTGAATTATTTATCAGCGATGTTTTTGAGCTAATTTTGACAAACATGAACTACACTGGTTGCTAAAACCTAATTGTCATTTCACTTTCATTATTGATTGCACCAAAACACAAATCAAATTTTATCCTTTTTTATATCTTGTAGCTTATGCTCCTTTTAGATTCATTCTCCTTATTTTGTTAGCTGATTGTTTAAAGAATGGTTAAACACGATAAAAATCCTTGAGAAATAATCAGTTTTGTTTGAACATACTGAAAGGTGATGTTGAATAAACTCGTCACAAACATACTAGAATATAACGCGACTTAGAATAGAATCATCGACACTACATGACCGTAATCTTTTTTTCACAAATGCTCAAGGATAAAATTATGTTGAATTCTTCAATTGCTATTTCTAATACAGGCTTTATAGAAACGATGTCCAATTATTTTCAAAACTTGAAGCTTTCAAATCAAATGAAAAAACAAATATGGTAACCGATGTGACAAATAACAGTCATAAAAGTTATTGAAAATAAGTATCACTCTGTAAACAAAAATCTTTTTACGAAGTGTTGCTCGAGGACAACGATGTTCATTTGTACAGTAATTTGTAAAAATGTAATAAATTATTTCATCATTGATACCAGGACTGAAAAAAAACTCATTTTTTATGTCGTAATTAATCTCAGAACGAAGATACTGTTCAATTGTATCGCAATTGGAGAAAATATATAAGACTTTATCGTATTTTATATCGTAGAATGTTCAGTTTAAAAGAGACAAATATCATTGGTATTTCTTATATTCTCTAAATCAAAGCTTACATTCAATCTCGTTAACGTGTTGATATACAGAGAAGAAGAACACCATATAAATGACTGTTAATAAGACAGAATAAAAATTAAATTGAACGCTTGTCAATTAACAATATATCATGTGGTTTTTGTAGTTTGCTTAATGAAAAGCAACTGCTTTCGGATTTCATTGCACTTATAATTCGCCCATTCAGAATCTAATGTATTCTGGGTAATATTTTCTTCAACGTAGCCCAAAACGTGACTGGTTTAACACATTCTAAGCAATGGGAATTCAATCAATGAAGTAACGTTATTTCATTTTAGAAACAATGAAGTTATCCATAGTCCTTACGATTTTGAAAAGGCGAATTGAGAGAATGTGTTACCTTGAATATTATTTACTTTTTTGTTATAGATAGGTCCTTAACATTAAGTCATTTTATTTCCATTACTTGATAATTTGTCTAAGCTTTTTATAGCGGATAAAACGTTGTGTGATGTTTTTATTGTTTAAGGTAGTATGGTTTATAATTCCTAAAATCAACCGTTGTTTTCTGCTATGTTAGATAAGTGTCAACCCTATATATATAATAGATGCAGCCGTATGTATTGTACATTAGTACTTGTATTTAAAGGTTGTTTCTCAAATACTGATTACATGCATTATATTAACCGCGCATGTATCAATAAAACCTGTCTTTTATTTTGCAATGTCGGCATTAGTTATAGCGTTACCAGCAATGATTGAAACCTTTATCATATGTCAATCCTTCAAAGCTCATAATTATATCATAATGATCCATAGAATAGAAGAGACTGAATGCTTTGCTATCTAATAATACAAATTGCAAATTATACGCAAGGGAAATGTCAGGTTTCGTACTTAATCAAATAGTTAAGTCAATGCCAAAAAAGCAATTTTAGGTGTTATATTGTGTTGTAAATCAATTTTATGATTTGCAATTATTAATAATGTTTAAATGTCTCAATGTTTTGCTGGCCGCTGTTTAAATTACAGTGTGTTCTATTCTACATGGCATAATTGAACGTGTGTCAATTTTATGCAATATAAAAAAAAATTGAATCCTGACATTGTTTGATTGAGTTAAGTCTGCTAATTGATATTTTATCGTATGTTTTTATATGTTGTGATGTTATGCTATTGTTTCAGAAAAAGGGAGAAGGTTTGGGCCCATTAAAACGTTTAATCCCGCTGCAAATGTTTGCACCTGTCCTAAGTCAGGAATCTGATGTACAGTAGTTGTCGTTTGTTTATGTAATATATACGTGTTTCTCGTTTCTCGTTTTGTTTATAAAGATTAGACCGTTGGTTTTCCCGTTTGAATGGTTTTACACTAGTAATTTTGGGGCCCTTTATAGCTTGTTGTTCGGTGTGAGCCAAGGCTCCGTGTTGAAGGCCGTACTTTAACCTATAATGGTTTAATTTTTAAATTGTTATTTGGATGGAGAGTTGTCTCATTGGCACTCACACCACATCTTCCTATATCTATTGGATACAATCAGAGGTTTTCCATTATTACTATAACCTTTCATAGGTCACCGAGCATTTTCCGAAGCTTCAGGTTGTGACAAAATGATACGTTGTATATGGAATGTACAGGAAAAAGCATCATTATGTGATAAGAAGCTTATCTAAATTATCGAATTGAAAAACAAAAAATAGAAGAAGTTAGCTTTTAGAAAATGCTTTCAATGAAAATTCACATTTGTTATTTGTATTCCTCAACAAATTTTACTAATTCGATAAAACAAAATTTTGTCCCTCTATATACTTTACTATAACACGTTTTATAGTAAGGTACATTGGATTAAACAAAACTGAGACAAGTGCCTGTGTGATAGACACCCATACTACTTTGATTATTTTCTCATGATGGATACAGTACCCTTAACAACAATTTATGTAGTAATTATAATCGGTTAATGGAGGAAGATCGATATATTTCTATCATTATATCTATTTTAATTTACTAATAAGTTAAAGGAGATTGTAGAATCTATACACTTTTGATAGGAAAAACGTCAGTCGTGTAAGGATCCTAATTACATATAATCTTAAATGAAAGTAGAGACATTCAAGGTCGCATTCGAAACAACCATGACAGTATCTTGCGTGTATCACAATGAAATTCTATTATGATTAGATTTGACATCCGTAGAGCAATACAGTGTAAAAACTGATATAATATACTGTATATAATAACTAATCAATTGTGTTTGAATACGGTCAACTTTCAACAAAATACAAGAATCAGCCACACCTTACGAATAGTCCCTCAACTTAGTCAACAAGTAAAAGTTTTTTTGATAGAAATCGGAAATAATGTCCTGTGGGTTCCGTATTATTCGTAGGATACCAATTTTCGTGATTTTTGTGGGTACGGAAGAACCACATATTCAAAGTATCAACGAATTGCCCAATTACTATTGGCTCTTTATGCGAAATTGGCAAATGGCCACAGTACTGTATTTCTTCCTGATTGTTATTCTTTAATTCAGGCTTACAATTTCATTGAATACGTGACTAAATATAAAACCACCGTTACAAAACTTGTTACACATTTTCTTAGGAATATGACAGTTGTTATCCATTCGTTTGATGCGTTTGAACTTTTGATTTTGCCATTTGATTTGGGACTTTCCTTTTTGAATTTTCCTCGGAGTTCAGTATTTTTGTGTTTTTACTTTTTGCTCATTGTGAAATAAATCATATGAGTAGATTTGTTATATTAATAGTTTATTTATTATTGATTTGCGCATTTTAATTTTTTTACAATTGATTCAGTTTATTTTTTGTTGCTCTCTGAAAAAGAAATGTTGTTTAATTGGGGGAAAAATATGTTAAACATTTCTAGTGCTTGGCGTATATTTTATTCCTTAAACATGCTTAATCTATTACGGCAAATGACCTTGGAATATGAGCTAACTTTCAAGCTCATCAAGGTTTCTTTGGAATAAAAGAAAAACATCCGTCTTCAATAATGTATATAATTAACTAGCACTGATTAAAATCGAACTGGTACTTTGTCGAATGCAAAATAAGAGTAATTGGTTTGTTTTGTAAAAGTTAATATTTTCCTTTTTCAGTATATTTACATACATATATAGTTGATTGAATGAATTAGGTGTTGATGAATAGTATTGCAAGATTTATGATTGTATGGCTGTTATTCTATTGCCTTTCAATTAGAAATATTTCATTCATATCTAGGAATTTTACAAAAACAAGCAAATCACGAGGTTCAAACATAGCAGGTATTGCGTCCGCGTCGACGTTTCTACTTGACTTTTAACATGCTCTGTAATCATAAACAATGTAACCAAATATCTATAAGGTCCAAATATTGGTCCAAATGTATTTGTCTCGTTAAGTCATGTGTTATTCTAATGTTTTGAAATTTTGGAACTGCGAATCCCGTTGTTAGTTTTTAGAACAGATAGTGATTGTTTTTTTAGTATTTGGATAGGATATATAAAGTACTATGATTAAGATTTTAAAAAAAATGAGTGATGTCTGCATCAGTGTCAGCAGTGAGACTTCGGCGATTTTCATTCAAGCGAGGAAATTTAGCCTTTCTCTTATCCAGTCATTTTAAATTCCATGTATATGTATTAGTTTATTGATCTTATAATTTTAATAATTATAAATATCTAGTTTACCTTATTCAAAAACTCAGAAGTGCATACCAATTTTTTTCAAGACAGCAGCATTTAAAGAAAAGAGAAGAAGGGGGTAACTATTAGTGCTATGTTCAACTTTTTCGTCTTTAATAGGTTTTCATTCAAAATACGGAATTATTAGCAAAAACTTCCGATTAATTTTTATCCATAATGCTATGCACCTTTGTAAGTTATTTGTCCTCCTCTTCTTTTGTTACTCGAGCGTCATTGTTAAGTCTTTTGTTGACAAAAGAAGGGCGAAAGATACCAGAGGACCGTCTTATTCATACGTTGAAAATAAAATGACAATGCCGTGGCTAAAAAAAAAAGACAAACAGACAAAAAATAGCACACAAGATATAACATAGAAAACTAAAAACTAAACAACACGAACCCCATCAAAAATTTAGAGTGATCCCGGGTGCGCTGGAATACTGTTGCACTCGTCGCAAATGCGCGTCTGACATACAAAATATTTAGCCTAGTATCTATACTTAAGATTTTTACTACTCCAGGTGTAGAAATTAGTGTACAAAATATAAACATTTATCTTAAAGATTGTTTAAACAATTAGAAAGTATGCATCAGTTACAGATCTTTTTTAAATGTTGATAATCAACTATTCCTGGATATTTTGTTAAGGAACAATGCAGCAGTTCCATGAATAAAACTACTTTATCTATACATCATAACTTCCAAGAAACGTCCCGCAATTCAAAATTCTTTAAAATTGTATTTTGTTTTTATTATAAAAAATTTTAACAAAAGACAGCAATAGTAGTATAAAACATTTTACACTTCGGATTCCGTGTCTTTTTACAAAATGGCTGCCTAAATTTTGATACAATAACGTTCTTGTTCATAATGCTGAAGGATAGATTTGACATATCTATGATAAATTTACGACTGCAGTTTCAATCGCATCTGATCAGTCTTATGTGATACAGCTCATAACTATAAATTATATGCAACAAAGAGGAGTGTCACTTCCGTTTTTATAGGACACCACGGATTTAAGTTTTGTTGTTCTTTGTTATAGCATTGTTCTCGCAACTCTTTGATTTTAAATAGTGCCAGAGATTATTATAGGGCCTTTTGCCTTAATTGCACTGTTATTGGGATCGACTATTTGTTTTCATTTACAACATTTTAAAGATTACATATAGACCAAGCTCAATATGTTCAAGATGTAGTGTGTCTTGGTATTTTAGAACAGCATATTACAGTTAGGTGAGATACTACACAACGATATGTATTTACCAATCTAAACACGTACTATTACAATAATTTCTAGATAATTAGATAATCGTACGAATTCATAACAACAGATGCCGTTTATCTAGTAGCAGATAAAATATGAACTTTATCAAATGTCTGCAAACAAATGAAACTAATATAATGTTCAATAGCAAACATAGAGAATAACAAATAAACTCATGCATAGTTCGTGTAACTATGTAGACTTCACAGTGAGAAAGCTTAAATATGATGATTGAGTATTATTGTTTATCTTGATATGCTTAAATACTCAATCTGTTACTATTAGATTGAACGCGTGTGTTCTTGGAAAAAAAACCAGTCCATATTGTATAAAATATTATACCATTACCAATTATTCTTTCTCCGGGCTGACAGAGCAGGCAGTGATCCCTAATTCGCTTGCTTTGCGGAGCCCTATCTGTTAATTAAAACTTGGCGAGAAGTTACCATGATAATGGTTATTGGTTATTTATAGTCAACTTCTAAATAAATAATGGTTAAAGACTTCATTCCTTCCTAATAACTTCCTTTTCACAATCTTGATTAGAATGCTTGTCTATATGGATAGTCACCCTTACATATTTTAAAAGATATAAAAGACGAATTTTTGACTGGTTTGATATATATTTATGTACAGATTTTTATCTGACTCAACAATTTTTACCATCTCAATCACTGTACATTTAAAGATTAATATACAACACCGTTTGACAAATTAATCTAAATTGAAGAGGAAAACATTGGACAACTAGCATATCAATGTTAATCTGAACTGATATGCAAAATTGTAGCTTTTAACTTTTTACATCTAATTAATCGTCTGTTTGTGCTGCTTATGCATAAGACTTATATATTTTTGTAAAAGGACTACATATACTATATTGATAATTTTATTTCTGAAGACACAAAATCAAAATCTTCAATCTGATTGATGTAAATAAAACCAGTTTCCTCATGGATAAAATTTAGCAAAAAAATCACAAAATGTCGTTATTATTTTTAATTTGGTTTGCCAGATTAAAAATTTAAATAAAACTGGCGAAAAAAATACAATATTTTGACAAAGGAAGAAAAAAAGATTTAGCATAAAAAAAAAATTACACAAAACTTCACACAAAAAATGTTTTATTTTCGAATAAAAAATATACAATTCTCCAGAAATACTAAAAATTTTTTTTAAAAGGGTTTCATTTGACAATGCACAGGGACAGCGGTGTTGTAAAAATGTGTAGTAGAAGTTCTTCATAACAATTTTTCGAACGTATTGCCCGGCATGAAAATAGGTAGCGGGACGCCTGTTTATTTCGTTATCTTGGTGCAATCAGGGGTGTACGGAATTGTACACCAGTGTTAAATTATGTACACCCCAGATTACATCAAGATAACTTACAACATTTAACTCATTATTTTTCGAAGACCAACATGCATGTTATGTTAAATATTGAAATGTAATTTAGGTTGCTTGATTTATTTAATGATAATTTGAATGCTCAACAAATATTACTCTTAAGGTTTCAGAATCATCCATTTTTCAATTATGTCTGTAATTTGATCTATTTGTTTGTCGATTGCTGAATGAGTTTTGAAAAACATGCTGTTTTCTTATTTAAGTTCAATTACATATAGTTCATTGAAAAAAAATCGGTGCTTTGGAATATCATTATAAAATATCTACTTGTCATTTTTTTTTTTTAAACATGTTAGTTTGTGATTATTTCAATTACATCAAGTAACGAATACTAGTAGTCTATGCATACTTAGGAATACTATGAATCAACCAATATGCTAGGCTCAAAAATAGTAGGCAACACTTTTGTGTATTGAACATGGTTAGTTACTTCAAAGTACTTTACTTGTGAATTAGATCTGAAATGTGTGGGCTGCAGCTGTTGAAGGAATATGTGCCTCAAGGACTTGGAGTTGGGTCTGAAACTATTTGTAAAACGAATGTATCTTGTATAAAGCGTAAGGCATAATTTATGTATCGCAACATTTTCATTTCACATCAGTTTAGACGGTTTTCCTCGTGCCCAGTATATACGAATTTCATGAATATGTATTTGTGTTGATCTAATTATTATTACAATCATAAGTTTCTAGAGTATTCCAATAGAAAAGTAGAAATATATACCAATAGAGTTGTAAATTAAACAAATAAGAAGAAACAAATGAATAAGAAATATTTTTATTTTTCAAATTGTTAAGTTATGTTTTATCCTTCATATGTGAAAATTGATGTGCAAAACATAAACACTTATCTTAAAGATTTTTTACCAAATCAGTTGTATATATTTTTTAATTGTTGATAATCATCTATTTCTGGCTGTTATATATAGAATTTATGCAGCAGCTTCATATAACAAGATATAGTTGCGTAACTAGAAAAAAAAACGTTTAACTTAGGAAATTCAGAATTCTTTTTGATTGTATTTGTTTCTTTTATATTATATTCTATTTAAAAACTAATCAGGTTTACAAATATAATGCCTACCCATGTTAAAATGAGCATAGACCATGGCATGATAGAATTATTTCGACTCTAATAGGTATATTTTAAACTTTTGTACTTCGAAGTGAACCTATAATAGACGATAGAAATGTCGCCATTTTGATTTAATGAACCAAAAACGTCACAAGTTACATTAAATTAACAGTGTATTAATAAAAAAAGAACAGAAACATATAAACTTACTTTTAGAATGTTTTTATTTAATTTCATAGCGAGCTACACCAACAAAAATGTCCATTTTGATCACTGGCGTTGTTCAGAATTCATCTGACGTTGCAATTTCAATTATGACGTCAATCACGTGCAGCCCATGTTCTATTCGAATTAGAACATGGCTTTATACCCAAAGCTAAAGAAGAACGACATATTAGAATTTATCATATGACTGCAAAAGTAGTTAAGCAATCTAGTAAGCTATGAACATATTCATATAGTTTTTCTTCTTGTCTTTAAACAAAATACCCCCTCAGTTTGGTTGCATAAACGTTTTCGTTGAGAATACAGAAAAGTTTCGATTCTGTCTACATCATATAGGCAAAATCGCTTAGAACACGGAAGATTTGGGCATATAGTGGAATCAGCGATACTTAACTACTAAAACTAATAATTGATGCTTCTCCTCTAGTCACGTGACAATCAGGCCTGAGTATCAAACGAGTACAGAGATCAAGAAAATAAGAGAATACATGTGAACTTTATGAAATTTTCTCCTTCTCACTTCCATTCTTACTGAATTCTTAAAGGAGAATGTTTTGCTTAATACATCTGTGTTTTTGCATTGTTCCAATAAACATTTTATTGTCAAATGTCAGACGTATATTGACGCACTTCGCCTCATGTGCAAGGGATCAACTGTTTGTTGACACGTGCAAAATGCTAAAGATAACATATAAGTTCAACATATATATAAATGTCAAAATAGCAATTAGTGATAAATACTTTTTCTTTGACGCCTGTAAATTTGAATATATGTAGTGAATGTTGTATCTCGTAATAACACATTTCATTCATCTAATCAATGCTTATCAATTTAAACATCTATTTAAAATAAAGAATATAAATAGTTATATAATCATACGAATTATTACACTGCATGTGCTGTTTGTCTAACAAGGGTATAAAATATGAATTATGTCAGATGTCTGTAAACATTTTAAAGATAATTATGCAACTATGATAATGTTTAGCAAGAACCGTATTACGAACAAACCCCTTGTACAATAAAACTCCACAGATAGGAAGCTTATAGATATGATAATTGAGGTACATTTAATACCATTACTTTATTTTGTTAAAAGTGAACCCTCATGGGTTAAAATACAAACATAGTATACACAGGTGACAAAAAACATACAATATATGATGAATGTGTTAACAAGTCAAGTTGATAGTATATATATTATAAGAATATGATTGACTAATGTGGACCTTATTTTGGTTATTTTGATCACTAGTCTAGTTGAAACTATTTAGCTTTGGATTAAATTGTGTGTGCCTACAAGACGGCATTGCGTAGTACTACATTACCCCAAACCTGGACATATTATTCCGTCCCCAGCCAGACCATACAATGAATGTATACTTATAAATACATTTATTTTAAGCGTCAATTTAGTTTTCGTTTATTGTATTGTTATAACTCAGGACCTCTGTGTTCACATTTTGAATTATTTCCCATTTTTTAAGTCAGTTTCTTTTATAATTGACCACTGTATTGCTCATTGATGAAGGTGGAACAGCGATCGTTTGTTACTCGTACCTAGTGTCCTAATTTAATAGTTTTGTTACTGCAAAGAAAACATTTACATTAAATAAAGGAGTAAAATTATACTTTTAAAAGCCAAGTGAACATAATTAGTGGTTTTAAATTGTGACAGAGTTTTGATTGATGATATAATCATTTCAATTCTTGACAATATCATTTGTAACATATAAAAAGATAAAAAAAAAATCACTTACATTCAATTGCAAACAGGGAATTTTCGCTTCCATCAATGCCGATAACTACAGTTTTACCGGTTTTGGTTTTATCAGAACTCTCTGCCATCGTTTTGTCTGATGAATTTTTCAATATCCTTCAAATGAAAGAACTATAAAGCACGTTGATAGTTAATCGGTTCAATAAAACAAAGTGCTGCTCTTTAAGACAATATGCCAATCGTTGTATAAAATGCAATAGATTTGTTTGCACAATTATAAATCATCCTTAGCTTTCCAATTATCGGAGATCATTGATTATAAGAACAGAGCAGTATTTAATCAAAACTCTATATTAAACGCAAGGGACGATAAATTTCTCAAGCGTAATTATTCCACAAGTACTTTACGATGTCTGTCTTTTATTATTGATTGTAGTACTTTGCTAAAGTATTAATATGAGATCAGAAGCTGCTTGTATCCGAAGCATTGAACAATTAACAGTAATGTGATCATGATCTACAAAATGTATTTTTAATCAATTTTCACACTGATAAAATGTAAACAGAGTTGGAGAGTTGTCCCATTGGCACTCGTTCCACATCTTCTTATTCTAGCAACAGTTATAACATGTAGAAGATACCTCAGCTGCAACCGATGCCACTCCTATCCCAACTTAAAAAAAAGAATCGGACAAAGCACTGGCGTATAGTAGAAAAACATGACAATACACGTAATAATACACAAAAAGTTAAAGAAAGAAATTAAGAATCACTAAGAAAACAGAGTCCGCAGATCCTACTCCACACGTCCATCACGCTACTCTTAAAATAATATGTGTATCGTTCATAGATTAGAGATGTATAACATCATTATTTTGATAAAGCATTAATCGAAAAATCTAGTTTTAAAATCATTTATCAATTTTCAATGGACACATCAATTCAACGTCATATCAAAAGAAATGGATAGAGGTGAACATTTTAAATTAGGAAGGACACAAAGTAAATTTGTTTGATGATGTGCAAACTCTGGTACATTTAAATCTATGAGGTACGGACGAATCGAGATAACACACTTAAACCGAGGAAGTCGCATGCACTACAACAGAATGTACACCGGGTGATGAGTTGACATGGAATGCATCTCCTGTTGTACATGCATCATTCGCCATGCAAATTCCCAATCAGTCAAAATGTTACAATCGGGGTTAATGAGACAATTAGCAAGATTACAGATGTCAATCTTTTCCTTATATTTAAATTCAAGGAAAATCATTGTAACATTTTCTGTAAAAGGAATTTTTATCTATTTTTTAACAAAATCTATTGTGTCACAATTCTTTCATATCTATTTCAACCAAGTCACTGTAGGAAGTCTTTAGAGTTTTGATATGTTCTTAAATTGCAATAACTATCTTAAAAGGATAATGACGTCGAGTTTTACGCTGTAATCAATTTTCCTAAGAGGATTAAATCAATTTTTCGATGACATGGTTTATTTAAAGAACAAATATGGTTTAGTTTGAAATCCAATTTATTGTCATACTAATTTAATCTTAGAAATTGAAATGACCATGCAAATAAAAAAAATAATTAAGTATTGCAAGAAAGTTGTTCTCGATCCGACTGTCGAATATACTGTTCTAAGATAATTGGAAATTTGATATTTTAGGATTTCGATACAGTTTGTAGTTTCTGAAAAGGAAAATAGGTCTTTATAGCAATGACGGCTGAACGACTGAACACAGTTGCATAAGGTTTGTAACAAGAAATGATTTATGTATCAGCAGTATGAGAAATTGTATATTTCTTGCTTTCATTAACAAAGACCATTTCTTTATTAGACGGCTATTCGTTATGACATGTGTTTGACACAGTGAATGTATTTATTTACTTGGGATATTGTAATGAGGTATCATGTTGTTTACTGCGTACTATTGTTTGTCTGATTGTCTTTTTCATTTTTAGCCATGGCTTTGTCAGTTTATTTTCGATATATGAGTTTGATTGTACCTCTGGCATCTTTCACCCTTTTTTTGTCTTTTTCATTTTTAGCCATGGCTTTGTCAGTTTATTTTCGATCTATGAGTTTGATTGTACCTCTGATATCATTCGCCCCTCTTTTGCAAATCAACTAAAAGTATATTTTCAGGCAGGAAATAATGATGAATTGGGAAATAAAGGGATATTTCAATCGTACCGACCTATCGGTCATTATCAAGGTCTGGAGGGAACAAGGTTTTTTTTATAATATGTGTCTTACAGTTTTATTTATACTGTATATACACATTTAATTCAATTTTGGATGTAACACGTCTTCTGTTTTTCTGATTTTTTTTGTCTTTCAGCTCATAGAAATGATTGTGTCATGTCACGGTGACGTCATCAACTTTTTTCCATGAGTACTCCCCAAAAAAGAACATAAAATAAAATAATAAGGACTGACTGTACTATATATTCTGTCTTTTCAAATTAACATAAAAAAATATGTGGGGGCACTTTTTAACAACATGCTACGCCGGTTATTTAGTGTGCACCACATTGTTTATATTATTTCTTCATAGATAGAAAAAATTATAGTCATTCCTTAGGTTGAACAGGATTATTCTATTCCTACTTAATTCTATCAAAAAAAACTTCCCAATCTAATCCACGCTTGTCTGAACTAAAAGTCATTGTGTTAAGCAGGAAAACAGAAAATGACACTTTTAGATTTCTTTGAAAGACATCAATTTAAATGAAAGACATAACTTTAAAATACGTTGATAGTAACGTGCAGTTCTTCAATGCACAATTGTAGCGTTGTCGAAACTTTGCTAAGAATACCGTTCAAATTGGTGCTGATAGCCAAATAGAATATCCAGTGATGTAGGAGAATATTGCAACATCTTAAGGCCTCACTATGACTTTGCGATGAAAAACATTAGTGAACGTGTTGCTCTTTTACTGATTGTGTTTTGATGTTTCAATAGACGTTTTGTGTCATGAATTCGTATTGTATACTTTTAACGCCATTCTTTGTAAAAGTTGTTACCTTGACCCAAACGGTTATCTTGCATACGATATCATGCTGCCAGTAGAGCACGATGACACAAAGAGAGAAAGCAAAGAGTTTTGGGAATATCATTTAGAAATGGATATGAGTTTCATTATATGAATCCACAGACTGTTGGTTAATTTATCAGCTGTTCCTTTGTTGCTTCTGGTTTCTTAATCAGTTTTGCTGCTGCATATAGATCAACAAGGTCATTAACTTACATTAATACATAAGCTATTCTAGTGTTGTCTGTTTTGTATTCGGTTTTGCTGTTGAATATTGATTATAAGCAAAGTTAATTAACTTACCTTGAAATGTAGATATGTAAGCTTCATTATGGGATATCCTATTACTTATTTGTTACGTTCGGAGGACGTGTTTTTCAACAGACTGTCGGCATTCCAATGGGAACAAATTGTGCCCCTCTACTTGCCGACTTGTTTCTTTATTATTATGAGGCTGACTTCATGCAGGAACTTCTTAGGAAGAAAAAAAAGAACTTAGCAATATCCTTTACCTCTACTTTCCGCTATATAGATGATGTTCTTTCACTAAATAATTCAAAATTTGGTGACTATGTGAAACGCATATATCCCATCGAACTAGAGATAAAGGATACTACAGATACAGTTAAGTCGGCTTCATATCTTGACTCGAATCTTGAAATTGACAATAAGGGTCGGTTGCAAACAAAACTTTACGACAAAAGAGATGATTGCAGCTTTCCAATCGTGAACTTTCCATTTCTAAGTAGCAACATTCCAGCAGCACCTGCATACGGGATTTATATCTCCCAATTGATACAATATTCCCGTTCTTGCATTTCCTATCATTTTTTCTTGATAGAGGGTTGCTGCTCACAAGGAAGCTATTAAATCAAGAGTTCCAAATGGTGAGGTTGAAATCATCCCTTCGTAAATTTTACGGACGCCATCACGAGTTGGTTGACCGTTATGGAATAACCGTTTCAGAAATGATATCGGATATCATCCGTACGTCGTAACTACAATCCCTTCCCTTTCATGAATGTGACCTACCGAATTAGACTATTTACCGGATGTGTTGTCACATAAGCAATACGACTGGTGCCACATGTGGAGTAGGATCTGCTTACCCTTCCGGAGCACCTGAGATCACCCCTAGTTTTTGGTGGGGTTCGTGTTGTTTATTCTTTAGTTTTCTATGTTGTGTCGTGTGTACTATTGTTTGTGTGTTTGTCTTCTTCATTGTTAGCCATGGCTTTGTCAGTTTGTTTCTTTCGTCCCTCTTTTATATGTTTAAGGCCGTTAGTTTTCTCGTTTGAATTGTTTTACATTGTCATTTCGGGGCCTTTCATATATTTTGTTTTATATTATATTTTGATTTACTTTCATACTTTTAGATTGAAATGTAATTGAGACATAATGATTGTTTGTTTCCTCGACTGAACATTTAAAATGGTAAAATTTGGATAATGTCAATAAGACAATAAGATGTGGCATTATTTACGAAGAAATACCTTAATTTCCAAAAGTGTCCAAATGACACAGAAATGAACAATTATATGTCACCGCATTGCCGTCAACAATCAGTAAAATCTGTAAAATCTATACTGCATACTTGTCAGCTATTAAAGGCCCCGAAATCACAAATGTAAAACAATTAATACGAAAAAAACTAATGGCCTGATTGATATAAGAAATTATAAAAGAAAAGCAAATATGATATACAGCAACAAAAGAAACCCACTGAATAACAGGCTCTTAACAGAGTTAAACTAATTTGAAGTCACCAACCCTCCCTTAACCTAATTTTTTGTCTGTACATTAGTGTCTTTATATTAATTTCTTCCTTTTCTTTCGTTTCCCTTAGGTATGTCATAAGAACATTTGATATTGCTTTGGTGTACATTGTCCGTAGTCTTTATACAGCTGTTTTAAATATTCAATTCTTCTCTACTAACCCAACTGATATTAAACTATACACCACTGACCATAAAAAAAAACACCTTCTATCATATTCATATTTCGTTCAGTACATCAGCAAACTATGTCATAGAGGCTAAGATAAACATTGAGGGTAAAATGCAAGCAACTGGGAAAACAAAATTAGATAATAAATAGAAAATCTGATAGAGCAAAACAATCTGATGATTTCTTCTAGAGGTTTTTTTTTACCTTTGATAATGATTTTTTACTATGTTGGAGTAGAAAAAATATTATTATAGACCACACTGTTCCAAAGCATGAAATGATCAACATGATCTAACAAAATGTTAAACATCAACCCAACCAACTAATGGGAGTGTTGTCCTTGAAAGACAATGTTTACTGTTTCCCAAATGAGGTGGAATTTTTTTATCTTGAAAATTTTAATCAGATTTAGTCAAATATGTGTACAACAAAAATTGATCAGTATCTTACATGATGTATAAATATGCCAATTACACACTTGTTAAAGTAGTTATATACACTTAAATGGTTGGTTTATTCTTCTTTATGTTATAAACACATTTTCGCCGTGAATTACTGTAGACAGTCTGAAGCTGTGTAAAAACATTTATCAGCAATACAACGTTTCTACAAAAATGCCCCCCCCCAAAATAAAAATCGTCAACTGACTAATATATACTCATACTATTACACATAGACTACACATTCTTACGTGACTTCAATCGAATAATCATATCACAATCACATACATATTTTGGGGTTATCGCGACCGCCAGTGTGTTTTCTAGTGTGTACTCGCAGATCAAAATTGAAGCCATTACACTCCACCACAACTCAATTAAAAAACGTCTATATCAACATAAATACTATAGTTAAAATCTTAAACATGATTTTATTGATCACAAAACACATGCAATACAAAACTGTATAAATCTATAAAACAAATACTCTTGAAAACAAAATGTAACATGATCTGCTTAGTACTTATCCTTAGCATGTTATTTTTGCTGTTTAGTCAATACTGGCTATTAACCATGGTAGACAACTGACATCAAAACAAATCTTCAAACATCAATATTCAACTTTATAGAATAAATTATATATAAACAAAATATTGAGGTAAGAGTGCATATACCCCACCATCCATTTCAGATGGGAAATGACTTGGTATCAAAGATAATCGTTGATGATGGAAGTGTTTAACGACCTTGACTGGCTGTACAGCACTCGCACGGTCGGCTAAGATAACCGTACCATGTCAATTTTCTATATCTATGATGAATATAAAAATACAAATATAAAAGTCATAACTAGTCACTTAAAAATTTTCCATTCATGGCAGCATAGATCGATTTCAATATCCTTTCGGAAATTTCACTTCGGAAATCCTCGGAACATAACCAGAATAAGGCACACGTGATACTCTTCTGAAAACATAGATCGATGTCCATATGTCATTTCGAAAATCCTCTGAATACATGTATAACCAGAATCAAACAAATGTAACGCTCTTCTGAAAGCATTGTCATATGAGAAATGAATTTGGTGACCTTTGCGTCCTACTTGCTTTCAACATATCATGAATTCGGAGTATTTAAATTTTCACTTGCTGTTGTCTGACCTGGACTGGCTTCTTCTTTGATAAAGGATAAATTAACTCTGCCTTGGATAACATCTTCGTATGAAGGAGGCAAATCTTCGTATTTAGGTAAAGAGTTCGTTCCAGATATAATAGCAATGTCATTGTGTTGTGTCATGTTATTCAGCTCTGTTTCTTGCCCTACAAGTAATTCAATAAATATGTGAAACTATGACAAAAAATAGACACACAACAATGTCTCGACTGCAGCATAATTTGATTTATAACAGTTAGTTATTTTTTAACTGAGATGGGCTGACTAATCATATGCATCTGTCAGGAAACTATGTTTATGTTCTGAATAAAATAAATTCTTATACAAAATATTTCCTTCTTCGAATGTATGAGGTATTTTTATTAAGTAGACCACATAATAAGGTTTTGCCAAAAAAAAACTTCAAGGTGTGTTGTTAATCTTTTGTTTCATGTTTTGGGTACTATATAAAAAAAATATATATGCAATCTTACGTTGAACAAACAAAAATCCTTGATGTGTACCACATATTAGCATAATATATTATACATGTTCAAACTTACTTGAATTTTGACTTCGTCGATTTTGGCGAATACTTGGTATTATACACAGTTTTATTACACATATACAACATCCAAGGAAAACAGTTGTGCTAATTATAACACCAAATGCTATCCCAAATATTTGTCCTGTCGAACTGGAAATAAAAAGATTCATTTTCTTAAAAAATATTTTACGAAAAAAGAATAATTATATATAAAACTTTGATTATTGTGGTTTCAAAGATAGATTGCAGTATATTCCAGTGTCTAAAATGTGAACGATAAAAGAAATTATAACACTAGTACTATAAAAATTTTGTGTTTTTCATTTTTTTCAAGTTTTGTTTTCTTCTTCTTATTTCTTCTTTGTTTGTGTGTTCCGGTCTTTTGAAATTACTTATAATAACATAATATTTTCGATTTAACAGTTATGCTGATGCTACCGGAGATAAATGCCGGCCATGAAAAATATCATTGCTTTTTTGAGCTTTCAAATGAGGACAATTCCATATAAAGAATGACAAAAGAAAATATCATAGTGTGTTCTTATGGTGTGTCGTTACAACGCGGTTTCAAGGTACATATACATGTAGGATGGTTGATGCCTTCAAACATGTTTAACCCCCTCCAATTTGTATTTGCCTGTTTAAATTCAAGAGCCTGTATGTATAGTTCACTGAGTGGTTATCGTTGGTTCATGTCTGTCACATGAACTTTTCCAGTAAAATATTTCTATTTTTGTATGCATGAATAGATAAGGCCTTTAGTTTTCTATTTGAATTGTTTCACATTTTTCGTGGTGGGGCCTTTTAAAACTGAACAGCATGAGTTTTTCTCATTATTGGAAGTACGATTGCTAAAAATTGCTTTCATCCAGTTCATCCAGTTCGTTTTAGATTAAATGGATAGTTGTCTCAAATATTAGCAATCCTACGACATTTTATATACTCATCAAAGTCAGTCATCTGGGAGGGAGAAATACGATAGTTTCAACATGTTCAAAAGATGCACATATCGCAAGATAAAAATAACGTGTTGAAGTTCAAAACAATGTCTATAATAAGATGTGGTAAGATTTCTAATAAGACAGGTAGCCAACACAGTCATAACGGAGCGGATTTGAGCATCTAGGTAAGCAACAAGAAGAAAACCCCATAAAATATAGCTTTACAATGCCCCCAACAAATCTCTCCGACGTCAGTCTACAAGGTCTACCTAAGTTTTAATAAAGACAAGAACCCGAATAGGCATTTGGTTGAAAAGAGAACTTACTTACAATACTTACAATGCATTTTTAAAGTCTTCTGACGAACAACAAAACTGCGAATGATTTTCTTCACAGCATCCGCTTGAACAGTAAAGATAAATTATCTTATACTGAGATGACGAACTATTCCAAAATAAAGTTGTACAGCTTTCTGCAAGAACATAATCTGCAATTGAATGAAAATGTATGAATGATCAAAAAGTTTTAAAAGTTAAAGTTTTATAACAAGATAAAAATTGTTTGAACTCAAAATTAAACATTTTGTATTAGTTTAGGCATGCAAAGAAACGTATTGTTCAAAAGAAGAAGAATCAGATAATGCATGCACTATTCACGTTTTAAAAAAGGAGGTACGTGCCATGCAATGAGACAACTATCGACCAAAGATCAAACAAAGTTTTGCATTTTTGTTTTTCTTTCCTTTTTTTTTTTGTACATAAATTAGGCCGTCAGTTTCTTGTTTGAATTGTTTTACATAATTTTGTTATTTCGGGGCCGTTTATAGCCGACTATGCGGAATGGGCTTTTTAAATAATTGAAGGCCGTACGATGGCCTATAGTTTTTCTGTGTCATTTGGTCTCTTGAGGAGCGTTGTCTCATTTGCAATTATCTTCTTTTTTTATATTAACTCATCAGATGGATACAAATAGAAAGTGAACGTGGTCGGGTACTTGTATATCCCATCAGTTGTTTGTGTTTCGGTTTACCGTCGTATAATCAACACTCCTTTTATATTCATATCATGATATTAGGAAATCAGAGAGTAGGAATCTTGTACAAGAAACTCATCAAATATATCAGGTCAAGTTGTGCACCCGAGACGTGTTTCTTCTAAAAAAATATTAATTATTCAAAAAGGTAACCAATTAACTGACTAATTCAAATGCATTACAAGTAACTGCGGGCATATTTAGTCTCACTTTGTATATTTGTTGTAACATGTCGGCCATATTTTTATATTTTATTTTCTAAAATTAATGCCCGAAGTCTTCTCCTTAATCAATTCATACCTTCTATTGGTCATTCAAAAGAAACCTTACTCAGCCTTTGTGAAATCCGAGTCTGCAAATATTCCGGAAAACGGGCGAACCAAATAAATTCAAAGTTTCAGAATATCTAATGAATTTCACAGGACAAATATTTATAAAAATGCTTTGAAATCGGAGACGGCGACATTTTATATATAAAATATCATATTTTGAATATACAGAGAAGGTGAAGGTAAAACCGATTAAACATTATTATCAATTCCGTTGATGTGTACATTTGTAGTACTAATTTTAACAACGTCCGTATAGGTAAAAAATGTAGAGTGCATGACTATTTGATTGGCCTATCATAATGATTTAAAATAAAAAATAAAACGAAAATGAAACATTCAAAAAGTGACCTGGTCAGCGAATTCAATATTGATTTCAAAGGATATAGAAGTGTCAACATCGGGGGACCTCAGGGAAGTAAAGAATAGAGAACGTTGAGTTATTGTTTAAATCCGGGTCAGGAAAGGTTATGTTTATGAAAAATGTTTACATCGATGTAATTATTACCTAGATTGAAATAACTATACAATTTTATTAATAATAGGCGAAAAGATGAAAGAAATGGAGAAAAAGAATAAAATAAGATGTTTCACTTACCTGAAAAATTATTAATAAACAAAACAAAGTTAAACGTAAAATGGAAAGGTGGAAAGTCCATGTTGTGACATACAATTTATGACTCTTTATTTACCTGTTCGATGACGAAAATAATTTAGGCCACACAAAATTAAATCCTAGTTCATGTTTCTTGTTTAATAAGGTTTTAACCATTTGCATTTTGAGAAAAATATCTTTATAAGGTAAGAATTGTGCATTCAAATTAAATACACGGCAAAATTCACGAAGTCTAGGCTGATTATTAATCATTTTACAAAAAAAAGGCCAACATTAGGGGGCGTACACCCTCTATGCCCCCTCCCCTGAATCCGCCACTGACTATCGTCTTCACTCATTAATTGTAATAATTTATACAAAGCATGATTTCTCCAATAATATGGTTTGATAAAATAAGATATGAGACCTTTATAAGTGGGACATTTTAAAATGAAATGCATCTCAACTTCAATGTAATTTTTAGAAAAAAACTAGTCTTTTGCCTCATGGAATTGCAGAATAGCGTCCACTTTCTATAGCTAAAATCCTGATCATCCATTAACACAGCTTTCTGAAACAGGTTTAATTTAGTTATTTCGAACCAAACAATTTTGTTTTCTGTCTGGCACATTCCCCGTTTCCATTCTCAATTTTAATATTCTCAAATAATAAAAAAAGACATATAAAGGAAATTGTATATATGATCTTCCAATTGGTGCTTTTGTTCGGGAAAATATGATGTCACGAAGCAAATATCTTTAGGTCAAAGTTTAATCGGTATCCTGTGGCAATATATCATTTTTTGTACTACATGTACATTGTATGATTGGTGCAATTTGGGTGTTCATTTCCCAATACCTTATTTTTTCATGTTGTTGTCCCCCTCCCCGCACACACACGCGCGTTGTTCTTCTATTTCCTAGATCACACAGTTGTTTAACCTCTATATCTCATTATCATGTTTTGAGAAATAGGAGGTTTTTCTGGGAGATATGTATCCACTATCATGGATTTTATCAAATGTGGACACAATGAAATGTATCTACGACTTGTACATTAATATTTAATTACTGGACAATTTTCAGATCAATATACATTTATTGTATTCAAATTATTCTAATTGTAACGATTTCACATGTAATACAGTTGCAGATTTAGGGGTACGGTTGCGGGAGGTGACCCCCATTTTTTGACGAGCCATGCATTTGAAAGGGGACAAATGTTTGGGTTCCCCCTTTATCTTGGGTTTGAAATCTCATTTTGAAAATAAATGGATCGGACCCTGTAATACCTATAATCACAAATATAACATCTGACAATAAAATGGTCCATCTATTTTATTCATTGTCTGTGCTGTTTTGATACTATTGCAGTTTGCACATTTCGTAATTGACAGGCCACAGAAAGGGCCATAAACCATACACGGAAAGATAAAATATTGATCTAAGTGTAATCAAGACCATAAATTTGGTCCCTATGATCTAAAGTTAGAAAATTAATAAAATCAAATCCATATATACTCGGCATATGCAACCTACTACCACTTCATCAACAGACCACAGCTCACGTGGAAACTTGCTTCGTGGCTTAATCCACAATGCACACTAACAATTTGAAACAAAAGGGTTCTCATTTTATAATGAAGTTTGAGGGCTTCATAGCTAGTGTAGAATGAAGAACAGCAATCGAAGTGTAGTTAAACATTAAGGTATGCTAGAAGATATGTTTCAGGTATTTGTTGAACCTGTGACATTTGTCGTAGAAAGCTTGCTACAAAGATAGGGCG
The DNA here is from genome assembly GCF_036588685.1 of Mytilus trossulus. NCBI lineage: Eukaryota > Metazoa > Mollusca > Bivalvia > Mytilida > Mytilidae > Mytilus > Mytilus trossulus. The sequence continues at coordinate 1,127,410 of NW_026963311.1, forward strand.
GCGACTACGGCGGCGGCGTTATCTGACTTCATAAAAGCTTTATTTTTTAGAAATGGAAGACCTGGATGCTTCATACTTTGTATATAGATGCCTCATGTTACGAAGTTCCCGTCTGTTACATGTTCATTGTCTTTGACCTTATTTTCATGGTTGTGTGACAACTTGAAATTAGTTAAGATTTTTTTTAATGTTAATTTCTCTCTTAATAAATGAATATGAGTAATATGATAACTATATTTGGTATGTGCGTACCTTGCAAGCTTCCCATGCCCGTCAGACAGACTTCACTTGACCTCAACCTCATTATTTTTTTTATCAGGGAACAAGGTTAAGTTTTGGTGGTCAAGTCCGTATCTCAGATACTCTAAGAAATAGGTCTTGTATATTTGGTGTATGGAAGGACTGTAAGGTGTACCATATGCAACTATTACAGTCATAATAACGTTCGATAACTCTGCATGTGACTGGTTCAATTAGGATTTTTTTCTACTGGTTACCTGGTGAATTAAGTAAAGAAAATTGAAAAATATATTTAGTTCACCTCGGTTTATATCCATTCGATGTCTTCTTTTATGAATATAAAATAATATTGCAAAAAATGTCATAGCTAATTGGACAACACTAACCGGCATAGTTCAGTTCAGTTTCTTGTATATTCCTCCATTAAATGTGGAGCACTACCCAAAGGGTATAGTTTGAGCAACTATTTACACCTTAAAACATAGGGAAACAATTAATTTAAATTATATACAGATGACTGAATTAGGTTATAATGATCACTAAATAATAGATATCATAATTAATTCATAGGATTGTCATCATAAAGTTTTTAAAAAATATATAATAATTTATATGTGCTAGGGTGTAGGAAAGTGTTAAAAGAACAACAACTGCATATACATGTATTTACAAGAATTAAAATGGTCAAAAGTTTAAAATTACTTATAATCATAGCTGAGAGTGCTATACATATATCAGGAATAATAATGAAAATTTCCTGTAAGACTTATGTAAAGTGGTTGGGGTTTGGACAAAAATTAAGGTATAATATATACAAAAATTTTCTTTACAGTTTAATTTCTATATGGAGATCTTGTCATTACTCTTTTTAAATTATAACTGATATCTTACAATTTTAAAGTGAGGATTTATTTTTAAAAACTAATAAGCCGTAAAATCGTTAGGATGGTATACTATTTGTAAGTAACAATTTTAAGAAGTTTACTTATACTGTACTTGTGATCAGGTTTTTTATCCTTTTTTGTGCGCAGCAAGTGCATCTCATAACACATATTTCTAGCCAGAGTTTCAATGTTTTCATACACAGTTTGGTAACAGTTTATGTCCTTGCTAGTACAGTCTATTATGAGCTGCAGTAAATTCCCTTGTTGTTTGATCTTCTTGTATGTTGACGTATCAATTTCATCCATTGTCTGTTCGATTTTTGAGCAGTATTTAGATCTTATTTGTTCTAGTTCTTTGCAGTGTAGAATAAAATGTTCTAGATCTTCATTTTCCTGTTCGCAAATTGTACACATAGGGTTAACTTTTGGATCGAACTTAGCTCTTTTGGCTTGGAATATGTACGTTTGAGTACTTATTCTTGCTTTTATTTCTCCTGCCTTTACATCTTTACTATTGTTTTTTACACTTTTCCATATATTGTGAGCTTCATTTAATGGATTGTTCTGTATCTCTATGTATTTAAGTGATGTTTTTTCCATTTTTTCATTATGACATTCATTTTTCCAGTATTCCTTGATCTTTATTCCTACTAGTCTTTTCCATTCCATTTTATTCTGTGGATTTTCTATGTAGTAGCTACTGGATTTCAAATTGTATTTTGATAGAGTTTTTTCTACTCTGTTGATAAAGTCTTTTCCTCTTTGGTCTGATAATACTATTTGTCGGCGCAGAATTTCACATTCTATGGTCCCTGGATTTCGAACAATATTCATGAAGAAGGTAAGTACATTTTTGTCTAATGTGATGGCAATAGGTTCTGCTCCTACCAGGGTATATACAGCCATATTTGCTGTATTATTACATAGGTATTGTCAAAACATGCATCTACATAGGTATTGTCAAAACTTACATCGTGATTAGGTGCCATGTTTGTTTTCTTTGATCACGTTGATGTTATGACTTAATTAATATCTCCTTAATTTAGCTTTGTCTAAGGCTATTCTTATAGTTACAATAACGTTTCATATTTAATTGCAATATAAACAGTGAAAAGAAATTGAATCATGTGCATTAACAAAATAAGTGTCGAACATCCTCTACGTTTGAAAATTATTTGTTCGCCATTTTTCAAAATTTTATAAAAATAACAACAGCATGTTTAAGCTTGATAAAAAGGAACTAATTTTTGATTACATACTGCTTTAAGGTAAGGCAATGATTGAAAACGCGAGCACCCAACAGTTATTTAATTTTCATTGTAAAAATCGTACAAATTACATTTTTACCATGTCGCCCCACGCTGTCAATTTGGTCGCCATCTTGAAAAATAATAGTAGATTTTCTGAAAATAGCTTATTTTCAAATCAATTTGGAAGGGACATAATAGAAAATTAAACTATTCTATATACGGTATTTCAAATATTTATGAATATAATAATAAGCACAAAGACCCACAATTATTCCATCTGTTTTGTTTAAATCGCAATTTAAGGTTAAAGACGACAGAAAATCCAATATTTATCGTAGTTGTATGATTTAACAGTGTGAACTATCGAGGCAACAAGACAAATTTTTAAAAGCATTTGGAAGGGAGAAGATCAAAAATTAAACTATTTCAAAAGGAATATTTATATTTCTAAATATACGAGGAATTACTACAAAGACCCACACTTTTAGTATCATGAACTTTAAGTAATGTATTTCATCGATTCCAGAAAGTCCCTATTTCAATTTTTTACAATTTACTTGGGCTTGATACGGGTGATGTGTGACGTCACAAAAGTCACGTGATGACTGCTATAGTTGGATATGACGTCAAACTGACAGGTGTCATTTGACCTTGACTTCATTTCCTTGGTTTAGTGGTTATAATTATGTTTTTGTGTTTTGGTCTGGTTTTTTTTTTTATCTGTTTGCAATAGGTCTACTATATGTGATGTATGGAAGTATTGTAAGGTGTACATGTCTAGCTGGCAGGTGTCATCTGACCTTGAACTCATTTTCATGGTTCAGTGGTCACAGGTAAGTGTTTGAGTTTTGGTCTTTTTTTCTATTACTATATGCAATAGGTTAACTATATTTGTTGTATGGAAATATATCATTATGTATTTGTCAGTCTCGCAGGTTTTATGGACTTTGACCTTATTTTCACGGTTCATTGATCAGTGTTAAGTTTTTGTGTTTTGGTAATATTTTCTTTAACTATAAGCAATAGGTCAACAATATTTGATAATTCTATAAACCCTGAGTTTTCTATCGATTACATGCCAGGAAATCATCGCTTAAAAATCCGGTTGACCTCCTACGGCACCCATTAACAGATAAAGATTTGATTTTAATTAAAAAAAAAAATATGACCTGCATGTAAGTGTCGCTTAAAATAGTGTAATATACAAAACGATCAATATAAATTTATCCGAGGCAATTTCTTTGCATGTATAAATTATATATAAATATACTAAATAAATAAATGATTTGGAAAATACGTTGAAGGTATAAAAAGTCATGAGAATTCCGAATGCAATAAGGTTCTATCCGGGCACTCTGGTTCTAAACCCTGGTTCCATCTGGGTTGTTTGGTTCTGAACCTTGGTTCTTTGGTTCGAAACCATGGTAACTGGTTCAACATCCGGGTTGTTTGGTTATAGCAACCCGAATTCCTGGTTCCATCTGGGTTCTTTTCTAGATTATTCTAATGTTCCCGTTGAACTTGAAGAAGATAACCACAAGTATCCGAATAAAAAGGTAAAGTAGGTCAAAGACGCTAAAATTGTTTTATAACATTAAACATTTCAGGATCGACGGTTAAAGAAGCTGTAAGGTATTTATTTTCTCATTCTAATGATTAGGAAACTAGATAAAAATAAAGCATCGTTTAGATTTTAAAAATAAATCGAAATGGTTCATTATATCGAACATTATTTTATTTAATTCAGTCGTTCTGTTTTTATTTATTTCCTTTAATATTTCTAGACGTTTTAAAACAACAAAATTTGGAGACCTGTCGTTCAATTGGCCAACGATATATGCATCTAGCCACTTCACCAGTTGACGACTTGCATATATATTTAAAGGCACATTTAAAGTTCGAATGCATTTTATTTAATAGTTGCTTTGTAATAATATCAGATTTGATAGAAATACGTATGAAGTATATAATATGTAACAAATCGTTTTGTTCAAAACGGAATCTTAAAAGACATATAAAAAGAAAGTGATGATCAATTTAAGTTTAATTGAATAATAAGTTATAAAATATAACAAAAATGTATATGTACAATAAATTTGTCAAATTTTATACTACTTGTGAAATTAAGGCATGCATATAATCATTATAGGCCAAAAAGAATCAAATCAAAATGAAGATTGAATAGTTTTATAATAGAATTGTGTGTATGTGTGTTAATGACAGTGCTGGTGGAATGGGTAGCACCAGCACACTAGTCAGAACTTCTGTGTTGGTACCATAGAAAAGGAACATAAACTGCGGAGTTACTCTAGTCCGTTCGTCCCGAACGTCAAAATAAAAGGGTTCCGTTGTTTTAACTTTAGTGGCCCCAACCAAATACTACAAAACTTATACACAAAATAAAAAGAAGATGTGTCATGAGTGCCAATAAGAACACTCCACAAAAGACTAAATGATACAGAAATTAAAAGCTATAAGTCACCCTATGGCCTTAGACAATGAGCAAAGTCCGTACCGCATAGTCAGTTGTAAAAAGCACAGAGAAAAGAAACGGACAAATTATGTACAAAAAATGAACAAAAACAAATATGTAACACATAAACAAACGACAATTCATGAATTAGAGTCTTGTGACTTGGGACAGGTACATACAAACAGAATGCGGCGGATTAAACATGCTAGCAGGATCCCCACCCTTCACCTCATGTGGCATGAGCGCCAAAGAAGAACTCTCCACAAGAGACCAGGTAACACAGAAATTAACAACTATATGTCACCATACGGCTTTCAACAATGAGCAAATAGGTATAGAAGATGTTGTATGAGTGCCAATGAGACAAATCTCTATATTCAAATAACAATTTATAAAAGTAAACCATTATAGGTCAATGTACGGCCTTCATACGGAGCCTTGGCTCTCACCGAACCACAAGCTATAAAGGGCCCAAAAACTACTAGTGTAAAACAATTCAATGGAGAAAACCAACGGTCTAATCTAAATAAAAAAAACGAGAAACGAGAAAAACGTATAAATTTCACAAACAAACGATAACTACTGTACATCAGATTCCTGACTTAGGACATGTGCAAACATTTGCAGCCGGATGAAACATTATTGTAACATCACAACATAGAAAAAAACACGATAAAACGAAATTCAAACGATGGCACATGCATACTAAATAGGGCGGGGTTGAACATGTCAGCGGGGTCTTCACCATCTCCCTAACCTGGGACAATGGTTATTTCCACATACAAAAAAATGAATTTGAAATTTGGAAGCGTCACTTTTACCGTTCAAGAGTTATCATGTTCCTTTAAAAACATAGAAAATCCTGAATTTGCGTTTTCGTTCTTTTAAATAAGTTTGACTCAATCAAATTTTATAAACCTTATACGTAATGCGTATTACCCCATAACACAGCTCTATCAAGTTCTATATGGGGTGGTGTTACTGTTCAATAGTTATTAGATATAAGAAGTTGATACTAGTACTAATGATACAGATATCAACACGTAGACTAAAGATAGGAAAGATAATGCTTAATCTGTTGTTTCTGTTCTTTAACTTTAGTTTGCCTCAACCAAATGTTTTGAAACTTATACACAATGCTTATGGTCACTTAACAGTCAAAATTACGTGAATCCTGTTTCTATATGTGGAGTATACTTGTGTCTTCTTTTCACAAGCAGGGACATCTGTGGCCCATAGACGTATTGTACATATATTTCAGTAAACGGCTGATTTACTTCCTTTGGCTTCCACTTCTATTAGAATTAACTTGCATATTTTTTTTAGGATTGCGGTGCAGTTTGATAACAGACAGTGACCAGCATAAAAAAGTGTTTCACTAGATTGAGCTCTTTGTCTAAGTGTACTTTAAAGGTTCTTCGCACTGAGTTCAGTTTATTGATATGCGAATACCTTCATGTGATTTTTAAGATGCTTAAACAGACTATCCATATCAACATGTCCATCAAATGAAATCCAAGGTAAAATGATTGAACCAGTTTGAATTATCAATCTATCACAACTTGCAGTACATGGTGCTACTAGAGCAGTAAATATTCTTTCTAATTTTCACAGCAATAAAAAGATTTAGTTTTCATTTGATCAAAACATTCTTCATATCAAAAATTGAGAATGGAAATGTGAAATGTGTTTAAGAGACAGTAACATGACAAAAAAGCAAAAAGCAGTCAAAGGTCACCAATGGGTTTTTAACAAAGTGAGAAAATCCCTCGCCCGGCGGCGGACTTCAGATTGCCCCTTAACAAAATGTGTACTAGTTCAAACTCCAATACATAAAACCGATCTTACAATTAAAAATATACAAATATATCTAAATATTTAATATAGATATAAATATATTAGATATAAGTGCAATCAGACGATTCTCCATATACTTCAAACAGAATATACAAGTTGTACAATGAGGACAAAGGTCAAGATCATATAAAGTTTCTCGTGCCACAAGACTCACCATCTTATGACAATACATCGTCATGTTACATATTCAGAAGCAAGGTCAATTTAGAATTATACTTCTAGGTCAGGGTAATATACAAAGGAACACACTGTATCATGATTATACACCCACACTGCATAGGTCAAGAGTCAAAAAGTCATAGTCTGGTCAGGAGTTCCATGCCAAAAAAAAACCACAAAGCAGTCCTGCACGAAATTTCATAACGTATCAATGTCTCATGGCATGATGCACTACACATGCCGAATACAGCAAACATAGGTCAGGGACCGAAACAGAAGACATGTATCTAAACTCAATAGAACAGTACTTGTATTTCAGGTCACTATATGCAAGTGCCTTCAACATAGAACATAAACTCTTGCAACAATTCAAAGTTAAAACGTCTTTCACAAAAGTTTGATTAGGATTTTTTGCAACGATTACCTTACCACTGTTAATCGAAAATCGGATCTTAAAACTAGGGTTTACCATTAATTTCTAATCTTACCATGTGATATCACTATGGTAAAGTGATAGAAACACTTGATGCAGTCATGAAATTGAATATTTGCAATAGTACGACGAGAACAATACAAGACAGAGTAAGTAACAAATGAAAGTAATTATACATACGAACTTTTTATCACAATGCACAAACAAGGAACCGTAGTTTTCATTCATTTTATTCATTTAAAATGTACGCTCTCGTTAAACAATGGAAATTAACGCTGTATATTTATATAAACGGCCAATCTTGTAAATAAATAAATAAATAAGTAATTACACCTTTTTACTAGAATGAAAGATATGGCTCTTTTTATCCTAATTTTGCCATATTGTTTGTTTTATGGGCAATGAAGAAAAAAAATCCACAGTTGTGTACCTTTCGGCAGCCTGTAGGTATAGTGTCCGGCAAGGATCGATTTTTTTCGAGTGATTCGGTCCATTTTTTTCGAGTGATAACACATGCGATAAGATCAATTAACTGCCATTTCGTAATTATAATAGGTTTTTTTACATTACTACCCATCTTATATTGAATACTTTACATGTTTCAATCAAAGAAGCACAATTTCCTTGTATTTAAACCAAACATTCAGTGTTTGTTATTGTCCGGGTTTCACGAGAGCAACTGTGAAATCGTCCGGGTTTTTAGTCAAATGGTCCGGGGTTTTTACAGAAAATTTGAATAAGAAAAGGGTATTCTAGACTTTAAAAAATGACTTTTCTAGTTTATACTTGTAATTAAATGACTAAAAATATTTTCTATTCTCAATAAATATTGATCAAAACTAACCTTTTTGAATTTAATTTAAGTTTTCTGTTCGGAAATCGTTCTACCACAACTTTCCAGTATTAAATTAGAAATTATTGGATCCTTTATAACCAGACAGAAGCTAGCGAACTTATTATGGTAAAGTCTGTATCGCAGATGCTATAAGGGAACGACCATTTATCGTCAAGGGTTTTTTGTTTTTTTTCTAAAAAAAATATTGAGATGACCAATTAAATTAACCTCCTGAATCCAGATTTCCCCCATACCGTATACATGGTATAGTTTTATATTTAATGAAAATAAAAACAAATCATGCTCCATTGGTTATGCAATGTTGTCTAATTGTTACCGGTAAGTTTGGTGGTTTTATCTGTTTTTCAGCTTCTACATGATTAGTAGAGCAGTGGCTCATGATCACTGTACGTGCTTAAACGGCCGTGGGTAACTTAACTTAATAAGTTACCCACAGCCCAAGATGGAGCCACCTGGCTTCGGTTAGGAAGTTTGCTATATATGATTACAATACCATGAATACAAAAGTAATGTTCAGTAATTAAAAAGTTATATAAATCTCTTAGGGAAACTCTGCAATGTAAAACGTGGTTTGTTACTACAAAATAAACCGCGGCCATTACAGCACGATTTCCAAAAACACTTATGTAACTTCAAAACAAGTTTATCATTGACTAGTATAGGTGCCAGTGGCGGATCGAAAATGTTCATAAGTGGGGGCCCACTGACTGACCTTATAATTTATAAGTAAGAAAAAGTCAATCACCTAGCATAAAAGATTTAAAAAAATGTTTGAATGATCTTGAATTAAACATGCATGCTTTTGAAATAAATTACTATTTATTAATTAAGAAATAATTCCTTCATGTCATGCTCTATGCTCATTTTAAAATGGGTAGACATTATATTTTCGATATTTTACACTGAGCGTTAGCCCCCCCCCCCCCCCCCCCCCTCCCCCCCCCCCCCCTTTTTGGGAAAAAAATGGTTGCTTATATAGGGAATCACTGAAGCGTGACTGGAGCGGCCCCCCTCTTAGGTCAGTCAGTGGGTCCCCACTTATGAAAATTTTCGATCCGCCACTGGCACCTATACTAGTCAATGATATTTTTTTTAAAAGCACTGTTCCATCAAGTGTGCGGCACTCTTGTTTCTGTCGGTATTTGCAAGTTGGTATTTGCATAAGTCAACAGCATTCTTAAGACAAAGAGATACTGGGTAAAGTGCAAAAAACTATCACCAAGACAAAGGTCCTTTTCTTTAATATTTGAATAAAATCTTATCGTATATTTTTATGTCCACGGTCATAGTTTTAGTTTAACACTGCCCTTATGTCTATCCTGCGCTCCATAGGTAAATCCTCAATTATCTCCCTTTTTATTTTGTCACAGTTTAGTGTGTTTACACACCTCAGAGTTCAATATACATGTACACAGTAGTCAGAACAGGTGAACAAGGCAATGAAAAAAGTAAACTAGTAAATAGAGAATGGTTAGGCATTATATTTGACCATATTTTACACCTCGCTTGCTCATTTTAACATGGGTAGGCATTATATTTGTCGATATTTTACACTCAGCGTTAGCGAGGTGAAAAATGTGGTCAAATATAATGCCTACCCATGTTAAAACGAGCATAGAGCATGACACGAAGGAATTATTTCGATTCTAATAGGACAAATACAGTATTTTTATAGGTCGAAGCGTCGGGAAATACTGTGAAAATGTTTGGCTTTTCCCATTTCCTTCCCGAGGAGTCGGTGCATTACATTTCATATAAATGATAAGTTTAAAAACTACGAGCAGGGTAAATATATGTTGTTTTATAAAATGTATAATAAATAGTCATGCTAGCTGCTTAAATGTATACATTTTAAAGGATAACAATGGAAATAATGTTAATATACACAGTAAGCCATGTAAGTTCGTGCGCATGTGTCAAACATATTTTTTATGCTCTGACATTAGAACACGGCTTTGTTTACAAAGAGTAATAAGGACATCATTTTAGAATTTCTCTTAAAAACTAACACGGGCCCTTTGAACCAGTGGCGGATTCAGAAATTTTCATAAGTGGGGGCCCACTGACTGCCTCAGAGGGGGCCGGCTCCAGTCATATATAATCTACTTTATCGATTGTGACCGCCGTTTCTAGTTTTCATTTAACAAACAACAAAGTTTTAATATGTTTAATACCAAAGTTCTTGAACATGTTTGAATCGGTGATAAACATTTTGACATACAATGTACAATGTATTAGGCCAAGAACAATAATATTATAATAATCTTAAACGCAAATGTCTATATATAGGGAATATAGGGTGTGCAAATCATAACAAAATGATCATGATATTCATTTTTAATAGCATTTATATTGCAACATTGACATAATAATAATATTTATACTGCAATCGTTCTATTTGAGCAGTCAAAATGCGTTGACCGTATATTCCTATGTCATATACAGTCACTGACCTGATATCACTTTTCCTCATGAATATTTAAATAGAAATTGTCGAAATTATTCATACGACCTCTTCAATGTGTTTCATCGTGTTGTATATTTCTCCGCATGTGTGACATGAGGCTTTTTTAAAGGGGGATTTTTCCAAATATTTAACATTTTAAATCAAATAAATAACATTAACTAACTAAACAACCATTGAAAATGTTTTTTTAGATTGCAGTATAAAGACAATAAAAGTGCATTGACTTGACATATCAACGATATAAGGATTCGGCCCGAAACGGGGAAAATGCTCGGCACAGCCTCGCATTTCCCCGTTTCTAAGCCTCATCCTTATATCGTTGATATGTCAAGTCAATGCTTATTGTCTATTTATTCTCGTAAACCATAGTACACATAGTCTTTCATTTCGAGGCACATTGTTACATGTACATGTATATCTACCAATTTCAATGGTGAGTTTAAGTGAACCACATCTATGTTGTGTCATTAAGAGTCTAACATTAACATCAAGAAGTAAATATTTTTCCAAACAAAAGTCAATTTTGAACATTTTCAAAATATCCAATTATTCACAATCCAACATACTAGAATGCCAGCTTTGTATAAATTGATCATAGAGGCGTAGTTTCAAAACATCATATGAAAAAATGTATATATATTTGTACAATTTCAGGTTTTTTACCATTTTAATTTTCAGTCAGGGGTACTACTTGTACAAGTGTATTTTATTTACTTGAAGAAGTAAAAAAAAATATACACATATAAGTAAATTTGTAGGATACTTATACAAGTGAGTTTTATTTACTTGTATAGGTAAAAAAAAAATTGGCTGAGTTATATCCCTTCCACAATCAGATTTTTTTACTTGTATAGGTAAAAAAATCATCCTTTCTTCTTTTCTTGAATTCTGAAGATTTCTTTGCTCTAATAGAATTTTAAATTGTGTACCCTTCGCAGATATCTTTACTAATCATTCAAGTGTAATTTCATGGACAATGAAAGTCCCATTTGTCTGTTATCTTCTTAACACTGCTCATTTACAAGCCCCAAAGGAGCAATTTTTGATTGCCTTGCGCAAATATTCAAGATCTTTGCTCAATCAGTTTCTTTGGTGAATTAATGAGATGAAACATTGAACTTTAATGAAAAAATTTGAGAAAACCTGGGAAAAATCATTAAAGGCATGATTTTACATCTCAAAACTTGAGGATTTTTGTGGGATTGTAAGAAAAATTTACTTGTACAAGTAAATTTTTCAGAAAATTAAGGGGAGATTATTCAAACATTATTTATTTACTTATATGTGTATATTTTTTTCCACTTCTTCAAGTAAATAAAATACACTTGTACATGTATAAGTAGTACCCCTGACTGATTTTGTTCAAACAGAGACTTAATCTTACAAGGGTTTATAAAAGAATGATTATATATATTATATAAAAATGATTGTGAAGATTATTCTTGACTAATCCTTGACTTTTCCTTATAAATATGATAAATAATTTGTTAATATTTATTTCAGGATAAACTCAGATTCATCAGTATGGAGGGAAGTGTTGGGGAGAAGATTAAACAGGAGGAACAAGAAAAAACATCAGGTTATATTTTTAATAACAATACTTTATCTTTGTATTTTTTTTACTATAAAGCATGTTCAAGGGAAGTTCAGTCCAAAGGACAAATTATTTAATTATCTTAAGTTAACTTAAGATTAACTATATTTTGTGATGCAGAACAGTCTTATATTACAACTCTAGCTTCCCATGTATGGTTTCTCGGTGCATGTTTCTTTTTAAATTTTAATACCAAAACATTCACTAAATATTATAATGGATGATGGAAGAACATCATTCACAAATATCAGTCAGAGGTCAGACATAAACAAGTTGATTTTTGTTTTGGACTTAAAGAAGTCAAAACATGTATCTATCATAAAAATGTGTTTTCAATTTAAGACTCATCTAAGTCAGAAAATGACAGACTTGTTTTAAAAGGTCTATTTAATATGTTGATGAACAAACATAATTTGACTTGGTGGCCTAAACACCACCTACATGTATGACAACAAAAACCTGTCTAAGAGTTCACAAGGACTTGAGCTATCTATATTTAATTATGTAATTGAACATCCTTACTAAACACCTCATTAAGTGTGGTTCCAGGTGGTTGCATTGTAAGGTTAATTAACATTATCTTTGATTTTTTTACTCTCATTTTTCTTTAGAAGACAAAGCATTGTCTTTCAATGTTGTCATTATTTGATTTAGATGCATGACCTTTTTATGAATATGTATGGGACTTGAAATAAACCAATTTTGATAACTTTTCGAATTGTAGGAGTCCATATTTGCAACTTTTTGATTCTGGTCAATTATTTCTTGGACTTATATTGGACTTATTATAGTTGTATATTGTCTTGCATTTAAATTAGACAACTCAGACAAATCCTAAAATTTTCAAATTTAGACCTCTATGAGTCAAAAGCAGATTCAGACTTATTAATATCTGAGCTCTGACTGAATATAAATCAAAATGTAGACATCTTTCCAAGATGTCTGCATTTTGATTTAAATTCGTTACTTACACATCATTTGCACATTCAGGTATTTCACATCCAATCTAGATCTTTTATGGTAATACATGTGTACTATACAAATCACTAGAATTTCGTTATTCCTCAAAAGCTATATGTTTTCCCTTTCAAACATTCCATAATTTTGTAGTGGCAGTTTAAATTTCCTGTCCCTATACATGTATTTAGGTTGACTCCTACCTTGCAGAACCTGCAGCCTATTGTATTTATTGTTAACTTGTCTTGTCTTAGAAATTATAGGTCACCGTACAGCCTTCAACAATGAGCAAAGCCCATACCGCATATAGTCAGATATAAAAGGCCCGTATGTATGCATTGGCCACAGGTACTTAAAATAATTTATTGTTATTAAGAAAATACATGCAAAGTAAAATGGCTGTCAACCAATCAAAATCCACAACATTGTTATACGACCGCAAATTTTGAAAAAATTTTCGTCGTATATTGCTATCACGTTGGCGTCGTCGTCTGCGTCGTCGTAGTCGTCGTCCGAATACTTTTAGTTTTCGCACTCTAACTTTAGTAAAAGTGAATAGAAATCTATGAAATTTTAAGACAAGGTTTATGACCATAAAAGGAAGACTGGTATTGATTTTGGGAGTTTTGGTCCCAACATTTTAGGAATTAGGGGCCAAAAAGGGCCCAAATAAGCATTTTCTTGGTTTTCGCACAGTAACTTTAGTTTAAGTTAATAGAAATCTATGAAATTTTGACACAAGGTTTATGACCACAAAAGGAAGGTTAGGATTGATTTTGGGAGTTTTGGTTCTAACAGTTTAGGAATTAGGGGCCAAAAAAAGGGCCCAAATAAGCATTATTCTTGGTTTTCGCACAATAACTTTAGTTAAAGTAAATAGAAATCAATGAAATTTAAACACAATGTTTATGACTACAAAAGGAAGGATGGTTTTGATTTTGGGATTTTCGGTCCCAACAGTTTAGGAATTAGGGGCCGAAAAGGGACCCAAATAAGCATTTTTCTTGGTTTTCGCACCATAGCGTTAGAATAAGTAAATAGAAATCTATGAAATTTAAACACAAGGTTTATGACTATAAAAGGAAGGTTGGTATTGATTTTGGGAGTTTTGGTCCCAACAGTTAAGGAAAAAGGGGCCCAAAGGGTCCAAAATTAAACTTTGTTTGATTTCATCAAAATTGAATAATTGGGGTTCTTTAATATGCCGAATCTAACTGTGTATGTAGATTCTTAATTTTTGGTCCCGTTTTCAAATTGGTCTACATTAAGGTCCAAAGGGTCCAAAATTAAATTTAGTTTGATTTTAACAAAAATTGAAACCTTGGAGTTCTTTGATATGCTGAATCTAAAAATGTACTTAGATTTTTGATTATTGGCCCAGTTTTCAAGTTGGCCCAAATCGAGGTCCAAAATTTAACATTGTTTGATTTCATCAAAAATTGAATAATTGGGGTTCTTTGATATGCCAAATCTAACTGTGTATGTAGATTCTTAATTTTTGGTCCAGTTTTAAAATTGGTCTAAATTAAAGTGCAAAGGGTCCAAAATTAAACTAAGTTTGATTTTAACAAAAATTAAATTCTTGGGCCTCTTTGATATGCTGAATCTAAACATGTACTTAGATTTTTGATTATGGGCCCAGTTTTCAAGTTGGTCCAAATCAGGATCTAAAATTATTATATTAAGTATTGTGCAATAGCAAGTCTTTTCAATTGCTCAGTATTGTGCAATGGCAAGAAATATCTAATTTCACAATATTGTGAAATAGCAAATTTTTTTTTAATTAAGAGTTATCTTTCTTTGTCAAGTATAGTAAGCAAGAAATATCTGCAAGAATTTTTTTTAATTGGAGTTATCTTTCTTTGTCCAGAATCAACTTAAATCTTTGTTATATACAATATACAATGTATATTCACTTTTTACTACCAACTGATAAATTTAAATAATCTTTACCATTCAGTGATAACAAGCAGTTTTTTTACATCTTAATATTTTATGATGTATTTAAATGAGTAGTTATTGTTGCAAACTCCATTAGAATATTTTAATTGAAATTAGTTTTGGAATAAGGGAAAGGGGGATGTGATTAAAAAATTGGGTTCAATTTTTCTCATTTGAAATTTCATAAATAAAAAGAAAATTTCTTCAAACATTTTTTTGAGAGGATCAATATTCAACAGCATAGTGAATTGCTCTAAGAGAAAACAAAAATTTTAAGTTCATTTGAATACATTCATTCTGTGTCAGAAACCTATGCTGTGTCAACTATTTAATCACAATCCAAATTTAGAGCGGAATCCAGCTTGAATGTTGTGTCCATACTTGCCCCAACCGTTCAGGGTTCAACCTCTGCGGTCGTATAAAGCTACGCCCTGCGGAGCATCTGGTATATTTAATGAGAGTAACTTAGTTGGTGAAATTTTTTTAAACTGTTTGAATTAAGTTGAGTGTAGGATAAAAAACTATCCCAAACAACTGATTAGTGTTTAAAATCATTTATCATTTTTATGTCACTTTATAATACACTACCTTATAAATATATTGTTTGATATTGTAGTTGAGGAACCAGTCATGCAGAGCCAAAGCAACACAGAAAAAGAAGCAAATGATGAAGAAATCACAGGAAACATATTACATGATTGTGATATATGTGGTAAACAATATACATCTAATTATCAGTTCAAGTTACACATGCGACATCATGCTGGAATGAAAGTTTACACTTGTGAAGTGTGTGGTTTTGCCGTTTTAAGGAAAAATGCTTTGGAAATACACATGAGAACTCATACTGGTGATAAACCTTATCAGTGTGAAAAATGTGGAAAAGGGTTTAAAGAAAAAGATCATGTGTTGAGGCACATGATAACACATTCTGATGATAGACCCTTTGTTTGTGACATATGTGGTAAAACATTTAAGCATATTCAAAACTTAAAAAAACATGTAAAACAACATGCAAGTGCCAACCCTTACAAATGTGATGTGTGTTGTAAAGGGTTTAGTCAGGCTGTTGAGTTAGAGGAACACATGAGAACACACCCCGCCCATGATGGTCCTTTTAAATGTAATGTGTGTTATAAAGTGTTTAGTCAGCATTTTGATTTAGAGGAACACATGAAAACAGACCCTGACGGTGATGGTCCGTATAAATGTTATGTATGTTGTAAAGAATTTGAACGGAGTGAGCAATTACAGATCCACTTAAGAGTGATGCATAAATGCATTAAGTGTGGAGAAGTGTTTAAAACTTCAGCTCTCTTAAAGATACACAAGAAAATACATGTTGGTGAAAAATGCTTTGTATGCAGCATATGCGGTACAGCCTTTAAGGAGAAGGCAACCTTACAAAAACATTTTACTAGACATTCTGATGAAAAACCTTTTAAATGTGATGTATGTGATAGATGCTTTAGGCTGGATAAACTCCTAAAAACGCACTTGAAAGTACATACAGGTGATAGGGCTCAATTTATATGTAATGTATGTGGTAAAGTGTTTATTAAGAGGTGTTCCTTAAAGGAGCACATGATACTACACAGTGGTGAAAAACCATATAAATGTGAAACATGTGGTGATACATTTAGTCAGAATAGAAGTTTAAAAGGACACTTGAGAAAGCATAAACTTTATAAATGTGATGTATGTGGTAAAGAGTATAGTCAAAGTCATAGTTTAGCAAATCATGTCATGACTCACACGGGTGAAAGTCCATATAGATGTATTGTCTGTGATAAAGGTTTTATTGTTAAAGCAGCCCTTCAAAAACACATGAGAAAACACTCACAGGATCATGATGATAGACCTTACAAATGTGGAGAGTGTGGGAAGGGATTTACAGGGCCTTATTTTTTAGAGACACACTTGAGGTCCCATACGGGGGATAAACCTTATAATTGTGATATATGTGGTAAATATTTTATTTGTACAAGTAGTCTTAACACACATACACAGAGATTACATACTGCAGTCAAACCTTTAAATCCTGATATATCTGGTGAAAATTTGAGTTCTTCAACTAATCTTAATCTACAAACTACTTACCATGCTGACAAACATCATAAATGTGATATTTGTGGTAAAAGGTTCCGTATGCCAAGCATTTTAAAAATACACATGATCACACACACAGGTGAGAGGCCATATAAATGTGAAATATGTTGTAAAGGACTCTGTACTTCAACCAGCTTAAAAAAGCATATGAAATTACATACTGACCCAACCAAGATAAAAAGGCACATGAGATTACTCATCGATGCAGCCGACATGAGAAAGCACATGAAATTACACATTGACACAACCAACTTATAAAAAGCACATGAGATATCTAACTGACCCAACAAACTTAAGAAAGCACATGAAATTACTCACTAATGCAACCAACTAAAGAAAGCACATGAAATTACTCACTGATGCAACCAACTAAAGAAAGCACATGAGATTTTTCACTGACACAACTAATTTAAGAAAGCGCATGATGTTGCTCACTGATGCAACCAACTTAAGAAACCATTCATGATTATAAACTGACAAGACATCTTTGAGATGTGATTTACTTTTTGATAAAGGATAATTAGGCAACTCACATTTGAGACCACTAAGACCTTGATTAATATGATACCATTAGGATATTCGTTATAAGGTTTGACTAAAACATTACAAACACTAGCATGATTGTACACTGATCACAACACACAGTATTCTTTTCAACATAATATATTCCACCTGATATGTTTTCTTGAATCCTCTCCCCTTTTTAAAAAAAAATATTGGATCTGCCCCTGAATAGGACACATTGAAATCTGCATTTATGTAAAGCTTTTATTTTACCTCACTTGTTTTAAGAAAAATGTTTGTTATAGTCCGAAAAACCTGAATCTCACAGATGTGCTTTACATGCACAGCCAAGTTTGAAACATGTGATATATTGACTTAACGTTAAGCAGCTTTTGTATGAGAGAAATTAATACTACACTTTAACTATGTATTATTTATGTAAGTAAATGATGTTCAAATTACTTTTTTTGTCGTAACATTGTTTGAAAATAAATGTATAAACAAGTCATTTTGTTACTCAAAATAATGTATCTATAAAAATGGCAATTATATATACAGTATTTCAGATTTTTTTTAAATTTCATGTACATTTAGAATAAGCTGTACTTCATTTGAATATTTAACAGATCACAACTCGGTGCTGCTTTATACAATCGCAGAGGTCTAACCATGAACATTTGGTTCAAATGTGAACACTACATTCCAGCTTAATTTATTACAGCTCATTCTAAATATCAAACAAAGACCTTTGATTTCGTTATACTACATACATGTTGTAGAACGGTGCATTACATTTGCACACATTACCATTACATTTGCGCGCAAAAATCATTACATTTGTGCGCAGATTTTGTTTACATTTGCGCGCATTTTTGGGGGGTGAATCAGGTAAAATACAGGTTATAATGCTTATTTATTTATTAATTTGTTCAATTATTTACAAGTATATCAGTCATGTCAGTACCAATTCCGTTAATTTAAGTATGTTGTCTCTTTGACACATTCCCCATTTCCATTCTTTATGTTATCATAAGGCAAATGTAAGGCACCTATTTTGAAAGAATTTAATCAGTATTTTTTAGGGGAAATACAAGTAATAATGCTTATTTATTTATTGATTTGTTCAAATATTTACAAGTAGCAGTACCCCTTTCGTTAGTATATGTCTCATAAGGCAGGGAAAAAAGAGATAATACCGCAGATGTGTTTCGATTTTCAGATACAATTCAATAAGCCAATGGTGTATCCAAAATTTAAAGAAAATCCGTGACATAGTCCATGCATTGCAACTTGACCTCAAGCTATAACGGGGTTATACTTGGTTTTAGAATTCAATATGAACAGTAAATAATTTGATAAACAAACTATTTTCAAAATTAATAATTGATAGTCACATCCGTTATGAAAAATACAAAAAAATATAGTTATTTATAACTTAATATAATTTGTAATTATATTTTACTGGAGATTACCTTTAAAATAAATGCGCGCAAATGTAATCAAAAGCTGCGCGCAAACGTAAAATATTGTAATCCTTAATTACGCGCAATCGTAGTGTGCCCTTGTAGAAAGTAAATATTTTAATTTGATAGCAAAAAGAAGCCAGATCATTTAATGTAATATTCGGAGTTTCGTTAATATATGACCTTCCAGAACAAGAAATTAGAGAGAAAAAAAACCAGAAACAAGCTTTTTAGATTTATACTTTGGATACCTATCATTTGACTTAAGCGGTCATATCAGTACCAGAATCCATGACAAACGAAACGATTTTTATTTTGAAATAATTAATCCCCCCAGAAGCAATATACATGTAACAACTTCACTCGAATATGTGATCAACAGTTCTAAACTCATTCGGCGTTCAAGGGCTTGCAGCTGCAACCCAAGACTTTCTAAAAACGCCACAAGTGTCTGACAAATATTACAAATTTAAGTAGGACCTTAGTCCTTGGTATTGTGTCAGGTAATGTTAATGTGGAAGATTTTGATAGTGTTATGATTTATTGGGTACAAAATTTAAAAAAAAAATCGAGCGGCTTAGGAAGTGCTACGAATTTACATTTTATGAATGTTACATTTTATGCAGTTATATATCTTCCGATATATCTATGAGTTTTCCCCATATGATCTTTTTATAGTTGAAAACGGCGTAAAAAATCATCCCTTTATCCTTGTTGGCTATACGACGCTTTATCTGGCTGTACAGTTATTGATAGGGTTCTCTCTTCGAAGTCCGCGCCGCTTATATAAGTAGTGGGTAGCTATTCAGTTCCAGTTGTCATTCAATTTGTACAGTAAACAGCAGACAGTTGGAAAGGAAATAGTTTATAGCAGGCAGAAGGTTTAGTTTAAATGAAGTACTTTAAATTGTTTTCTTACTATACTTTTGTACATTTAGGTTTCAGCAGATGGAGTTTTCTAGACCGGTTCCATACACTGAGGTTACAAACTAGTGCCGTACATTGAGGTTTCATACATCGAAGGTTAGGCCAATAGTTCCAAACAGTTGGTTAAAACATGTATCAGACTGAAAGGATTTTAAACAGTTTTTATTTTCAGGTTCGGGTTAGGTTGATAGGTGTTGATCATTTCATGTAGTATATGTTTTATATTAGGTAGTGATAGCGTAAACTGTTTGACTTAAGAATTTTTGAGTTGCTTTTCAAATCCCGGGAAACTGGTACGAACTCCGGGATAAAAGTATCCAAATGTCCCTAAGGGTACACGTTACAAATGGTGGCAGCGGTGGGATTTGTCGAGCATTTAGTACGTACTTGTATTTTGTAATGAATTCATATAGGAACGATAGTGTTTTATATGATCCCGACATTAGTTTAACTGAGGAACAGTTAGTGCCCAGGAAATATCTGTATGACATTGCTGAATGCCATGGGGAAAATATCTGTATGTGAAAGATGAAAATTTATTTTGTCATGTTGAAACATCCGCACAGTTTTAAGACATAGTGATTCGGTGTTGGTTTGAGACATGCGTTCCGAACAGTGGTCAAAACAAACACTCCCCGAATTTTGAAAAAATAATGTTAGTAGTATTGTAAACGGGATTGGGAGCAAGATTTTGATCTCGGTCAGGTTTGGAACATCAACACCTGCTGTGGAATATAACAAACGTCGAAATCTTGTTTTGACCAATTGCAATTACCAATTAGTGACAAATCGGTCACAAAAAGAGCAAGTTACACTGGTTTAACTCGTGGTACTGGGTTTTATTGAGATAAACAATTCTATCTTAACAAAAATAAAACATAGATTCCTAAGTTAAGACTGCTACCTATAATTTGAAAGGCCCTTGACCTGACTTTAGGTCACATGTTCCCGAATTATATATATTAAATGGACAAAAAGAAAAGTATGTGTTTGGTCATTCCTCTCAACGGTCAGACTCAAGGTGATTTGGGTAACTTAACCCAGGAGTCTAGACAAGATTTCAAAGAACAGGTTAAGGCATTAGCAACGGTTTTTTCCCCCATTCTAACCAAATAGACCTAGAGCTGTACAGAACACAGTTCAGAGAGAGACACCAGAAGCTGTAGAGAACTTGCTTGAGTTAGGTCAAGAAATAAGAAGATTAACTAAATTTGCGTATGCAATTGCACCAAATGAAGTGTGGGAAACTTTGGCAAAAGAACAGTTTATAGACTCGTTAATCGATTCTGATATAAGGCTCTGAAAAAAAACAGGCACGACCTACTGATCTAAATGACATGCAGTTGAGCTAGACTTTCAACAAAGCCGAAGGATTGAAGGTCAGGGATTTTTACAAACAACGTTTGAAAATACATACAGTGCTGACAGCATGACACGTCAACTTTTAAAAACCATGTCGGAGACCCTTATAGAGTAATTTGAAACACAACAATAAATGTTAGAAGCAGGGTGGAGCCCCACAGCCGTTACCATTTAGGTGTTTTGGTTGTGACGAGGTAGACCACAGAGCATTTAATTGTCCTACTTATCCAAACTTTCAATAATAATATACTAGTAACAGTAATATATTCAGAACCCAGTATCAGAACAAACCGAAAACAAGGTATTACGACTTTTAAGAGAACTAATAAAGCATTAGTAGGTAGGGCTCTTGTTGAAAGGAAGGTAGGTGTTTCAGATAGGGGATAAGATGATATTGATCATAATGATCCTGGAAACCTTATAGAAAATATGTCTAATTACAGTAGCAGTTCAAATTTGGATACCTCGGTTGATTCAAATAACGATGGGCAAGTACAGAGGGATCAGTTATAAATAAGGATGAGGAGAAGGAAGCAGCTTCTCATTATAAGGTATATTTTTAAAAAGACACATCACAACAGTAACAAGGTATATAGATCATACGCTGGAGTACACAAAGAGTGACACTGCAGCAAGGCAAATGTGTGTCCCATGCCATTACCAGTGTTGGCACCAACGAAGGAAAATCTCAGTCCTTCATACGAGGGTACAATATTGAGAATGAAGCGAGTAGAAATTAAATTGAAAGTCATAAAACAGAAGTGTGTTACAGAAGAAAAAGCTACACAAACCAACATGGCAAAAGAAAGGATAATGATTTATTGAGTTCAAAATTTTAAATTGAAGTTTAAGGATGTTATAATATTGCTACAGCTACAAAATGTATATATTTTCCGATGTCTATGAGTTTTTCCCATATGATCTTTTTAATGTTCAAAACGGCATAAAAATCATCCCTTTATTCTCGAATAGGTTGATATAAGAGTCTTTACTTGTACAGTTGTTCCTAGTATGCCTCTTTCGAGGTCCGAGCTACTGGTATATAATTATCTCGGGTAGCTTTTCAGTTCAAGTTGATATTGGTACCGAAGATCGCAGACAGTGACCATCGGAAAGTTTGGAAATGAAGTAGTTTACAGCAGGCAGTAGATTTAGTTTAAGAGAAGTGAAAGGCTTGGAACCTGCTGACAGTATACAGAAAGGCTGAGAAAGTTGGTTCGGTACAGATTGTTCAAACAGGGATGTTACTAAGGTTTCGCGTCTTACATCTCTCACTCTTTCAGTAAAAAGTAAAATAAAAAATTACTGAACTCTGAAGAAAATTCAAAACGCAAAATCAAAAAATAAAGCAAATCAAACGAATGGTGCGTGAACAAAATGTCACAAAGAGAGGTACAAAACCAACACGAACCCCATAAAAATGGGGGTAATTTCAGGTACCCCAGAATGGTTAGCAGATCTTACTCCATATGTAGCACCTGTCGTGTTGCTTATGTTATTACAAAGCCGGTAAATAGTCTAATTCGGTAGGTCACATTCGTGAAAAGGGAACGGGTAATCATATGTATAACGGATATTCCATAACGGTCAACATACTCATGATGGCGTCCGTATAATTTACGAGGTGATGATTTCAACTTCATGAGTTGAGTGTTTTCTAACATACCACCTCTTCGTGCTACCCTGTTGGTCCGACAGTTATAGGCATGTTTGATTAACAAAGTTTCATACGAATGGAATTTTTTAAATGATCTGCAAATCTCAAGAAACTGGTACAAACCCGGGGATAAAAGTATTAAAACGTCCCCGCTCGGTTACACGTTACACAAGCATAAACAAAGGTTTATGTCAAAGAAGGATCGTTCTTTTTCTTATTAAACCGTTCATCGGAAGCCAAATTCAAGTATTCCGTATTAATATAACTTCATAAAAACATGACGGGCTTGGAGTATAGATAGTAGGATTCTGATGATGTTTATCTAAGTACCGTTTAATTTGTGTTATAGTGTTCTGTTTGTTCAAAGTTTCATATTTGCTTCTCTGCTGTTTAGTCCGTTTTGTGGTTATATATATTTGGCGTGGCTCGGTATTTATACAACTCGCCATTGTGAGATTGTGCTTATGTATACTAGTTTTTGATCATACCATCAAACCCATCCTATTATACAGCTGTGAGATATGGGGGGCCTTTAACCCATTGTCGGCTAATAAAATATAGAAATCGGATTTTTTTTATTTTACCATATTTACTCCAGATTACCTGCTGAAACACTTCATACTAAATTCTGTAAATTTATTCTTGGAGCTAAAAAATTAAGCACCAACTTTGCAGTATTAACTGAGTTGGGAAAACTACCAATATATTCTAACATGATTAAAGCAATGACTTAATACTATTACAGACTAGAAAAATCAGAATCTTATAACTTTCTATTGTTATATAATGCATTTATAAAATCAAGGAAATTGTATGAGTCAAAGAAACCGTCGTGGTGTACATGTGGTATATGTCATCTGAGAAACTTCTTTCACTGATTAATAATTATTATCAAATATCCTCAGACAGGGTTAAACCAATTGACAACAGAAAACTAAGAAATGCCATGTTGAAAGATTGGGGGGGGGGGGGGAGGGGGTCTCAAATCTCAGTCAGAAGAAAAACTATGCACATATGTTACCTTTAAATCAAATTTTGGTTGTGAAATATACCTTAATATTGTTAAAAAATTTGAAGAAGATAGACGGAGTCAAACAAGTTTTCGCATATCTGCTCACCATTTACTTATAGAGAGAGGTAGATATAGTAATACTCCCCAACACAATAGAATAAGGAAGAGATGTTGTAGTATTGAGGTCGAAGCTGAACCACATTTTCTTTTCAACTGTGATAGTTTATCGGACCAACGGAAAGACATGATATATGATAACAATGATAAATAATTCCTGCAAGAATTTTTAAAATCATGACCCTACCCAAACCAAAAACTGATGTGGTTAATAAATAATGAAGATGAGAATTTATTATCAGAATTATGCATGTTCATTGGATAGAGGAGGAGAATCACTATTAGAGTAATCTCATATCTGTAGCTAGTTCTGAAGGATCTCCCCTTGATGACCTTTACATTGTTGTAATGCAAAAGTCCCTCACTGTTGTGCACTGGTCATGAGAACTACTGCAGAATAATATACTATATTTCTGGTTCTATTTTTTGTCGAGCCTGCAACTTTTGTTGCAGAAAGCTCGACATAGGGATAGTGATCCGGCGGCGGTGGCGGCGGCGGCGTTAGCTAACTTCTTAAAAGCTTTATATTTTAGAAGCTGGATGCTTCATACTTTGTATATAGATGCCTCATGTTACGAAGTTTCCGTCAGTCACATGTCCAATGTCCTTGACCTCATTTTCATGGTTCAGTGACCACTTGAACAAAAATTTCAGATTTTTGTAATGTTGAATTCTCCCTTTCTATAAGTAATAGGATTACTATATTTGATATGTGCGTACCTTGCAAGGTCCTCATGTCTGTCAGACAGTTTTCACTTGACTTCGACCTCATTTCATGGATCAGTGAACAAGGTTAAGTTTTGGTGGTCAAGTCCATATCTCAGATACTATAAGCAATAGGGCTAGTATATTCGGTGTATGGAAGGACTGTAAGGTGTACATGTCCAACTGGCAGGTGTCATCTGACCTTGACCTCATTTTCATGGTTCAGTGGTTATAGTTAAGATTTTGTGTTTGGTGTGTTTTTCTCATACTAAATACAATGCAACAGGTCTACTATATTTGTTGTATGGAATGATTGTAAGGTGTACATGTCTAGCTGACAGGTGTCATGTGACCTTGACCTCATTTTCATGGTTCAGTGGTCAAACTTAAGTTTTTGAGTTTGGTCATTATATCTAATACTATATGCCATAGGTCAACTATATTTGGGGTATGGAAATATTTCATGATCTTTATGTCAGTCGCGCAGGTTTTATTTGACCGTGACCTCATTTTCACGGTTCATTGCAGTGTTAAGTTTTTGTGTTTTGGTATATTTTTCTTCAACTATAAGTGACAGGTCAACTATATACATGTATGTTGTATAGAAGCATTGTTAGCTGTACATGTCTGCCTGGCATGGTTCATCTGACCTTGCCCTCATTTTCAAGGTTCATTGGTCTTTGTTTAGTTATCTTAATTAATGTTAAGTTTATGTGACAGTTGTAATAAAGCTTTATACTTAGTACTATCAACATAATATCAAGGATTAGTACAGAAGGCGAGACATTTCAGCGTGTGTACTCTTGTTACTTTTTTTTGTTTCCCTACTAATAAACTTTATAGCATTAAATCGGCCTCATTACACTCAATGCCTCTTACCATAATTATATCCTACATTGCTCATATTATCACTTTATTACTTTGCGTATTACGTATTGTGTATTTCACTAATGTTTTATATAATCATTGTATTGTGAAGTTTTTGTATCTTGCCCGACAAGGGCCCATGATTGGTATAATAAAATAATGTTTAATGTACTTTGTCTATAAGTGTCTAAATGTCAATTTGGTTTTCCGTGTTGCCGGAATCTTTCTTTATTTTCATAGTGATAAAGATTAGATATTACACAATGCTGACTGCTGTACCGCAATTTGGACATTTTTATCTGTTATGCCTTGGTTTGTATATTTGGGTTCTCACAATGTTGTCACAATGATGCCATTCGATGCGACTGTCATACTAGTTAGAGGTAAACCAGGTTAAATCCACCATTTTCTATTAAAAGGAAATGCAAATACCAAGTAAGGAATATGACAGTTGTTTTCCATTTGTTTGATGTGTTAGTGCTTTTGGCACATGACATAGGAATTTCCGTATAAAATTTTCCTCAGAGTACGGTATTTTTGTCCTTTTACTTTTTGATTGATGTTTATCGCAACCTTCAGCACTTTCGTGGTATCTCGTTATGGTATTTTTTAATTGGTGGAATGGTCACGGTGCCATGAGAGATCAAACGACCTTTGGTAAGAAAAAGGATAATAGTTGTGATTGGAGTCGACCTTCCACATGCGAGATTCGAACTCAACCTGAGTGTTGACAGGCTGGTGATACATTTACGTATCAATATTTATACTACATATACCCCTTATACACCTAGGTCCCTGAAACACACACGTAACTCACGTTTTTCTCAACAAACCATAAATATTTTCCAGTAAAGATTTCAAATGACGTGTATTTAATTTATGGATTGACTGTTGTTTCTAATCAATGACCAACATCTAGTTGCAAACATTTCAAATTGAACTGTGATGATATCAATTTAACAAAAATCAGTTATGAGTTTCTACAAAGTAATTTTGACAAACGTGAAGAGTCGAGTCTATGTTATATGATGTATAATAGACCACCAACAATCGAACTGACCGTTGTCGCTGAAGTTTTACAAACAAATAAATACAAGGCGAGGCATGTTGACTACAACACAAGACATCACACGTTAAACGTCACCATTTAGTCCTAACGTACAGCATCAATCAAACGGACCCCTTTTACAGGAGTCAAAAATTCTATTGATGTAATTACTAAAGCAGACAATATCAACTAACATTGCAATTATATATTTGGTCATAAGTACAAGTCATATCTAGTATAAATATATAAACACAAAATACATTTTGTTTTACGTACACATTTTTTATAGCATCAAACGCAGTAAAACTGATAGATCTGATTTATAAAGTATACATGATTCGTTGCCATAAATAAATGTTCCAATTAATAAACAAATATGCCATAAAAAGTGTTCCAATTATTAAAACAATACTTAACTAAGAATAAAATAGTTTTGCTCTGAAAGGGGTCACTTCAGCTTGTTGTGGTACTAGTATATTGAACCTTCAGATAATTTAAAGACATTTAATAGTCAAATTAAAAATAAGGCACAGTAAAATTATTTAGTATGCATTTTTTTTCTAAAATGTAAAACAGCAGTATTTGAAGTTATAATGAACCTAGCACTTTTCTTGCATCAATAGTTATGTACATGTATGTAGTCCACTGTATAGTGAAATTGTAACTATGTGTTCTGAAATAGTAACCGGGATCCAAGGACTTGCTTTAAAAGGGATATGAGGAGTATGAGTACATTTCCCGACCTTTGACCTTGAGTTACAGATGAAAATGAACGAAGAAATGATTCTATTACTTTTATTGTCAAGTTTTCATTTTTCTTAACAATGTCAACTGTTTTTGCTTGACATTAATAAAAATAAAAGGTTTTCATGCGGATACATATTGCATTTACATAAGAAATTAAAAAAAGTATCAATGATTTGGACAAAATATTTGTGTGACTGATTTCTTGTTAAGTAATAAAACGCATTGCTTAATATATTAAATACTGAGCCATTTCCCACAACCCCTACAGAGGTAAATTCGTATAATAATAAAATATTTCATATTAGTGTTTGTGTTCTTCAGTGTGTTCTTTATCATGGTGTCCATGGTGATGGTGATCATCTTTATGACGACAGACGATAACTGGCACGTGCGAATGGTGTAATACATAGTCACTAACGCTTCCTAGTAAGGTTCTTCTGACCTTACCGTGACCTCTACTCCCAACAATGACAAGATCAGCATGGGCCTCCTCCGCTGCTTTTACAATTCCTTCTCCTGGTCTCTCGGCATGGATACTCTTGACCGTACCATGCACCTGAAATGAAGAACGAGTAGATATACAGGATGTCCATTTGTTATAACAACATATCAATAAGGAGGCGTGGTCTGGTTGTCATTCAAACAACCACCAATCAGAATTCAAATAACGTGGATTTCAGCAGCTTCACGTCAACTTATCAGTCGCCGTATGGCCTTCAACAATGATACAAACTCATACAGTATATTCAGGATCAGTTTTTGCATTATCGGTTTAAAAATAAACTCAGACAAGATGAGAGGTCACTGACAAATAGATTAAGAATAAGAATAAGAATAGTTTTATTTGTCAATCAGGACGCCCATAAAAAGCAGCATAATTAATACAAATTACAATTACAAATAAACTACATATGATTAGCATTGATTTTGTTGATTACAGTTGTGACAAAAACAAAAAAACAAATATAATAAAACTACAGCTGTAGGCGGAAAGTACTTCAAAACTTGTTTTCGCCAAAATGGAAAAAGTTTTCACAGCGCACCGGAATCATTAGTTTAAACATAATTATTTATTTATAGTGGTTTGGGAAACAAGTTATTGCAACTTATATTAATCCCTTTCCACTATGCGGGTGCAAAATCTAATACGCGGGTGTCTTTTATGTGCAAGATATATTGCTCTCTCTTAGCACGGGCCAGCCTTTATCGTCCCCTTCCGACGGACTCGCGTCGTTTTTCAAGAACATACTCGCAAATGGTGTCAACTGGTCAAGGGAGAGACAAAAATTCATTCTGCATCTGCACAACAACTTTGAAGAATTCAAAC
Source organism: Mytilus trossulus (assembly GCF_036588685.1). Classification (NCBI taxonomy): domain Eukaryota; kingdom Metazoa; phylum Mollusca; class Bivalvia; order Mytilida; family Mytilidae; genus Mytilus; species Mytilus trossulus. The sequence continues at coordinate 1,156,366 of NW_026963311.1, forward strand.
TAACTTATTCCTAAGGCTAGCATACATACCTTTGTTTCTCTCATCATCTGAGCATATTCCTCTAACTTATGCCTTAAAGTTTGTGCTTCTTGATCTAATAAGTTAGCAAGTGTGTCCCTGTCGAAGGCATATGGTGCTGCAATGAAATACAAAATAAACTTGCAATATAAGAGGGATACCTCAATCTGGAATATGATAGTTTACTAGGTTGATATACTAACTTACTTATTTCCTATACATTGTACTTATATAATTATATCGATCAAAGTAAAAGTTTTTGAATTAATAATATCTTAAATAAATATATATGCATTAAATTTGAAGTATACACTAATCCTATTAATTACTTTGCTATTATTTGGCATGTCATTTAGGGTTGTTTTGGAATATTCTTTATTTCGTATCTATATTTACAATGTAAAACAGAAAAATCTAAAAAAAATATGTGTCTAGTGGAAAAAAAAACACAAATAAAATTAAAACTTTCAATAGATATACAAATATTAACACAAACTTATATCGTAAACTATGATATTACATCACAGGCACGTGTCGCTAAAAAAAACCAAACATATATACATACCTCGATGTTATGTAAATAGGTATGATAGGTATTTATTTCAGAGACAAGTGCCTGTGTACATGTATTACACAAATATAAACTAAGTCTTCTATTTGACACATGGATTTGCCTGTAAAATTCATAATTTGACTACACCTTCTTACAAAAAAACAACAGGTAGATTATAAACAAATAAAATTCTCCATGTACCTGTATAACTTTTAAATTATTTGTCACTTATTGTCCTGTGACTTTTTGTCCTATCAAAGTGACTTTATGTCCGTTTAACATAATTCTATTTGTGTGATGATGGAACGTTGATTAACGTCCAGCGGCAAACCAAATGCATATTCAGGACGAGAAATGCATATTAACCACAGACCTATTAGGAGGGATTTTTAACGAGCAATTTCACAAGGTACCATTCAACAGGAAGACACATGAACCAACTCGGGAAGACCATTCAGACTCTGAGCCGACCACTCTTTGCATGTTCTTACTTTTTACTGCCGCGTGGTTCAATAGCGGAGAAGCAGACAATACAAATCTGAAAGTCTTTGGTTTGACACGACCGGGTCGAAACCCATGAAGTGAGAACACTATACAGAGACCAAATTCCTTTCGATCACACGAAAGGGGCAATGCAAAGCATGCAGCACATGGTGGAAGGTTAAACGGGAAGTATAGACATATATGGGCTGTCCTTGTACTCTTCTTGCCCAAAAGTATAACCCTACTAGGCCTTCCTAAATTAGGTTATATTTTAGACGGGATTTGTGACGTTACATGCAGTGCTCCATGTTATATTGCTTTAACTAACCTGTAACTTGTTTGTTCAGTACCATACGATTTTTACATCTTAAATCGTAACCAGATGCTCCGCAGGGCGCAGCTTTATACGACCGCAGAGGTTGAACCCTGAACAGTTGGGGCAGGTATGGACACAACATTCAAGCTGAATCCAGCTCTAAATTTGGATTGTAACTAAATAGTTGACACAGCATAGGTTTCTGACACAGAATGAATGTGTTCTAATGAACTTAAAATTTTTGTTTTCTCTTTGAGCAATTTACTTTGCTGTTGAATATTAATCCTCTCAAAAAAATGTTTGAAGAAATTTTCTTTTTATTTATGAAATTTCATTAAGAAAAATTGAACAACCCCCCCACCCCCACCCCACCCACCAAATTTGTTTATCACATCCCCTGTTCCTTATTCCAAAACTGATCTAACTTCAAATTTCTAATGGAGTTTGCAACAGTTCTACTCATTTAAATACATCACAAAATATTAAGATGTAAAAAAGTGCTTGTTTTCACTGAATGGTAAAGATTGTTTTAATTTATCAGTTGGTAGTAAAAAGTGAATATACATTGTATATTGTATATAACAAAGATTTAAGTTGATTCTGGACAAAGAAAGATAACTCCAATTTAAAAATTTCTTGCTATTGCACAATATTGTGTAATTAGATATTTCTTGCTTACTATTCTGGACATAGAAAGATAACTCTAATTAAAAAAAAATTGCTATTGCACAATATTGTGCAATTCGATATTTCTTGCTATTGCACAATACTGTGCAATTGAAAAGACTTGCTATTGCACAATACTGTGCAATTGAAGATTTCTTGCTATTGCGCAATACTGTACAATGGAAAATTTCTTGCTATTGCACAATACTTAAAATAATAATTTTAGATCCTGATTAGGAACAACTTGAAAACTGGGCCTATAATAAAAAATCTAAGTACATGTTTTGATTCAGCATATCAAAGAACCCCAAGAATTCAATTTTTGTTAAAATCAAACTAAGTTTAATTTTGGACCCTTTGGACCTTTATGTACACCAATTTGAAAACAGGACCAAAATTTAAGAGACTACATACACAGTTAGATTTGGCATATCAAAGAGCCCCATTTATTCAATTTTTGATGAAATCAAACAAACAAAGTTTGATTATGGACACCGATTTGGACCAACTTGAAAACTGGGCCAATAATAAAAAATCTAAGCACATTTTTTGATTCAGCATATCAAAGAACCCCAAGGATTCAGTTTTTGCCAAAATCAAACTAAGTTTAATTTTGGACCCTTTGGACCTTAATGTAGACCAATTTGAAAACGGGACCAAAAATTAAGAATCTACATACACAGTTAGATTCAGCATATCAAAGAACCCCAATTATTCAATTTTTGATGAAATCAAACAGTTTAATTTTGGACCCTTTGGGCCCCTTATTCCTACACTGTTAGGACCAAAACTCCCAAAATCATTACCAACCTACTTTTTGTGGTCATAAACCTTGTATTTAAATTTCATAGATTTCTTTTTTCTAATACTAAAGTTATGGTGCGAAAACCAAGAAAAATGCTTATTTGGACCCTTTTTTGGCCCCTAATTCCTAAACTGTAAGAACCAAAACTCTAAAAATCAATCCTAACCTTCCTTTTGTGGTCATAAACCTTGTGTCAAAATTTCATAAATTTCTATTTACTTTTACTAAAGTGACTGTGCGAAAAACAAGAAAATGCTTATTTGGGCCCTTTTTGGCCCCTAATTCCTAAATATTCGGATCAAAACTCCAAAAATCAATCCCAACCTTCCTTTTGTGGTCATAAACCTTGTGTCAAAATTTCATAAATTTCTATTTACTTTTACTAAAGTGACTGTGCGAAAAACAAGAAAATGCTTATTTGGGCCCTTTTTGGCCCCTAATTCCTAAATATTGGGATCAAAACTCCCAAAATCAATACCAACCTTCCTTTTGTGGTCATAAACCTTGTGTTTAAATTTCATAGATTTCTATTCACTTTTACTTAAGTTAGAGTGCGAAAACTAAAAGTATTCGGACGACGACGACGACGACGACGACGCAGACGACGACGCCAACGTGATAGCAATATACGACGAAAATTTTTCAAATTTTGCGGTCGTATACAAATTGTTCAAATGAATACTAGTAAATCGAATACATTAAATAATACATAAACACGTTTTGACATTATCCGAACTTATTCACATGTCATGATATTAACTTTCATAAGAATTTTTGAACGAATTAGATTTGAAGGTGCCATTCAAAAATGTTGTGCAACGGGAAATCCTACACTGCTTACCAATGCCACAAATATTTAAACAAGACTGAAGTTTCTGTCAAACTTGAGTATTTAATGTATATTTCACGATATACATGCAATTGAAACATCACATTATAAACTAAAGTGGTATGAAAAGCACATTCTATAATGAAAATGAACGTAATATTTAGGCAGCATCATGCGCATTGGCTTTCCATATAATAGATTAAAGCAATGTGCAGTGATTGTGGTGTAAGCTTTTATCTCTAGTTAAAGCTAAGACGAGTGAAGAAATCAATTACCGATATTTATAATACATGTAAAAATAATTTTGTTTGCAAATTACACCCATACGGGCCAAGCAAAAACACAAAATATAACATAGTTTTAACACAACAGTCAAGAATTACAAGAATAATATAAACATATAAAAAATAAAATAAACATAGTTTTGGTCATGTAATCAAGACAAAATGTTCGACTTCATAAATTTGTCAAACTAGGTTTGAAAATTTTCATTTAAAAAAAGTTCACATTGATTAAGAGTATAGTTTACGTCTGAAAAGAAGACTTTCCGAATAAAAGTGTTTATCTTTCAAGACAATGAGTGAGGTATGTCTATCCAAAGGATAGAAATCTCCATATAGAAACCGACATTTTGAGTAATTTAATGTATAATATTACGACATCATACATCAACAGTGTTTTTTATTACATATCATAATAATTAACTAGGTGAAAAATAGATTTATTCGTTAAAATCCATCGTGGGATTTGGACACTCCATGTATAGTATGGGCTTAACGTAGGTTCAGATTAAAATATAAAAAAAAAATGGTATTCATCACAAAATTATCATAACATGTTGTCGGGCATATTTCTATCTTCCAATTTCAACTTTCAGTTTTTGATCACTCGACCAAAATTTAGAGATTAACAGTCTTGTTTTTAAATTAAAATCCTTCAATAAGTTGTCCTACATTTGTGTTTGTTTTTGTCCCAGATTAAATTTTGCCATACAGATTATAATACCGAACTGTCTTTTAAATTAACTGAAAAAAGTTTATTGAAGACGAATTTAAGACCCCGGTTACACTGACAAAAGAGATCGATCTTTACTGAGATTAAGATCGATCTTTGGTCCAGTGTAAACGGGTAAGATCGATCTTCATTCGGACTTAAAAAGTCTACCTCTAGAGGTGGTTTTAAAAAGATCGATCTTATTTGAATCGATCTTTTTTTTTTGGTGTAAACGCTTAGATCGATCACGATCGATCTTTTTTCAGGTGTTTGTTATATTTAGATTGGAAAATAAAGGTCAGACCGGTTCTTTTTATGTTGTAGTGTAAACGCCCTGGATTAAATAAGATCGATCTCGATCGATCTTGCTTGTGCATTGTAAACGCGAACTGGTCTTTTTAAGATCGATTCAAATAAAGATCGATCAATATCGTTCAGTGGCGTAGCCAGGGTTTAAATGATGTGGATGTTTCGCCGAGCGAAACAAGCCGAAATTTTTTTTGGACCTTTTTATGCAGACAAATATTTTTTATTTAAGCACATGTACAATGTACTTCTCTAGAATCCGACACTAGTTAAATTTTTGTTTAAATTCAAAATACCCACCAATTCATATATTTATATTTTTAACCAATTTTTTTATTGTTTCCTCGAAACTACCATCATTCAATTCATAAATATTTGATGTAAAGTTTCCCACCCAATCTTATATTTGACATATCAAAAACGGACCCCATTGCAGCGGCACTTTTGTATAATTTAGGAACTTCTGAATATAGAAACTGAAGTGACTTCTCTTTCCATGAATTTGAGTCTGCAACCTTGGGTTTTTGATTTTTGATTACTGAGCTAAACGCGTTGCAGAAGACATAAAAAATACCGGGCGTCCGATCGTCTGGTCTTGTTAGCACTCTCATGTGTATACAATTCTTGTTAGATTAAGTGAAACTCATATCTTAAGCAATGTCTATGACAATTTGGAAAAAAGTCGTATTCAAATATTTTTAACCAGTCATGACCCTTTGAAATATGAATTGTAATGGAAATCACATTTCATTTGCTGTGAAGCTTTTATTTCTTTAAGATATTGAAAAGAAAAAAATAGAAGAAAAAATTGCTTTTTTAGTTATGCATTGTTCCTTGTCCTTTGATAGATAAAATATGACATGCAATGTGCATGGCGGGGAACATTGGATCTTTGTTCTTTACTGATTGAAAATAAAATTAGAATTTGAACCTAGATAGAAACTGGAATTCATAAGCCTCGGACTTATCACGATCTATTCCAAATTGATTTTATTTTTATTACGTCGTTTACCATGTCGCAAGAAACGATATCATGATATGGTGTTTTATTTGTTAGTTGCTATAGTCAAATGAGAAGCCATCACTCCACTAGGTTCATGATTTTTAGATGAAACATGTCCATGGGTCTGTGTATCAGTCCTTTCCGCTTGCCTTAGCCGATGACGTAGACCTTTTTACGAACAAAAGTTAACTTGGAACACTATTCTGCGATTCAATTATCTTGCTTACATAAACTCAATTATCTTAAATGAAAGACCAGGCATACTGCTTCGAAAAGGACTGGACGTTATCCTCATAGGCTCAGCCTTGTTACATTTGGATACTTCCGAGTTAAACTGCTGCTATTTTTATTTTATTTTTGTCAAAATGATGTGGATGCTTGAGCATCCGAGCATACATGCAAGCTACGCCACTGTCGTTGCCAGTGTAAACATCTGCAGGTCAACCAAATATCTGTTTGAAATTTAATATAACTTTGCTACATGGTATATCATGCGTTTAAAAATTTATTGGAATTCTGGCATTGAAAAGTATAAAGAACCAAGACCTGTCAGCATCCAAGATTGGTCAGCATCATGGTTTACTAGTATATTGTAGGGTATATATGGGGCTTGCAGAAAATTTGATAATGACCAAAAAAAAAATGAATAAAGACAAATGGGAAAACATATAAAACAATAGAGAATAATGGGATGCGAAAAGTTTAAATAATAACTGAGAAGTATAAAAGAATGAGGTAATACAACACTGATAACAGAAATGAACATGTACAAAATAAATAAATCACCAAATTACATGAAAATTTTATAGTACTTTTACAGAAGGAACGTTGTTATTAAAGGTCAGAAAAAGAAAAGTTAACTTAATGGCAGGAATCTCAGACCATTGCCACAATCCAGTTTTATTTAAGTAAGCCTGACAGTGAAAAAGTCGTTTGTATTCCCCGGTTATTTTTTTAAAGGATTTCCAAAGTTTCTTTAGACAATGTTATATGTATACCATTGTATAATTAAGTCATTGAATGGCGTTAAATTAAGTATAAATAAAGGCCTTATTACAAAGGTTCATCTTTCAAAGAAGTTTACATATCACCTTGGACATTATGTGAAACTATGTTATAAAGTGTAGGTCACCCCTATTTTTTTTAGTATACTGACAATACACATTGAAATTCGTCGACTGATGCAAAAACTCATTATCAGATACTATGGGAGAATCAAGTGAACTAAAATATTAAAAAGTTACATGTAAGCATAAAGCAAATCAAATTAACATGCAGAAGCACACTCCACAATCTGATTAAAACACAGATCACGTATCCAAGCTTTATTACTTATAAAGATCTGACAGCCCTTCATTTTACTTTCAATTCTTTTAATAATTACAGCAGCCAATGCAATTTCAACCTTCAAATTTGTGATGGTGCGTTATAATCCGACAAAACCAGACTATCCCGAAATGTCTTGAAAATAGAAAGTAGTACGAAGCGTGTTCAGACAGATCCTTGTAAGCAAAGATTGCACACACGATCTTTATTCTAATGAGCTTGCACACTCCATGAAAAGCGTTCGGAACATACCGTAATACCATTGAGAACTATGTAATACGTCATGGAATTCTACCGAGTTTACCATGACAACATTATCATCGTCTTTGTGTATTTGGTCTAAATACCCTGAAAATAAAACGACATACAATTTACATATTAGTAAGTAACATTATAAGATAGTGTATCCATTACATACCATACATCCAAGATGTTAACTGGGCGTTATGTGTAAACTCTGCAGAGTATAGCATTGTTATGTTATCATCGTCCTTGTGAATGTGATCCAAGTACCCTGAAACGAGAGTCTTATAGAGTGAAAGACGAAGAAAGGAAAGAAAGAAAAAATATAGATGAAGAAAGGAAAGAAAGAAAAAATATAGATGATGAAAAGATAAAGAATGCATGACGATTGTTAAGTTTATGTTAATTGATTGCATTGTATACTAGGTCGGCATCAGTGGCAATTCCATAATAAGGCGTAGTGGGAGTTCGCCCCCTTTTTGATCGCAAACAAGAAGTATAATGTTTTTACAATATTTATGATTTTTATAGCATTTAATAATCCAAATTGTTTTTCGCATGCTTCGCTCGACAGAATCTATTACGTTTTGTTGGTTCCTCCCTTTATAAATATTCCGGATCCGCCCTTTGATATCATAAGTCTGATTTGGAACTTGTTATTCAAACAGGCATAGTCTGAGGCAAAACACATCCTTATCCTTATACTAGGGGGAGATCCAAGTGGAGTAAAGGGATAGAGGCTTGTACGTGTAATTAAATCATGTGAATAATAGGCATGCAGTGAAATTGTTGCAAAAAAATCATGTAAAGGGCACAATGATCATTTAAGATTATCGACAAGTTTAGTTTTTATTACTAATGCAGATTTTTAAGGTGTGATTATGGTGATAACACACATACTTGGGATTTGAATCTCACTGCGTACAAGATAAAAACTATCATTTTGCCATGAACTTTGACTTTTGACAAACGTACATATTGCACTATTTATATTTACTGTAATAGATCAAACAGAAATGCGAGAAAAACAGTGACTAGTAAACAGTTTTAAATAATGGCAATATGTTTGCACTTATTGCTTAATCTTAATGACCTTGTTTTGAGTACCTCTAGGCTCTATGATGTAACCAACCTCAATGATGACATCTAGACATGATAGAAGTTCTATCTTAATTTCTCTTTCACTCTTTCGCTATATCTATATTTCTTTTCCCTCTTTTCTTTATCTTAAAGATATGTTGACTAGGCATTCGACATGTGTATGGTAATAATATAATGGTATTTGTATGATTTGGCTTGTACACTTAATTTTTTATTGCTTATAACGTCCAGTGGCACATATTTCGAAAAAAAATGTAAGTATGCATTTGAAGAAATCCTGATATTTTTACTTAAGTGGAAACAAAAACAAAATGATGCATAAAAAATGATTACAGAAATAAGATATGAGTTTTTTTTTGTCTTTGCGACATAGTAAACTTACATATCCATGACATCGTTTCTGAAACACATTGAACTGTGAGGTATCGCCGCTACATTGATAATTAATCTATTACTGGAAGTTGACGAGCAAGGGATGCGAAATACAGTATACGGGTGTATGGCAAGGCATGCTCAACTGGACAGCAAAGCTTGATTTGAAAATTCAGAAATCCCTGCTTTGAACTTCATGAGAATAACGGGTGAATTTTCGCACATGGTTTTTAAAATACTTTACATCTGACACGAAATTGTTGAGCAATGAATTATTTGCAGAAAAAGTGGCCGAATAAACTGTAACCCTAGGCTAACGAAGATGACAGAAAAAATACTATGTTTGTCGTTCATATCGATGAAGCTATAAATAGAGCTATGTCTATATTTTTTGTTTTCACACTTGTCTGCACTGATGACATTCTTATAACGCAAAAACCATCTTTACCAATAATTTGAATTTTGTAAAATTTGGTCCTTTTAAAATCAAAAAAATATGATGATTTTGGTGATAATATCATTGGAGACGGAATTGATTTGAAATTCTTCCCCAATCGAATATTCATATCATATGTAAAAATTGATAGCACATGTTATATAGGATGACCTTGATTAGATTATTATTACGACTCGATATCATTTCCTTTCAAATTAATTCAGTGCATGTACTTGAATGACAAATATACATAACTATATATATAATTATAGAGGATTATATGAAGTGCGCAGAAGTTGCCTTTAGCTGCAAAATAACGTCTGCTGTAACCTGCGTGCATAACTATATTTGTTTTAACATATGCAAAAATGTGAAAGTATAGCAGTATTATGCCTGTAAATGCTGACCATAATTAAGGATACATGTAACTATCAAATCTTTAGCCTACGAAAATGTTAAAAGTACCAACTTCTAGACCAACTTAGCTAGATGCTAGTTTTCTCATTTGACTTTCAACATTTAATCACATGTGTTTATGAATAGTTAAAATACCATAAATACATTAACATTTACGTGACATTAAATGTTAATAAGGAAATAAATCATGACTCGCAAGGCATTTATACGAAGGCTTATAATTTGGTGTTTAATTGTCTCACGGACCCCAAAGTAGACAACAAAAGGTCATCTTGACCGCTCGTCCGAACTAGACTTCTCCAATCTGGAACTGGAACCCTTGTAAAAGATGGACATCTGAATGACTAGTATGTGAGATGTATATATAGGGCCTACACATTCACTTCCTATTTGAGTGGAGATGTTAAATTCGATGTCTGGTGTAGGGATGCACGTTATTGAAATACATTAAAGAACCCACATGTGACAACCTTTTGATGGGCCCAAATCTGAACAATTCTGCTATTGCTAGACAAAATATATCCCCTTTCCAACATTTTGCAGTAGCAATCGAAATTCCTGGCTTTCATCTGAGGCCACCCACTTTGCTGACCTATCAGATTTATTATTATTATTTTCTAGTCCCAGCTGTGTTTGCAAGCACTATTCATGCTATTTAACGCTGGACGTTGAAGAAATTACAATCAATCATATCAAGACAGTTAATGTGTCCCTCGTAACATGTACAGGAAAACTTTGGATATATTTACATAATTTATCTTCTTTTAAATAATCCAAGTTGACCCCTTGAAACGGTCAACGCTAAAACTTACCTGTCCACCAACATGGTTCATACTGTACCTGATTTATGCTTTTTGATATTATTTGAAATATGACAGGTGTCAGATTTATTAAATATGACCCATATGAATAAATAAGCAAATAGTTTTAAATAGTCCACGACCACTCCAGCTTGAGATGTTAGTAAAAAATAAATGTATGTTTTTCGTTTGCATTTTTTCACTGAACTTTTGTTTATGGAAGATGAAAAATGCATAGATCAATAGATCAATAGATCTATGGTGTTACCTAAAGATATGAACTGCGTAATTAATATTATTGTGAGTGTGAAGTCTAAAATACAGAGACACGTTCTCCGAGTTCATTCGAAGTGTGTAAACTTTAAACTTCACAGAACATTTCCGAATTTTCGCGATTTGACCGAAGCTCACTTGTAATGAATACTTACATTGATATGCGTATTTAGCATAATCACTGCCATCCATCGCTATCAACACTACTCTTGCTTTGGGTTTTGCTTCTTCTGCCATTTTTGTCGATTAACTTAGCTACAAACCTAATGACATGTGTGTCAAAATTTCTCCAGGTTCTATGACCTAGTTGTTGACTGTAAACATTGAACCCGAGTCAATAAGTGGTTAATACACATATCTTCATGTCACATGACTACACACAAATTGTTATCAGCCCGCGACTTTTTGAAATATAAATGTGTTTAAATGAGCACTTCAGTAACACATACTATATGTGTATTTATCATATATTTAGTACAAAATACAGCTATTTTGTATATTTAATAAAGGTTCGTTTTCCAGTCTGTATCAACCCCGTATCGCATGGTAAAACCCGTATCGCATACCTTTTTTTTTTTTTTTTTTTTTTTTTTACATGAAGTCAGTTCTTTGGGTTTTTTGTTTGCTTAAGAAAAAAATTCTTCATAATAGGTCAATTTTTTGAATGACGTCATTGTTTGGTATGTAACGTCACGAACTTCAAGTTTTCATATTGTATGTGACGTCACGAACATCAAGTTATCATATTTTTCGGCACACTAAATGCAACTATATAAAAAATACAATAATAAACAAAATATTTTTTAATCAACAGCACGCAAATTGAAAGGTAACCCAGGTGCTTCGTATAAATAATTGAGCAGTAATTTTAAGGCTTTGAAACAAGACAAAAGCAGAACTGAAGGTAACCCAGTGCTATTGATCAGAAAACAGTTCATATAATATATTGTTTATTAATGAAATGCACATTTATACCCCTGGGGGTTGAAGGCATATACAAACAATACAATACAATATACACAATATAAAAATTAACATATCAAACATCATATATAAAGTGGTAAAACAGTAATATTTATGCAGGCGTTGTGTCCACTCCCCTCAGTGCAAATGACTTTTTAATGAACGGAACAGTAAGCTGCATAATATCAAATGAAGATAGAATTAATTGTAATCTATCTGTTTCAGACAAATTAAAGTATTCTGGACATATATTATTTATATCTTTTTCAAGCTGATTACGTAAAGATTTATTAATTTTACATTTTAAGAAAAAGTGGGTTTCATCTTCAACCGCATTTAAATTACAATGTTTACATATTCTTTTTTCTCTTTGAATTCTTTTATATCTACCCCTCTCTATTTCCAAGAAATGGTCACTTACTCGCATTTTACATAATAATTTTCTATTTTCAAAACTATTTTTAGAAATGTTTTTGTCTATTTCATATTTTGTTTTTATTTTACTGTACAAGAATATTTTACTGGTTTCATTAGTTAATTTTAATTTTTCAAAGAAAATATTTTCAAAGCTATCTTTAAGTTCTTTTTTAATATTTTTTGAGAATGACCTCTTCTCTTGTTTATAGTTTATATCCTGAATTTTATTTATGTCTAATTTATTTACATTGGCTATATTTTCTACATATGAAAACCATGAAAATATACCGTTAGTGCTAAGCCATTTAGATAAACAAAATGCATCATATAATAAAGGGTTATTTTCATCACTAGAAATTCTTGCTAAGTATACTTCAATGATTGTACTTTAATAAAGACATCTATGGGATACTGAGCTAGTTCTGCTCTTGCAGCTATATTGACAGATTGTTTACTAAGCCCAAGTATATATTTGCAAAATTTTAAATGTGTCTTCTCCACTTGGCTACTATCAATCATTGATAAAATATCAAATTTACTCATGTCTTTAATTTGAGCTCGTCTTTCAGCTCTTATTATTTTTTCATAAAAATCCATATACCAAATTTCAGAGTTATACATAAGAATAGGTTTAACTAGTGATTCGAACAATTTTTTGTATACTTTAATAGACACATTTTCTAAAGGAGAAAGATACTTAAAAATAGAAAACAAAACTTTAGTACCTTTCTTAGCCAATTCAGTGTGTGATGAAGTCAATTTCCCAGATGCTATTCGAACAATTTTTTGTATACTTTAATAGACACATTTTCTAAAGGAGAAAGATACTTAAAAATAGAAAACAAAACTTTAGTACCTTTCTTAGCCAATTCAGTGTGTGATGAAGTCAATTTCCCAGATGCTTCAATTATATTTCCAAGATATTTATATTTTAAAACGTTTTCTAGTTTGTCACCATTTAAGTAAAAATCATATTTATTATATAAAATGTTTTTCTGTTGAAAGACCATTATCTTAGTTTTTTGTGTATTTATTGTGAGCTGCCACTTATTACAATAAGAATTTAGTTTATTTATAGAGTTCTGTAAACCTTCAGGAGTTTCAGATAATAACAAAATGTCATCTGCAAACATAAGGCAGCTGATTGACATATTTTGCAGAGTCACTGGTTTACAACTTTCATCAAAAATTTCTGGTAGATGATTTATATAAACATTAAATAAGTTTGGACTCATATTATCCCCTTGTTTCACTCCTCTATCAATAGAGACATATTCAGATATATTCTCCTTTAATTTTACTGAAGCTTCAGTATTCTTATACATATTTTTTATCAAATTGTAAAATTTTACACCAATTTTCTCATTTTTTGTTATTTTGTACAAAAGACTCTTCTGTTGAAATATATGATAAAGCGTATAATACAGGGCAAAATCCGTATCACCCTCGACCAATATCATCCCTCGGGCCTAAAGGCCCTTGGGCTGATATTGATGTCTCGGGATGATACGACATATGATACGGATTTTGCCATGTATTATTCTCTATTTATCATATACTTGTATGGAACCCTTTATCGGCCCTCGTTCATGATATCAGCTCTCGAGCCTGCGGCTCTTGGGCTGATGTAATGACCTATGGCCGATAAAGGGTCTGATATGAAAAATGTCCTGTAATAATCTATACATATATAAAGTAGGCCTTATCGTATATATTACCTCCCAAGTTTTGTTTTTTTCATTATTTTTAAATACAAAATTGAATCCTGGTATCTATGAGTGACGAGTTTAATAAATTGAAGTAGGCTACAAACAAAAAGTAAAATAACACAAATACCGAGATCTGAGGAAATTCAACGGAAAGTCCATAATCAATGCTATCGTCACACAGGCACTTTTGATACTCAGAAAAAAATTCTATTAAGGCATATAAGGGGTGGGGTGTCTGAAACAAGTGCCTTTGCGTCTTAATCCCCCTGGCCCCTAGTAAGTTCATATATTTAAAGAAATGATTTAGGAACTAAGGGGACGACCATTTGATATTCTGGGGGGGGGGGGGGGCAGGAGGATTTTGAAAATAAATAACTCAGCCTTGATAATCACAAAAATAAATGGTTTGTTCTGTGGTAGTTTGAAAATAAATTACCTGACTTGCAATGTATTGAAAATAAATAACTCAGCAGGTCTAATCGAAAGTATGAGATGGCACCATCTTCTTCATAAATTCATCTTTTTTCCCAAAAAAAATCGAGAAACACTTCCCAATTTTTTTAACAATAAAAGTATAAATATTTTTTAAATATACTTGAAATGTCTGAAAATTGGTTTCATTTAACTTGAGGTATATTGTCTCAGGAAACCTTACCTCACTTTTATTTTAACAGGGCCGTAACTACATTTAAACAAATGCCTCATGTAGGAAATTTCAAAACCAAACGCTTGTCTCCATATCAAATTGTGTTCACAGCGAGTGCCTTGCAAGAAGCAAGTTCTGTTTTCTCCCAGACATAGCCCTGATTTTTCAGGATCAATGTTTCTTATTTATTTGTCTTTTGTTCATTGATTGCCCTTCTGTATTATGTTGCATTCCTTTTGTAATCTAGTAATTTTGTTATGAACTTGATCATGAGTTTAAAAAAAACAGCAGCCACAGACTTGACTATGTGAATTCCAATTTTGCTTAATCATGCACATTGGTCTTTTGATGTTGTCCCTAGAAAGTCTTCCACTGAATTTATACATTTTGCTTTGAGACCAAAATATAGTCTAAAAATTATTAAAACAAAACTTGCATTTTCAAATTATGAAAGGGTCTTCAGAACACCCAGAAAGCATGATTTTGCATCATTTTTGCTATAGCTTCTTGGGCCTTCAGTGGCTCCAAAACCCTTCAAAAAAAATTTGCCTCGCTCCGCTCGGCAAAATATCTTAGCCAATACTTTTATTAGAAGCTAGTTACAACAAAAATGTAATACTATGTATGTATGCAATACATGTATATGCAGTTGGGAATATAAAAGATTCATTTCTACAGAGGATGATGATTAACTCTGATTAAATGGTACATAATGACTTGAATTAAATGTATTATTTATAATAAACAAATCATTTAAAAATTGGATGTTTTCGAATATCATAAATATAGTTGTGAAAATGAATAATTAGTCCCTTGCTTTATTGAAAATGAAAAATCTGGCTTCAATAGTGCAGAAAATGAATAATCTGTCCTCTTAGTTTACAAAAATAAATAACCGATCAAAAACAAATCCTCCTGCCCCCCCCCCCCCCCCCCCCCCAGAATATCAAATGGTCGTCCCCTAAGGTCCCACCTCTATCAGGCAAAATGTTGAGAATGAAGTATTTTTAATAAGACGAACTTTATTCAGTTTATGTTCTTTTTTTGGTAATAAATGATCAAATTACATTTATGATTGATATTGACCCTTTGGTACTATGGCCGTGTTCGAAGCATGCAGGTCATACACTAATTTGTTGAATGAAATAAAATCTGTAACTACATATGGCATATGGGTGCCGTAGAAGGTCACCTGAATTTTTAGCAAGCATTTCTTGGCATGAAATCATATATATGTACTTGGGGACAGGATAATTATTCTTAAGTCCTCCCCCTTTTCAGTCATTTTTTTTTCTTTAAATATAAATATACTAAAAATATCATGTATTTATTATTTACTATATACATGTATCAATTCCTAGTTTACAATCCACAGTGGTCACTGATACTATAAATCAGTTTATGGAGAGAGAAAAGAGGAGGCCTACACAATTTAAAGTTATTCTGTCCCCAAGTACAGTGGAGATCAGTTCTAACCTCTCATTAAATCTGTCAGAATCTGTCAGGAGAACTGTTCTAGAACAGTACGTAGAACTGTCAGCCTGACACCTTTTAGTCAGTTCTAGGTTAGAACTGTTCTAGCTAGAACTGACCAATTCTAGCTAGAACTGATTTGGACAGTTCTACCTGACAGTTCTACCCTAGAACTGATCCTGACAGTTCTACCTAGAACTGAACAAATCTTTGGTCAGTTCTACTTCTAGAACAGTTCTGCGGTTAGAATTGATTACAAATTTTACGGCTAGAATTGATTTATAAATTCTACGGCTAGAATTGATTTATAAATTCTACGGCTAGAATTGATTTATAAATTAATCCTACTGATAAAATTGATTTATAAATTCTACGGTTAGAATTGATTTACAATTTTTAAGAAATCTTTGACTGAATATAAGGCTTCGACAAAATAGCGATTAATATTTTAAAGAGTTTTGCTATTTTGCCGGTTTTATTTCAAATTTTTCGTCGGCAAGAGAACATGTTTAACCCCGCCGTGTTCTGCATGTATGTGACTGTTCCAAGTCAGGAGCCTGTTATTCAGTGATTTTCTTTTGTTGATGTATTACCTAAATTATTTGTTTTTCTTTCATTTTTTGAACATAAATTAGGCCGTTCATATGGGGGGGGGGGGGGGGGTTATTATTTCAATTGTTTTACATTTGTCATTTCGGGAGTCAGGATGGCTCGTTATAAATAACAAAATTATCTGACCATCTATAATGTAATACGTTGTTCCGGCGGATCCAGCAGTTTTAAAAGAGGGTGGGGGTTTTGGGGGTCTCAACCCAGGAAAAAAAGGGGGGTCCAACTATATGTCCTCATTCAAATGCATTGATCGTCCAAAAAAGGGGTCGCCCCCTCTGGATCTGCCATCAATCCACTATAAACTTAAACTGACCATATTTGATTTCTTCATATAAATCTATATACATTTAGCTGCACACTGCAGGAATCCAGTTTATTTTTAGGCAAGGATACCAATTATATTGGCAAACATTAATGATTTCAAATTTTTTTGGCAATCAATTTATAATACTAGCATGTCCTCTTTTAACATGTTTAATTTAAAATATTGAATCTTGTTATACAAAAATCTTTTGACCGCATCAATCTAAACTGACCTTATTTGCTCTTTCTATCTGCAAATCTATATAGCTGCACAGTAATTCAGTTATAAGTTTAGGTCAAGAGGGACTGTAATATATATACAAGTTACAGCAATATTGGAAAAAAAATTACCTCAAATTTTTGTTCGCATGAATTTAAAGTGCCAGCATGTCCTCTTTTTATTCAAAGTATTGAATCGTAAACAAATATCAGTAGTTTTCATACTTCAGACTGAGTTGTGTAATAAAATCTTTTGACCGCATCAATCTAAACTGACCTTTTTTGTTTTTCTTCCTGCAAATCTATATAGCTGCACAATAATTATATATAATTCAGTTATAATTTTAGGTCAAGAGGGACTGTAATATACATGTACAAGTTACAGCAATATTGGAAAACAATAACCTCAAAATTTTGTTAGCATGAATTTAAAGTGCCAGCATGTCCTCTTTTTATTCAAAGTATTGAATCGTAAACAAATATCAGTAGTTTTCATACTTCATACTGAGTCGGGTTATAAAATCGTTTGACCGCATCAATCTAAGCTGACTATGCGGTATGGGATCTGCTCATTGTTGAAGGCCGTACAGTGACCTATAGTTGTTAACGTTTGTGTCATTTTGGTCTGTTGTGGATAGTTGTCTCATTGGCAATCATTCTACATCTTTTTTTTTATATATATAAACTGACCTTATTTGCTCTTTCTTTCTGCAAAGCTATTTAGCTGCACAGTAATTCAGTTATAATTTTAGGTCAAGAGGGACTGTAATATACAAGTTACAGCAATATTGGAAAACAATGACCTCAAAATTTTGTTTGCATGAATTTAAAGTGCCAGCATGTTCTCTTTTTATTCAAAGTATTGAATCGTAAACAAATATCAGTAGTTTTCATACTTCAGACTGAGTCATGTAATAAAATATTTTGACCACATCAATCTAAACTGACCTTATTTGCTCTTTTTTTCTGCAAATCTATATAGCTGCACAGTAATTCAGATATAATTTTAGGTCAAGAGGGACTGTAATATACAAGATACATCAATTTTGAAAAAAACAATGACCTCAAAAGTTTGTTCGCATGAATTTATAGTGCCAGCATGTGCTCTTTTTATTCAAAGTATTTAATCGTAAACAAATATCAGTAGTTTTCATACTTTAGACTGAGTTGTGTAATAAAATCTACTGACCGCAATAACCAAAACTGACCATATTTGCTTTGTTTATGCAAGTCTATATAGCTGCACAGTACTTCAGTTATAATTTTAGGTCAAGAGGGAATGTAGTATATAAATAACTGCAATATTGGAAATTAATGACCACAACAAAAAAATTTCATCGATTGAGAGTGCCAGCATGTCCTACTTTTATTCAAAATATAGCATCAGAAACAATCATCGTTAGATTTCATATCTGAAATTATTTGTCTGCATCAATCAAACCTGATAATATTTGACAGCATCAACCAAAACTGACCATACATGTATATGACTACATCAGCCAAAACTGACCATATTTGCTTCCCTTTATGTAACTCTTTTAGTTACATAGTAAATCTGTTATATTGTTATGCAAGGATTGATTGTATAATACAAATGATAGAAATATTGAAACACCTAATTTCTTTTGCATCAATTAACAGTGTCAGCGTGTCCTCTTTTTAATCAAAATATTGCATCATAAACAAATATCAGTAGTTTTTATACCGAAGACAGACTGGTATAACAAAATTATGTGTCTGCAGCAACCAAAACTGACCATATTTACACTTTATTATGTAAATCTTAATATATATAGATAATTATATAGCTGCATAGTAAGTCACTTATAAAATGAGAAAGGAAATGGCGAAAGGTGTCAAAGCGACAACAACCCGACCAAAGAGCAGACAACAACTAATCACGATGGATTGTATAATTCATGACAGCATGTCCTCTTTATATTCAAAATATTGAATTGCTAACAAATTTCAGTAGTTTCGATATATCAGACTGAGTTGTTTGACCGCATCAACCAAAACTGAACATATATACTTTTTCATGTAAATATATACATGTACAATGTATGGCCTCATTGTAAACCAATAATATTTCTATGTCAGGATAGATACTGCATGATAAAGACAATATTAAATTTCAAAATCGATTTAGCGCGCCCTTATTACCTCTCTGTATCGATAATATTATTATTTAAGAAATGACTGTAATATTTTTTCTGTCTATGAAGAAATAACATAAATGCACACTGAATAACTTGAGTAGCAGGTTTTAAAACAGTGTGCATGCACCACATTATTTTATGTTATTTCGAATAGACAGAAAAAAATATTAGTCATTTCTTATAATTTAATTCTGACTTCCAATTTAAACCTTGGCAAACCATGCAAAAACGTTGATGACGATACGGTCACATGACTAACTTTTTTCTATGGGCTGATAACAAAATAACGTCAGAGACCCGTTACATCCAAAATCAAATTATTAAATAATGAATCGTCACAAAAGTGTCTTTTTAAGTCAGTGTAGTTCATGATGTTTTTTTTTAAAACAATACTATTTAACGGCATCATCCAACACTCACATGACTTGACTTGATTATATATAAGGAAACACTGAAGCATGACTGGATCCCCCTTTTTTAGGTCAGTCAGCGTCCCCCTTATTAAAAGTTCAGACTAATAATATTTCGGAACTATGAGTGCAAAAAAAAGTCGCGAATTAGAGCGCCTATAAAAAAAAATGTCGCACTATATGGAAGACAAGTATTTTGGACTAGACTGTTCGAATTCAGGAGCCTGTAATTCAGTGGTTGTCGTTTGTTGCTGTGTTTCATATTTGTTTTTCGTTCATTATTTTAACATTTTCCCGTTTAGATTGTTTTACATTTGTGGTTTTAGGGTCTTTTATAGCTGCCTATACAGAATGGATTTTGCTCATCGTTGAAGACCGTAGACTACGGTGACATATTATAGCTGGTTATGTCTGTGTCATTTAGTCTCAAGATGAGTTGTCCCATTGGCAATCTTACCATATCTTATTTTTTATCTATAATAATTGATTTTGTTATTTCATACGCATTATAATTCGTATCCTTGAATCGGGTGACTCTTCATTATATCAAGGATTTACTATACAAATCCTTGATTATATGGTTTAGTTATAAGAATACAAACAAAATATATCTATTTATGCATTTGGCAACTAAGGATCATCATTGCACAATAGATACAACAGCTGCGGGCATTGCGACGTTTGTAAAAAGTCTTATATATGCACATACAGCTGTAAAAGGAGGCTTTGTAGAGGAATATCAACGCAATATTTATGTATTTGGATGTAAATATATATGATACATTATTCTGCAGGCGTAAGCACATAAATGTGGTCTATATGTTTCATGTTTTCATGTTCTGGATGGGGCTCCTTCATTTTTGTCTTCTTTAATTTTAAGCCCACTTTTTCTTACTTTTGACCCATTATTTTCTATTCTTTATATTTTTGCACTCCACCCTATTATTCTCTATTCCTTATTTGTCTTGTCCATTTTTTTCTATTCTTCATTATATTATTATTATATATATATATATATATATATTCTCTATTTTGTAAACCCCATCAATAACCTCATGAATGGTTCACTAAAAAAAAATCTTTACATTTTCCAGGAAAAAAACTTTTGCAATATGTTTGAACTTTGTTCTACTTTAAAGAACTTCACTTGTTTTTCGGGTTAAAATTACTGAACTGTTAACCTAATCGCATGTAGTATGATACATGTACATCATAAATAACTACGTTTACATTATAAAACCAAAAAATTGTGAAAAAAAATTAAAGATTTTTTTGTATATGAAAGCTCATGACAAATGACTTATAAAAACAAGCTATTATCCTTTTTTCTCACATAACAATGTAATTCTAGAAACAGACCAACAATGCATCGTCCCCTCCATCATAGCATGATGGAGAGGACGATCGATAAAAAAAAATATCTTGATATTTTTGGACAATCTTTTTGACGAATTGTTCGTTTAAATAATAACAGAACACACATTATCAAAACGAAAATGGGTGAAAAATATGCATCCCTTTGAAGCTTTTGTTTCTGAATGTTTATGACGCTTTACTTCCATTCTTTACCCGATTCAGTTTCCGTCATATTTTGTGAACTTTTTTTCTGTATCAAACATTGAATACAAATTATTGAGAAAAGAATCGAGCAATGCTTCACTGTAAAATGTCAGACTGTCCAGTCTTGAACTAACTAGAATATCCATTTGATAAAAAGGAAAGAGAAGCTAGCATATATAAACAATTCCACGTCTCTAAAACATAATATTAGCTTGCTAAGGGTTACGATACACCTTGGTGGATTAAGATGCATCATTTCTAGCAAAGGGTTACGGTCCAGTAGAGAGTAAGGGACTGGATCGTAAAAGATGGCAAAGAAATGAAGATAGTTCAATTACCCATAAAATGTGTAAAAAGTTCTCTATTGTAAAGATTCACTTTCGAGAAAGAAATGATTAATAAACGCACAGGGTGAAGTCTCCAGCTATAGTACTCAATCTGTTAATTTTTATTGTAGTTATTGCCCTTTCATTGATAGCTTAATTAGAACTACAGTATTTGAATAGTGAATACACCAATATGAGTGAATATGACATGGCTTCTAACATGACATGTCTAATTTAACAGAGAGAGAAGCTTTAATTGTTATAGCTATATGGAATGTATTGAAAACAAACGTGACTTTCCCCCTTAAAGTTCGTGCAAACAATATGTTTCACTTTACCAAGATATTATTTTCAAACATAAAGATAAATAACAAAGACAAGCATTCATTTACTTAACCTTTATCATATTCTTAATGTTTCAAAGTGTGTTTATGATGTAAATGTTTTTTTCCCCAAAGATTGACGGATTATATTTGATACGCGACTTTTTTTCTAGTAAGAGGTCGTGAATACATGTGTGTCTTGACACGCAAATTATACACGCAGAAGTACATAATACAATTTATATATAAATACCAACGTGCGCTATCTCAACCTTTCTTACGTTTTATTTGGATTAATGGTTTTTATTATCTATTTTCTGTTATCTGCATGTAAAGTGTCGATATTAATTGAATAATCTGTTATCCACCTAAATCGAGATTATGAGAGAAGTTGAACGCTTGAGATCTCAAAATCTAGATATTCACGAGAAATATTTACCTGAGTCACACATGTATCTTACTGTTTTAAGTCATAAGTGTATCTTATTGTTATTTTTTGTGTTTTCTTTTTGATATTTAGAAGATTCGTTGTGATGACGGATCGTCAATAGCTATATAGCATCTCTTAAATTTATTCACAGCTGTGTTGGACTTGAGAATTTTCAGATACTGAAAAATTGCATGGACAGTTGTCTTTTCGAAGACTATCGCCCTTTGAAAAAAATGTTATTATCTGACAATTACAATTTCTTCAAAGTACAACAGTCTTCAACAACTTTAGCATAGTCTCTAATAATTCCCTACCTCTCCCTTACGTTTTGGAGTATTTCAATAAGATGTATAGAATAATTCTGACACAGCTAAGCTCAGGCACGTGTCTCAGGATATTTTCCCCTTTATACCTTAAGGTATATAGGGGGGAAATCTGAGACAAATGCCTGTGCAGCTAAGGTACATGCAAGCATATGAAGTAGGTGTAGGTTAGCCTTCCAAGTCAAGTGATGAAATCGGCGTAACACGTTTAACAAGGAAGTATAGTAAAAATCTGTTTTAAAAAGATTTAATCGAAGAAACTGTAACAGCCATCGATCATTGTTTATTAATACCCGATTTTCAGTAGAATAACTCAAATGTATGGTTGTGAATTGTCTCTGGATGGTCTTTTTCCCTTTCGTAGCGAGGTTGTGTATGTTAAATTGAAATTGAACAATAAGGATATATTGCTTGTTTGATTGATCTGCATATATATCTTGAATTGTTCTATTTTTTTTTTTAGGCCAAATCAAATTTTTAACATTTACAAATGGATTAGTATAGCTAACAGGGCTACATACCATGAGAAGACACCACTGTCCCAGGTTAGGAGGATGCATGGTTGGGATCCTGCTAACATGTTTAACTCCGCCACATTCTTTATGTATGTGCCTGAATTGTTTGACATTAGTGAATTCGGGGTCATTTATGGCGGACTATGCGGTATGGGTTTTGCTCATTGTTGAAGGCCGTACGGTGACCTAAAGCTGTTAATTGCAGTGTCATGATCGTGTGGAGAGTTGTCTCATTGGCAATCATACCACGTCTTCTCTTTCTTTTTTTTTTTTTTTATTAATTATCATTTTTCTTATTCTTGATTTTTGCGTGCTAAGAACAGCAGGAGCAAACACAAATCAAGAGTCACTGGTTTGACCAAACCGCGGTCATCGGACATGCGATGCTACGACCTCCTGCAAGTATATTCATGCACTACAATAAGACTTTTATACATTTCTTTTGCCTATTTTGATGTACATTATGTTCTAGTATAGTCATGTTACATGTTACTGTAAATTACCTTTTATAAACAGAAATAAGAAGTTGTGGTTTGAGTGACAATCCATCCAAGTCACAATGTATAAAAATTTAACAACTATAGATCAAAGTACGGCCTTTAACACGGAGCATTGGCTCACACCGAACATCAAGAACAAAACCGCGAGTGAAAACGGCCCCAAAATGACTATTCATGACTGTTATAAAGGCATCTGGATTATAATTCTCATATTCCGTGTCATAGGATAGTACACCTGAAGTATTTGTGGATAAAACATAAATGCACGGTTTTATTTTTATTTTTGAAAATAAAAATTTATGAGGATTTGCTATATTACAAAATATAACATGCATCGAGGCTTTTAAGCATACGCATATGCAAAATATAGTTATTTGTATAATTAGTTGTTAAACTCTTTGATGACAAACTGCTACAGGGACAACTGAGTGATGGAGAATATAGTCGCTAACACTTCCGAGTATTGTCCTCCGAATAGCTCCCAAACCACGTGATCCAGTAACAATCATGGCCGCCCCTACATCTTTTGCTGTTTGTATAACTCCTTCTCCTGGATTTTTTGAATGGACGGCTTTAACCTCACCTGCAATCTGATTGAAAGAAAGAGGTTAATGCAATATCTAATTTTATTGTATACAAAAGAGATAACTAAAATAAACATTGAAAGGTTTTGAATAGAAAGTTGGTGTTTATATTTTTACGGTCTGAAATCCATTTCATCGATTTTCAACATTTAATGAAGTTTTTCAATGAGCTTACTTTTCCTAGTAGTTATATTCTTAAGTAAATTAAAAAAAAATATGCAACAACATTAAGACCATGGATAATACTGACAACATGTTTAGTGCGCAGAAGTGAGCAGTAGATATTAAAGTTATCACCCATTCCCCCCTTATTGTTTTGTTTTCCTTTTACAAGTACTTGTACACATATACAATCTGGAATATACACTGATGTCTTTTTATAAAGTTTGTGTGCTGTTAATGATTTACATCTCTTAATTTTAATACCTTTGAATCAAGCAACATTCTTGCAAATATTTCTAATTTATCTTTCAGTATTTTACGTTCAGCTGACATTGACTCTGCTAATTCAGACGTGGCTCGGTCACCATCAGCATCTATAAAATATCGTAAAACTAAATTGAAGATAAACAAACATTTCACATATATTACATGATAATTTTTTTTTAAAGTCTAGTCGAATCGCAACAGTTATTGATCTCGAAAGACGTCGAGATGCGATTTTTAATATTCCAAGTCTATGTCGTGATCGGGGCTTCATTTCTAGTTTATATTTATAAAGTCTTTCTGAATTATTTCTATAAATGCATGTCTAACAATTTGTTTTGTTGTTGTTTTTTGTGCGAGTTTGATTTTCTTACTGGTATACAAATAATCTGAAAGTATCCAGTATGGTTTGAGTTTTTAAGACATTTTATTTATTTTTTTATGTTAATGCATTGCTTATTTGTAATTTTTTAAAGTATTTGAGAAGAACTTGTTGTTTATTCAGATTTTTTACGAGTAGACGCAATTTGAATGTATATACGATGAATATTATGTAAGCTGCATGTAGCCAATGCCCATCCGTACTGTACATGTCGAGGCCAGACAAGTGCTATAAATACCTAAAGGTGCTTCAAATGAACACTTGTGTCTCATATCAAATTTTGTTTTGGAAAACACATGACACTCTCTACCAATATCTTTTTCAGTAATTTTGATTCAGAAATAAAGTCAAGTATACTATGAGAAAATGTGTTGTCTTATAAGATTATTCGGGTAAAAAATCAAAGATCTAACGTTTCAGAAAGTACCATAAGCCGATGACAGTGGATCGGTAGTACTTATTGAAATGGCTGAAATGATAATTTATTATCGTACTGTGACAGAGTATATTTTTACGTATATGATTTATTAGTATTTTACATTTTATCATATGCCAGATATTAGACTTTATTACTTTACTCTGATTATTTGATCTTTTGGTTTATAGTCTATTATCTCTTTACACTTTAAAATGTATGGAAGTTCTAGTCAGTCATACTTCATTGAGCATAGTTGTAATAGTATCTACCTGTCCAACTCATTAGTAAATTAATTGTCACACCTTGTTTACCTTTATGGTCAATTCTTATTGGTCATTCTGGACACACCTCAGATTTTGGAAAAGAAGTAATGGTGGTTAACTCTTGAAATTTGGAGACATACATATTTAATATATACTTCTTATTTAAACCGTATATAGTGATGAAAATTATATAGAGACATTATATTTAGTGCTCGTGATTACTCACTGAAGTTTCCATACTTTGGAACAACTGTAGTTATTGAAAATTACATTCTTTATATCTGGTAAGTAGATTTTATATTCTTTGTGGTGTATGAAAGGCGTATGCAGTGCATGCTATACAATTCTGCCCGTTTATAGTAAGGTTTGCCCATAGACCTTAGATATGATAGGAGTAAGATAGTTGATGTATTAATCTGAGAATATATGATTTGAATCTGTAGTTTAAATGTAGAAAGGGAGATTTACGAATGATTTTGAAAGTGACCTTGACCTTTCAGTTATGGATCTATGACGTCACATTGACAATTGCATTCATATTGTCATATATGGTTATTCTGTGTAATAGCTTGATTTTATTATATCAGTCTTTAATATGTTGTATTTTATATAAGGGATCACTATTTTCCAAGATCCTAGTATTTACTATTGTGTATTATTTTCAGGACACATAGATTATGATGTCCCTGTAACATACTGGTTGTACTGTAGATGTTAGATTTATAACCTGGTTCCACAGATTGGTAAGGGTCATATTATAGGGTTATTGCATGAATATTGGGGAATATTGTCCCGAGTAGAATTTTATATTGCACGAGCTTGCGAGTGCAATATATGTTCTACGAGGGACAATATTTCCCAATATTCATGCAATAACCCTTTTATTGTATAGCAATATAATATTTGAAAGTAAAAATTGGTTTAAACTAAGATTTAAACGTTGATGACGTCATGAATTTCGAAGATTTATTGCACTAGTGCAATATTAGAATTTATTGCACGCTAACTTTTGGTTACGTTCTGTGGGAAATATTATATTGCTATACAATAATATATTATATTGTACCTACATAGATATTATACATTACAGTAGTGCATACGAACTTAATAGAATAGAATACTATAGTGAACATATAATAACCTTTGTATGCTAAAAGGTTTTACGAATGACACTCGTTTATGAAGTACGATACATTCGACTTGTTTATAATACACTTGGTTGATTATAATGATATACTATTTGATACGACTTATCAAAAGCATGCATTTATATTTAGAAAGATATAATTGCAAGTGTATTGCATATTGTGAATGTCACCGCATTCTTGATACTCAGTATAGTTTATTGTAAATGGAATAGATTATTATTTACGATCTTGTGACATTGTTATTACGCCAGTATAATATTTATATGTTTATAGTATAAGACTTTAATAAGACTGTGATATTGATAAATGTGATAACTATATGCTATTGTTATTGCAGGGTTATTTATTTCCTATATTTACTTAATAAAGTGATGTCAAAGAACCCTAGACTTGTCGTTTATGGATACCCCGTAAAACACGACTATCACAGTACCCCGCTCCAAAAGAAGGAGAAAGACTGAATTGTTAATGTTCATCAGAAACTTCTTTCCATGCACGGAACTACAAATAAGAGCTGTCAGAAATTATGTATGATATGCCTCTCGTGAGCATGCTTTTCATAATTTACTTAAAGATTGTCACTGTTCAAAAATAAGCTGTTAAACCAAGAGTTCCAAGTGGTGAAGTCGGAACCATCCTTTTGAAATTTTATCATGTTTATGGACGGCATCACGCGTTTGTTGACTGTAGTGGAATATTTTTTTCATAGATAACGACGGATATGTTCCAATTGTCGTAATCAAATTTCCATCCTCCTTTTACCCGACTGTGACCTGAAGGGTGCCACATGCGGAGGAGGGTATGCTTGCCCCTTCCGGAGCACATGAGATCCCTCTAATCTGTGATCTGATTCATGTTGCTCACTTATCGTTGTTTATGTAATGTATTGCATACTGTAACAGTTGTTTGTCTTTTGTTCTTTTTGTTTTGGTTTATAAGTTAAGTATAAATTTGTCTAAGCCCCGCTTTTTTAAGGCATTTCTTACGCTCCCGAACGTGAACTATGTATACTTCTACTACTAGCGAAGCTGTTTATATAGTATCACTTACGGTATACCCATTTTGTCGATTCAAGCTTAGTTCCTAGTTCGACTGTATACACCAGGACCACATGATCATGTGGTTTATGCACATTGTCTTTGTACCCTGAAAAATCAAAATAAGAAAAATAAAATAAATCACTTAAGTATAAATTACGATGTGGAAATTTGGGTAACACGAGTGTACTTTTGCATCAGTTCACTGTCCGCGAAAACTTCAAGTTATCGCAGGAATTACAACAATTTCCTATAGTAAACGATACAGTAAAAATATAGCAAAAGCCCTGTCATTAAAATGTTTTAGATTTTCGAAATACGACATATCATGTAACACTCAAATTGCCAAAATATATTTGAAGGGAAGTTGAATTGCTCTAAATGAATAAATATTACAGTATTATTTAACCTGACGAAACATCTGTAGATAAAAGGATGGCATTAATGGAAACTAAAGAGATAAAGGTTAAAATGTCTATTTTTTTTTTTTTAACTCTGCACTAAACGCTCTGTTAACAATATTACCTACTGTAAATACAAGCTTGCAATAAGATAATACTTACACGTTAAAGCATATTTTGCATGAACGCTGCCATCCATAGCAATAACAATTATTCTCTTTCCTTCATTTGTCGTTCCTTCCTCAACTGAAGCCATAGTTATATAACAAATTTAGTTAGCACACAAGACAACATATAGTAATTGAATTCTTCTCTGTCATTCTACATAACAGCAGCAGATATTTGTGTAAACTTCTTGGCTCACAGCCCGACAATTTTTACTGGTAGAGAGGTTTAATATCGTAGGTTGTTAGTTTGTTTATCTTTATCTTAGCCTTTTAACACTTTCGATGAAAAAAGAACTAGGCTTTGGATACTAGTTAATTGCGTCACACTTCATTGGCAAAAAAATGCGTTATGCAGTAATCTTGAATAGATTCGGATTGTTTACTGGATTTAGATGGTTCAGTATTTTTTACCAATCAGTGCCCCTCTCACTGCAGAAAAAGATCGTATTTCTGAGTCGTATTTAGTTCAGTGTAAATAAAATAATGGTTTTCAAGGACACACATCTATGATGAACCGGAAGACATTTAATGTGTGTGTTTTTAGGAAGATATATTATTTACTATCATGATCATCTTACTTTATTTCTTTCCAGGAGTAAGTTCATCAAGTATAGCTATATATTCACCCGGCTTCTATGATATACTGATAATCAACATCTGTTCTGTACGAATCAACGGTAGAAAAAGGGGCTGATCCACAATTCTTGTGCATCATTTTTGCTTCCAAAGTTTCTGTCAATCGGTTATAGTTTTTTTTAAATAATAAGCATAACGCCCAAAAAGTGATAACAAACGTCGACGATTTAAGTGCAACAACTCCTATAATAAGGACCCAAACTGACGAATATGGCCATATTTGACTTATTCGTAGATCTTCCATACCTTGTTGATAATTAATTTATCAGCGATTTGATGTTTCTGTCTACTTGCTATAATAGTTTTCAAGATAATAGGCAAAATCACGCAATAAAATGGTACAAATCGTCGTTTAAGAGGAATATATTTAGGAAATAATTCATGGAAGCCATAGATTGTTGGAAATTTACACATGGCCTGGGCCGTGATATTCGAATTTTATCCTGAGCGTTAGCGAGGGATAAAATTAACGAATATCACGGCCGGAAATTTACACATGGCCTGGGCCGTGATATTCGAATTTTATCCTGAGCGTTAGCGAGGGATAAAATTAACGAATATCACGGCCGGAAATTTACACATGGCCTGGGCCGTGATATTCGAATTTTATCCTGAGCGTTAGCGAGGGATAAAATTAACGAATATCACGGCCCAGGCCATGTGTAAATTTCCAACAATCTATGGCTTCAAGGAATTATTTCGATTCTAATAGGACATATACGGTCATTTAAAAACTGAAGCGATGGTAGGCATGCTGTGTGTGTGGCTGTTCTTTTTTTACTCCCGGTTAAAAAAAGCTCAAACATTCATAAAATCTGTCGCTTGCATGGATTGTTTCGTGAATAACCGCTTGAAAAAAAATCTGTTTAATTCTTTAAATTCTCAAACCCAACATTTGCCATTTTTAATTCACATGTTTTTCTCGTAAGCTACCGTCAAATCCAAAGTTGACATCTCGAAACTAAGGAGCCGCCATGTTGACTTGCTGAAATCAGTAAATATGCGAAAAATGCAATAGAATAGAAAACAAAACAAAACCTACCTTACAAATCAATTTTAATACAATATTATACGAATTTCAATAGTTCACGTATCAGAAAATGTTCAACTGTAGAGTTTTCATTTGTATGACGTCATGTTTTGAAATGACTTAAATGCGTCAAAAACAATAAAAGACTTTCGCGGAATTTTATTTTATTTTTATTTTATTGATTTCTCCCAGTTTTCATGCATTTACTTCTTTTTATTATGCATCCGAATACGAATAAAAGTTATTTAGTCTTTTTTTAACTGCAATTTTTAAAACAACAAAATCGGCAAACGGTTTGCAAATAGGTTCCAATACATGTGGATTTACGTGGGAAGTATTAAAAGTAACAGTCATTATTGTGTATATCTCTGAGTCTGCGCTAAGTATAGATATATGGAAAATTTTTATCACGATGTTGTTTACAAAGCGAAAGAAGCACGTCATATTAGAAACACTAATAAAGACTCGTCAGATTATTTCCGACAGCCTTGTTGACATATTTGTAAATCTTGTGGAGCAATTTTGTTTTTTAAAGCTTCTCTTTTTCTATTGTTGTTGTCAAAATATCATGCAAAACGAAAAAAATATTATATAAAAAAGGTAAAATACGTCATCTTATGACAATATTTCCTGTACCACTTCGTCCGATAGCTAAATGACATAAAGATAGATGCAAAAGGTAGTGTAAATCATCATTCTGATTATTCCCTGCAGATTTTCTCTACTCATAGCGGTCATTAAGATAGCAAAGACAATTTGCATTTTAACCATGTGTTCCATCTTCAGCCATGTTGGCCATGTTGTGTTGGTAGGTTTGATAATCAGAGACAACTTTTAAATTCAATATCCAAATGTTGCAAATTGTTTTAATGGAAAAGTATATGGTTTTAATTTGCACAGAACTTTTAAAGGAAAATATTTTTTTTTGTGAAAAATTTAAGACGACGGACGATAAGAATAGCTCCTTTTTTTTTTCCTTTGGGCCAGGAATTAATGATTGATATCTTTAAGAATTATACAGAAATTATAAATTTAACCCTATGCATGATGATGTAACTGTAGGAGGAGATAGCCGTCTTGGCTTTATGCAGCTAGTACCAATAAAAAAACTTACGTCCAACTAACTGTCATTTTCAAAATGTTTAACAGAAATCAAAACATTGTGGCCATGCACACCTCCATTATGTGTATGAACATCCTACAAAATATTAAAGGTGTTCTCTCCGAAACTGTAAGAGGAGAAAGCCGGACAAACCATGATCTCCTTTTGCAGCTTATACCAACAAAGTGACTAAGCCGTACTATCTGTCATTTTCAGAATATTTAGATGAAATCAATATACTATGTCCATGCACACATCCATTATGTGTATGAAAATCCTACAAAATATTAAAGCTGCATCTCCAAAACTGTAGGCGGAGATAGCCGGACAAACCACGATCTCTTAATGCAGCTAACACCAAAAAAATCCAAATGTCCACCTCCCGTTCATTTTCAGAATATTTAAAAAAAATCTAAATCCTGTAGCCATGCACACCATCATCATGACTGTGTTTAAACATCCTACAAAGTATTTACATTGTACTACTAAAACTGTAGGAGGAGATAGCCGGACAAACAATGTATCCTTATCGAGACGGACAAACGATACAAACTGACGGATGGACGAACGGACAGGGGTAAATTAATACGCTCCCGACATGTTGTCGCGGGGGCATAACAATACATTATGGGAAGTGAAAAGCTTTAATAAATATTTTGAGGGATGAAAACTGTAAGACAAGTTTATTGTACAAAATTGGTACTGTCTTTTGTAAATTTTGTAGAAAAATGAAAAAGTATGTCATACTACTGGTGAAAATTCCTCAAACAATTATGTATCAGCATGCAGGTGCACAAGTTCTATATGTGTACAATCTGCTAATGAAGTTTCAAAGATCTGGCATGAAAGTATGATGAGAAATTGATTACACAAAATTGCTACCATCTTTCCAAAATTGTAAATGTTGCTGACAAAATGACAAACATTTCTGTAACAGTATGTGTTCAATCATCAATATGTAAACAATCTGTCCATGAGGTTTTAAGGATCTGGAATAAAAACTGTAAGGGGAGTTGATTTCATAAAATTAATACCATCTTCTATAAATTTTGCTGGAACAGTTCTGTTTCAGTAGGTGCACAATTTAAATATGCGTGCAATTTGTACGTGAAGCTTCAATGATCTAGGATGACACCTGTAGGAGGAGATGATCACACAAATTCCAAAAGTCTGGAAATATGACATGTGGCCTCTAACGCTTCGGGATTACAAAATAGTAAGTGCATAAATTCAAATGTGTATGTTTCTTTCGATCCACGAAAATTGGTACCCACGAAAATAAATGAATCCACAGTAGATGGTATAAAAACAAGTATCTACATATTAAAATTTGAAAAGCATACAACCTCTGGCTTTTGTTATTTTTTTTTCTTTCTTATTTTAGTTTATTTATATAATTCGCAGATTAGTGTGAGGTCAATTTTTTGCTAAACTAGTATACATTTTTGTCTAGGGGTCAGCTGCAGCCCGCCTCAAGATGTAAGACTTTCTCGCTGTGTTGAAGACTCATTGGTGGTTTTCGGCTGTTTTCTTTTCTTTGGTCGGGTTGTTGTATCTTTAACAAATTTCCCGTTTCCATCCTCTATACATTTTTGTTCGTGGGTACCAATTTTCGAAGATTAGGGGAAACTTACACTTTCGTTGACATTTAATTTCGTGGTTCTATCAAAGTCTGCAAACATTCCTTTAGAAATTATGTTATTCGTTGATTATTTAAATTCGTGATTCACCTGTATCCTCGCCAAATCAACCAAAATTGGTATCCAACGAATAATAATAATAAAATCAACAGTACTATGTTAAATAGTTCACAAGTAATTGCACAGAAACTGTTGACAGCCGACAAATTTGTCCGCCACCAAATTACCTGTAATGTTTTCTTCTTCGGATATCCAAGTGAAAAGTAGACGAAATGAGATAAAAAAAATTATTTCAATATTCCAAGCATATTAATTGTCGGAAATAATAAAAATAAAGTAGTTGTCAAAAAATGCGTGTCTGGTTCTTTGGCAAATAAAATAAAATAAAAATCTTTGTCTCAATAAAACCGTTCAAAACAATCAGACAAACATTCAATGTTTTTCCTTGTGTTTATGACACACAATTACTGGTACTTCAGCATGATGTAAAACGTAGTCACTAACACTTCCTAGGATCGTACGGCGAATAGTTCCCATACCACGGGTACCAGTCACGATAAACTCCGCCCCCACCTCCGCTGCTGCTTTAATGATACCTTCTCCTGGATTTTTTGACTCGCTAGGTTTTACTTCACCTTCCATCTATAAAGAAACAAATAAAAGATTAAAATTTCTCAAGATGAGTCTTTTTCTTTTTCTTTGCAAAATATATCTTGATTTCTGTTCACAAATGAATTATCAACATGAGTCAATAAAAAAAAAATCCGCCAAATAAAACCAAGAAATTTTAAAAATTTGCTTCGGATTTATTTAGAGCTGTTCTATCCATTTTGATAAAAATAAAAGAGCTGTAAACAAAATTCCACTCAGAATTAAATTGTACAGCGCTTTTTATTCTTTCAACACGTACGTACCTTCATTGGCTCTCAAATATTCGGCTTAGAGCGTTCCTGATGAATGTAAATCTAGAAAAGCGCTTCGGACGCATGAAATTTAAAACGTGTTGTGTTCATATTTTATACAGTTGGTGTTACCTAAACTTCTCTTTACAACAGATGATGGGGTGTGGGGTGGGGAGGGTAATGCCATGCAGTGTAATCACTCATTCATTCATTTGCGCTATTATTCTTTCAGTACATGAACTATCTAGCGTGTCTATAATAGTTTGGGTGTGTATATGCCAGCAAGAAATGTATGCAGATTCAAACAAAATTACCTGTAAATCTACGAGATGCTTTCCTATCATATCCATTTTGGTTTTGATAATTGCGCGTTCTTCTCGTATCAATGGTCCTAATGTGTCAACATCGGTTGCTTGGGGTTCTGTAAAATAAAAAAAATAAAAAATTTGAAAAAAGGTCTTTCTCAATATCGATATATATCAGAAATTATGCCTTGTGCATTAGTGTCTTGTAATATTTCATTTGATTTAGTTTTACATGAAAGAATGCTTTCAGAATTAGAACTTCATCAAGATAGATGTATGAATTCATACTTTGAAAGAAAAAAATAATGTAATGCCAAAATCTAAGGAAATTTAATTCATCAGTATGCAGTCATGTAATTTTAAACTATATGCAAATTTTAGACACGAACAACACTTCAAAACTTGTGCTATATAGTTTACAATGTATGTCACGTTTCTTGCAAAACTTCAAGGAAAAAATATTAAGAAGAATATTGAAAAAAATTCGTCAAGTACTTCCGAATATTAAAGTGAAGAAGAAATATGTCAATAAAAAGATCTAACTGAAACACTTTATGTAATAACGTTTGTATATAAATGTATTTCTAGAACCTTTCGTATTGACAGAAATGCGAGTCTGCCAGGATGTATCTCTGAGATTGTATGCGAATTTACATAGTAATCGAATTTTAGGATATCTTAAACTGTATCTTTATGGAAAAAAATAGGAAGCACCGCCATCAATATTAAAGCAATTACAAATGAGTCGAATATTACAGCAATTTTTACACGAATAATATAAACTATACAGGTTATTTTTTTAGTAATACTTGGTGGTATATTTATTACAACCTTGTTTTATTAGTTTATTTACAGTAAAGATTTGAATTGAAGTTATGACAATTCTTTAATGCGTTATAATAAATAGTATTCGTAATTCGTTATATAAATGTATTATTAGTTTATAAAATTGTTAAAAAATTACGATGAATTAAATAAAATTGAGAATGGAAATAGAAAATATGTCAAAGAGACAACAACCCAACCAAAGAGCAGACAACATCCAAAGGCCACCAATGAGGCTTCAACGCAGCAAAATAATCCTGCATCCGGAGATGGTCCTCAGCTGGCCCCTAATTAAAATGGTGTACTAGTTCAGTGAAAATGGACGTCACACCCAACTCCCAAGACATATATACAGTTTGTTTTCTTAGGTCAATAATAGGCTGTAGCTTTCTTTTTGTTAGTATTTTAAGCCACACAATATTTCGCGGATCTAACAGTTGTTTTATGAACCATGCTCACCCTCCCCCCGTTTTTTTTTATCATCTTTTCCCTGGATACCAATTTTATAACTTACCGTAAAGCCATTTTGAGTTATGAAGTGCATGTTGTAACTCTATAGAATGAACAAGGTACACATAATCGTTAGGTTTGTGTGCATTTTCTTTAAACCCTGAAAACAAAATAGATTATTTATATTTAGATATCGAGTACAAGTACATGTATATTCAATGTCAACTACTCGTACATATAGTGTAGTGTGGGGTTAATACTTAAACTATAATGCATGTTCGTCCAGTTGTAGTTTAACATGTGTCTGGACTTTTTCTTGCAAATGGTTTTCCAAATTTTATCACTCTTTGACTATATGGCTTAATAATGATGTCACGTGTTTCCTATAAGCAAGGAATGTTACATTTCAAGTTTCGTTTTAAAATTGTTTAGGAATAAATAAGTTTTTATAAATTAATACTTATACCAAGCATTGGTGAAAACATTTTTTTTTGTCATCTCTGTGCCAAAATCCGGCATCCCTTAGAGTATATTTTTCAAACGCTCAAGATATGATAAGAATCCGTAAATTAAGATACACTTTTAATTATTAAGAACAAATTGAAATTCTTTGAATAATTCAAACTCTTGAGGCTTAGTTTTTGCAATGTACTACCGATAAGAAAATCTTAAAATACGAAATGCAATTAAACCTGAAGATAACATTTCACTTCTTTCAACAAGTTTTAATTTTGTAATTTGTACATTCACTTTATCAGCTGACAATGTGAATTTTTGA
Organism: Mytilus trossulus; assembly: GCF_036588685.1. Lineage (NCBI taxonomy): Eukaryota > Metazoa > Mollusca > Bivalvia > Mytilida > Mytilidae > Mytilus > Mytilus trossulus. The sequence goes on from NW_026963311.1 coordinate 1,192,688, forward strand.
CAGTAAACATGATAAATCAGTTTCGCTGGTGGTCTATAGTAATAGTATATTGTATAATTCTTGTATTGGACTAACACATACGACTGGACACACGGTTTAAATATCTGAAATCAATTTGCTTTGTATTTTTCTCGTGCTAAATAACACCAAAAAGGCAAAGAACAACCAACCAAACAGATATAAACTATAAGTTGATAAGAGTATAAGACTAGAAAAAAAACTGTTGGTGTCCCCGTCCTTGCTAAATGCTTTATTTTCCATGTCCTACTGTATATTTTATGACTTTTGGCTAAGAAAAAGTGCAAACATCTCTGAATATTTATCACTTGCTGTTGGGAATTGACCCCCCTTTTTTTTAAGGTCCCCCATAATTTCTTTTTACCCCCCCCCCCCTTTTTATCCAAAAAAACAATTCTTTCCAGGATATGGTTCAAATCTCAATTCAAATTTCCAATGGAGTTTGCAACCATAATTACCCATTTAATAATTCAAAAGCATATATATATAATTCAAAAGCAGTGTAAGGGAGGTAATCCAAATTTTACTTAAAAGTAATTGTCCATTAACCAGGACACCCTTGTATTCCCCCTTTTTTGCCCCTAATTCCAAAACGGTTTGAGTCATAACCCACCAAAGCCGATCATAACCATCCATTTGTTATGGAACCTTGTCGTATAATTTCAGAGCGATCCATTATGTGATACGCGAAAAAATTGTCATGAAACTTGAAAAATGCTAATTTGGGCCCCATTTTGGCCCCTTATTTCTATACTTTTAGGACCACAACCCTAAAATCAATTTCAACCTTCCGTTTATGATTATTATCGACTCCTAGGAGTCAATATTAAGAATTGAACGATGCACAGTGAGTGCGTGAATTTTTCTTGCTACCTGATTGGAAGATATTACGAGACGTGAATAATCAAAGTATAATTGATTGGTTAGGACAATCCAAACCTAGTAAATGTCCTTCAATCCTGTAGAATATCGGAGTTGTCCTCTCTATATTAGCAATTAGATTTTGCCTGGTCATTAATCATGCATATTCATGATATTGGTACACAGGTAACTTTTATCTATAAATAGTCGAATCGTCTTGAGTTTCGTAAACATCAACGTTAAACGATATACACTACTTCATAACGTGTGACCTCACGTGTGTGGTAAAATTTGTTGATTGATGCACGTGGCTATTCTAGTAAATGAATTAATCTACAAAACGAGAGCACTTTCCATTTTCATCAGCTAAGAGTCGACTATAGCCCTTTTTGAAAAGCTAAATTTCATAGATTTCTATTCACTTATACTAAAGTTATTTCCGGAAATCAAGTGTCTTCGGACGACGATTACGACGACGACAATTTGATGCAATATACGATTTGCGGTCACGAGTATAAAAAAAAACAGATTTAGTCTCGGAAAATTGGGTAGAATCATAACCCTTCCAGGAGACTGGATTAGGCTCAAGGTTTAAAACATATTATCGTATCTAGCAATTAAAATAACTGCATAACTGTAAAATATATCATGACATACTCATAATGTGCATGCAAACTAAACTATAAAGAGGGCTTCGCAAGGTTTTTGTAATTTGGTTGATATCTTGTTGATGAAAATTCCATATCTCATTTTATTCTTGGCCTAAATTTGAGTGTCACAGCACAGGCACTAGACGTTCTGTCAAGTGTATAAAAATATTGGCAATGGGAAGAAAATAGTGTCCATATATATAAACGAGAGGCTCTAAAGAGCCTGTGTCGCTCACCTTGGTCTATGTGAATATTCAACAAAGGACACACTGTTGGTCATATTGACTTATGTTTAGGTCTTACTTTGCTGTAAATTATTGTTGTTTAAAGTTTATCTCTATCTATAATAATATTCAAGATAATAACAAAAAACGGCAAAATTTCCTTAAAATTACCAATTCAGGGGCAGCAACCTAACAACCAGTTGTCCAATTCATCTGAAAATTTTAGAGCAGATAAATCTTGACCTGATTAACAATATCAAATCCTATCAGATTTGCTCTAAATGTTTTGGTTTTTGAGTTATAAGCCAAAAACTGCATTTTACCCCTATGTTCTATTTTTAGCCATTGCGGCCATCTAGGTTGGTTGGCCGGGTCAACGGACACAATTTTTAAACTAGATACCCCAATGATGATTGTGGCCAAGTTTGATTTCATTTGGCCCAGTAGTTTCAGAGAAGAAGATTTTTGTAAAAGATAACTAAGATTTACGAAAAATGCATGGTTAAAAATTGACTATAAAGGGCAATAACTCCTAAAGGGGTCAACTGACCATTTAGGTCCTGTTGACTTATTTGTAAATCTTACTTTGCTGAACATTTTTGCAGTTTACAGTTTATCTCTATCTATAATGATATTCAAGATAATAACCAAAAACAGCAAAATTTCCTTAAAATTACCAATTCAGGTGCAGCAACCTATCAACCAGTTGTCAATTCATCTGAAAATTTCCGGGCAGATAGATCTTGAACTGATAAACAATTTACTCCATGTCAGATTTTCTCGAAATGCTTTGGTTTTTGAGTTATAAGCCAAAAACTGCATTTTACCCCTATGTTCTATTTTTAGCCATGGCGGCCATCTTGCCAATTTTTAAACTAGATACCCCAATGATGATTGTGGCCAAGTTTGATTTTATTTGGCCAAGTAGTTTCAGAGGAGACGATTTTTGTAAAAGTTAACGACGACGGACGACAGACGACGGACGACGACGACGGACGACGGACGCCAAGTGATGAGAAAAGCTCACTTGGACCTTCGGGCCAGGTGAGCTAAAAAGAGTATATATGGACACTATTTTCTTCCCATTGCCAATATTTTTATACTATTGGCAGTCACAGGTTACAATTTACGAAACTTCTTAATTTAATAATAAAAACATTTATTTTCATTTGGTGCATTACACATGTTACACATAACATATGAACGTGAATTTGCACAGGTACATAAAACGTGTATACGTGTTGACAGACATCTAGGCCTAATTTAAAACGATAAATATTTAGATATGCAGTTTAGATGAGGAAAGAAGAATGTTCATAAAAACAACATTATTCCGATCAATAAAAATATAAACATATATTTGTGAATGAAATCTGACTTCCTTTCTTCGTTTCCGTTTTATCGTAAATAGTTAACTGTATATTGACCTACTTTTATGAATTATCACTTTAAATATTTGCAGTGTAAAGTACTCACAATTTAATGCATACAAAGCATGCTGGCTCCCATCCATAGCTATAACAACTTTCCTCTTGCCTTCCATCGCTGCAGCCTCCATCGATTACGTGTTTGTCAGTCTTCAGTGGAATCAATAGAATGATGTTTTGTGGAAATGCTAAAAATAGACGGAAAGTTTCCTGATCTTTCCAGATCAACTTTCAATGTGCAAGAATTTAAATTTAATTGGTATTTCCGGACACTTGATATATGAGCAGTTTTCGTTGAATCTGCACACACATATATGTTATAATATATAATATATGATGGTTTTAATCTGTCAAAGGTTGATCTATTTTTTTTTCAATAAAATACATAAAAAAAGGAGGATTTATGGGCCACTTTTTATGCCACTAATCTGGAAAAAAATATGAATCATTTATGGCTATGATCGGCTATCAAAGGCATTTAAGACTCTCATTGGGAGTTCAATGTCGCAAATTGAAAGAGTCATTAAATTGTTATTTTTAGACAATATATATATACACTAGTATAACAAATTATCGCTATTTTGTGCATTTTTCCTTTGATCTTTTTTTGTGATAATTTTTAATTTCCTGATTTAGAGTAATTTCTCGCAATTTGATTGGCTGATATTGATATTTCAGTACATTTTTTTATTACGTCAATTGGAATTATCTCCCTTATTTATTACGTCAATTGGAAATATCTCCTTTAAGTATACATACCATTGACCTAATTAAAAAAAAAATTGAGTTGCTTTATGGTCCTAATATTTTTAATTTTTCACGGTTTTAGATTTAATCTTAAATATATTTGGTGGATATTGTCCTAATATTGAATTTAAAAAATAATATGTAATATAACAAAATCAGGATAAATTCGTTACACAGTGTTCAATTGTCCTAAAGTAATACGAAATTTACCGGTTCAATGAATTTTATTGACCCGATTAATTCTCGTATTAGGACAATTGTACACTTTGTAACTAATAATACGATGCTACTCGCTTGAGATGGAAAATTATCGCTAGAAACTAAGGAGGCACGTGGCGTTGCTAATGAAATTGACAACGTCGTCATAGGTAAAATAGCGATAGACAGCTTATCATTGGTCATCTCAACTCGATTGCTTTTCTCGCTTTCGCCGTACCGGCTCAAGCGAGAAAGTCAATCTCGTTGAGATTATCAACGATAATCTATAAATAAATTGATGATTCAGAAAAATTTGTCTCGACTGTCGGGTAGAAATTTCTGCGGAAAAAGACAATCTGATGGACAACAACATTGCTAATAAATTCGAAATTGCTGGGCCATGACATAGAAGGCAGCGCGTTAAAATGATTGTCAAACTGAGGTGTAATTCGAACTACTTGGTAATTTTAATAACAAAAGTCATCACCGAAATGGGGGAATGTAAGAAATGAACAGTTACAATGCAATTCGTGTGGATGCAAGAAATTTATAATTGATTTTTTTTTAAACAATAAACAAATAGTACTAGTCGTCAAACTGATCTCTTAGAAATGCAATGTTATAGAAAATATTTCTGATCAGTGGCTGATCCAGAAATGCAATTTTATAGAAAATATTTCTGATCAGTGGCTGCTCCAGGGGGAGGGGGTTCAGGGAGTTGAAACTCCCCTTTTTTGGACCATCAATGTATTCTAATGGGGACATTTACAGTTGCAACCCGCCTTTTATCTTGGGCCTGGACCCCCTCCTTTTGAAAATGGATAGATCTACCACTGCTGATCTTTCATAAGCAGTTTATATAAAACTGAATTAAGCAATAACTTTACATTGAAAACATTATTTATTGTTGACCGTGACTATATTTTGCCTCGAAATAGTCGTCAAACTGATATGTATTGAAACTTTATAGAAAATATCATTGATTTATCACCAGTTGTTCTGATCCTTTCAAACTAACGTATACAGAAAACTTAACACTGAAAATTGACTTGTTTATTAATTGAAAGTTGTTTGACCGTGACCTAGCGAACAGGGCCAAGAAAAAGTCGTCAAACTGACACTTACAACGTATAACCCATTTAATTTAATTTTTCCTGAAACGGTACTTTTGATTTAAACAGCTCTTAAAAATCATAGTCATTTTCATTTATTTTGTAAATTTTCAGTCTTCTTACTGCGCTTTCATTTAATAATTCTTTATTGAATAGCACTTTACGCCCACATGGGCCAATGGCTTAAAACATTAAACATAATATACAGTTTACATAAAACAATGAAAATAAACAATGGAGACACTTTGAACTATAAACACTGGACACTTTTAATTTGCAAAACACTCATTTGCAAATCCGCCGCCGCCTCAAACAAAAGCTACAATATCATGTATATAACCAAAATGTGCGGAATTACATGGGATTCAATAATTTCATTGGTTTTCTACTGTTTCTTTCATATTTATTTTGCAATTTCAATTATAAAAACATGGGATTTTCAATATCCCATGGGACAGGGCAAAATCCCATGGGATTGACCATTATCCCATGGGATTTTGGTTAAATCCCATGGGATTTTTTTTGGTCCCATGGGATAATTGTAGTCCCATGGGATATTTGTTGTCCCATGGGACAAAAAAAATCCCATGGGATTTTTATTATCCCATGGGATTTTCAATATCCCATGGGACAAAATAAAATCCTATGGGATTAAAATTATAATTATATATATATAAATATAAAGTTATGTGTATGTTACAATGAATGCTGTTTGGTAGTAAAATGTTTTAAATGTATACAAGTTTTTTTTAATATATTTTTTATATATACATATATATAAAAAAAAATCATTTTGTCACATACATGTTTTTTATTTGTTTATATGACAATAAAGATTAATCTTATTTTGGAATGTAAAATAATATTTACAGTCAAAGAATAGTCCTTTCACTGAAACAAAATGATGAAATGTCTAAATAAATGAAAAAAATATTGTTTTGAAATCTTTGTCTTGTTTATTCTATTATGAAAAATAGAACTGAAAAAATATTTTATATATATATAATATTTTTATTCTGACTGAATAGTTTACTCTTTTCATGAGGTAATATTTTCTTTGTTATAGTTTCATTGCAATACTTGTATATGCAAACAATTTGAATTATATATACTTTTGTGGTGTACATAATAGTATGCTTATATTTGCAAATTTATAATATAAACACTTTTTGTTAAAGTTTTTGTTTTCTTTATTCGCAACTTGCTATGTACAATTATTCAGTCCACTATATAAGAGTGAAGTCAATAAATAATTTCATTCACTAGAATATTCTTGCAATTCTTAGACAAAACATTTTTTCAATCTGTTCTTCAAAGATCTTCCTCTGTACATCTTTATTGAATGGTTCAAATGAGAAAACAAATCAAGTTTATTTGGACAACAACATTCTAATATTTTGTTCATTCTTCCATCTTTCAATTGATAATTACATTGTTGTATTTATATGATCAAGTTCTTGTGCATCAATGATCGTGTTGATATGACTCCTTTGTTTATAGTCATCATGTTGAAATTTCCTCTATCAAATAAATGTAGGAAAAAACACGTTCCATTTCAAATTAATAAAAAAGTCGGCACTATGGAGAAAAATATCAGCTTTAAGTTTTCTGTTCAGTATTGATCTGTGAATGATGACCATGAAAATCAAGATGTCTGACCTACAAATACACAAACTCAAAAATTATCATTGAAGAGATCAATAAAATGGCTATTTTATCATGTTTATGATTATTATGATAAACTTTCATTTGAATATTCAAGTACTAAATTACAGAAATCGCTTGACTTTTATAAAAGTTTAGTTAAAGTACTACTTTATTAAAAATGATAATAATAAACAAGAATTCGTCCAAAGTACATGAATGCCCCACTCGCACTATCATTTTCCATGTTCAATGGACCATGAAATTGGATAAAAAATATAATAAGGCATTAAAATTAGAAAGATAATATCATAAGGAACATGTGTACTAAGTTTCAAGTTGATTGGACTTCAACTTCATCAAAAACTACCTTGACCAAAAACTTTAACCTGAAACATGCACTTTCATTTTCTATATTCAGTGGACCGTGAAATTGGGGTCAAAAGTTTAATTTGGTTTAAAAATTAAAAAGATCATATCATAAGGAACATGTGTACTAAGTTTCAAGTTGATTGGACTTCAACTTCATCAAAAACTACCTTGACCAAAAACTTTAACCTGAAGTGGGACAGATGGACGAACAGACAGACAAACGAACAGACGGACAAACGGACGCACAGACCAGAAAACATAATGCCCCTCTACTATCGTAGGTGGGGCATAAAAATAAAGGCCACTGATGAGTTAAAAAAGATATTCCATTTCAAATGCCAAAAAATGGCGTTTTTGCACCAAAGGGAGATAATTTAGAGCTTTTTCAATGATATATACATTTTAAAAGTCATCTGGGGCCAAACCGAATTGATTGTTTTGAATGATTTGGTGTACCATATGATAAAGTAATAAATAAAATGAGTTATGAAAAAAAAATATTAAATATTTTTCTGAAATTGTTATACCCTAGAGCCTCTTTAAATGCCATTTGATCTCTATTGGAGAAATGTCTCATTGGAAATCAGACTGCTAAGTGTTTCTTATTTTTATATCAACCCAGACATATTATACCTGTCCAATATCAGGAGCTTGTACATAGTTCAGTGGTTGATGTTGGTTCATATCAGTCATTTTTATTTTTCATAATTTTTTGTTTTTATAAATTAGTCTGGTATATTTGACGTTTGAATTGATGCTCTGTTTCAAATTTGGTTAGTGTTGTCTTTTATAGATTACTATAACATGTATAGGGTATGGGTTTTCTCATTATTTACACATGTTACAGGTCATCAATGGCCTCTAATAAGTAATTACAATGGTTACATCCACTAAATTGAACTCTGATGGATAGTTTTCTCATTCATCATACCACATCTTATTTTAATAAATATTTTATCATTATTCACGGACAAAAACTTTTATAACAGTGGACTTACCATTTAGGCTTTGTTGACCTCTGTAAATCTTATTTTGTTGATAATTTCTTCTGTTTATAGTTTCCCCTTTATCTTTAATGTTCTTGCCCTACACATAAAAGGGTAAACATCATTTAATGACAAAAATAACTACTATATCATAATTAGTAGGTAACTGAAAATTTTGCCTTATTTGTATATAACATCAACTTACTCATCATTCTTGCTGTTCAATATCATGAATATTATCATTATTCTATGAATCAGAGGTCACAGTAAAATTAATCTTGGCAGGCAGACATATTTTTTTATATGATACCTTGTATTCATTCCATTCAACAACAAGTAGACCTATGCTTAGAAAAACTGATAAAATGACAAAACCAAGAAAACTTATCATTGACCAAAGAACAATAAAATGCGGTCATGGTTTATATATGAATCTGCCATTCAGACATGCACAAGGGGCCTTATTGCTTACAGTATCCGGAAAAAAGACCAAAGCACAAAAACTAAACATTTTCAAAGTTCCTTATACCCTGCCATTTTGTTATGGATGTGCCTGTTCCAAGTCAGGATCCTATAATTCAGCACTTGATTGTCGTTTGTTTATGTGAAACATATGTTTTTTATTTTTTTTTGTACATAAATTAGGTTGTTAATTTTCAACTTTCAACTTGGCTATCATCATGATCATGTGTAAATTCATACAAGTGTTCGGAAAACAGGAAGTTGTGGAGTGATGAATCTGAAAATGCATCACACGGTATAGCTGACTTATTTATTAAACCCTGAAACCAAATTTCAGAAATCCTTCTATTGTAGTTCCTGAGGAAAATGGGACGAAAAATATTCATTTACTGACGCAAGGATGGATGGACAGACGGGGGTAAAACAGTATACCCCCCCCCCCTTTTTTTAAAGTAGGGGTATAATTTTAATACGGGGTATAAAAACCCTTGCAAGATGTCAAAACAAAAAGAAGTAACCTAATTCTTACTTGTTAGGGCTATTTATTTATTGTCGGTTATACAAATAACAATACAACATAAGCTCTGAAGAGCTTTTATCCGACATACACACATGACAAGCACAATACATTTGTACATGAAACATAAAGCTCATCAATGAGATAGTAGTCTCAGATAGAGAGAGACGGGGTCAACCAAACTCCCCTATTCAATCTGAATGAAGGACAGAAAGTCACACACTGTCACAGGACAAAAAGTCACAATTTAGTTTAAAGATTATTTTTCTTTGAACAAGAAAACACTCTTTTTGCATTTTTCTTGAAGTTTTACACATGAACATGATGTAGCAACCTTGTAATTAAAATTTATTAAAAACAAATAAATCAGTGCTTTAAGTTTGCGCACATTACCATTACATTTGCACACAAAAATCATTATGTACAATGTGTGCAGCTTTTGATTACATTTGCACGCATTTTTTGACATGTAAATATAAAAAAAAGATATGGTATGATTGCGTTTTACAGCTGACTATGCGGTATGGGCTTTACCTCGGCTTTGCTCATTGTTGAAGGCGGTATGGGCTTTACCTCGGCTTTGCTCAGTGTTGAAGGCTGTATGGTGACCTATGGTTGTTAATGTCTGTGTCATTTTGGTCTCTTGTGGACAGTTGTCTCATTGGTAATCATACCACATCTTTTTTATATTGGCTCATTGTTGAAGGCCGTAAAGACCTATAGTTGTTAATGTCTGTGTATTTTGGTCTCTTGTGGACAGTTTTCTCATTGGCAATCATACCACATCTTCTTTTTTATAATATGAACTAGTCCAAATAATTATGACGTCTGGGACGGCTATTTTATTTTTTTTCTGGGACGCCTTCCTACGACAGTTGTAGGAAGGCGTCCCAGAAAAAAAATAAAATAGCCGTCCCAGACGTCATAATTTTTTGGACTAAATATGAACATGATGAACAATCATGACAATTTCCTTAAATTAAAAATGAATATATGTAATAAAAAGAAGATATTTCAAAATCTTTTTTCGTTTACATTCAAACAATTGTCAACAAATTGTTTGTGACTTTTTGTCCTATCAACTTTGTTACTTTATGTCTGAGTCTCACTGACATGTGTTTGACTTTTTGTCCTGGGACTTTTTGTCGGAATGTCCTTTGACTTTCTGTTCGTTTACCTTCCATCTTAATCAGTGAACTGAATAATTGCTTTTTGCAGAAGTCCGGGTAATGTTAAAAGATCTTAAAAAATCACATGTGCTAATTAAGAGTCAACACTTACACAGGGACAACACAATACTTTTTTAGAATGTCAGCAAAAAAGGATCACTGGTGACAGGGGAGTGTAACCGATGAATTGATTTAGAATCAGATAAGATTTTCCCGGTACGTCAAACACCGCTCAGGAGGACCTCCTTAGTGCACACATGCAGGGCATACAAAGTGCACTCATGACAGACCCTATATAGTCGCCGTATCTGCACACATGATGGATGTACATATTCGTTATAGATCGTTATACACTTCTCATTTTAGAGTTAAATTTGCAAGTAACGGCCGGGGAACCTCTTCAGATTTTAAAATAATAATGCTTCTAAAAATGCTAATTACGCACCATTTGCTGAGCAGAGAATCATTCTAAGCCAGGAACAGTCTATACTAACTGATAACAGTAAGAATAGAAAGTCTCTGTAAAAAGGCAGTCAAATCCTAACAGAACTGTAACTTAATGATACATATGTACATCAAGTTCCAGCACCTCACCAAGCACCCTTGCCTTGCATACTGAGATGGCAAACTGGTGTGTGTCAGTATTTTGATATATAATTTTACAACGATCCTTAAAAAATAACCAAACAAACGTTGAATCAAACGATATGAACCTACGCAGTTTTATCTAAATCTTTGTTAAAATACGATTTTAAATTGTTCAATTCTTTCTATTTCATAATTTTGTCAAAGTCTACTTTTTAAAGTTTTAAATTTTAAAGAAAAAAATAATATTCCATTTTGATTTGAAGAAAATCTTTTTGAACTGTTATGACATGGTGTTGCAAAGCTGATTACAGGTAACTAACATACAGTATTTTTCCATTACGACAGTGCGTGTATTCTCGGGTGTGTATAACGTATAGTTTTCTAGAGAACATCCTGTCTACGTGTAATACAGATTGATGACATTATACAACATTTCTTTTGTTAAATGTGATAAGGTATCTGTGTCCATTCGCTATTTCAACACCACTAATTTTTCGACGAGAAAAAATTAAAAAATAATTTATATGAAATTAAGAAGAAAAGTAGCAAATATATATAAACTTCAGTAATTACGCATTGAGTAAACATGATTTCAATATTGCATGAACAAATCCGTGAGAAAACGTATACATGTATGAATTAAGATGTGTTTAAAAAGACCCCTTGGCTTTATTTTACACTAGGACCTAAGATAACTAGAACTAAGCAATGTTTGATGGTTGAGTGGGGACTCATTGACTGCCTTAGAGGGGTCACGTCCAGTCACGAAATCCGCCTCTGCTAATTGGGAAGTCATTTGGTCTGATACACACATATATATAAATATACCTCTGTGGCGGATCCAGCCATGTGAAAAAGGGGGGTCCCAACCCAGGACAAAAGGGGAGGGGTGGTTCCAACCATATGTCCCCATTCAAATGCATTGATCGTTCAAAAAAAGGAGTGGTTCCAACCCCCCGAAACCCTCCCCCTGGATCCGCCACTGATACCTAGTATGCATATGATTAAAAGAACAGCTTTAAATATATGCATATAAAATAATGGTACGTCTAAAAACCGTTCAGGATCTCTTGGTTGCACACAGGACATTAAGTAACTTAGGACATGTATATATAATAGCGAGAGTTCAGGGTATACATTCGATTGATATAAACTTATTTTATAATTTTGTAATTTTTGTTTTGGTAAAATCAGAGACATTTAATACATGTATTGAGACATATATTATACACGTACATATAATACATGTGTTTCTGAAAAAAATCAAACCATCTTTAAAGAAGTTATTTCAGTTTGAATCGACTGTCTTTTGCATTAGGATTCCAAAACGTTAATGTTATTTACAAATGCCAAAACCTGCAAATATTTTTTTTTTTTAAATATTAAAAAGTACATGTACATCGTTTTTTCCAGATTTGTATAGTTACTGGTTTAATTAAGTCCCCTTGATTTAAATTGCGAGACGCTAATTAATAAACTATCTATCTATCGGCATGCGCCGTTATTTGGGATACGTCACGGATGACCTATGGTCATATTCAATACGATATAATATACAGTCATCATTTGAATTTGGTCAATTGATCTTTAATAATTAGGACTAATTGGTGATGGCAGAGAATATGTCGCTGGTGAGGGTTAAAAACATATAGAAGTAAACTTTGCCAAAAAAAGGTTTCCTTGGAAAAAATTATGAAAATATATGAATATGCTAAATATTTTTTTCTTTCCGAAATAATAATTAAAGATGTTTAGAAATTAAAAAATTTCACAGTTGGGAAATTTTCAATTCAAGTTATTTCATTTTGAAAACGTTGAAAATATAGATCTTATTCGATGTACAAAAATGTGGGCCGCTTGGATATCAACTTGTGAAACCCTGCTTAATTAGGGTTTGTCTACTTTCGTCTTTTTATATTGCCAAACATTCTATAATCAAGGATTTGTACAAGGCCTTGTTATAATATAATGAATCTCATCGCCAATATCACCATAATTACATAAAGAACAGATACAATATTGTCCTAAAGAGTTTGCCATCTAACAATTCAAAAAGAAATGTTGAGTCGAAACTGAGGTACCAAATCTATAAAAAGAATCACTATTTTAGTCGAAATTAAACTGTATGTATTCTTTTTTCAAAACTCCTGAAATAATTTAACATTATCTATAGAGAGCTTACATATGCAAATCTTTTTAGAAGTATGTGAGCGTAAATATAATTTGTTTATTATCCCCCCCCCCTTTTTCCTTTTATAAAATTTAATTGTAAACGATTTTCTTTCTTAATATGTGTTTGCTCATTAACTTGGGTTCAGGCTGTCAAAAAACAAAAATGTCTCCTTGTGTATAAGTTATTGATAAGAATTTTTTTTTTTGAAGCCGCCAGAAGAATAACGGTACGCCTAAACACCGCTTGAAGAACCTCCTGATTGCACTAATGACATATATACGAAGTGCACTCAGGACCCTTTAAAGTCATCGCACACAGGATGGATGCATATATTCGTCATACCAGAGACATATAATACATATGTCTCTGGTTATACGCTTCTTAATTTACAGTTAAATTTGGTAGAATTTGAATTCGAACTTAGATAGATATGTTAATTCTTATAAAATAATGAGGGCACGTGTCACTGATTACACAACTACTGAGCCATGAACTATCCAATCAACAAAATTGATTTGATTATCTTTATTGTTGTTTATAGATTGTGTTGTTAGTACAGTGTGACCATGCGGGAAGTAATATTGTGACGTTTAAAATGAATATCACGATGATTTAAGATTTACGTATTTTAAAAAAAATTTCGTTCCATTAATTTTTAAGTTTTATTCTTAATTTAATTATCCTGTCCTGGACCAGTAATTAATTCTTTGTAAGATTTTGAAAAGGGAAATAAATGTTCATACTTTTAAAGAATTTATATTAATTAAAGTTTGTATATGGAATCCGTTTTTAACTGTAAAAGACGTACTTTTCAAACAATCAAACTAATATACGTTGTAGTTAGATGTTATTTCTCATGTTTATCGAACTTGTCCAGGAATTTTATTTTTGAGTTATACGAATGTTTTAAGAAATCCGCATTTATTGAGGTTTTTCTCTCTAATTAAAGTCGTTTTGTCCAGTTTCACAAGCCTGAAACGAATTTCAATGTGAACATAAATTCTGAAAATGAACTTGTCTCCGTTTTCGTCTCCTTTTTTGAAAATTATGATATTTTGAGTATAATTATTTCTAAACAATATGTAAGTTAGATTGTAGTAAGATTCTAAACTTAATTTAAAAAAAATGATTTTTGTTACAGCGAGAAAGATTTTTTCGAAGACAGTCTATTGACACGAAATCCGTTCAAACCACAACTAAGTCTTCGTGCACAGATTTCCGTTAAGGTTAAACTGAATATTGTACATACTTGTCTTCTCTTGTATAATGGTTTGTTGAGATTAAAGATATACAAATTCAATAAAATTTGATATTCAGTCAACATTGTGTTTGTTTAAAAACTTGATTTAGAGAGAGAGAGAGAAAAGAATCACACTGAAAAACAAAAATCGAACTTGTTACAGAAAAAAACTACAAAATAATTTTCTTTATTCGTGAACTGCAAAACACAACAAATTAATTTACCCGTCATCATGAAAAATAAACTGAAAAAGTACATCGAATGAGATATTTTATTTTTTCTATATATATATGCAAATTCATGTTAAAGGTAAAACTGAACTAACAATACAATTCCTAAAAAAAATCATGGCTCAGTAGTTGTGTAATCAGTGACGTGACACGTGCCTTCATTATTTTATAAGAATTAACATATCTATCTCAGTTCAATTCAGGCGGGGATCCAGAGGGGGGGCGGGGGGTTCCGGGGGTTGGAACCCCCCTTTTTTTTGGCCGATCAATGCATTTGAATGGGGACATGTAGTTGACCCCAACCCCCCCCCCCCCCCCCATTTTGTCCTGGGTTAGGACCCCCATTTTTAAAATGGCTGGATCCGCCCCTGCGATTTCAAATTCTACCAAAATTTTACTCTAAAATAAGAAGCGTATAACGAATATAAACATCCATCATGTGTGCAGATACGATGACGGTAATGGGTCCTGAGTGCACTTTGTATGTCCTGAGTGCACTCAGTAGGTCCTGAGCGGTTGTTAAGACGTACCCGAAGAATAAATCATTTCCTGAACCTAAAATACATTTAACTGTAATTAAAGAAAATTCGCCTAAAACATTCTCTCATATATTTAAACAATTGTAAAATAATTAATCCAAAGACTTTCTGTCTGTTTACTTATACTTTTCTTGTTCAGTTTTTGTTTATACCCCTAATAGATGAAGTTTTTTTTTAGGAAAATTTACAACTAGATGAACGGAATTAAGTACTTTTTTAGGAAAATTTACAACTCAAATTTTCAAAAACAAAATCCTACACTTTTTACCTAGATTTTTTTCTCTGTCTCGAAGCCGCAACCGGTGACCCCGTATCAAACATAGCGACCAACACCTCACATGACGTATTCTCGATGTTGAGGTATTGACAATATACAATCAAATTTATCAATATACAGCAAGTAAGTAATTTGGTGTTGAATGCCAGTAGATCAGAATTTATTAATTGAACTTTACCTGTTTAAGGGGCACTAGCTGCCAAATTCATGTTCTTCATCGATTTTAATAAAATTCACATAACGTGTATATAGTGTTGAATTGTTTATCAAAATGTGACGCACAATCTTGGCTGATATGCATAAAACCATTATATTTCATGACACTGCATGAAAAAGAAATTGACTTATCGCATAATACCAGAACCAGAGACATATATATTGTATCTAATATCTCTGCCAAAACTAAAAAATAAACTACCGTAAGTCCACATAAGAGGGTATGGATGTGAATTAACAGAATAGAGAACAAAGGACAAAGAATAAAAGGAATAAAGAATAGTGAAAGAAAGAGAATAATGGAAAAAAGTGTAAGTTATTAAAAATATAACTAAAAAAAAGACAGAAAAAAAGACACCCCCGCCGAGACGAGCCTTACATGCAACTGTTATTTGACGTTGCCGAGTTATTTTAAGATTAAGACATGTATTAGTAGTCAGCCCGTAAAGCCTCTTGCACAAATTTGAGGATTACCCAAGGCAGCCAGGGACATATATATTATATGTCTTATATTATATGTCTCTGCCCAAGGTTAATTTTACGGCGGCTCATTTTATTTTGGCTTAGAAATAATCATAATTGACAAGTTTCCTTCCCCTGCACTTTCGATCCCACATGTAAATAGCACGGTGATTTCAAATAAGACATTGATACATTACAACACTTGCCGTCAGTATTGGAATATATTGATTAAGAAGGTATAGAAGATTAATGCACGCACACTATTATCCACCACTGGCCTAAATAGTTAGTCCGCAAACAACGAGGGTCATAAAAACCCAGCACTTTGAACACAGCCACCGACATGGTGTGAATCTGAAAGCTTCCCACTATCCATTTCTACCAAAACTTTTGCCTTTCATTTATCAAAAATGCAATATGTTGATATTAATGGTATACATGTATAAGAATTATTGGGGAATTCAAACCATTCCTATTGTAAGTGATAAAACTAAATTTATATCAGGGTGATTGAAATGAGGGGAAAAAAGAGAGGATCAGGAGTTAGGGCCCCCTGTTTGGGAAAAAAATTGGTTGATTAAATATGGAATCACTGTGGCATGGCAGGAGCAGGCCCCTCTTAGGCAGTCGGTGGTCCCCCAAAAAAAATTCTGGAGACACTACTGTGGTCTTCAGTTGTATTATCTTTTTAAAAAAAAATTACACCTGTGTTTAGTGTATATATATCTAAAGTGTAAATCAAGGGAAAATAATGTAAGCTATCTGTGATATGTGACCTATTAAAAGATATTGGGGGGGGAGGATGAGTCCATGAGAGGTAATCCCCACCCCCTTCAATTTGAGAATATGCTATTATCTTGTAAACGGTACGGATCCCCACCCCTAAATCAAATTAATTCTTTAATGGGACGATAAAACAAATGAAATGAAATTAAAAGGAGGTCTTTGAGGGTTACCCCACCCTGTTCAATTTGAGAATGAGCTCTTATCTTGTGAACGATCCAGATCCCCACCCCTAAACCATATATATTCTTGTCGGGGACAATAAAATTAATGACATAAAATAAAAGGGAAGTCCCACCCCCTCTAGTTTGAAAACTTGTAAACGGTCAAGATCCCCACCCCTAAACCATATATATATATTCTTGTATAGAACAATAAAACAAATCAAATGAAATATAGGGAGAGTCCATTGGGGTCACCCCCACGGTCCACCCCTACATGTTTGAGAAACTTTTAAATGGTTGAGATCCCCAGTGGTTAGGTGAAAAAATTTCCGGATCCCTGTTTCCCACCCTCAAACCATCTATATTCTTGTATGAGACAATAAAACAAATCAAGTGAATATAGGACCATCCCCTTTGTCTTGGGTTGGGAAACCCCGCTTTTTAAAATGGTTGGATCCGCCCCGGCATACCATCTAGCTAGCTATAAAGGCTTTAAAAATATGAAATCAAATATGGAAATTAACAGTGAAGGCAACTGTTTTGAATTTAAAAAAAAGCCTTTTACATAAATATAACAATGTTAAATTTTTTGTGCATTTATTTTTGCTTACCGTATTTTCAATAATGGACAAAATTGCATGATTCAATATTGTAATTTAAGAAAAATCAGCATACATGTTATAAAATGGGAAGTGGAAACTAGGAATTTGACAAAGAGACAGCAACCCAATCAAAGAGCAGACAACGACCGAAGGTAACCTATGGGTCTTCAATGCAGTGAGAAGATTTCAGCACTGGTCTTCAGCTCATAAATATGTATCAGAAATGAAAATGAGATACAGCTTTCAGTTGTATTAATAAAAACCTCACAATAAGTTCTGAATATCAGAATATACAGTATTGCAAGATTTTCTCAAAATGTACACACAGAGCTAAAAAACTGTATAATTAATCATGCTTATTTAACATTAAAGTCCATGGAGTCCATCTAAATATGCATACTCTCGTACAAAGGAATATAAGTATGCAATAGACATCAAGTTTTCAAAAATAAGAGTATCTATGCCATTAATTTACGACAAGATTTTCAATCAAGTAATAATTTTGGTTTGTTTAAATATTTTGGAGGTTAGTATGACCTTCTTTTTGGTGATGATATTTTCGTTTTAAAGTTGAGAAAATTATTTGTACCAACAAAAATAAAAACGCAAAGTCAATCTAGAATTATGTTTTTATCATTTTTTTTATGTTAAGGTTGTCAGCAAGATGAAAAGGACAAGTATGCAGTTCAAAATTCAAAATGTGGATAAGCTGAGGTTCAAGGTCTTACCTTTGCAGATTTTCATATTTTGCATGAATGAATTCAAAGGTTATATGATGGATGGCAGAGAAAGAAAAAAAAAACTTTTCAATTGTCCTGCTCCTGGATAAATGTAAAACATCTTGTTTTTCGGTAAGTTTTATGCTCTGTTTTGATAGTGTTAGCGCATTCATCTGTCCAGTCTTTCCTCTAAATTGTATCCTCTTAAGTTTTTGGTGAGTGTTCACCATGAATTTCAGTAAGTAACTTGTGGATTTACATGTATATACTCAAAATTGAGTACTAATATTAATGGGATTTTAGCATGACATCCTGCCAAATGCTTGTTAATCATGTTTATGTTCCAGAACATACGATTATTTGGACTGTACGCATACAGTCTGCCCAATTTTAAGAAGTTGGTCAAGTTTATTAGAAACAAATGTACAGTACAGATCAACATAACTGAAATCTTTGACTTTAATAGATTAATACAAAAAGTTTAATTGCAATTAAAATAAAAACACATGTTTGGGCGAGCTGGTACCAGACAGTACAAGTATACTTAAATGGTCTGACTGTACAAATATGGTGGGACTGTAAGTTCTGGACCGTAAACGTAAGATCCAAATACTGATATGGTCTGGAACATTGATACATGTCTTAAAATTAATATCAAACACATTGGTGTTTTTGAACTTGGTAATAAGTTATTTGATAGAACTATAATGTTTTGGGATATCAAAATCAAAAATATCCCATTTTTACTTTTAATAAAGAAGAAGATTATTGATGTATGTATAAATGTATATTAAAATGAGACAGCAAGCCAACAACACAAAAAATAAGGATGAAACATACATAATTTTTTTGTATCAATATTATAATTTCCAATATGTTCAAAGAGTTCAAGGTATTTTTTCATTGAAATAAAACACAAATTGTAATCTGTCAGAACTTCAAAAGCTTAAAGAAATATTGTTTCTGTTGTCTACATTTTGTATAATATATTGCAAATTCTGGTGAAGATTATGAATAATGGAATGTTATTATAGTTGTCAGTTTTAACATTGATCTTTATACTGTATATTCATAAATATTGCGTGCATTTATTATTGCGATTCTGTCATTTTAGACTTAAATGCGATTTTAAATTTGACGATTTGAGAAAAATCTTGTTTAATCCATATATAAAAATATTTCATAATGCGAGTTTAAATTATTGCGTTTACAACTCCGTTGCATTTTTCGCAATAAAAAAAAACTCACATTAATTCTGAATTTACAGTATATATATTATGTATATAACTTGGGAAAATACCCAAATGTTATCAAGAAGAACAAATTAATTGATTGTTATATGGTATTAGAATAGGAAGATGTGGTATATATTGCTAATTTGACAACCCTCCATCAGAGACCAAAGGATGTAGGCCGTTAGCAACTGATGACACGTGGACAACCTTTAACAATCAGTAAAATCCATACCGCATAGCTATTTTTATTGAAAATCATATTATTGCTACATGTATGCAAACAATTTTGTATTATAATAATACAAAATTGTTTGCATACATGTAGCAATAATATGATTTTAACAGTATAATACATTACTTTAGATTTTATTGGTTCTTTTTCAGAAGGATTGAAATTCACCACCTAGAATAAATGGAGAAAACATAAAAACAAGACCAGAATAAATATAAAGACAAAAGTTGGATCAGTTATTATTTACATCACTCAGTCAATGATTTGAAGTTCTTTTAAATACAAAAAAATATTGAAACCAAAATAATGTCAAAGTTCTGTGCTGAATGACCAAAAAGTGGACTATACCATCAAACAATGCTGGATGATAAGAAACTATTAATGTTTTGTGTTGAGGGAAATTGTGAAAAAAAATTAGATTTACTTAAATAGCTACTAGTATTTTAAGCCTAACAATAGAGTTTTTATTGATTTCAAATGGGAAATAATTGTGTTTTAAGAAAGTATTCTATAATTCATGAATAAACATATATTGATACTTACATTATCTGCTTTGTTGTTTAAAACTTTAGTTTTGAACAGTTATAGAACAATATGCTAAATTAACATTTCCCAAGAAAAAAAGATATTCAATTAAAAAGATTCATTTTATAATAATTTACTACCAAATAGAATACATTGTAACATACACATTACTGTATGTTTATATCTATATATTTACAATTAGAATCCCATAGGATTTTAATTTGTCCCATGGGATATTAAAAATCCCATGGGATAATAAAAATCCCATGGGATTTTTTTTGTCCCATGGGACAACAAATATCCCATGGGACTACAATTATCCCATGGGACCAAAAAAAATCCCATGGGATAATGGTCAATCCCATGGGATTTTGCCCTGTCCCATGGGATATTGAAAATCCCATGTTTTTATAATTGAAATTGCAAAATAAATATGAAAGAAACAGTAGAAAACCAATGAAATTATTGAATCCCATGTAATTCCGCACATTTTGGTTATATACATGATATTGTAGCTTTTGTTTGAGGCGGCGGCGGATTTGCAAATGAGTGTTTTGCAAATTAAAAGTGTCCAGTGTTTATAATTCTTTAATGCAGATCTTTATATCATTGTAATTTACTTGTATGAATATTAAAGGCAAAATGATTAAGAACAGTTATGAATTTGTCGCAGTCGATAAGTCTGAAAATTGACTGAACATAACTTAATAATGTATTGTTCGCTGTTTTAGGAGGTTGTTAAGATTGGCAAGAAAATTTAATTAAGACTCAACATTCATTTAAATGCTCGATATGTACCGATAGTAACGTCATTTTTCACAAAATTGTTCCTAAATATATCAAACTGACTTCATATAGGCAAAAAACTAAAAAGATGTTGATGGCAACGACAATTCCGTCGCTACCGGTAATAAACAACAATGGCTCGATTATCCTCGCAGACGATACTAGTACAATGACAATCAATGTTGCAATCATATAGGGATTTTTTAGATTTTGTATTGCTGATCAGTTTTGCTGTTTAAAGTATTCTCTTTAATTATTAAGAAATATTATGATATATTTCATTTTGTCTTCTTACACAGGTTTAATGAATTTCAGCGGAGACTTTATAGTAGCCTTAGCTTCCAGTAAAGAATATATACCAAGTTGAACCCAAGTATATTTTTTTATGTTAAAAAGGGAATGGCATTCTAAATCTTTAATAATGACAATAAACGATAGACAACCGATACAAACATAAAAATCCAAGAAAACAAGAACCGGTAAAACAGGACGATAGACAGTGAACGCTTATCCTAAATCCTTTTGACACTATGGACTTCAAACCAAAAACAAGTAAAACTGGGTATACTGAACAGCGAGCAATCGGTACTAGTGTTAAATATATAATACATCGAACAGTTGTTCTGGTGTTGTGACCAATCAACTGCAGATTAAATACAAATAACAGCTTTCGAAATAAGCTAGCCGTCTCTTTGCTGATAAAAGTGGAAAGTGTTCTCACTTTGTAGATTAATTCATTCAGAATAGCCTTGCATATTAATCAACAATTTTTACCACACATGTTATGAAGTCGTAGTATGTCGTTTAATGTTGTGTGTCAAATAAGGTCCTTATCGTACTATTCCTTCAAATCATGGTTGTAAATGCTTTACTTGTTTGTCAAACAATTCATTCTCTCATCATGGAATAGCATAACCATGTTCAAGTTTTCTTATGTTTTTCATGTATAAAATGTACGAAACAGTGAGCGATTGGATTGAATGTGAAACAATCATGTGCGTGTTTACGTGTTTGCGATTTTTATAGATAAAGGTTACCCGTGTATCGTCATGAATGATTTGTGACTAGCAAAATATAATTGCTAAAATAGTACAAATCCGATACTCTACGGGATTGAAAGACATTAACAAGGTTTGGATAGCTCAACCAATCAACGAACTTTAATTATTCACGTCTCAGTTATATATCTTCCAATCAGGTAGTAAGAAGTATTCAGGCCGCAGATTGTCCATCGTTCTATTCTTGATAACGTCTCTGAGACGTTAATGAGACGTTAACGAGACGTTAATCAGGTACATCCAAGTACTTCTTGAGAATGTTTTAAAAAGGAAAGAACACGATCCTTATCATTAGATGTGCCTTTTATTGTATCCATAATATTCGAGAGTTTTATATTGGGATTTCATTTGATATACCACATATATTATATATATATAAACAGTTAGATCTTATTTTATTTTCAAGAATCATGAAAAAATCGATACAACTCACCAAGGATTCATTTGATACATCGGACAATTGTATACAGTAAATGTTTAACATGACAATGACGTAATAAAATTGTAAGTTATATTTCATTACATTCAAAAATCACTTTAAAATCATGGCATTTTAAAGTTCTGATTTAATGCTAAATGTTATGGACTATATTCCGATGCAGTTTTATGTTCGTAACACGGTCCTGTTAATTCTTGGAAACAAACTGGATTCCTACTATACGTTTCAATGTTTTTCTTTCTTTTTATGACAAACAATAACAGGCACTGAAGAATGGTGTATGATATAGTCACTAACACTTCCCAGAATTGTGCGACGAACTTTCCCGTATCCTCGGGTACCAGTAATGATTAAATTGGCACCCAGTTCATTTGCTTCGTGCACAACACCTTCTCCCGCGCTTTTGGCTTCAACTGGTTTAGCCTCGCCATCAATCTAAAAATAATAAAGGAAAACTTATAACTAAATCAAAAGTGCAATTTAGGGATGTCATCAATCAAGGAAAGTTGACCCAGAATCTCGATAATTGACTGCCATGAGATAGAAGTTTCAATATGATATATAAGATCCAAAAATAAAAGAAAAAATCTGGAATATTATTTCCAATATAACCTAAACAAATTTCTATCGACAAAAACGGTATATACACTGTCATGATGTCTTCCAACAGGAACAAGTGTTATGGTGTTGTTGTTTATAACAACAAAGTTTGAAGAGAAATTTCTGTCAGATGAAACAAACATGACGTTAACAATTGAATGAAAGAACTTCGCTCTCAAGAATTTCAACTTATTTTCGGATTTATTTTTCTTATCGTCAAGTCCAGTTTACTTTTGTTCAATGGTTGTTATGCCACTAGATGTTGCGCCAATAAAACAAAGCTAAATAAGAAGCTGAAACCTTACCTGGAGATCTTTAAGATGCTGTGAGAATTTTTCCAATTTATTTTGAATGATTACATGTTCTTCTTTTATCAATGGTCCTACAGTTTCAATGTTGTTATGTTGTGGAGCTGAAAATTCAAATAATATAATGGATATATTTATGATCTTTCTATGTACGGTAAATGGACATATTCATTTAATATTTATAGGGAAAACGGTAGACTACTAGTATTACATTTTCCCAGCATTAGGTTGGCCTATTGTGTACCCAAGACTGGTGAAGGAAGTCAACTTAGGAGCGCTGTGATTGGATGTAAGGGTACAATATATTTTTTTATTTATCTATGAATAACTGCAGTGTGTAAATTTACAATATAAATTTTAAAACCGATTGAAATATTTTCTAGAGAATTATTCGAAAAGGCTTCCAAAATTTCATAAATTTGGTGCAAAATGACGGTGGGCATGGATAACATAAACAAGCTCCGTTGGAAATTGGTCATGATACTATTTGGCTTCAATTTTTAGAATACAGTAATGAAGTATTAACATCCCACATAACTGTTTTATCCAGGTTTTTATTATAAAAACTGGTAAGTTTAGAAAATGTTAGTATTGTCGCCTATGGCAGCATAAATAGTACCGTTTTCCCTATTATATAGGACACACCAAAATAACATAGAATTTATTTTGTTATATATTTCGTATCAAACGGGAGGTAACTCAAATTCGAAAACTGGTTAGTCGCCTATTACATTGCATTATTTGTATGTATGTGTCAAGTCCGATACTTCGTTAATAAATCAAGCAGAATATGCTTTTATTTTAATAGGTGTAGATGCCCGGATTTTATTGGGAGGAAGCGGGGGCAATCCTTACATTCATTAAAAATTGGAAGTGAGAGGACCATGTTTTACCATTGGAAAAATGGGCCCCTTGAATCAACGCCTGTTAAATGAATAAATGAATACTTTATTTTCTTAAAATAATTGTTACAGAGAACATAATACATATTATCATTATACAAATTCATATAGCATGTGCAAATTAAATATACATGTATAAAGTAATACTAAGAAGTTCTAACCTAAACGAACGATCATCTCTATGCCGTTCTTTATAAATTTACACATTGTTGGAAGCAAATATAGCTGTCAAACTTATGAATGCGCTTCTCTTGATTTCTATTACCTAAAGGTTGCTATTGCAGTCGTAACAAACATGTACAAAATAGAGATTGCGTATTATATTTATTCTTCATTATTTATTACTGTAAGTAATTAGCTTTTACTCGAACATTTAAAAATAGTATAATACATAGTTTCAAAGAAAATTTTCACACGACGCCTAATTTTCTGGATTCAATGTTTTCTGTTTCGTTACAAGTAAAAGGTGAATTGAAACTTCTATCGGAGTGTAATAAATGTTGCATCTTTTCGGGGACATCAAATCAGGAAAATGGAGCGATACTGTTTACGAGTCTTATAAAAACAACAAACAGAAAGGAGAAAAACAAGAGTGCACACGCTGAAATGTCTCGCCTTCTTTATTAATCATTGATGTTATGTTGTTAGTTCTAAAATAAAGCTTTATTACAACTGTCACATTAACTTAACATTAACCAAGACAAGAGTGCACACGCTGAAATGTCTCGCCTTCTTTACTAATCATTGATATTATGTTGATAGACCTAAATATAATTAAAAGCTTTATTACAACTGTCACATAAACTCAACATTAACCAAGAAAACGAAACATTGAACAATGAACCATGAAAATGAGGTCAAGGTCAGATGAACCATGCCATGTACAGCTAACAATTCTTCAATACAACAAATATAGTTGACTTATTGCTTATAAATTAAGAAAAAGAGACCAAAACACAAACACTTAACACTTAGCAATGGACCGTGAAAATGAGTTCAAGGTCAAATAAAACCTGCGTAACAGACATATAGATCATAAAATATTTCCATACACCAAATAGAGTTGACCTAATGCATAAAGTATTAAAAAAAAAGACCAAAACTCAAAAACTTAACTTTGACCACTAAACCATGAAAATGAGGTCAAGGTAAGATAACACCTGTCAGCTAGACATGAACACCTTACAATCATTCCATACACCAAATATAGTATAAGAAAAACAGACCAAAACACAAAAACTTAACTATAACCACTTAACCATGAAAATGAGGTCAAGGTCAGATGACACCTGCCAGTTGGACATGTACACCTTACAGTCCTTCCATACACCGAATATACAAGACCTATTGCTTATAGTATCTGAGATATGGACTTGACCACCAAAACTTAACCTTGTTCACTGATCCATGAAATGAGGTTGAGGTCAAGTGAGAACTGTCTGATGGGCATGAGGACCTTGCAAGGTACGCACATACCAAATAAAGTTATCCAATTACTTATAATAAGAGAGAATTTAACATGAAAATGAGGTCAAGGTCAGATGAACCATGCCAGACAGAAACGTACAGCTGACAATTCTTCCATATAACAAATATAGTTGACCTATTGCATATAGTTTAAGAAAAACGGACCAACACACAAAAACTTTACACTGAGCCATGAACCGTGAAAATGAGATCAAGGTCAAATAAAACATGTGAGACTGACATATAGATCATATAATATTTCCATACACCAAATATAATTGACCTTTTGCATACAGTATTAGAAAAAAAGACCAAAACTCAAAAACTTAACTTTGACCACTGAACCATGAAAATGAGGTCAAGGTCAGATGACACCTGCCAGCTAGACATGTACACCTTACAATCATTCCATACACCAAATATAGTACACCTATTGCATACAGTATAAGAAAAACAGACCAAAACACAAAAACTTAACTACAACCACTGAACCATGAAAATGAAGTCAAGGTCAGATGACACCTGCCAGTTGGACATGTACACCTTACAGTCCTTCCATACACCGAATATACTAGACCTATTGCTTATAGTATCTGAGATATGGACTTGACCACCAAAACTTAACCTTGTTCACTGATCCATGAAATGAGGTCGAGTTCAAGTGAAAACTGTCTGACGGGCATATCAATAAAATTGAGAATGGAAATGGGGAATGTGTCAAAGAGACAAAAACCCGAATATATAGTTAATTGGTATCAAATATAGTTATCCTATTACTTATAATAAGAGAGAATTTAATATTACAAAAAATCTGAACTTTTTTTTCAAGTAGTCACTGAACCAAGAAAATGAGGTCAATGACATTGGACATGTGACTGACGGAAACTTCGTAACATGAGGCATCTATATACAAAGTATGAAGCATCCTTGTCTTCCACCTTCTAAAATATAAAGCTTTAAAGAAGTTAGCTAACGCCGCCGCCGTAGCCGCCGCCAGATCACTATCCCTATGTCGAGCTTTCTGCGACTTCAAGGTTTTTTTCGTGGCATGAGGCGATCATCACAAATTCATATTACTATATTCATGAAATTTCCATGGAAAATGTTTCCTATGAATAGCATTTTTATTTTCCAAAAATTCAAAGAACAACTGTTTTGAATGTAAGCCTGTGGCGCAGTCAATTATAGGATAGCATGCTGGATATATTAACTATTTTTCACGAAAACAGCTTTCGGAACAACATGCTAAGTAAAAAATTGTCCTTTGCGCTAATATTACTTGTGGTTATTAATGGACAGTCACCAGACAATAATTCTATATAGTTAATTGGTATCAAATAGTTATTTTTATTGACTTATGAACATTTATATGAGTATCATGTCAACCATTCCCTATAAATGCATAATCTATTTTAGCAAATCGAATAAAAGTAGAAATTCAGTCTGTTTGATACAAAAGCGGTCATAACAAGTCTGGAATATGAAGACGATCAGACACTATAACGACTTGTATAAATATAATATTACCATGGTGAATTTAATTTGAATTCATTCTATAATCAAACAAATTTCAATATTTGGTTTATATGGATAAAACGATAAACCTCGGATGGTGTTTGGTTCTTTATTTTGCGTCGTCAGGTTGCTGTAATTTTGTGAATTTAATCACAAGGACTTCTAGAATGAACATCCTTTTTTCCCTTTTTAATTTAATTTTTAGTAAATTTGTTTTTAATATTTTTCATTTTATTTTCAATAAGGCCGAGCTTACTCTGCTCGACTGTTTTGCCCATGAGACAATCTGGGGCCATTGGACGACAGAGCTCGTCCCATATCAAAAAGTTGATTTTTCCCGTCAAAAATGGACCATTCGTAGCTACTGAAGTCGAATGACGGCCTTGGATCCGAATAAATTGGGCTTCAATTTGTTCTTTTGCATGTATCTCTTTATATATGTAATTTTCATTTACCTGCCACCCTTTATTGTTTCATATTAAATAATTTGGGCAGTTTTTATAATGACCCATCGATTCCGGCACTTTTTCATAAACTTACATGTAACAATATTGAGCTATGTAATATTAGGAGGACAAAAAATTGTAATACTTACAATATTGCCATTTTGAATTAGTACGTCACATGTCTCAGACGAGAAAGAACTGAGTAAGACTAACACTATGGCCATTTTGAATTAGTACGTCACATGTAGTATTCAGACGACAAAGAACTGAGTAAGACTTACAATACTGCCATTTTGAGTAATGTATGTCACGTGTGGTATTCAGACGATATAGAACTGAGTAAGACTTACAATACTGCCATTTTGAGTTAGTATGTCACGTATGGTATTCAGACCACAAATTACTGAGAAAGACTTACAATAATGACATTTTGAGTTAGTATGTCACATGTAGTATTCAGACGACAAAGAACTGAGTAAGACTTACAATACTGTCATTTTGAGTAATGTATGTCACGTGTGGTATTCAGACGACATAGAACTGAGTAAGACTTACAATACTGCCATTTTGAGTAATGTATGTCACGTGTGGTATTCAGACGACAAAGAACTGAGTAAGACTTACAATACTGTCATTTTGAGTAATGTTTGTCACGTGTGGTATTCAGACGACATAGAACTGAGTAAGACTTACAATACTGCCATTTTGAGTTAGTACAATGTATGTCACATGAAGTTTTTGGACGACAAAGAACTGAGTAAGACTTACAATACTGCCATTTTGAATTATGAAGCACGTGGTGAAGCTCTATGGAATGTATCAGGTACACGTAATCAGTTGATCTATGGACGTTTTCTTTGTACCCTGAAAAATACATTTTAAAATAGTTAGTTCTTTTGATAGAATTGTGCATGTTAATTTGGTTGTTGTAATACAATATTCAATTATCTCTCTTCTTTGATGCTACTACATAGGTTGAACTGGATATATAAAACAAAAAATTAAAAAGATGTGGTATTGTTGTAAATGAGACAAATCTCCACCAGAGACCAAATGGCATGCATAGAAGTTAACCAACCCTTGCATCAACTCTTAAGAGTGGTTCAAATGTGGCCTGCTGCACGGCTAACTTATTTCCAAAAGTTCTGGTTTTCCAACTCTGCAATCTCGTATAAATAATGGATATTTTGTAAACTTTTGTAAAGTGATGAAGTATTTGTCACCGGACGTTAAGAAAGCGACAACTATAATCCTTTATGAATGCCTTTTTATAGATATAAATTAAATTTGTTTTTTTTCCCTATTCATAGTGTTTATAAATTTTATACTAACATGACTGTGGACTGCAAATAATTACAACAAGAGTGCACACGCTGAAATGTCTCGCCTTCTTTACTAATCATTGATATTATGTTGATAGACCTAAATATAAAGCTTTATTACAACTGTCACATAAACTCAACATTAACCAAAGAAAACGAAACATTGATCAATGAACCATGAAAATGAGGTCAAGGTCAGATGAACCATGCCAGACAGACATGTACAGCTATCAATTTTTCAATACAACAAATATAGTTGACTTATTGCTTATAAATTAAGAAAAACAGACCAAAACACAAACACTTAACACTTAGCAATGGACCGTGAAAATGAGGTCAAGGTCAAGTAAAACCTGCATAACAGACATATAGATCATAAAATATTGCCATACACCAAATATAGTTGACTAATGCATAAAGTATTAGAAAAATAGACCAAAACTCAAAAACTTAACTTTGACCACTGAACCATGAAAATGAGGTCAAGGTCAGATGACACCCGTCAGCTAGACATGTACACTTTACAATCATTCCATACACCAAATATAGTAGACCTATTGCATATAGTATAAGAAAAACAGACCAAAACACAAAAACTTAACTATAACCACTTAACCATGAAAATGAGGTCAAGGTCAGATGACACCTGCCAGTTGGACATGTACACCTTACAGTCCTTCCATACACCGAATATACTAGACCTATTGCTTATAGTATCTGAGATATGGACTTGACCACCAAAATTTAACCTTGTTCACTGATCCATGAAATGATGTCGAGGTCAAGTGAAAACTGTCTGACGGGCATGAGGACCTTGCAAGGTACGCACATACCAAATATAGTTATCCAATTACTTATAATAAAAGAGAATTCAACATTACAAAAAATCTTAACTTTTTTTTCAAGTAGTCACTGAACCATGAAAATGAGGTCAAGGACATTGGACATGTGACTGACTGAAAGTTCGTAACATGAGGCATCTATATACAAAGTATGAAGCATCCAGGTCTTCTACCTTCTAAAATATTAAGCTTTTAAGAAGTTAGCTAACGCCGCCGCCGCCGGATCACTATCCCTATGTCGAGCTTTCTGCAACAAAAGTCGCAGGCTCGACAAAAAGGAATTAATCAAAGGGTCCAGGGTTTTTCCCTAGACGAGGTGTCAAGACAAAACTTATTGTCACAGAGAGTAGGACAGCATACACAATAATTCTTTTTGAGTATATTGATAGAAGACATGTACATTTTCATGCAATTATATTGGGCTCAAATCGGATTAGCGTACTGTACTCGCGCTGCTCCATTCGGCGAATTTTATCATTTTTGATTTTTTTTTTAATACCTGTTTCCATGCATCGCAGAAAATGCTGACTTTATTGTGACTGATTGTATTCGGATTATAAAAATACAATTACAATATCTTAAACACTGTCGATTGATGCATTTTCTGGAAAATCCTTTATCATTTTTGCACCACCAATATACGAACGTCTTATCAAATACAAAATAAAAAGTTTAAGCCGAAAAACTCACGTGGAAAAAGACTAATGGTATTTTGTTCGTTAAGAATTATGGTAGAAGATTAGACGATTGCACTAAAATGTTTTATGATCCATATTTTATTTTTAAATTAAATTAGACATGAAATTAGGGTGGTTTCGAATTACAGTTCACGGAAATTACCAAGAGACCGCTAGGGTAAAAATAATCTCCTAGCTGACTTCAAGCCACGCAGTCGTTCGTCTTCAATCCAAATTCCCACTCTATTGGTTAAGAAGCAGCTTAGGCTAATTTTTAAGTCTGTGTTTGGTTCGGCCGGAGATCCAACCTAACATGACCTTCCACACTAATGGCGAGTACGTCACCATGTGACTAACGAGGCAGTTATTAACTTTAATATATCTTTATTTTCAAAACATACAAAAACCAATTTTGGTTGTGGCAAATAACAGCTACATACATGTATTATACTTCAATTATTGTATTGCCTGCATTGGCGGATCCAAAGGGGGGGGGGGGGGGGGTGTCCGGGGGTTGGAACCCCCCTTTTTTTGGCCGATCAATACATTTGAATGGGGACATATAGCTGGAACCACCCCCTTTATCCTGGGTTGGGAACCCCCTACCCCTTTTTAAAATGCCTGGATCCGCCCCTGGCCTGCTATGCACAATAAACAGAGATTGTATGTAATCAAAATGAAATAAAGTGTATGCACTGCATTTATGTAAAATAACGTTAATTAAATACGGAATCAGTTATTTAGACTAATTAATTAATTGTTGTTTGCTTAACATCCAGTGGAAAATATTTCAAGCATATACAGACAGGAATCTCAAGGAAGAGGCCGGTTCTGCAAAAAATAGTCAATTAAGATGGATATATGCCATACTGGCACTAAAAAGGGATTAAAATGTGCCTTGCAATAGGTCGACCACCGACACGTCGGATAGTAACTTATTCATTTGACCAGATATTTCACTGAATGTGCAAAAAGCAAAACAAAGAGAAAGATACCAATTAAGGGGGACATTCGAAAATCATAATCCCAAAGAAAACAGATAATACATTGTACCATGGATAAAACTAAAAAAAAAAAAAGACAAAGTGCAATCCACAGTAACAAATATACAACGAAAACATAATTGAATTTCAACGTCGTCTGTGACAGGAAATAACTTAGCCTCTAGACCTTAGCCATATTTTACATTTAATAAAAAAATCTAATCGCTAGGATATAAATGGATTTCATTTATATCAGTATATGTTTATGTCCTCAACACGTACAATATGTAAAATGATAAAAGTATTGATCGCGTTGAGAGCAAAGTGCATACATTTATAATAGTTAACAAAATGACAATACAGTATTTATTTAAAACCCCATGGCTACGTTTGTTTACATACTGCACATCTGTAGTGCATTATGAATACGATGCACATTTAATTTCCTTCCGCTTATATTCCAATTCAAAAATCAATTATATGTTAAATAAAAATTATATTATATACAATTTCATCACTAATGTTTTCATAATAATCCTGTAAAAAATATTGCGACAATATTTGTCAAGTATAATTACTTACATTGTAATGCATACATAGCATGTTCGCTCCCATCCATTGCTATAACTACTTTCCTCTTGTTTTCCATCGCTGTTTCTTCTTCTGTGGACCCCATGTTAAATGAACAAAGAGTCAATGTTGACATTTCTGCAAAAGGTTTTAAAATTGTGTTTCACTACACTGCATTAAAATAAAGGATGACTATACATTATCAAAACATCACAAAAACTTTGGTCAACTTGTCAACATAATCGCTTTACACCATTATCCTATTGTTATTATATATAAACACTTTTATAACTCTATATTATGTCTAGGTCGTTATTATTGTCCTCGCTGAGCTTTGATCAAATGAAGTTCCGCTCTTCGTCGAATTTGAATCTAGGACCATCTAGTGTCTTCTGTCAGGTCTTTGTTGTTATCGGTATATCAAAATTTACAATCGATTAACAAGGGCGAAACGAAACTTAAATTCTGAGGTAAGCGTAATATATGACCCAATTTACAATATCCACAGGCCATTCAATGCATGTATATACACAAGGAACTATTCTTTTATTATGCACTTCTTTCTATTTTCGAGTTCATGATAAAATAATCAAAATATTATTTTTCAAATGTCTTGTCTATTGTATTGCAATCAGCATGAAGGCTTTCAATTTGTATTTTTTTCAAATTTAGAATTTAGAATTAGAAATAGAATAATTAAATTAACAATGCATGCTCATCTTCCATCATAAAAGAAATTGAAAAAAAACATGGAAAGTCAAAGAATTACAAAAACGTGTGTATATTTCAGACAAGCTCATGATTGTGTTTTATACATAAATTTATAATTGAACTTTTAAAATATGTTCTATTATATTGTATTGTATTGCATCGTATTTTAAAATATTTAAAATGTATATTTGTTTGTTTGTATTGCTTGACCCTTATGGGTGTAATTTTGCAATAAAGATTATAATTATTTTGTTGACAAGGCCAAGAGCCTAAATTTGTGCATAGAAATTATCATGTTTCACAAAACCGATATAGTGCCACCCGAAGATCCCCGCTGTCTAATCGACACATTCGTGTTTTGCCGTTCAGTTAAAAATCGGAGTTTCAAATACAAAATCCCAACTTGACAATGCAAAAACTTAAGAAACATGTAATATGAAAGAACAATTCAAATAGACATTAAAAGGTATGAGTGCCAGTGAGACTTCTCAATGCAAGTCATAATTTGTAAAAGTAACACATTAAAGATAAAAGTACGGTCTTCAACAAGGAGCATTACTTGTCCCATTGGCACTCATACCACATCTTCTTATATCTATAATTAACAATAAAATAAAATAAAATTTTCGAAAGACCCATTCCTAACTTATATTAAGCTTTTATTTTTGCATTAATCTTGGTGTTTACAAATAAGTTACAACCAATCGGACTAACGCCCTAACGAGTGGTATCTAATAATATCTAACATTTTTGTTTTTGGTCACTGAATAGCGTCATGATTTCACGATTGTAATGTTTCAATAAGGACTCATGGTATCGATTTCGTCCACTGGATGATTTATTTTCATCATGATAGTTTGAAGATGACCCCGACAGCCCACTGAAGGACACACTACTAATGAATAACAGGTTGGTTATCTTTTAAACGTACTATCAATATAAGGACATCTTACAACGCAAAAAAAACCCACTTATGTTTACATTAAAAATATGTCAGATTTATGTTTTCTTTTGGTTTTACATATCATTGAATTATAAATCAAACAAGCTTGGCCTTTCATCTTAAAGTTCAGATACATGTTCAACTTTGTACAAATACTATATATATATCATGTAAAACTTCCTTTAACATTGTTGTGGTTGACGGTCTGTTTCGATAGCCTGTGACCAATTTCATGTTACACATGTAATATTCTGAGGTATGGGTAAGGAAGGTGGGGCAGCAGGAAGGATGCAATGAT
This sequence comes from Mytilus trossulus, assembly GCF_036588685.1. Lineage (NCBI taxonomy): Eukaryota > Metazoa > Mollusca > Bivalvia > Mytilida > Mytilidae > Mytilus > Mytilus trossulus. The sequence continues at coordinate 1,226,927 of NW_026963311.1, forward strand.
TATTCTGACCTGGGAAAATTATAACATCGGAAATCTCGCGCATTTGATTTTTTTAAGGTTTTTAACAGCATGTATTAGAACAGTAAACCTCATGTCCTGATACCCCTAGCTATTTCCGGTTTCGATATGGAGCGAAAACATCCTAATTTACATATGTTAAGACGTTCAAACCATTTTTGTCTACTGGTATACATGAACCATATGGAAATTTTCTTACCTTCGTTTGTAGGAGATAAATGATTAAAACTAAAGTCCTAAGCAATCGCAAGTTGGTGTCAAACACATAACACGAGCTTATTATGAGGTTCTAATTATACATAGCAATTGTTTAGAGTTATTTGTAGTCAAAGTAGTCTAAATTCATAAATGACTAGCTGTTTCATTGTTTTATTGTAACATAATTATGCACTTCCTATGCAATCGATCATTCAATGTGCAATTTTATCTTTCACAATTATTTTCTTTTATGATGCACACATAATGCAACATCAATAATGCAGCTCAAAACATTGGAAAAAGTTCCAATATTGTAGATTCGTATTTAATGAAGAAGAAAAAAATGTATACATATGTATACATTGACCTAAATTTTCTTATAATAATTAAACTGTCAAATGAAAAAGGTAATTAATCGAAAACATCAAAATTAATATTTTGCTGGTATGCTACTTAATATTATTCTTGCATTTTGACATTTGTTTATTGTTTAGACTACGGGACCGGAGAAAGGGGGAGGATGTTAAAACATATTTTTTGTTGACCAGTTTGCAGTTTTTATTGCAGAAAATAAAACAACAATTTTTACTAGAAAGAGCGAAAATTGTACTACGAAAACTTCGAGAGAGGAGAAAACTGTCATTTTAGATTCCAGTTACATTAGAGACAAAGCTCTATTGGTATAGTCTTACTGGTAAAGTCCAAATTAAGAACAAAATTATCATTTTTTTTTCAAAGTCCTCTCATAAAAGAGAATCTCTGAAGATGATCTTGTGAGAAAAAGAAGTGTCCTGTGTTGTCATAAGCTGTAATGATACCAACACCATTTAGTTCACTAACAAAAATATCATACTAGTAACTGGAGAGAAGAGTCTTCATTTAGAAAATAGATGTACAAGTAAATACATATCTATAATTTTATTTAAAAGATCAATGTTGCTGTTATTGAAAAAATAAGGTTAACAAAATAGTAGCAACTTAGCAACTTCAAGCAATCTAGATCTTTTATAAAAATCAATTCGCACAAATTCATTCATATTTGATTGCTTGAATTTTGCTTCCCTAACGTCTAGTGGCAAATATTTAATGCATATTAAGTTTACGACAAAAACAAATTACAACGAAAGGAAGGTTCTACAATGTTATTCAACCGGGTAGGAAAAACGGGACGGACTGCCTCTTGAAAATTAAGGTTTAGTTGGACAGTGCCGATATTTCGTTTCAAACAAGTCAACAACGTACATGTTAGGTCCATCAGAGAGTGTTTTCTAGCGGTCTTTAGTTACTTTTAGATATAGGGTGTCACTCCCTCTGCAATGGGCATTAGATATAGCATCACCTATTTACTTCCCAAAGTTAAGAAATCAAATGATATATACAAAAAAAAGTCATATGTATGTACAGTCACCTTTTGAGGGTAATCGATGTGTGATGACTGGCTTCACAATAAATCCTCATTGATGACAATTATTAGAAGAAAACTCTATAGATACATTTTCATACATGTATTTGGTAGATTGAAGACAAGATAGGATATTACATGGCTCATTATTTTAAAGAAAAAGGTGGAAACAGATCGACAGACCGACAGACGTAATTTTATATATCAATATAGAAATAGCAATATTCAGGATCCCTGATTTATTTATTATGTAATAATAAAATGTTATATAATTATTGTTTTAACTGTCCTCTATATCTCACGCGTTGCTTTGTAAAACCAATTGAAGAACTATGTTGCTGATTAAACCATGGAAATATTATATTGACAATAAGATGATTATATTGAACATCGACTATTATTACCGACATTTTACCAACACAAAGTGCATTCCACTTTTTATGGTTATCTATTTGAGCTTCTTCATCGAAAAACAAGCAAACTCCAAACTCTGATTATGCAGATTCATGTGGGATACAACATCGAATACACATGTATATCCTTTATTAACTGTTTTAAAATTGTACCTTTTGGAAATTGCAAACATTTGATTACCATATCCAAACCTAAAGAAACCAATAGATCACTAGCTTTCGAGTGATGTCCTTCACCGGAAAAAATCGTCAATTATGCTTGCCTTTATGACATAAACACCAGATAGAGGGTACCGCCTGCATATATCTCTGCACTATTAAAAGTTTATCATTCAAGCGTCTTCATGGCTAGAAATGACGGTAGTGCTGATTAAATCAATTACAAGAATTTAATTTGCCAAAAAATTCGTTCAATATAGCATTAAAATATTTATAACCGCTCGCTCAACATTGGAACGGACAGATGCTCCTACAAACGCAGATAGACTACATGTAACGTTACGTATCACGGGCCTAGGCCTAGGGTAGTAGAACTTTTCTGCAAGCGGATTTTTTTTTGTTCTAAGTTTAGTATCGTTTCTGTTCCACTTACAGCTTGATAAATATTTTGAAAAACTTCTGAACGTTTTTTGTTTTTTGTTTTCCGCTTACAGAAATTCTATGAAAAGATAATCACGCCAAAGACATGATCTCGTGTCTGCGTTGCTTCATAAAACGTAAAGTCAATCAAAAACGCAAGAATAATGTTCGCTAAGACCAAATTTTTGACGGAAATGCAACGAACTCGAAATTGGTCTATTACAAGTAGCAATAGAGATCATTGAAGGAGATAATTAAAGGCAAAATATAACCTTTTATGTTGGTAATTCAATCTCTGGAGGGTGAGGACACTTCGCACCCCATACATGACGTGACGCTGGAATATGTCACATTTTAAAGCTTGAATATATGTGAATAGGTCGGGGAAAACTATCAGAATGTTAGGGGACGACCATTTGATATTCTGGGGGGGGGGGGGGGGGGGGCAGGATTTATTTTTGATCGGTTATTTATTTTTGTAAACTAAGAGGACAGATTATTCATTTTCTGCACTATTGAAGCAAGATTTTTCATTTTCATCAAAGCAAGCTGGGACTGATGATTCATTATCACAACTATATTTTTATGATGTTCGAAACCATACAATTTTTAAATGATTTGTTTATTATAAATAATACATGTATAGTCAAGTCATTCAGTACCATTTAATCAGAATTAATCATCATGCTCTGAAGAAATTAATCTTTTATATTCCCAACTGCATCTACATGTATTGCATACATACATAGTATTGAAGTTTGTTTGTAAAATTATATAGCCTCTTATAAAAGAAGTGTCAAACATATTTCGCCGAGCGGAGCGAGTCATTTTTTTTAAAGGGGTTTGGAGCCACTGAAGGCCAAGAAGCTATAGAACAAATCATGCTTTCTGGGTGTTCCGAAGACCCTTTCTTAATCTAAAATGCATGTATTATCTTAATAATTTTTTGACAATATTTTGGTCTCAAAGCAAAATGTATAAATTCAGTGTGAGACTTAAGTTTCTAGGGACAACATCCAAAGAGCAATGTGCATGATAAAGCAAAAATGGAATTCACATAGTTTTTAAAGTCTGTGGCTGCTGTTATTTTTTAAACTCATGATCAAGTTCATAACAAAATTACTAGATTACAAAAGGAATGCAACACTAACAGAATACAGAAGGGCAATCAATGAACAAAAGACAAAAAAATAAGAAACATTGATTCCGAAAAATCAGGGCTACATCTGAAGGAAAACAGAACTTGCTTCTTGCAAGTCACTGACCGTGAACAGAATTTGATGGAGACAAGCGTTTGATTTTGAAATTTCCTACATGAGGCGTTTGCCTCAATGTAGTTACGGCCCTCTGAAAATAAAAGTGAGGTAATGTTTCCTTAGACAATATACCTCAAGTTAAATGAAACCAATTATTTATACGTTTATTATTAAAAAAAAAATGGGAAGTGTTTCCCGATTTTTGTGGGGAAAAAAGATAAATTTATGAAGAATCTGGTGCCATCTCATACTTTCGATTAGACCTGCTGAGTTATTTATTTTCAAACTACCACAGAACAAACCATTTATTTTTGGGATTATCAAGGCTGAGTTATTTATTTTCAAAATCCTCCTGCCCCCCCCCCCCCCCCCCCCCCCCCCCCCCGAATATCAAATGGTCGTCCCCTTATCGTGACAAAATCAGCTTCTGCAAGATATCACCGGCCACACGGACATCGGGGACTTCACTGTAAGCCTTAACCCTCTTGCTGCCGGAGGGACACATATGTCCATGGCTAAATGTATGCAAGCTTCTCATCAATGCTGTATCTCCCATTTTTTTTAGGCCCTATAGTCGCCGTCAGCTGAAATTCGTAGCGGTTATCAGTTAAAATAATCTAAACTATCAACCACGTTCACTCGAGATATAGTTTTTCACATTCAATTCATAAATCGCAAAAAGAAAAACCACTACTGACCTACCTTTTAAGTGATTGCACTGTGATAATCCTGACCTTCACATTTTCCAAGACTATTTTGAATGGTGGAATCCGCCATTGTTTTTTCCGGAAGTGTTCCCGTGGAGTTCAATTTCATAACATTTGCATAAAGCGCGGGAAACCGTATCACATCAATGAAAAGAACATTTCAGGAAACTGCGTAAATGACGAATTTCACATGTAAACAAATGATCCTCATAGAAACGAAGATGGCGGAATTACAATGGAAAACATTCTGGAAAATGTGAAGGTCAGGATTATTACAGTGCGATCACTTAAAAGGTAAGTCAATAGTGGTTTTTCTTTTCGCGATTTATGAATGGAATGAGAAAAACTATATCTCGAGAGAACGCGGTTGATAGTTAAGATTATTTTTACCGATAACCGCTACGAATTTCAGCTGACGGCGACTATAGATTCAATCACCATGTGTCATTTTACTGTATTTCGATTCACACACCAGTGTAGCCTAAACCTGCTCATCAGTATGATTTTATTTCGTACCAGGTTATCAAGGTTATGTAAATATATAAACAGTTACCTTATGATTATAATTTATAGCAATTCTTTAAGTTTGTTTACATTTAGACATTGTTGACGTCACAATAAAATTCATTACAACAGGACCAACATCGGAAACGTTTCCGTATTTGCGTTTCTTTTCTTTTCCAATATATTCTGAACTTAAAAAAATGTGGAATAGATTATTTTAACTCTTGACCACGGATTATTATATGTTATTGACAGGTTACCTACTTTTGGTAAGACATACTGTTACTATGTCAGGTAAGAACAAACGTATATTGGTGCAAATTAGGGAAAAGTTGACTGTTTTTCGATGATTTTGTCGGGCTTTTGTCGTCTATATAAAACAGTTTAACCCACCTTCCAAAAAATTTGTTCAAATTGTAAGCTTTAGTTTACTTCTTTAAGTTGCCCTTACTTGACCGAGTACTAGAATGTTCTACCGCAGAGTAGGTAACCTGTCAAAAATATAAACTCAGAAGTAAAAGTCAGACGGTAATACCAATAAAATAAATGCGTTCGAATACTTTACTAATTATCGTGTGCTGTCAGTATTTATACTGAAGCCTGTTGTTCTCACTGATCTATCTAGTTTGCTCCAATAAAAACTGACTGCCACGAGATAAAGCAATAATGTTTAAAATAGCGTTAACCATCAATCAAGCTTAGGAAGCAAAAAAAAACAAAAACAAGCAAGCTATCAATCTAATCTTTTCAAAACTTAGTTTGAGAATGTCCATTTTAAAAAAAGATAGACCACTATAAAACTTAAAGTAGTTCCTAGAGGTAAAAGGATAGTGACCAAAGTTCTTGACTTGAGATTTATAAGCAGTATAATTTAAGTAATAAAACAACAAACTCTTTCGTATAATTGTTTTTCTCACATGAATCAATCAATAAGTAAAAAGTATGGATAATGAGATTTGTATCTCCCTACCTGAAACTAAGATGCATGAACACGTTAAAAGCAATAATCGATTTATCATTGCTAATATTTCAATATTAAGTATATGAATTATAAAAATTGCTTCCACACTAGCATTCGCTTATACGAATTCATAATAATTCTGGTTCTTTTTAATTTTAGTTTTAATTATAAATCGGTAATAGTCATCTAATTAGTCGAGTTCCTACTGTCAACACTTTTGTTAGATCTAATTTTGCAATGAATTAGTGACAAGTTTGGAATATTTATTGGCTGAAATTGCACAATTTTAGTCCAGCCAAACTAAGATTTAACCTAATAAACTAATTGCAACAGAACATGTTTTAGTTCTAATCTATAGCATTAAGTCCTTAATATACACAGAAAAAAAGTCCCATAAAATCTAACTTGAGGAAAACTCAAAATCAGCTTTTTTAATTTCCTATGGAAATTAACATTGAAAGGGGAGATTATTCTGCAAAAATGAGGTTTTTTTTTGTAATTTTTTGGTTGATTTTCTTACAATTTATGTGAAGTATGATACTTTGAGTTCGAATTTGATTGAATTATTTTTTTTTGTGCATTTTTCATTACAAAAATTGCAAGTTTGTGGTTTGTGACCATTTTGAAAAAATAATGTGAAAATTTGGTATTGTTTATATCTGTGTATTATATTTTTTCAGTATCTTACTTGTTTAAAGAAACTTTAAACCACAAAAAGAAGAATACATGCTTAATTATTTTTATTAAATTTGAGATTCTTTACCTTGACATGTTGAAAAATTTAATAAATGGTCAACTGTGAATTTCGAAATCTAGATTGTAGCTTGATAAATATAGATTATAACATGGCATTTTTCATATCAGACCCCTTATCAGCCCTAGGTCATGATATCAGCCCGAGAGCCGACAGGCTCGTGTGATGATTTTGACCATGGGCTGATAAGGGGTCTGATATGAAAAATGACATGTTATCTCCTTTTTATCATGTACTTCAACACAAGACATACAGACAAAAACGATTTTAAAAACTTTGAAAAAATTCTTTTGTTGTAATATTTGTCTTGCATTTTTTAATAATATATTTTCCTGATTCCTTATTTATTTTGTATCCAACCTTGTTATGTTTTACTCAAAGAAACGTACCAGTGAAGTATATTTTCCGGAATTTGTCGAATGACGTCGATATGTCATCCGATAACGTTACAGCAAAGCATGCGATAATAACCGGAAGCAGTTGATAACGAAAGCAGTTGATATAAACCGGAAGCAGTTCATAACAAAAGTCATGTCACACGGCTAAGGCAATTCTTCAAATTTAATGAATAATATATGTACAAATAAGTTTTATCATGGGGTACAATTATACCATTTACAAGTATATGATAAAAGATGTGATAACACCTTTATAGTTGTTTGTTATACTCTTATGACGGCTAAAAAATCAAGAATCAATACATTCTGATGAATAGAAGCAGTAAAGTTATAATTTTGTATCAATTTGTATTGATATGTCTGTCTTTTTTGCAGAATCATCTCCTTTTTCAATGAAAATTTCCATAGGAATTTTGAATGGTGATTATTTTAGTCTTCCTCAAGTAATATTTTATGGGACTTTTTTCTGTGTATATTTGGGGTATAATGCTAAAGATTAAAACTTTAAAATCTTCTGTTGCAATAACTTCAAGGTTAGGGTCAAATTTATGCTAGATTGACTGGACTATGTTGGGGTTATATTTTAAACCTTTTAACATTATGTCTTTCTTTTACTCAACTTGGGCTGATAATAATCCTAAGGCGAAATAGATCCTTATGGATTTTGCGTTTAATGGATAAACATATCAAATATTAATTTATCCTGTGACAGAATAACATTCAGGTACAATTTTCTATTTGAGATTTCGAATGACATCTTTTAAAATTTGTCCAACCTTCCACAATTAAAGTTAGCTTGAGATTGTCAACTCAAGAAAGACCACTGTTACACTTAGTTGCAACCTAAAGCAAAGACGGTTAATAGCCAAAGTTTCTGACCTAAGTTTAATATGCAGTATATTTAAAACAAAAACTCTACTGTATAACTTTTTCCTTGCATGAATCAATCAATAAATAAAAAATTATGCATAATGACATTTTTATTAACCTACCTTGAACTTAAATGCGTTAACACGTTAAAAACCAGTAATTAAAAATCAATGTAATATTGCTGATATTCCTATAGTACATGTGTATTAAATATTGCTACCACTCTATGTATATAAATCAGCTCATCAGCTGAAGTCCTACTGAGACTGGCAACACTTTTGTGAGAACTGATTCTGCAATAAATAAGACAATTTTGGCCTATTAACCTGATATATTGCATAAAATCATTCGATCGATAACAATACTCACCATTAAACATTCGTATATGTAAATTAAAAGTTTCTTAGGCAACAATTTGATCTTCATTATCGAATGGAGGATTGTGGAAGAGTCACTTGAAACGAAACAAGAACGTCAACAATACTTTGTTTTCTTAAAGCATAGTCTAAATATTAAGTGAAAGAAAATACGCAAACCACCTTATACAATAATTTCGTGTATCCATACTTTAATGCTCTATTCGAAATCCTTTGAGATCCGGAGGAGCCGAGCATCATACAAGCTACAAGTACAAACAGATAACACCAGACATATACATATATTATACGTCTCTGATACTATGCATTATAGCAACAAATGGAAATAAAAGCTTTCATTCCAAAAATAAGAAGACTATATTTGTGGTTTAGTGATGCTTGGTTACATTAAGAGTAACTGATTCCTAATATACAATAACTACATTGATACTAGCACACTTTTAGAGATAATTAGCTTTTCTTCAATTTATATTAAATCCCGAGACTATTTGTTGACTGATTGACCGAATAAACAACGAATCAGTCGATAGCTATTCCCAGTACAGATCGAATCACTTAGAATCAAATAGCTGTTTAAGAAATAAGACATTAAAAAACAAAGAGGACAATAGAAAGAGCAGCTAAAGAGTTATGCACGACAGAACGAACAAGTAAGATGTTTTGAAAGGGCACCATTAACTAAAGTTTTTCAAAATCATCTATTTTGAAATTTTATGGGGTTTCTTTCACAAACAGAAAAGATTCTTCAGTTGTGTATTATGATGTAGGAAATGATATGTGCTTGAGTTAAAAACATTGTTTAATGAAACTATTAAATCTAAGAACCACTTCGACATAAAAATCATTTTTCTGGCACATGAAATCTTCCATGGTTTTTTAAAGGGTTCGTATTGCTCACTCTTAATTTTTTCTTGGTTGTGATTTGAAAGATGGTCTCTGAATTATCGTCTGAAAATATACCTGTTACATTTCAATTTCATATACTTTTATTACCTCCCTTGGAGTGTATCTTTACATTTTCTCCTCTGATAGTATCGTTCAGTTCGAAATTATATTTTCCTAAGTAATTTTGTATCTATATTTAGACCATATCAATATTTCATATCGAACATTTGTGTGCCACAGACAAAAATAATAAACTTTTTCAGGTGCTCTCACTATCGTATGTGTTCAGTGCGTCCACCATTTCTGTTATAAATATTCATAACGGTAAATTCGCAACACAAATAACAGGTCAACCAATAACATTGGGATTATTTGTAATTGTAAAACTGAAATCCCCTGTCCCCTGCTTCAATGTTGAGCAAGCAGTCATCGTTTAAAACTATATCGATTGTTTTGAAAAAAGTTAAAGACATTTAGAATCAATCAACGAAAGCTTTAAATGACAGGTTTACATTGGGGGATGCAAAATTCAAACAAAGCCAAAGACGTAATTTTCTGTATAGATATAAAAATAACAATATTCAGAATCCCTGATTTTGTTTTACCTTTAATGTAATCATAGAATATAAAGTAATAGTTGTTTTATTAAACAGTCCGCTAATTATCACGCGTTGCCTTATAAAACCAATAGAAGTACTACGCTGATGATTAAACCATGGAAGTATTATATTGTCAATATGATGATTAAATTGAACATCGACTGATAATTACCGACCATTTATCAACACATAGTGCATTCAATTTATAATAGTTCTTAATTTAAGCTTTTTCATCCAAAACTTGAAACCTTGATTATGCAAATTGAAGTGGGATAAGTCATCGTGTTTCCGTTATTAACTTTTTTTTATACCTTTTGAAAACTGCATACATTTGATTACATATACTATTGTGCTTTTTCGTGAAGGTCAGTGTTTATTGGTGTAGAAGGAAGCCGGAGCGCCCAGTGAGAACTACCGATCTTCGCTGAAGACTGACATTTAACACGAAGACGAGCGCTCCTATCCTGTGCGAGATTTGAACTCACAACCACAATATTGACTGGCTAATGATATAGAAGGGCGACTACTAAAATCACTCGGCCACGGATGCCCACAAATCAGAATCGGATGACCATATTGATGTTAAGGTCAAGAAATCAAAGGTCATAGCATATTATGTATATAGTTATAGATGTTTATTGCCAGAAACTGCAAAATGTTGGTCATGGATGTAATCTTTTGAACGGTTTATAAATAAACGTTGGAGGTAAAAAGATCCCCATTGATTCAGAGGTTAACGGGTGAAATGTAAATAGACAAAATAGACTGAAACTAAAGTAACATTTGAGAATCCGAACTCGATCTTTTGGACCATATGTCTAATCTTTCCCAGGCAGTCGAAGTACTGTAACAAATGCCTGTCAACACTGAGGTTGTGAGTTAAAATCAGTGGCATTGTTCGAATCCTTTATAGACATGAGTTTTCAGTATTTATACCGTAGGTCTGTTCTCTCAGTACTATCCGGCTTCACCCAACAATAAAAACTGCAGCCCCGAAGTTGCGTTTAACATCAATCAATCTAACCTGTCACAAAACTTAGTTTGATAATGCCATTTAAAAAAAGATAGAACACTATACAACTACATTGTTACTAGAGGGTAAAGAGTAGTGACCAAAGTTTCTGACTTTATATAATATTCAGTATAATTGCAACAAAAAAGGCCTTAAATAGTATATATATTTTCTAATGAATCGATTAATAAATAAAAAGTATGGATAATGAAATGGTTATATTCCTACCTTGAGCAAGCATGCATCAAAATGTATAAATCACTACTTAAGAATCGATTTAATCTTGCTTATATTCCATAATTAAGTACAGACAAATGTATATATATACAAAATTCCATCCTCACAATAATTAATATTTCAATTAGATAATTCTGGTTAGAAATCACAAACAGAGTCATCTAATAAGTTGAGTTCCTACTGTCAACACATTTGTAAGATCTGATCACGCCATAAATAAACAAATTTGGATTATTCATTGGCTAAAATTGCACAATTTTGATCTTGGATTTTTCACTTTGAATATCATTTCTTTCTGTTACTAACATTGGGTTGATAATTACCCTTAGGCGCAACGATCCTTAATGATATTGAGGGGTTAATGGATACAAATGTCAAATGACAATATAAAAAGTGATAGACTAAAATTCAGTTAACATTTTCCATTTGGGATTCCGGACGATATCGGTTAAAACCATATGTCCAACCATTTAAAAAAAAACACTGTACTATAAACTGAGTCGTTACCTTAGAGGAAATTGGGTAATGACCAAAGTTTCTGAGTTAAGTTTGATAGACAGTCATATTAAAACAAAAAGTCTTCAGTATAATTGTTTTATCGCATGAATCGATCAATAAAATAAAAATGCGTATAAAGAAATTTCTATCTTCCTACCTTGAAATAAGATGCATTAATTTAACACGTCAATACCACCAATGAGAATCGATTCAATGTTGGTAATATTCCAATATAAAATATAAAATAAAATGCTACCACACCAGCATTCACTTTTACGAATTCATAATACTCCGGATCTTTTTTATATAGATAAATCAGCTGATTAGTTGAGTTCTACTGTAAACACATTTCTGAGAACTGATTCCGTAAAATATTTTGGCCTATGGACCAGATGTATTGCATGGAATCATTCAATCGATTGCAGTACTCATCATTAAACATTCGTATATATGTAAATTAATAGTTTCTTAGGTAAACAGTCGATCTTCTTTAGTATTGAATGAACGATCGTGGAAGAGTTAAGACATTCACTTAAAACAAGACGAGAACGCCAACAGTAGTTTATTTACAAAAGTCAGCATCTAAATAAGTTACAGAAAATAATATGAGCAAAACACGTACTACAACATTTTCGTTTATCCTTACCTACTTTAACGTTATATTTGAAATCCTTTTATGTACAGCAAATCCTTTTAGATTCCGTAGAACAGAGCATTACACCGGCTTAAGTACAACCTAATAACATCAGACATATAATACAATTATATTGTCTCTGATACTATGCATTATGACAACAAATGGAAATATAGCTTTCATTCCAGAAAAAAAAAGACTACATTTTTGGTTTGGTGATGCTTGATTACTTGAAGAGTAGGATAATTCTTAATTTGCAATAAAAACAACGACACTAGTACACTTTTGGTTATAATATGCTTTTTTCCAATTAGTATTTAAGAGCCAGAGACTAGCTAATGGCTGATTGATCGAATATACTGAACGTCAATCGATAAGAATTTTCAGTACAGATCGAACCATTCCGGTAAATATAGTTGAATAAAAAGGGGAAAATGAAAAGAGCAGACTAAGAGATAATTATGCACGACAGTACAAACAGCTGTGGACATGTTTGGAAAAGAGGGACGAAAGATACCAGAGGGACATTCAAACTCATAGATCGAAAATAAACTGACAACGCCATGGTTAAAAAACCAAAAAAAGACAGATAAACAATTAAACAAAAGACACAATATAGAAAACTAAAGACTAAGCAACAGGAAAGGTAACCACTTACAACTTTAAGTTTCTCAAAACAATTATTTGGAATATTAAGGGGGGGGGGATCCTTCAGTAAGCAAAAGAGATATTTCGGCTGTATATTAGATTGTAGGCGACAAAATTAGGATGATTTAAAACATCGTTAAAAGACACCATACCTGAGACACACTCTGACGAAAACTACATCAATATTGAACGACTCCTTTGTATTAAATTATAAGACAATATATACAATGCATTGTTTAAAGTTTGAAAGTTATTTCCCTGGCATTTTTTTCAAGTAAATATGAAGGAGATGCAGTATGATTAATTGTCAATGAGGAAAATATTCCCTGAAATTCTTTTATATTTATTTGCAACAGAATGGTCTTTTGCACCGGTCCCAAGTCAGGAGCCTCTGGCCTTTGTTAGTCATGTATTATTTTAATTTTAGTTTCTTGTGTACAATTTGGAAATACGTATGGCGTTCATTATCACTGAACTAATATATATTTGTTTAGGGGCCAGCTGAAGGACGTCTTCGGGTGCGGGAATTTCTCGCTACATTGAAGACCTGTTGGTGACCTTCCGCTGTTGTTTTTTCTATGGTCGAGTTGTTGTCTCTTTGACACATTCCCCATTTCCATGCTCAATTTTATTTCAACAATTAGGAAACCCATACTGTATAGTCGTATTATAAGTTATTTTGTTTTAAGACTTTGCACGCCCGTTGTTGAATAGTTATTTTTCTTTCAAATTTTCTAGTGATGATTAATTTTTCAAGTGACATAATGTATCTATATCATGAATAGAAGTTTAAGTTCTTTATATGGTCATTAACATTTACATCTAACGTTCATGTGGTGCAGGGTCTGCATAATATTCCGGATCAAATGATATCTTCACCAGTTTTTGACAGGGCTCGTATTGTTCAATCATAGTTTTATATGTTGTGCATGTTCTGGAAAATTTCTTTTAATTTTCTTTGTTTTTCTTTCATCTTCTTTAGTATTTTAACCATGGCATTATCAATTTGTTTTCGACTAATGAGTTTGAATATCCTTCTAGTATTTCCTGTATTACATTGTTAGGTTTATGGCTGAAACGTCATCAAAGTGCAGATATCATTAGCTATTCTAGAGGTAACATAAATAGTTTAATATTTGAACAAGCTGCAAGAAGAATTTAAGGCAAACAAAACGTTTATACATTTTAACTTATAAAATACTAGTAAAAATTATTCCGCTATACAAAATTCTTGTCCTCAATACCTATCATTCTCAACTTCTTGTTTACTTTGTGGAACATATCAACATTTCAAATTTGAAACTTTAACATTCTAAATTGACGCCTTACAAGATTAGAAAGTAAAGTTTCGTGGACTTGTCTATTCAATTTAACACATTCATCAATCGCATTGCATAATTCAATTCTTGAAACTTTAAGCATAATAAGAAATAGAAAGAAATGCATAACAATATATTTCAAGCGCAATTGCTTACTTTTTGAATGACAATAGTTAGACATGTAAGGTGTTTTGTACGCTATGACGGCACACTTACCCTATTATTTGAGCCATTTCATTGAAAGTACAGAAAAGAATTAACTAATACAGTTTTCAACATATACTTCCTTTATGGAAAATCGGTGTTCAACAAAGAAATAACGAAATACGAGTAGTTTTTGAGAAGTTTTATATAATATGGCTATTAAGATGATCACTCAATTATCAAACTTTTTTCTATTGTGCACACATACATTTCTAGTCAATAAAATAATTAAAATTGATGGAAAAAAAGACAAATTGAAGAATTTTTACAAAATATGGAAAAGTTGTCATAGTTTGCTTCCATTGTTATTCTGTCAAATATGATGTATTATTACCTATAATACCAAAAGTCAGTTTTGACGTATATAATAAACTTCATATGTACGGTAACTTTGAAATTTTTGAAAATGGTTTAGGAAATAAGCATCATCAAAACATTTTTGATATAAACATGTGATATAGGCACTTAATTTGATAAGATAAGACAACCTGAAAAGTGAAATCATGGAACTGTTCAATATTGGCTCTCTTCATCTAAATTGGATTTATCTGCACATGTGAAGCAGGATCTGCTTACCCTTCCGGAGCAACTGAGATCACCCCCAGTTTTTGGTTGGGTTCGCGTTGGTAATGCTTAGTCTTTAGTTTTCTATGTTGTGTCTCCTGTACTTTTGTTTGTCTGTTTGTCTTTTTTATTTTTAGCCATGGCGTTGTGAGTTTATTTTTAATCTATGAGTTTGACTGTCCCTCTGGTATCTTTCGTCCCTCTTGTCAAACTGATGACATGTGTTACAGGAGTACACAATTGTTGAAATATGACATTCAAATGTAAACTTTGATATTTATTTGGAAATCTTGAATTGCGATCCAGAGCACCTCAAAATCTGAAATCATTCACTCAATCAATCATTCAATCACTCAATCATTCAATCTAACCTTCCTCAATCTTAGTTTAAGAATGTCCTTTTATAAAAAGATAGACCACTATAAAACTAAGTCGCTACTGAAGGACATAAGGTAATGACCAAGTTCCTAACTGTAATTCATCAAGCAGTATAAGTTTTACGAAAAACACTTTAGTATAATTGTTTTCTCACATGAATCAATCAATAAATAAACATTATGGATAATCAAATTGTTCTCTCCCTACACTGAACTAAGATGCATTAAAATATATCAACATTTAAAAGAGCAATGTAGTTGTTGGCTAATTGGCCGAACTTACAGAACGCCAATCGATAACACTTTGCAGTACAGATCGAAAAGAGGGACGACAGATACCAGAGGGACAGTCAAACTCATAAATCGAAAATAAACTGACACGGCCTGGCTAAAAATGAAAGAAAACAAACATTCAAACAATAGAACACATGACACAACATAGAAAACTATCGAACCATTCCGAATCATATAGTTGAAAAAAAAAAGAAAATTGAAAAGAAAGAGGACAATAAAAATAGCAGACTTAGAGATTTGCACGACAGTATGAACAAGTAAGGGCATGTTTTGAAAGGACACCAAGTACAACTTTAGTTCTCAAAATGTAACTTGGAAAATGTATGGCTGTTCCTTCGTAGCAGAAGAGATTCCCCAGCTGTATATTATGATGAAGGCGATTATATGTGTTTGAGTTGAAACATCTCTAATGAAACTATTATACCAAAGAACCACTTTGCCTAAAAAAACATTGAAAAGAAATGAGAGGTATAAATGGACCAAAATAAACCTTATAAGGAAGACAAAAAGGGTCCATAGTGGTAAATATCTTTCTAAAGTCATCTTTAGTATCATATGCACTTGTTTGTAGGCAGATGAGATAAATATTTGATAATTTATTGGTCCACATTATTTTATATCATGAAGCAGCTTGGTTTGGATTATTCGAAGAAATTTAACTAAAATCGCTGTAGATTTTGTCTTTATACGGTGTACTAGATGTTTCGAAACATATTGAACTGATTATGACAAAACATAATTTGAATGCTTGAAATAACCAGTATTCAAAGGGGGAAAGTCACATTCAGTTTATTAAACAAATGAGTCTTCTTTAGGGAATAGTTATTTTTTTAAATTTTCAAGTAACTTAATTTTTCAAATTAATAATGTGCTATTTCGATAATAAAAACATTCGGCGTATTATATTGTCATGTGTGCGCATTTAAATTCCATGAGGCAAATGATCTGCGTACCCTTCATGAGCACATGCGATCTTCCTCAGTTTTTGGACAGGGTTCATAATGCTCACTCTTAATTTATTATACATTGTTTGTATTTTTTTGTAAAATGTTTTTTGAATTTTGTTCGAATGTTGTTTATTTATTTTGGCAATGCCATTGTCAATTTGTTTTTAAATATAAAATCAAAAAATATTGCGCTGAATAAAGTTCTTGTCCTGGATACCATCTTATTTTCAATTTCTTGTTTACTTTGTTGGCGAAATTAATATTTCAATTTTAAAACGTTAAAATTTCAAATTGACGCCTTGTACAATTAGTGAATAAAGGGATGTAATTGTTTATTCAATTTAACACATTTATCAATCTAATTTCATAATTCTTGGAACTTTAAGCATAACAACAAATAGAATTATTGCCCATAAAAGTGCACACACAATAATATATGTGAAGCTCGATTTGTTTGCTTTTGAATTATAAAATGAAAATAAAAAAAATGATGATTTTTACGCAGTTTTCCACCTGTAGTTCCTTTGTGGATACACTTTGTGAAACAAAGAATCAACAACATAATTTTGGAGAAGTTTAAATAATTTAGCAATTTTTATATTTCCCGAAATATAGAATTGTTTCTTTGTTGCACACATAATTTTCTAGAAAATTATAAAATTTAAACTGATGTAAGAAAATTCATGAAATTTTACAAAATATGTATAAACCTCACCTTGCATAATGCCATTGCTTGGACCAATTAAGGGTTTTAAATTTCGAAAATATAATGGCCAAACATGGACATTGAAGCAACATCCAGCACTTAATACAATTATCAATACATAAGAATATGTAATATACAATCTTTACTAAATATATAGTCAAATTTCAGTAGGATTTGTAACCCTATAAAATGTTTAAAATTAATTTTAGACGGTGTCCGTCAACAATGGAAGTGACCGCATTTGTGTTCAGTCTAATTATTTGAATGTAAGTTGTCTTTGATGATAAAACATTACATATATAAAGGTTGAGACTGAACACGGATGCGGACACTTTCTTTTTTCACAAACAAAATAATTTCTATAGTTTTTTTTTCATATTTAAGCTTGAATCTTGGTGCTTTTAATAGCTAAATCAGTTCAAATCAGTTCAAATCTTTCAAATCAACTAATTGAATTGACTGAAGAAGACACCCAAGTGTTTTAAAATTGTTCAAAATCTTTCATCAGGTGTACCTGAAATTTACGCCAAAATAGGCCCATACCAGACTTAGTCCTCTGACTTACTTCTTTCCATCGACATCTGATTTATTTGCGCTTTTACAAATTGATAACCTGTGTAAGAGTGGTTCAATGTTTTAAATTTTTATAAAAAAAATATCGAATTGTGAACTTGAGCATCTCAAAATTTGAAAGGTTTGAAAATTTCCAGAAAAAAACTAAATGCTAAAGAAACTGCAAAATATTTTGATTCAAAAGAAAAATAAATTTGATTCTATTTTTTCTTGAAAGGACAACACACTTCGATGATACGATTTTAGTACCATTCAGTATAGAATACATCACAAACGTAAATCCTTGATGACAGGAAGCTCATATCAACTGAATATCCTTTTGCAATATTGCAGTAATTGTCTCGCAGATGCTTAAGAAACAGAATCAGCAAGATGTTTAATACATCAAGCTCTATTTATTGCATTGAATTACAAAAACTCACACAAAGAAAATTTTACAAGGAAGACAATTAAATATTGCATTTGTCTGTTTAGATGACACATTGACAAATGAAGATTAAAAAAAAGACTTCATTCAGAGACCGTCTAGGAGGCATGCAGATTCCAAAGGGAAAATATTATTTGTCTATTCATTTTCTGTAACGGTTCAACTACATTGATCGAGTTTAAAAAGGGAAGGGTTGAGATGTAAACAAATTTTTTCAGCTAATTTTATTTTATTATTGCATCAATGACATGTACCTAGCATTTGTCACGTTTTATCAGTCTATAACATGTTGTCAAAACAATATTTCTACGAATTATGCATCACTCCTTTTTCAATAACAACAACCACACCAGCATCCAAGTGGGTGTACATGTATTAAGGACAGTTTAATATTACATAAGTTGTCAGTCAAAATGATTTTTAGTAAAATAAATTACAGGTTTGAAAGCAGCAACACACTACTTAAACCCTAAAGTTAGCTGTTTATGGAAAACTGAATATGCAGTACCAGCAACACCAAGCCCTTGTTATGAATAATACTCATATTTGTTTATGGTGGCAATTTGTAAAACAACGATATAAAAGATGACCAGAATATCTACCTTTCTTCTGGATGAAATAATTAATACACAAATAACAAAGTGAATATTTCATTTAGTTCACCGAAAAAAGCCGATCAAATAATTCTACGTGGAATAATAAAAGTACGCTATAGTTAGGGAACGACATTTTTAATTTCAAGGGATGGGGGGTGGGGTAGAATGTGAAAGAAAAAGTGTGGTCAAGAAAATGAGAAAAAAATTATCCTGAATCCGGATTTTTTCCATACCTTAAAGTGATAAATAATGGAAAAAAAATCTAGATAGCATCTTTGGCGTCGAAAAAAGTCAAATAATATTTGCGCAAACAAATTTATTGCTAAGACAAAATACCAGAACCCCCTCACCCCTTGTAGTAAAATGGTTGCTCCTTTGACCATTTAATAATCCGGGGAGGGGGACAGGATTTTTTTGGGCGGATTGACATTTCATTTTGATCTGTAATTATAATCCTGGTACCTTTTATAACTATCTACGCATGCTTATTGCTTTTATTTTTGTATACCATTGTCCCCTGTATTTTGTGTTGCAGAATATAATAATTGATGATTATCCTTCTAATGTATGTGCAACTATCTTCACCATATCAATCAGTTTTTTAAATCTGCCTGCCCTCAAAAAATTAAACAGTTGTCCCATTACTCCTTTTTTTCAAATTTGGACGGAAACACATTTTCACTTTTTTATTTGTATACAATTTTCTAAGCATATTTAAAAGTCAAAAAATCGTGTAATACATCTCATACGCTTCTTCAACTGTAAAATGAATAAAATGGCATCTTTCCGTCAGTTTTAAATTCTAAATTTCAAGAAAATGAAGTTATTTTTTTTGTCATAGTCATAAATAATGTGTATACTTTATCAAACCTAACCGCCAGTCAATATCCGCACAAATATCATATTTTATAATACAATTAATGTGTACTGCTAAAACATTTCAACATTAAACTATGTCTCTGAAATAACGAGAGGACGTTTGGACATAAACAGAAACAAATGAAGCAATGATGAATTGTGCTTTCATATTAAGGACGACATCAATGTGGTTTAATCATGTATACTACCGTATCAAACTGAAACATGAGATCATATTTGAATTATTGCTCAGATCAGAAGTTCCTGTTTTTTGTAGTAACCAATCATCCGTTAACCAGTGCCATCTAATAATAAATTGAATTTTCAGAACAATCATGATTATGTATAGTTTTGACATAAAATTACAGCAATTTTATTTGAACTTATAGAAAAATAAATATTAATTTGCGATTAAGTGTCCATTTTCACATTCTGATTGAAAAGAAAAACAATTTTAGAGAGTGCACATATTTTCCTTTACTTTTGTTCATGTTAAACAATAAGAAACGCTGGAAGATCAATTTCTTGTTAAATCGTTTGGCATATGGAATATCTGATTACAAATTCATTTACTAAATCTTACAATCGGTTCATTTCTATAACGAATTCCGCTAATGATGGTATAACATGAGAATAATCTGCTTACTTGAGTTTCAATGAAACAAAATGAAGAAGATTGTAAACTTTCTCCATGACAACACCTTCTTAACATGTTGATACGATTAAAGAATCCTTATGGTCGTATGAAGAGAAAGGTACAACTACCTTTGTGATGGCCGTTTAAGGCCATTTCGGTTTTTTTTTCGATTACGTCTTTTCACCAACATATTCGATAAGACAAAAGCGCGAAGTGAAAAACACATGGTTTCGCATCTCGGTTCTGCGTTTTTATTGTTGCGATTTCTCGATTTCGCGTTTTCGAGGTTGTTAATTACTGCCTACTTCTGCTAACTTCTGTCAATCATTCCGTATTTTGTTTTATCTGATTGGATGATGACTAACTTGAAGATAGCCTGACTGGATTATATTATTTTTATGTACTTTGAATTTTTAAAACAATCTGTACGGTAGTTATGTATGTAATATTTATAGTAATAATACCTTTAGTTAAAGATAGTTACTCGTTTTGATTTAACCAATTTCCAATAGGCTCTCTTATAACAATAATAGTAACATGAATAAAACATAATCATTCTTGAAAAAAACCATACTACAGTCACCATAATAACGATATCTAATACTCTTTAGGACTAGGAATTTTGGATAATAAGTTATGTCCTTGCAGCATTGCAATCATTTTACTTATTTTTCTAAATATGATGATATCTCATATTCCTATATCTTCACATTCCCTATGGCTATAATTTTCTAAATAATTGTTTTCACATGCAATGTTTGAACGATAATTAAAAAAAAACTTTCCCATAATTTCAATCATCGTTGTCTAAGTTTTAATCAAGCATTGCAAAATCAATTTTGTCACATAACCCTTATTCTCTTTTTAATATAATAGTTGATGTCTCAAAGGGCAGGTGTATTAGCCGCATTATCATGATTTTTCTTAAGTATTCTGGATTAAACAGAAATAGCATTTTTCAATCAAAATAAATCATTATATTTTTTCTATACGAAAATAAAATCAAGCCTGCAGTAAAGGTAACTTTAAGTAAGCTAAAGCCGGTCATGTCTTGCTGCAACCGATTTAAAATATATTACAGAAACAAATTGCACCATTTCCTAAAGAATATTGGTTTGTTTTAAATCAAGGAACAAAGCATGACATATAATAAAGTTTGTATTTAGATTGTAAACGGAAAATATTACAGATTCATTGCCATGGGGATTCTGTAATT
The DNA here is from genome assembly GCF_036588685.1 of Mytilus trossulus. Classification (NCBI taxonomy): domain Eukaryota; kingdom Metazoa; phylum Mollusca; class Bivalvia; order Mytilida; family Mytilidae; genus Mytilus; species Mytilus trossulus. Next base: position 1,248,595 of record NW_026963311.1, read on the forward strand.
TTGGATCCTCAATGCTCTTCAACTTTGTATTTGTTTGGTTTATAACTATTTCGATATGAGCGTCACTGATGAGTCTTATGTAGACGAAACGCGCGTCTGGCGTACTAAATTATAATCCTGGTACCTTTGATAACTATTTACACCACTTGGTCGATGCCTCTGCTGGTGGACGTTTCGTCCCCGAGGGTATCACCAGCCCAGTAGTCAGCACTTCGGTGTTGACATGAATATCAATTATGTGGTCATTTTTATAAATTTCCTGTTTACAAAACATTGAATTTTACAAAAAACTAAGGATTTTCTTATCCAAGGCATAGATTACCTTAGCCGTATTTGGCACAACTTTTTGGAATTTTGGATCCTCAATGCTCTTCAACTTTGTATTTGTTTGGTTTATAACTATTTCGATATGAGCGTCACTGATGAGTCTTATGTAGACGAAACGCGCGTCTGGCGTTCTAAATCATAATCCTGGTACCTTTGATAACTATCAGCCATAATACTTCATCGATGGTTTCATGAAAAAACTGATCGGGTAGCGTGCAGCAGGTCATAGGTTCGACATTAGTGTACGTCAGATCTTATGATTTGTATTGCTGCTTCTCGGATAAGTTGGCAGCGTGTAATTTATAAAATCTCTGAATTTAAAACAACACGAAAATTGGAACAAATGACGACCACGCTCTACATTGAGATACACAGCTTTAAAATATGTGTCCGAGAATCCATACCCCGACCAATATTGCTTAAAATAGTACATGGCGGTACAATACAATTTAAATGCATTTCTATTAAAAGCGGTAACGGTAGAGACAATCTGAGAGGAGGAGCATGTTCAGAATGTCTGGACCAACATATCTTACTTTGAAGAGTGTTCATTGTCGAAGATACACATTGATCAAGGTGAGTGACAATGGCTCTGCGGTTAGTTTTCAACGCACAAGCTGACGCGATTGGTAAAATCAAATAACGATTTCGTGTTAAGATAAATTAACTTTAAGATTTTTTTAGTCCGTTTTTTCTAGGAAAAATTCTATGAGAGCAGTCAATACCGAAATCTTTAATCCTTTTGACATATTTCATACCCAATTAGAATAACCAATATCAAGAAAGTGGGAAGTATTATATACAATTTCAGTTATAAATTTATCTTATAGTTACAGATCTGTATTAAAAGCTCAATGATAAGTTAATAATGATATCAAAAGACTTCCGAATAAAAAGAGATGTTGAGATCTCCGAGCTCAAAGGGCATTTAGATCGATTTAGGACATTTTGATCGATTAAGGACATTTAGATCGACTTAAACTAGATCAGTTCACTTTAGTGACTGCCCTCGTTGTACGCTTATGATTTATTCCACTCCATGTAGATTTTTTTCTGTTTTAATCCTCTCCTCCTAGTATGGTTGGATATGATATAATGTAACCCTAATGTGGACTACGTTATGTTATGTTCAAAAAATTTAAATGCAAAGAGAAAAATAAGGAAAGAAATGCTGAAATTAACACTTGAAAATTAAATTTAAAGATATTGGTAAATGCCTGAGATAACTATCAACTGAAGACGAATGATGGTACATCACTGAATGGTGCTGATTAATAAATTGCCCCCTTGATGTCCAGTGGCAAATATGTCATGCATATTTACGACGAGATGTAAAGTGGATCAAACAAAAGCATATCAGAACATCACTTTAATCAGATGGAGCGTTGACTAGAGTTGAACCATGATCAAAATCGTAAGTTAAGTTATGAGCCCTCCCATTGTTTTTGTCCGGTAGACAAATGCCAAAAAACCAAACGATATGAATGTCAATCAATAACGGCCACTGTAAGTAAATGTGATATGGACTTATTTTGAAAAAAAAATCCTTTTGCAGCCTGCATTTCCCGGTTTCGGATATGTTTGTATTTCCACTCAAGTACCGTTTCATTATTGACCGAAGATATTAAATCAACCAAAAGCACTTTGATTCTCTGCAATTGTACATAATGGTATTTCATTTTTTACCCGATCCTATGTTGGACCCCCCGATTTTAAGAGGGTGTGTCTAATAAGTCATGCCCGATTGACTTTGAGTTAAAAAAAAACTGCAACTTAAAGTCATATGAAACGAGTGACTGGTGAAAAATAATGTTTATCCAATTCTTGAACCAATGCATGTATATATCATAAACTTAGTCTTCTGTACACGATTTTATCCTTTTTTACGCAAACATATCGTATAATTGTCAATTTTTTCTCTCTCTGTCTGTTGTTAAGTGAAAATATGGCAGCTAAATAATTGTCGTGTCATGAAGCCGTAGCTAGTTTACCGAATGTCACCTTATAGTAAACAATCAACAAAGAAGCATGGACATTGAGCACGTGTATAACATGTACAATCAATTAATAGTTTATTTCTGTGATAGATCCATGCGTATTGCGATCACCGGATTTTTACTAGTAGGGTCACGTTGCGGTCACTTGCATACGGAAAATATGTCGGCGATTTGCTTCCTGGAAGCAAGCAATTAAAAGAAGTAAACGTCTTCTAAATGTGGACAATAGAAGAATTTTCTTCCGAAAAAATATGTATATAAGTTTAATAATGAAAACATTTTGTTATACAAACATATGCAACATTTTTTTTTAATTTGAGGTTTCATATGACTTTAAAGACCTACACCGGGTTTATAAGTTCGAGGTACAATAGGTAAACAAAGATTGCAGTAATTGTCTCTCAGATGCTACAGAAACAGAATCAGCAGGATGTTTAATACATCTAGGCTCTATTTAATGCATTGAATTACAAAAACTCACGCATAGAATATTTTACAAGGAAGACAATAAAATATTGCATTTATCAGCTGTTTAAATGAAATATTGACAAAAGAAGATTAATGAAGATTTAAAAGAGGACTATAGTGAGAGAGCGTCTATGAGGCATGCAGTTTTCAAGGGCAAATATTATCTGTCTATTCGTTTCACGTAACTGTTCAACCACATTGATCGAGTTTAAAAAGGGAAGGGTTGAGATGTAAAAAAACAAATTTCAGCATATTTTTTAATTTTTTTATTGCATCAACTTACATGAGCCTAACATTTATTACGTTTTATCAGTCTATAACATCTTACACTACATCACTCTTTTTTCAATAACAACAACAAAACTAGCATCCAAGTGGGTGTATTAAGGACAGTTTAATATTACATAAGTTGACAGTCAAAACGTTTTTCCGTAAAATAAATTTAAATTCAAATTCAACAGCACAATTTGTTTTAACAATAAATAGTTTACTGTTTAAGAAAAACTAAATTTGCGGTACGAGCAACACTATTACAGCCTTTATCATTTCAAAGATTGTTATAAATATATCATATTAATATTTGTTTAAAGTGGAAATAGTAAACAATAACATAAAACAACTCGAACAGCCACTCTTCTTTTGAATAAAATAATTCATACACAAATAACTACGTGATACTTCGTCTATAAGTCATCCTAAGTCAATTATTAATCCATATATACACATCAGCCTATATGCGACGACCGTTTGATAATCTTGGGAGGGGTACAGAAGTTTTTTTTGCGGATTGACTATTAATTTTCATCTGTTTCTACGCATGCTTTTTTGTATTCATGTATTCAATTGTGTTCTGCATTTAATTTTGCTGAACATGATAATGGTTGATCATCCTGTGACAGTCGTATGCCAGGGTAATTGTTTTCAGCATACACTTGTACTAAATAGTTTTTAAAACCATCCTCTGTCCAATACAAGTAAATAGTTGTCGTACCTAACTGCCTATCAAAAATGATAATATGACTAAGAAGTAGCCGCAAAATTATCATATTCTATAATACAATAAATGTGCACTGCTATAACATTTCGACAGAAACATGTTTCTGAAATAATGAGAGGAAGTTTTGACATAAACAGAAACAAATGAAGCAATGATGAATTGATCTTTCATATTAAGTATTACATTAGTTTGGTTTATTCGTGTATACTACCGTCACGGCTGGTAATATCTACACATGCAGAACATTTAGTTCTGCAATGAAAACCGTGAGAGGATTTTCCGGTTGTGCTTGAGTGGAGTAGTTGTCTACGCTTCAAAAGGTATGTACATTTTTAAATCGCAATTTTCTAATTCAACTGATCAAATTATTGAAAATCGGAGAATGCTATCTTTAAAGAAGAGATACATGTATCATTTACTGTTGTACAACTCCTACAATCTCAGTTGTCCCAAGAGAAATTGGCGAAAAAAGTGACATGTCCTCAATCAGAACCGGTCCCCTCACGCATGAAATAATGAAAAGTTGTTGTTTTTAGATTTATTAAGACGTCTTTCAACTTCGGACAGCGTCCACGCCACCCAAAACGACATTCATACCCATTGACCGAAAAAAAAATTAAAAAAAATTTGAACTTGTAGTTCTGTTAATAGAAATATGTCAAAATTTAAATGTAAATTTTTTTCGCTATTTTCTCGTGGGACAACTGAGATTGTAGGAGTTTAACTCCATGTACAACAGTAAATGATACATGTATCTCTTCTTTAAAGTATTCACCACAGAATAGCATTCTCTAATTTGAATATTTTGATCAGTTGAAATAGAAAATTGCGATTACGAAATATACATACCTTTTGAAGGTAAAGAAAACAATTTTAGAAAGTGCACATATTTTCCTTTACTTTCGTTCATGTTAAACTATAAGAAACGCTTGAAGATCAATTTCTTGTTAAATCGGTTGGAATATGGAAAATCTGATTACAAATTAATTTACTTAATCTTAAAATCCGTTCATTTCTGAAACGAATCCCGCTAATGATTGGATCACATGAGAATAATTAGCTTACTTGAGTTTTAATGAAACAAAATGATGAGGATTGTAATCTTTCTCCATGACAACACCTTCATACATGTAAGGTGTTGATATTATTAAGCAATCCTTATGGTCATCAGAAGAAAAAGTTACATCTACCTTCATATGATGGCCGTTTAAAGCCATTTCTCGGGGTTGTTTTGGCGATTACGTTTTTTCACCTTTCATATTCGAAAGGACGAAAACGCGAAGTCAAAAACACATAAACGCGGGTTTTTTTCCACTTGTCAACAATTTCGCTTTTTTTTGCAGATTCGCGTTTTCGTGTTTGTCAATTACAAAATCTTTTATCTGATTGGATGATGAATAATTTGAAGATAGCCTGACTTAATAATATTAGTAACATGAATAAAACATAATTATTCTTGAAAAAACAACATCCTACAAACTGATGCAATACAAATTGAAATTGAAATGACATCATGCAGTTTTACATGAACCATAATAACGACATTTTATGCTCTTAAGGACTAGGGATTTTTAATATTAATTTATGTCCTTGCAGCGGAAGTTTGGATGATAATTTTGTCATTGCAGCATTTCAACCATTTTACTTTTTTCAAATTTGATTATATCTCATATTCTTAAATATTCCCTATGGCTATTATTTTATAAATAAGTATTTGCACATGCAATGTGTTATCGACAATTTGAAAAAAAAAACTTTTAATTTCAATCATCGTTGTCTAAGTTTTGATCAATCATTACATAATCAACTTTCACTTTTTAATATGATAGTTGAGATCTGAAAGGGCATGTGTATTAGCCGCTTTTATCTTGATTATTTTTAAGTATTCCGGACTAGACAGACATAGCATTTTTCAATCAAGATAAATGATTTTATCTTTTTATACGAAAATAAAGTCAATCCTGCAGTAAAGGTAACTTTGAGTAAGCTAAAGCCGGTCATGTCAATGCAACCGATTTGATATGCTACAGAAGAAACAGCATCATTTCCTAAAGGATATTTGTTTGTTTGAAATCTAGTAAAAAATATAACATACTAGTAAATAATAATTTGATGACATTTGTAAGTTTTTATCGAGATTATAAACGTAAAATATTACAGATTCATTACCAAGGTGATTCTGTTTCAGTCGTATTATCTTAAACAGGAAAAACCGCATCGATTGCTTTGTGGTAGCGGGATGGAACAGCGTGCTGCATGCTAAAAATTTGATCCAAGGGCGAGTTCAACCAATAAGATAGATATTTCCTGCTACTCGAATAAGCTTGCAGCATATAAGAGAAGAGAAACGACTGATCGACACAGAACTGAAACACACATACATGTGAACTCTTATTTCTGTGAAAGCAAGTTTAAAGTCTGGGTCAGCATGTCAGTTTAACATTAAGCAGGGTTGATATTAACATCGTATAGGCCTGGATTACATGTGATATAGACCACAGGACGTTGAAACAGTTCTTCTACAGGGTGAACGTTGTTGCATTTTTCAGTGAAGAATTTTAATTGATGTTAAAGCGTTGATCGTGCGCACATTTTGTAATCTGAAGCGCACATATGATTCGATTAACGCGTGTATACCCCAATAAAATAAATCAGCTGAACCTAATTGTCCATATAAAATTTATGACTCTAAATACAGCAAATTTGTGAATAAAATATCAGAGACAGTTTAAGAACTGCATCATCACTCTTAAAAGACACAAGTTGCCCAGCACATACTTGATATTTACCTATATTGGATTTTCTTTAAGCTCACATTATCAAAAAAGAATCATTCTGTGATATTGTTATCACTTTGTGTCAGTTATCGACGTCCGTCAGTTTCCAAAATTATATCCTCCTCTGCGTTTGAAACAACACGGACATTGGAACCAATGACAGCCACACTAAACATTGGGATACATAGATTTGAAGTATGTGTCCGATAATCCCCCCCCCCCCCCCCCGACCAATATTGCTTAAAATAGTACCTGGCGGTAAAATGCTAGTTACATGCATATCTATTAAAAGAAATTGACAGGAGCAGCATGTTCAGAATGTCTAACCCAACATACCTTACTTTTATAGAGTGTTCATTGTTGAATATACACATAGATCAAGGTGAGTAACACTGACTCTTTAGAACAATTAATTTCTTAATGCACGAGCTTACGCAATTGGTATCATCAAACAACGATTTCGTGTTAAAATAAATTTACTTCTTAATCTTTTTAGTCCATTTTTACAAGGAAATATTCTTAGAGACCAGTAAATACCAAAAAGTTCACTTCTTTTGAAAAAGTGCAAACACCCATTAAGAACAACCAATGTCAAGAAGTTGTGAAGTTTTATATACAATTATTTCAATTATTTATTTACCATCAGGACATTATGACAATACATAAATGTAGAATTGTCTGGATAAAAGTCGTTTGGGAATTATATCAGAAGAATTATTATAAGGATGAACAAACTTTTACACACAATTGAGTCATCTGGACAGCTTTGATGCGTTTAAATGTATACACATCGGTTTTGTCAATTTCTACCGTGACATGATATATATTAAGTGCCATCATATCATTTTGAATTATACAGACATTTAATTTATGTTATTACTATTATTAAAAAATCATGAGTGCATTTCAGTAACTTTAGGTGTAGATGCAAGCAAATAGACATGAAACATGACCGTAAATTAAAGCTTCACAGATTCAATCATAGGACAAGTGTGTTTCAGATAAGATCCTCGAATAATTTAAACAAGAACATAATCAAGCGCTGTAAAACATTAGGGAGCTACTATTTGATTTTTAGGGGGAAAGGGGGATGGAAGGGGCAAGGATGAACAATTTTGACCTGTATATATCAAATGGTAGTTCCATTATCATAACAGTATTTTGCATACATCGACCAAAGTCATTTCATGTACAAATAACTTTCATGTCGATAAACGATTAGTGCATCATCAGTTTACCTCTAAACTCTAGCAATAAAAACATCTAGTCAGTTATATTTTTCTAAAGGTTCAGAAAATAAGATGTTTGACAACTATTTCATTTGCACAAATTGTTTAAAAATGCATAGAGCCAGAAAATATAAATGCAAAACATTTTACCTTAGTCTATTAATTGCAACTTTTAGTATATGTATCATATCTTTAAAATTTGCAGCAATAATTGGGCTAAATAAAGGCCTTATTGCCCCTACTTCGAGCAGATTCTTGATTTCTTTTTTGATTTAACTAAGAACATCCTAAATATGAGTCCAATTAATATGAGTTCAATTTAGAAAAACCGAATTGATATCAAATTTAAATTCCACAAATGACAGAATACACTGAGAGACAACTGATTAATCTACTCATGAGGCAATACATGAACAAATTTTCAATGAATTAGCTTTCTTAGGTCTCCATTTTCCACATACAAATGTACCAATCTACATCAGTTAAACAATGAAAAGCAAACAAAAGAATACACAGAAAATTCCTACTGTTATGCATCTAAATATTGGACATGTTAAAAGCCGATGTCAATTGTGTGTAAATGTGAAAACTGAAAAATGAGACTTCAAGGTTAACTTAAAACAAAAGCATTTCGTTTTTCCAAAAATGCTGTTTTTTACGTCCTGTCTTGACGAGAAAGATTCCCTTTTATTTTCAATGTTGTTCATAGTTGCATTGTATTTACACTTGATTTTTATTTTTTTTAAATTTCGTGATGGTTTTGTATGATTCTATGCATATTATTTATCAAAAACAGTGTAGGTTTCTAGTATTTTATTTTTTTAGACAAAGAGTGGATTATAACAGGTAATTTCACATTTCGCAAAGAAGTGTTATTGGCAAAGTGTAGGTGCACCAGTGATAACGTTGCCAGTTGTATTATATATGAATGGGAATTAGTAACGGTGCAATAATAATTTTTAGAATTGAAATCGTCAATATTGAGATCCTGTAACCTATGTATGTAATTGAAAACTAAGTTGAATTCAGTTTGGTATAGGTATAAGAATGGATAAGCACAGATATTTGAAAAAGGAAGGTGTTTTCGAGTGAAATGATTTATGATGTAGGATATTACCGAAGTTGATGCCATTGAGACCTTTGTTGGCAAATGAAAGTTTAGACAGATCTTTTCTCCTTTTCTTCTTTTCCAATGTGAGCTGATTTGAAAAGTCTGTGACCGGCTTATCCGATATGACAGCCTAAAGTTTGTATTGGTTGGAATGGGAGTTTGCAACAGTGATTTCAAAACATAAGTTGGACAGAGAATGAAGTTTTGAAAAGGATATTGAATAAAGCTTCGTGCGAATGGAATGACATTTCAACGGTTTTGTGTAAATGGCAGAAAGTCAAAAGTAAAGACATCTTAGATTAGATGTTTATTGACGACGACAATGACTGAGTCTACCTCAAGAAGAGTTGAAATTGTTCATCACATTTATCGATCTTTAGGAAGGACTAGACTAGTAAGATTGCAACCATATGTCGTCGTTGTTTTCAATACTTCAATACAAGTAGTCACCATTTTGTCTTCGGAGATGTGTTGAAAGATGATTATTGTTATTTCTATGGTATATTGTTTTGATGATGCAAAATTGGTTACAAGGAATGGAATGATCACGCTGATTAAAACGGTAGAGACGAATGTCATTTGCATTAATGTTTTTAAAGCCTGATTCATTGCAGCATATAGTTTGTTACGGATTCCTTTTCTTTCACCGATATCAACCAATCCTCAAGGGCTACACTATTATATGTAGACGAGATTAGGTGATTTACAATGCAGATCATGGTAGCTTCTGGTAAAGTAAGATTTTTTACTTAAATTGCTAGACAAGTAAATTTGTATTATTAAAATTTCATAAGGTTTTGTTATAATTGCGACAGTGTTATACAATTAGTCTACTTTAAAAAAGAATGTATAGTACTGTTGCAGACTCAAGACAGTAAGATTTCTAAAGATTGCAAAAGAAATTCCAATTAACCAACTTTTTCTGTACTTGAGAATAGATTTTATGATGTTTGTTCAGTATTTTATTGTAAGCAGCTGCATCTCACCTTATCGCAATCAACAATGAGCATGGTTATTAAGATAAACTGTGATTGCTACATTTACAGATAAAAACAATTTGCATTTTTGAATAAACCATATAACGTTTAGTTATTTGTAAAAAATGATACAATAGTAAAATGAATTCAGATTCCGTAAATCTAAAATTAAGTCTGATCATCGTTTACATATAAAGCTAAAAGTTGTGTGGAAATACTTCCCTTCGTATAAAAAGCACTGTTGCATAGTTAACCGCTGATCATAGTTTAAACCACTCTCTTAATTTCTAAAAAGACGAAGGCAACACAATGATTTACACAAAATAAATTATAAAAATATTGGGATATTTATACTCAGCAAACATTACTATCCCATTCAGTTATTATTCTAAACCATTATAATTATTCATGTGTATTCAATCTGGTAAAAGCATGGACATCAGGACAAAGAATAAATGCATCATATTATAACAGGGACTTTTAAACAATATTATATAATTTACAATAAAATAATTGCTGTTTATGTTATAAAAAAACCAAGCTATTGGTTTCAAAAATGTCGTAGAATGTATCAGATGCAATCATAGCTACGAAGCAACCTTTCAGAACATGCCTTAAATTTTTTTACTGATGTTTGATGAAATCAAAATAAGGGACAAAAATGCCGAATCGAGGTAGAAATCGGCACAGAAGATAAATACAAGAAAAAAACATCGCTATTTATCTTCTTGACGTGTGTTTCCTGTTTCAACTTGAATTAATTGTTATGATTGACAATATACGCTTTTAGAACGTACTGCTATAATTTGGTTAATTCATAGAAATGACAGCAAATGTTGCTTAAGAAATAAATTTTACGGAAACAAGATTGACTAAAATAATTGCATTTATAGCTCCCCATTTTCATGTGGAAAACATTTCATCAACAGTTGTAAATATATTATTTGGTTTTTTTTTATTCAGAATTAAAGAGATTGTGTTTTCTATCGTTAAAATTTTACTGACAGTTGATCATTGGTGTTATTACTGAACTAAGGTTTCCTAATCTCAAGGCTGACATTAACTAATAAAAATCTTTATGGTACCATCATGACTTACTCAACCTTTGTTAAAGTGCATTTGTTGGGGACACGGATATGGCATTATTTCACTAATGGTTAAAAAAGAACGATAAACATTTGGGATTCTTAATTCAGTCTTTTATATGGCTTGTACACATAAGAATAAAACGGCTTGATCATCGATAAATAATTTGTTTATCTATTTCTATTATTATACCACCACATAAATGTGTTAATGTCAGACGCTAAGCGGCATTGATGTGCATACACAAAGGAGACTTTATTTTTTGGTTGGTATATTTTCATTCGTTTTCTAAATTGTGTGACTTCTGACGCAGATTGTGAACAGCAGCATCTTCCAGAGTTCTTTTACAATATGTTCCTGTCCTAGAACCATGATGGAAACTACAATATTATACATCGGAAATGTTCCTTACGTCGTAACTACAATCCCCTTCCCTTTCATGAATGTGACCTACCGAATTAGACTATTTACCGGATTTGTAATCACATAAGCAACACGACGGGTGCCACATGTGGAGCAGGATCTGCTTACCCTTCCGGAGCACCTGAGATCACCCCTAGTTTTTGGAGGGGTTCGTGTTGTTTATTCTTTAGTTTTCTATGTTGTGTCATGTGTACTATTGTTTTTCTGTTTGTCTTTTTCATTTTTAGCCATGGCGTTGTCAGTTTGTTTTAGATTTATGAGTTTGACTATCCCTTTGGTATCTTCCGTCCCTGTTTTACAATATTATACATGTTGCAGACTTGAATTAATATGTTGCCGCCAAATTAAGAGAATAAAACAGTTCTATCATAACTGCAAAAAAAAGTCAAATAAATGAAGCAATATCACAGTGAGTAACATATCTTTAGCCATTATTTAAGATAGCATGCTGATCGGAATTAAGGGACGTCTTATAATTATAGGATATTGAGCGTACAGCCGTATTCATACTTAGTTAAACTTACATATGTTGGAGAAGCATGTATATAGGAGCAGCGGAAAATGCATCAATGAAATAACCACACAAAATGTCTAACTCAGAGGTCAACACACATTCTTCGACAAATGTCTATATAATATGTCGAGCTGTAAATGGCTGCGAGTTTAAACAAAAGTTGTGAACACGACTTATCATGCAAGCTCGTTTGAAATAATATTAAAAACTGAAAGATCAAAATTGATATTCGTCACTTGTAGAGCTGTTTCTTTTTAAGCCACATTAAGCTATGTTTCGATTGTTATATTACCCAAAGACAGTTAGAATAAGAACAACTAAAATCATTTGTTAACAATGACATTTCGCAATAATGTAAAAAATATCCAATAAAGCAAATAATCCGCAGTGGAGAATTTTGAATAGTTTTTTTTAATATTTGATCAGTGTTCATATTTCTAACTTCTTCTTAAAACATATTTTTTTAAATCTTTAACCCAAAACATGTCAATATGCCATGCACAAATATGAAAAGATGCAAACTCATTAAAATTAAGTCTCCGCACTTGCTCCTCGTCGTTTATATGTCGCGCTCCCTACGAGGAGCAAGTGCGGATATTTTATCTTAATTAGATTGGAAAAGATGGGGGGTGATTGCTAATAGGACAACTATTTATCTGAGACTAAATGGCAAGAATATAAGCAACTGCAGCTTACCGTACGGCCTTCAACAATGAGCATGACTATTGAGATTATTTGAATATTTGATTGCCTTTTTTCTATACAGACATTTTTATATTTGACGCAGTTATAATCAGAGTAATACAGCTTCAGAAATTGAAAAATTGATACAAAGAAAACAAGCTTTTACTTTTATTTCTGCCATCTTTCATTTACAACTAGATTAAAACACAAATAACCATGTCATGTTATATATATAACAGTGGTTTTAACCTATTTTACAATTCCTTCCTCTTTATAGACGAATGCAAAATATTTTTAAATGTTACATTATTTTAAAACTGTCAATTAATGAAGGTACATGTAGGAAAATTTGTCCAATGTCATGAGTTTAAAAATAAGTTAAGTTGAATAAAATATATGTTTAAAAAATATTTTACTTGTATATATAGACAGTAGTAAACATAAAAATAAACATGCTAATTTTAAGATATGTGCTTAGTACTGCTTATCTTGTTCTGATGCTTTTATCCATTCGTTTGATGTGTTTGAGCTTTTGATTATGCCATTTGATTAGGGACTTTTTGTTTTGAATTCTACTCGGAGTTCAGTATTTTTGTGATTTTACTTTTTCCTTCTATATACTCGTGTTTCCTTTTTCTGTTAGTAAACTGATAGAGTAACTAGTAAGAGGAGGATTGATTTCACATAAAATCTAGTACAGACCCGCAAAATATTCATGTCGTAATCATTTTTTTGAATTTAGAGGCAGTTGGTGTTGATAGCAGACCACGAGTTAACGTATTCAAAACATGATTAGACAGCTTAAGACACGCGTATGTTTGTTGACCTTTGAATTCAGGTTTTTATATCGCTATCTTATACATCAAATGATCATTAGCTTTCAAATATTCGGTTTTTTTTCTACTTTCAGTTAGTCCAGAAACGGGTTTTATGATTCATGAATGCATGCATTTTATAAAGTTTTGTTTTCATGTTTTGGATTGATGTCTCAACTCAACTTCATTAATTTATATGACAGTATCAATTCACAACAAAAAGAAACCAGGGAAGTACAATATTTATGAATGCAATTACAATTTATTATCTCAGTGTATTCAATCTGGCAAACTCTTAGATATCGAAAAAAATGCATTATAATGGGACTAAAGTAACATTGTATAGGCCTAAATGCTAGATTTGTAATTGTAGTTACATACCAACAAAAGTACATACAATATTGCCCACTAATTTTTCATTAAATCAAATAAGGAAGACACAATTTAACGTTATGGGATGAACATGAACACCTAGGAAAAAGCCATCTTATTTGCAACACAGGTCTCCATTAATCTTATTGACATGTGTTTCCGGTTTCAACATGAAATAATTGTTATTATTGACAATATACGCCGCTAGTACTGTGTTTTATATCTTCAAGTTGGTTAATACATAGCCCTAAAAGCAAGTGTTACTTGAAAAATGAATTTTACGGAAACAAGGCTGACGAATTATTTAATTAATAGCTCCCCATTTTCATGTAAAAACATTTCAGCAGCATCTGTAAACAAATTGATGCAGAATGCAAGGGATTGTTTTTCCTATCATAAAATATTTGACAGACAGTTTACGGCCCCATCACGACTTACTTAACCTCTATTAAAAGGTTTTTGTTGATGACATGGATGTGATATTATTTCACTCATAGCGCATTACAGACGGTAAAGGTTTGGAATTAGAAATTTATTCTTTAAAACGTCTTTTAAACATGGGTAAATAACAGTCCTGATCAGCGATAAATCACACGTTGGTTAACATTATCTGCTAAAACTGCTCACTATATCTATTCGGAACACTCGCTATTTTGCCAATAAAACAAAAGAGAAACATATTATACCACTTAACTTAACTCATGAAAAGATGTATTTATTTTCGAACTGAAGTTCTTAACCTTAAGAATACTCAGTGTTAAAACGTATTATAGTTATGGGTCATATAAAAAATATCCAAGAGAAATATACAAAACAGAATTATAAAATACAAATATTGTTTTGTCTTTAATGCTTAGCATCTCAATTCATTCACTTCTGCTGTCTGCATTCTATTACACATGGAAGAAATGTTTTAAACACGAAATAGAAGCATGCAAGCTCGTATGTAATTAATACATAAAACAAACAGACATTTTTCACTTGTAAAGCCGTTCTTCTCAAGTTATATTAAGCTATGCCAGACGAGTACAATATTCAGATAACAATGACATGTCACAATAATGTAAAAATATAAAACCCCAATAAACCAACTTAATCCGCAGAGCAGAATTCTTAAAAGCTTTTATGCTATTTGATCTGTATTATTTTAATTATCTAACTTCTTCTAAAAAATATGTTTTTTTTTATCTTTAACCCACATAATGTCAATATGTCATACACAAATATGAAATGATGTTGGATGATTGCTAATAAGACTTCTTATCTGAGACTTCATAGCATCAATGTAAGCAACTGAGTTCACCGAACGTCCTTCAACAATGAACAAGATCATTTATCAATTTACGAATATTTTTTGGTATTGTTCTTTACAGAAATTTCATAGTTGACGCAGTCATCTTCAGAGTGTCCTTATTTCCTATATTCGTTTGTTGTGTTAATAATATGTTTATAAAACTTGTAATGAACTTCAAAAATGCAATTTAGAAAATGTTTTTGTCCAGATTCCTAATTTTGCTTTTTTTGGGCATGTTAAAGATTATCTACAGCCACAAAAAAGACATAATGTATCTTAGAAAGCTATATTGTCTTATCATTGTGTGTGCTGTGTTGAGGTTTAAATTCCGTACACCAAAACAACTTGTTTCATAAAAGTGAGGGGTTTAGCTTGCTATAAAACCAGGTTTAATCCACCATCGTCTACATAAGGCCTGTACCAAGTCAGGAATATGACAGATGTTTCCATTCGTTATCAATGTTTTATATTAGTTTTGGATTTTGCTATTTATTTAAAGACTTAATGTTTTTTGTTTCCTTCGAGGTTGTTTATAGTGTTACTTTTTCTGGAGACAGTGCTTAAATACAAAACTTGTTTTCAACATATCATATTTAAATGTCATATTCAAACAAAAATGTGATAAATATGGGTGCAATAACATTTTCAATTAAACAGTTTTATCTAGAAAAAACGTGACTTCTCTTAAAAGGCTCATTTTTAATGCATATGAAAACATATTAGGAAATAACATTACTTAACTTCAGTCATTAATGATTCAAATCAGACCAAACCACCATTGAATCATGGAGTTTTTGCCAAAGTCATCTAAAAAACAATATACTTTGTAAACCTAGACAATTTGGTCAATACGCGTTTTCAATAAGTAAATAAGAAGATAAGCAGTCAATTCAAAATATTGCACTGATAAATGGCTTACTGATCTGTACTAGAGGATTTCAAACCTTTCAAAATTTCCGATTCCTACATACTCTTCAATTTGCATTTTAATTGTTTAAATTCGAATGTCACTGATAAGTCTTTTGTCAAGTAGTCTTACGAATGAATGTTACGTGATTGTCTAAATTGTTTCTAACATTTAAATCAGTCTTTAAAAAATGCCGTATATTTTTGGACCTGAATCAGCCTCATAATCGTATTTAATTTGCACTTTCAACCTTTTAAATCCGAGCTTACACCATTATTAACCTGGTATCGTTGATAAGTTTTTTATGGCTTTTTTTTTCTAAGAAATGGTATACAGGAGTAACAATTAATTCTATGGTCAAGTTTCGTTATTATTAGACAAGTTTTAAGTCGAAAATTGTTTTTCAGTGCTGTACTAAAGTATAAATTAAGCATAAGGGGTTTGAAATTGATGAATAATTGCACGTACTAGCTATAGAGGCATGGAAGAATTTTTTTGGCCAGGATTAGGAAACTGACAAGCTGATTGATACACAAAAATCCTAGTACATATACACGTTCTGTATACTAGTGTATTGACAATAAGTGTTGCCGACTAACACCAACTAATCTTTTAAAGATACTCTTATGTCACGTTATATTTGTGTAGGCTTGACAGTTAATTAATAGTTTATCATTCATTTATAGAAATAAAAAAGAGGGTATTGCGCTTATGAGATGTACTTCGGAAGCGTATTAAATATTTTTTCCTATGTTTGCGTTGTAACGCAAACCTTTGTTTTATCTTATTTCTTATTTAAGATTCAAAGGAATCAGCAGTTATTAAAGGAGGAGGCGGTATATATTAAAGTTTATCACCTTTGTAGTCATTGAAAAGTTAAAGGATTGAATAATTAGAACATATCATTGGCTAAATAATGAGAATATTAGAAAATGTGGTATGAGTGCCAATAAAAAACTCTCCATCTAAGTCACTATTCGTAAAAGTAAACCATCATAGGCAAAAGTACGGTTTTCAACACGGAGCATTGGCTCACACCGAACAGCAAACTATAAAGGCCCCCAAAAACGATATCCATGTTACTACTAGTATATGTATCACAAAGAAAATTGAGTTAATTGAAGTTATACCAAAGAAAAAAAATCAACCCCGCTAATATAGCTATAACCGAATATATATATACGTCCAAAGTAAGCTCTCGTTTGAGAACTGTGTAAAGTTGGTTAGATTCAAACAAGCTATTTTTTGCAATAAGTGTATAGAATGAAGATGTTTAATTAATAAAATTATATTCTCACCATTCAAATTGCTACCCAAGCATCTTAAAAATACTTCACTCTATTGAAATAAAAATTCAATGACTTTCTATCAAAGAATCTTTATCATATTCTGAGATTTAAAAAAAACCAGAACACACCCGCGAAATCGCGGGCATATACAGCTTGTGAAATGTTGTAGGATGATTTTTTGTAAAAGATATTATGTATGGAGAATTTCAGAAAAGGTATCAAAAGCCCTCTCCCTTTTTCCAAAGTCCGATATTTGTTTCCTTTCTGTTAAATTTTATTATTTTCGTGTTTCTGGCCTCGGACCACAATTATTCTTCTCCTTTGCAACAATGCATCTTTTGGTAAAAGTCAAATTAAATAAAAAATTTCATACGCTTCAAACAAGAAATAAATGTAACTGCTTATATATAGACCATTATTTATTTTAGTCTAATAAAATATGCTTCTATGACAATCCATCAGTGTTTTTCTTTTCTTTTGAGAGCATTATTAACATGCCAATGGTAGGATATGAATCTTGTATGAATGATTAAGAACGACTAAGGCTAATTTGAGGGGTGGCAGTCGGAGGGGTTCTGATCCCGAAATCCAAAGCTTAAAAACATGAAATCCCGAGATGCAGAATTTAAAGAAATTCATATCCCGAAATCCCGAAATCGAAAAATATATTCCCGGATCCCGTAAGGATCAATCCCAAAATCCCGAGCTTAAAAAACACCCGATCCCGACGTCCCGAGAAATGTCCTATCCCCTCTAATCTCTACCCTTCTTTCATTTTTGCCAAATCACTACTTTCACTTTCAACAATAAATGTGTATGCCCCATTTATGGGCATTATGCTTTCTAGTCTGTACATCCGTGCGTTTGTTCGTTCGTTCGTCCCTTCAGGTTAAAGTTTTTGGTCGAGGTAGTTTTTGATGAAGTTATAGTCCATTCAACTCGAAACTTAGTAAATATAGGGCCGATGTGGCATCCGTGTACTATGGACACATTCTTGTTTCCACATGTTTTACTTATTTTAATATATGCACTACTTTCACTTTCAACAATAAATGTTTATGCCCCATTTATGGGCATTATGCTTTCTAGTCTGTACATCCGTGCGTTTGTTCGTTCGTTCGTCCCTTCAGGTAATTACCAGGCTTCTCACAAAAGAACTCAAAGTTACTCAATTTTATTACGGCACAATATATATATACACAAGACAAATAAATATATTTCACAGCACAGGACAAACACTCGACTATACCACTGACAGTCACATATAACAAGTAAAGTTAATGTTAAATATAGCGTCTAGCCATTAGAAATGTTCAATATATTAGTCCAAACAGTCGAATAAACACATGAGCTAGCCACAGTATACATAAGCACATCTTATATATAAGCACATAAAATACAATAAAATTAATAACTAACAAATAATTTCAATGAAAATTTTCAAATGTACCGCGAATCCCGAAACAAAGAAATATATAAGAGCGTCCTGTATCCAGGTAACAAATTAACCAATCAAAATAGAGAATACTCGGAACAATTTCTTCCGAGTAAATGTAAACAGTGATTCACGTGGTAATTATCCATTTTTATAAAATCAAAAATTACACTAAAGTTTTTGGTCGAGGTAGTTTTTGATGAAGTTATAGTCCATTCAACTCGAAACTTAGTAAATATAGTGCCGATGTGGCATCCGTGTATTATGGACACATTCTTGTTTCCACATGTTTTACTTATTCTAATATATGCAATTGGTATGACCCCTTAAATAGTAAACATTTCAAAGAAAACAGTAGACAAAATACAGAGAGTCTCTATATATTAAAGTAGTATAATCGTTGTTTACATGTAGATAAACGCGAAAAATAATTGTCCTCTCTAAGGAGGTATAATAGTTGTGGTTCTTGCGATCTAAGCACCATGATATGGAGAACGCTTTTATTGGCTTATTTATTTTTCCTTTTTGTTATCTATCATACGATTGGTTGTACTTGTGCATGTTTCTAACCGGAAGTATTATCTATGACTTAAAGTCAGTCTTATGACGGAATCAATATCCGGACTACTTTTTTGTCGTTTTTCTCCAAAAATAACTCAATCTGAATAATCATAAGGATGGATGACAAATGCGACTATGCATGTTACCTATAGAACACAGAGGCATGATGATTAATTTATCGTGGAAGGAAGAGAAGCGACACACAAAATGAGGTCTTCTCATTTAATAGTATAGATATTAATAATTCATTTTAAAGCAGAAAGATCATTTTGTCTATTTGATTTGGGTGTTTCACAAATGAATGACATTATTTTATATCTTTCAATTTAAATATGCTTATATACTATACTATATATATTTCTTATTAAATTATATACTTTTTTGATACACTCAGTCTTTATGCATAATTGCACTTCAAGTATTCCATTATTACTATGCATATTTATTAAAATGATTTGGCCTTGTATGTATGTTTCTTTTTTTATCTACTAGTAAATCACAACCCAAATGAATGACAGACGGACATATATACAAAACTTACTGAATAATAGAAATCAAAATATTTGCGTTCTAACGCAAAGGTTTGCGTTGTATCGCAAATGTTTGCGTTATAACGCAAAAGTTTGCGTTATTTCGCAAAGGTTGCGTTATATCGCAAAGGTTTGCGTTATAACGCAAAGGTTTGCGTTTAACGCAAACATAGGAAGACATATTTAAAAAAAAAAGTTGTGTGTTGCTAGTACGCTTCCGTAGATGAGAGACGTTCCCTTATTATTTTATTTTTGCAGAATGAATCTGCTCAGATGACTGATCCGTTTTTATCCAATTTTTTGTGTTGTGTATTATGAAGGTAATGTAAAAAATACAACCTTACACATTCAAAATTAATTCAAATGAATTAAACTCCAATTATTCAATTCAAAAGATTTTCAAAATGATTGATCTCGGCTTATACCCATGAAAGACATTATTTAGGAAGTTCACCACTAATTCATGGTCCCATTGCTTTCTATGTTAAATTCCTCCTTTTCAAGCAGGCACACCTCTTTTGTTTTAAGTTCAAATAAAGTGGCAATCATTGCATTTCAAGGCAACAATTTATGGTGTCTTGTACTGAAAAAATTAACATACCTTTAATGACATCTAAGAAAGAACTGGTTCCCGGAACTTCAGATGTACCAAAACAGGTACTTGAGATTTGACAAACAGACAAAATGTACCCTCTTTTTAAAATTTGGTGCAGTTCTTTTAATATTCAAAATTAAAAGTCCAAAAGTGTTCTACAATGATCACCAGTCCTTCAGCTTTCATTTGATACCAAAAAATACCTAAATATTCTACATATTTCTAAAATTACACTCATGCGTAGGAACTATTTTGTGTTAAATATGTACTACTTTCTGGTATGTGCTTTCCGGCCGGGCCCGAATTAGTGGTGTTACACCTTTATATTGTAACGAAACGATACCAGGAAAGAGCCTTACATAATTCAGAGTAATCATATTAAGTTATTGTGCACATGGAAGTAGTTTTTAGAAGTGTTATATCACAATATACAATTATATTTTGGAAGGATAGAATTTTAGGTCAATGTGTTTTCAAAAAGTTAACAAAAACGTACAACATTTATGGTCTCATCCTCATGAAAAGTTAATTTAAAAAAGTAAACACATATAATAAATATAATGTTGAAATAGGATGATATATTTGATGTTTCAATTCGATAGAGCAACGTAGCTGGTAAAAAAACTAATAGAGGGGCAAATAAAAACGCACTTACTCAACATTTTAATGAGGTGATTAAAATTCAATTCTTGATTGGATAGAAATTTTGCAGGATTGTCTGATTTTTTTCTTAGTGTTGACGCTATTTTATAGCAATTTTTAATAGTTATCCCACGAGGACGCGGTGTGTCAGTGTAAGATCACCCCGATGGCCGGAGGCCAGAGGCTGATCTAACACTGACTCACCAAGTCCGAGTGGGATAACTATTTTACATTCCAGTTGTTTTAGATTAGACGAAAAACCAATTACAATTCATAAAATCTAGTTTAGAACGCCACACAACCATTATAATACAATTTTTATATAACTGTATAATATATACCCTTTATGACCCACGGACACGATGAGTAGATAAAACAATGTCAACTCGACCCACTGACCAATCGGCCCACACTAGATCGCCACTTTATAAAAGAATCGACCCAATCTTGTTTACCGACTCGCCCCACTTTTGAAAAAGTGTAAAATCAAATTAAACAATCAATCTGACAACTTACTTATTAACGAAAAGGGTTTAAACCCCACTGAATAAAGGTCTACCAACTCGCCCCACCTATAAAAATATCTGGCTTCCTTTAAGTATGTTAGATTACTGTTGGTATCCAGTCGTCCTCACGGTGTAGTGGTATGTGTGGTGGGTTGATATGCTAAAGGTCTTGAGTTCGACTCCCAGCATATACACTGGATTTTTTCTACGTAAATTTTAATAGATAGTCTTTTCCGTATAATTAATTATAAGTTTTATAGTGGATTTGACATTCCCGCCAAAATGTTACAGAACAAAGGAAAGCATGCAAAACAAAGAATCTCAAACTGGGGTGATCTGGTAGGGGTGATCCGGCTCAGATCACCTCTGTTAGAGCAAAGGAGCTGATATGTTAGTGTTTGTTATTATCTAAAGAAGATCATCAATGTAAATTATGTGTCGTCTGTCAAAAAAAGTCATCTGTTTCTTATCGATGTTCAAGTCCCACAAATATATCAAGAAGACAAATACAAACAACCCGTCAACAGGGAAAGAAGTTTAAATGGAATACTAGCATATAAGAGATGCACGCACTCAAATGGCAAACGAATGGAAAAAAAATGTCATATTCCTGACTTGGTACAGGCATTTTCTTTTGTAGAAATTGGTAGGTTGGATCTGATTTTAAATCTACCCTCTCACTTGTTTGACATTCACATCAAATTCCACGTAGTTTTGCAATTGATAAGTATTTGTGTTGTTTCTTTAGTATGATTACATATTTTTCAGTTCCAATAAGTGAGTCAGGTGCATAATTTGACATGACGACATGAATTTCAATTTAAAAGTTTAATAAGAAAAAGAATACAAGTAGCCACTGTTCATTTCTACAATAGATACTGCACAATGAGATTGAATATGTTTACCGATGAGACCAATTGACAAACATATGAACAGCTTTACGTCTGTAAAATATACGCTCTACATTCATATAACCCGATAAAAGAAGTAAAAGACACCAAATGTACTGTGACAAGTATTTCTTAAGAGCACAAAACAGCGAACTGGTGATAGACAAGAGAACATGGAAGTGAGTTAAAACGGCTACTGGAAAGGAAGAGATGTATGTTGGATGGATAGAATGCAATATGGGTTCTTGGATTATCTCATCTGTATTTGGCTTGAAGGAGTTTTTGGTCCACAATGAACTTCATCTTCGTACTTTCTTTGGCCTTTTTAACTTTTGTTTAATAAAGCGTCACTGAGTTTTGTGTAGACGAAACAAAATTTAATCCTGGTATATATGACTTTATTCCTATAAGCAAATGTCATTGAAACCAGAATACGACTCCCTAATGGTGTATCAAGCCTTTTTGATTTTAATTGTATACACATAATAGAATGAGAAGAAAACAAGAAATTCTTGAGTACATGTGACCTAATCGGGTCTGCATGTGTAACGCTGCAGGAAGAACCCTTAGAGGAATAATTAGTGCACATACCTGTGTCAGACTTCCCTTATCTTTTATCAGGTTTGATGGATAAAGCGGAGACCTAACTGTATAACAAAATTCATTTATTTTTTCCTCGACCAGCTGCGACATTTCAAGACTAAACACAGCTACCCGCTGTCACAAGCGTTCTTTCCGATTTTGATTCAAGAAAATTCTATACGATTCTGATAATATGTTTAAGATGCAATGTGGTGCATATTTCTGTATTGAAAAAAGTTAAATATCAAACTTACCGAGCTCCAAGGGAAATTCAAAACAGAAAGTCCTTTTAAAAAGTTTATAAAAGGATGTTAAACATTTTAGGTTAATTTTATTATTCTCCAAATTCACATCAATCTTGTGTCTTGAATTTCCTATATCAGTTTCAAGAGGTACACGTAAGAAAGAAAATCCGTTAGCACTATCAAAAGCAAAATTGACCATGCATTCAAAGACATTTCTGAAAAGATAAGGGATTCACCAGATTCGTTTTACTGCAGAACTCTTTTAGTCCTAATTTATCTCATGCGATAACTTTAAAAGCTTAATTACAGGCTCCGGACACGGGACAGTCACACGTTTGTTGTAGATTTTGTTAATGTTCATGTTTTAGTCCAACAAGCTGGTCAGTGGTTATCATTGTAGTCTAGGACACTCTTTATGCATAGGCAACAAACTTTGAAATAACAATTTGAATAACTAAATGGCTTAACAAAAACACAATTAATGTTCTTGTTTATGATGAAAATTTCAAATTTAAATTTTGTGAAAAACATTAAATACTAAGAGCGACACCTTTTTTTTAAATGTTTCTATCAATATCAAAGTCTGCAATTCAAAACTGGAACGTCGGAATGATTCAGAATGTAGTCACTTGTACTTCCTGAAAAAGCGCGCTGTATTTTGCCCAAACCACGATTCCCAGTCACAATAATGGCGGCATCTAACTCTGCAGCTATTTTTACGATACCTTCTCCTGGATTAGAAGTATGGACGCTCTTAACTGTTCCAGGAACCTGAAAGAGAAAAAAATTATAGACTAGTTATTGTAAGCAACCTAAAATATCTATCTACTTGTTTTTAAAGACATGTACGATTTCCACTGATTAATAATGAAAACATTGTTCGAAAATTTTGTAACAGAGAGACAACAGATACCATAGGGGTATTAAAACTGATAAGTCGGTGACAAACTGATACCGTCATGGAAAGAAAAAAAATACAACAACATATTTCCAACATACAAATGTATACTAGTACATAAAATACGACATAGAAAACTAAAGACTGAGCAACACGAACAATACCAATTAGATATAAAAACAAACTAGTTACAAGCTGAAACATCTTCTTAATTTCTAACATTTCTAACATAATTATTTGGCAAAAATCTTAAAAGCAGTTACAAAGAATAACGTAGTGTTGAAAGTGAGCCTTCACGATGCTTACAACCGATAATGTAATATAAAAACTGCAGTTTTTACACAGTAATGAATTGCATCAAATCAAACATTCTTATCGGTATAAACTACAATAGTCACCAAGGTGTCCAAGCAGAATGGATATTTTCTGACGTTATAACATTGTTATAGCATTATGTGAAATGAATTCTTCACACAAACCTTAGAAGCTATAAGTTAGAGACATGCCGAAATGTTCGAAAATCTAGTCTACATGATATTGGTTTGTATACCTTCGTCCATTATTTTTTATGTATAACAACAACAAAATCAGAATATAAGTTATACTGAACAAACGGGCTGGAGATAAAGTAGGATAAACATGTTGTTAATATTCCAAAAAGACTACAAAGAAACTTCTTTCCAGAGGAATGAATATAAATAGAAAGCAAAAGTGTTCGAACAAGTTTTGCTCATTGCAAAGGACCTTATAGCAACCGATATTTGCTTACATTTACGTGGTTTGAACTCTGAAAGAAAATCGTCTTATTGGAAATCCTACCAAATTTTCCTATTTTTATACCAATAAACATTATATCTAACTGTAAATAGTGTATACAACAAATTCTGTGCACTTTATATATTGAAAGTAACAGATTTAGACCACTACGGATTTAGAACATAGAATAGAGTTTATAATTTGTTATATGATACAAAAGAATATTCTTTTTTAATAATATTTTTTTCAGACCTTTCGTTTCTTTAGCTACTTATAATATATTTTCAGAAATATACGTACCCCATATTCAATAAGAAGTTGAGAGAATTGCTGTAATTCTTGTGTTACGCGGTCTTTTTCTTTCTTCAAAATTACCTCTAGCACCTCTGGATCATATGAGTATGGAGCTGTAATAGACAAAACACTTTATATGTATGCATAAGAATGATAATTGTATGAGCTTAATTACGAGATCATAATTAAATCTATAATAGTTAAGAATTCCTTGTATATCTATCTGGTTCTGGTATACGATACTTACACATGAACAATATACAAATATTGACGACAAAAAAAGTAAACAAAGAATTTTTCCCGACAGATAAAACAGATAGAAAAGCCTTCATTTGTGACCATTTAAAAATGCAAGGCGAATTTAAGAAGGTTGTATTAGTAAAAAAAAAAAACCTAAGCTTTGTTTGCCTATAAACGATAGAATTATCTATCCAGTAAATTCAATTATTATGTTTATTGATTTTGTTACCAAAATTACTAATGTTCAATGAATACAACCACAGATACAGTTTATGTTTCAGTTCATATGGAACATTGTCAATTCGTTTCTAGAAAAATGACAATCGAAACAGCAGGCACACATCTGCTGTACAGGATAGCAAAACAATTGTTTTAATGGACACTCGTAACACATTGCCTAATGATATACGGTAATTAAGTGTAAACTTAGTATTTAAAAAAGGTCTAGTCATCACACAGGCACTTGTCTCAGAAAAAAACATTTCCTACGTTTGTTGTATGTACCAGTGTTATATTCAGGTATCTAGGATTTTTTCTTTCCTGAGACAATTTCCTGTGAGTCATCAGGTGATTTTTCTCCATATTAATACCTACAAGACAGCAGTTGTGTCGAGAAGATTGGAGTCATCTCCACTGCATGGACGAGGTAAACATTGTCATCTGCTTTTCTACAATTGTCGATATACCCTGTTACAACAACAACAAAATTTCGTTATTCATGGGTGAGCACGTTGGTGACCAAACGTATTTAATCTTATACAGAATGACGATAATGTAAATTTAAATGCAGCGTTATCATCTTCAGACATAAAATTCTTTCGGAAGAAAATACCGGATTATTATAGAATTATTATTTTCTCTGATTTTTGAAATACTAAGGCTTTTCTACTTCAGAAATAGATTACCTTAGCTGTGGCAAAACTCTTAGGAATTTTGGTCTTCAATGCTCTTCAACTTCGTACTTTATTTGGCCTTTTAACGTTTTTGAATTCGAGCGTTACTCATGAGTTTTTTGTAGACGAAACGCGCGTCTGGCGTAAATACATGATTTAATCCTGGTTTTTATGATGAGTTTAATATTTGGCTCTCTTCAACTTCGAACTTTTTTTACCTTATTACCTTTTTTGGATTCAAGCGTCACTGATGAGTCTTTTGTAGACGAAACACGCTTCTGGCCTCTATGATTAGTTTATTAGGAAGGATAATTCATTTGTTTTAATTGTATTCTCGTTTTAAATTTAATCCGATTTCATTGAACCATTGACATACGTGCGGAATAAAGGACACGTGAAACATGCTAATAGGGTTCACCATACAGTATTGACAGATAGGTAAACTTCACACAAAACTAACCAATAGTGCACCCAGAAACGTTCAATGGGGTGACTGGACCTATAGCTAGATATAGAAAATTTGACATTCATTTTTTTCAAGCCTTCAGAGGATGGTTTAATCAAAAACAAACACATGCCATGGATTTCATGTTATTTATTAGCCACTGCGGTTAAAACTTTTAGTCAACTTTTGTGCATATAAAATCATTTTATAAGTTTAGAATGTTTTAACATGAATTGCATTTAATAATCTATCTGGGTCCTGTTATGCCATAAAACCTGCCGTGTTTATGTTGCAACGGTTTGTCTATACTCCGAATCAAATTATCGATGTAAACAAGGCCACATTTGTCAAACGGTTCAGATATTTGTAAAGAAATACTGAACAATAATTACTTGCACCTAGAAACACAGGGGTAAGTGTGCGTGGACTAGAAGATACATGAGATGTTAAATTACAATTTTGAACATATTTACGTAATATTTGTAAATAGGTTTTATGCACTTAATTTCAAATAAACGATTTCATACGATACACAGATGTTTAAAGGTCATTAAATTACGTATGAATAACACAGTCTCAATTTCATCCTTGACATAAACACTTCTTAAAGGACGTATTAAAAACAGTGAATTTAACTTATTCGCACTTTTAGTCTTCGTTCACAGATACGAAGACAGTCTGAATGGACACATAATCGCAAACACATATTATATCCATGGTATCACCTTATATATATAATTAGAGGTAGATGGTTGATCATCTAATTTGAAGGATCTTGCCACGTTTTCTGTCATATATACTAGTAGATAATTTATTTACATGCACTTGTTATACGTTAGGGAGAACCATCTTTCGTTCAATGCATATTATTATACTTTACGTTAAAATACTAGATGTTGATTGGCTAATACGAGGGAGACAATGTATTTGAATGTCACCCTCTCGTCCAGATGACTTTACGTATTACTAGTATGTATATGATATTGCAACTCTTTTGAAAATTTCGGGTTTGAGAATATTTCTATTTGTTCTTCATGCTAGAAATATAAAAATGGAAAAGATGAAGATGATAAAATAAATACCTGCCCGCACTTTCTTTATCGTGACTTATAAAAAATACCAATATTGTAGACAACAAAAAACAACATCAACAAGAACTAACTTACAGACTCCTGATGACTAAATGAAGGAGCATTTACTTACATATCATTAAGTACCTTAGGGCCACCCTAGCAAAACGATTTGTCAGGATAGCAGCTTCCGTGCATGGAACACATTTTTCACCAATCGTATACAGTTATTTATTGCGGAAAGATTGATAGCTTTAAACATATATTTGTATCCCCCTCTCTCCCCTCTCATGATATCCATCGCCTTACCATGTTGAAATTGTTTGTTTTTCTTTGAGGGTATTAACTTTAAGAAAAGTTGAATAACCTTCAAGGTTTCTTCAATTTTCCAATCTTTTATTCCAATGATAACGGAAGATGAATGCATCATTCCATAATTTTATCAGTTATACGTAAATATGATGCACGTAAACCACATACAGATTATTTATTTTATTGTGCAACCTGATGCCCGAAATAAAATATGAGTTTCAACAATTGTGTATCAGGTAGTATCAAAAGGCTTATGATGCACTGTTTTTTAAACACAATAAAATGAAATACAAGTTATGTATGATGTCGTGTTCAACACCATTGCATTCTTAATATCTTATGTTTATTTACTTTCTTATATGTAGAATCAAGAAGGGGCGAAAGATACCAAAGGAACATTCAAATGTATGATCAACTTATATGTTCTTTTAAGAGTTGACAATAATATGATGTAAAATAAAATAAAACGTTTACCTAAAATAGTATTCAATGATAAACTTACATTTAAATGCAAATTTGGAATATTCGCTACCATCCATAGCTATAACCACGTTTTTCCCTCCTGTTTTTGTTTCCTCAGTCATTTTCAAACCAAAGAATATTTAAAAAGTTGATATATGTGCCTTTACTGTTATTTCACGTGTTAATAAAAGATATCTATACTTCAGCATAATTTGTACCCGATCCAAATCCAGTTTTGTCCAGTTGCAACTGTCGGATATATATGGTATTGACTGTGTGAAATTTCAAAAAGATGAAATAAACACGCGTATTATATTACATCCTTGTATTGATGTCCAACCTCACCAAAATACATACATATACTGCTAGTAGTCTGTTGTTATTTATGTATTATTGTCATTTTGTTTAATTTCTTTTGTTTCATTTTCTGACATCGGACTCAGAACAGTCTCCGGGACAAGTTTGCAATTCAGCTGAGTGCAAAAGTTGTCACCTTAATTTTTGGAGTTAAGTCAAAACAAAGTTGATAACTTGGTAGGTATTGGTTCACTAATATTTGTCCTAACATTTTTTGGCTCTAGCACCACTGTTGAAAAAGTTTTGCCCCTTTTTTCAACAATTTCCCTTGAGGAAAAGTACTTTTCCTCAAGGGAAATTAAATTTCCCTGAAGGAAAAAGATTTTTCCTCAAAGGAAATTGTTTTTTCCTCAAGGTGCTGCATAATTATTTCCTTTGAGGAAATTCTTTTTCCTTAGAGGAAATTCTTTTTCCTTAGAGGAAATTCTTTTCCCTTAGAGGAAATTCTTTTTCCTTAGAGGAAATTCTTTTTCCTTTGAGGAAATTTGCAGCTTCAAATTTTCCTTTGAGGAAATACTTTTTCCTTTGAGGAAATACCTATTTCCTGTGAGGAAATTTGTAGCTTCAAATTTTCCTTGGAGGAAATA
Organism: Mytilus trossulus; assembly: GCF_036588685.1. NCBI lineage: Eukaryota > Metazoa > Mollusca > Bivalvia > Mytilida > Mytilidae > Mytilus > Mytilus trossulus. Next base: position 1,278,162 of record NW_026963311.1, read on the forward strand.
CTTTTTTCTGTGAGGAAATTTTTGACAAACACTTTTCCTTGGAGGAAAATTCAAGACAACAAATTTCCTCTGAGGAAATCATTGTTCATCAAATTTCCTCTAGGGAAATTTCTGAACATCAAATTTCCCTTAAGGAAATGTTTTTCCTCTATGGAAATTTCATAACAGTACAAACAGTATTAATATATTTTCTCCTAGACTGAATTATTGATACAAAAGATAATTAAAACTTTAATACTGTAATACAAATTTCTATGGTGAGTATTAAACAATCAAAAACAAAAGGCTGACGGTTTAGCATGTTTAAGACAATACAATAATAAGCAAAACGCTATGAATATCATACCATTTGTGATGTTATTAATATTGTGCTCATATTTGAATATAAAATAAAATAAACACTTTTCATCATTTCATGTCAAATTAACTTGTCTTCTGTTTCAGCTGCTGTGTATTCGACCCCCTACATAACAATTCAGTGCATAAATAATTCAATCCACAAGACATCTTCCTTCAATTTGTTGAATAAATTTTGGCAACTTGTTCTTCAAACGTCTTCTTTGTATATTTGATATGATGGAGCCATGTACATGAATGGATAAAGCAGGTGTTTATTTCGACAACAAACATGACAAAGATACTATTATTTTTCTTAATTTCTCCATAATCCATCAGTGTATATGAATGTAGGTTGTTACATTTTACACAATTGTGTTCTTTGATAGTACTCCATTTTGTTTATAGCAATTTTGCAGGATTTTTTTCTATTTCTTTTTCCAGAAAAACACACAGTTGAGTTCATTTCACATTAATAATCCAATTAGCACATCATGTAGAAAAGTATTAACAATTAAAATTCCTCTTCAGTATAGACCTGCAGGACCTGTTGATGATCATAAAAACCAAGATATCTGACCTATAAATACACAAAATTAAAACAAAATGTTATAAATTGAGAAAAAAACAGCAATATAAATAAGCTTATTTTATCATGTTTTAATGAACATTTTGAGAAACTTTCATTTGATATTCTTACTGTCATGCTTATGAGTTCTCTTATTTCAGTGCTTTGTGTCCAAGATTTAATATTCTTTGTTTAGTGCCTTGCAGTGATATTTAAAGTTGAGCCACTTGTAATAGTTGTTATAGAATGTTCATATGTTGTGTTAATATTTGAACCACTGTCCTATATTATGGTCAAATTGATCAGAATCAAAAATCAGAAATGAATATAATAATATTTGGCTTAGTTTTGACAATAATTTTTTATGAGTAGGACCGTTTTTGCAGGGTCGGTCATGATTGGAGAAACAAACAATATTTTATATTAGGCCTGATTTTTTTTTATTAATTGTTATTGCCTTTGAACATGTTGAACTAAATTGGATTGTTTAAATCTTTATATGTTGAGATCTTTAATGAATGACCTATAAAAGAAGTGTTTTCTCATTATTGAAGGCAGGCCCATGATTGGCCTTTAATTTCTTGCATCCGCTTCATTGAACTCTGGTGGATAAATCACTCATTTACCATACCACATTTTCTTATTTTTATATAAGTCATCATTCAAAGGCAATTTCTTTTATTACTGTAATTCAGAAATTATCCAAACTTTTTAGTAATGCGAATAATATGACTGGGTGAGTATCGCAAAAATAAGAAATCATATGTTGATAACAGAAACATATATATATATCATGTAACTATATAGATCTTTATGCAGATTTTTTTTGTAATCACAATAAGTTGTCCATCTCTGAAAAATCTGAATTTATAGTATAAAGATGTGGTCTTACCATTTAGGCCTTGTTGTATTCTGTTTATCTTGTTTTGCGCTCATTTCTATTGTAACTGTTTATATTTTTCATTATTTTTCTATATTTCTTGTCCTATAAAACATAAAAAGGGTAAAAACTATTATTAAACATCAGTTTGTGTTTTTCTTTATATATGCAGTTATATTTAAAAAGAATGGAATATTTGTGCTATTTCATTTCACAAACTTTTTGCCAGTCATGACTTTCAAAGGCTTTCACCCTGGTCAATAGTTTAAAAAACAAACATTCCCATACTTTTTCTTTGTGTTCGTACTAATTTTTCATTTGACAAAAAAGACATGATTCAACTATTCTTCTATAATTTGTTTCGCTTGACTACGTTAAACTCTGAAATATTGTTAACAGTATAATCTGTATGTGTCTCACTCGTCAAAATTTCAAATTATATATAAATAACCAATAAAAATGCTATGCATGGCTCAGCTTGATACACACGTACAGGTTGAACCCAGAACAGTTTGGGCAAGTATGGACACAACATTCAAGCTCGATACAACTCTGAATTTTAAATTTTAATTGTGATTCAATAGTTGATGCAGCATAGGTTTCTGACACAGAATGAATGTGGTCCAAGTACTTAAAAAAAATTTAATTGACAAATAACCTCTAAAATGGTCCAATATTCAAAATCTCAATACATGGTTAGATGCAGCATATCCAGGGGCGGATTTAGGGGGGCCAGGTGGCCGGGCCCCCCCTTTTTGGGGAAAAATTTGGTTGCTTATATAGGGAATCACTGAAGTGTGACTGGAGCGGGCCCCCTCTTAGGTCAGTCAGTGGGCCCCCACTTATGAAAATTCCTGGATCCGCCACTGATATCAACATGATCAAAGAACCCCAATAATTCATTTTTTGATGAAATCAAATAAAGTTAAACTTTGGACCCTTTAGAACTCAATGTGGACCAATTTGATAATGGGCCAAAATATAAAAAATCTTAACGAATGGTTAGATTCAGCATATCAAAGAGACCCATATAATCAATTTTTGTTGAAATCAAACAAAGTAAAATTTTGGACCCCGATTTGGACCAACTTGAAATTTGGTCCCATAATAAAAAAATCTAAGTAAATATTCAGATTCAGCATATTAATTAATCTGAACCACAAGAATTTAAATATTGTTAAAATCAAAATAAGTTTAATTTTGGACCTTTTGGACCTTAAGGTAGACCAATTTAAACAGGACCAAAAAACTAAGAATCTAAATACACAGTTAGATTTGGCATATCAAAGAACTCCAATAAATTAATTTTATATAAAATCAAACAAAGTTTAATATTGGCCAGTTTGGCCCCTAATTTATGTTATTCCTAAACTCTGAACAAAAACTCTGGTCACAAACCTTGTGTTTGAATTTCACAGATTTCTATTAACTTGTACTAAAGTAATTAAGCGGAAACTAAATGTCCTAGGACAACGACGACTACATGATAAAATTGAGAATGGAAAAAGGGAATGTGTCAAAGAGACAACAACAATTTATGTTATTCCTAAACTCTGAACAAAAACTCTGGTCACAAACCTTGTGTTTGAATTTCACAGATTTCTATTAACTTGTACTAAAGTAATTAAGCGGAAACTAAATGTCCTAGGACAACGACGACTACATGATAAAATTGAGAATGGAAAAAGGGAATGTGTCAAAGAGACAACAACCTGACCATAGATTCGAGGGTTGGAATCCTTTTCTTTTACCGACCAATGCATTTGAATGGGAGATATAGTTGGAACCCCTCTTTACTCATGGTTGGGACCCCCTTTGAAAATGGCTGGATCCGCCCCTGAGAAGCATTATAGAAAAATCTATAAGCTTTAACTAAAAATAAGGATCATTTTATTTTTAAAGGGCAGGCACAGATCTAGAGGGGGGTTCAAGGGATTGGAACCCCCCTTTTTTTGGACTATCAATGCATTTGAATGGGGACATGTAATTGGACCCCCCCCCCCCTTTCCTCTTTTGTCCAGGGTTAGAATCCCACCCCACCCTTTTTAAAATGACTGGATCCGCCCCTTAAGGGTCTATAATTAAGTTTGACAACATCAGACATACTACATTGTACTACTTTAACAAAAATAAATGCCACACTTCATCCAATTTAATTTCATCTCTTACTTGCTATTTCATCCATAATATTTAAAGAAATATAAATTTGGGAGTAGTATGATTTTAATTTGCAAGTTATTAACTATCCAAACTAGAGACCTAATCATGCTAATAGAGTAGATATACTTGACTAATTTAAATCAAACTTGGGGTGACTGGGAACAAAGATTTAAGGGAATAGATGACAGTTTTCCTACAATGACCTAGTTTCATTACAATAGCATACATTAATAAAGACTACATGGTCACTCTTATGTTTAAATTTTGGGTGTTCATTTTTTAATGTTTAAAGCTAACAATTTCAACTACATACAAGTATCAAGATTTGATCCTACATTATTTAAATATAGAAAAAAAATAGCTTTTTAAATTTGGATCTAACGTGACGGTACCCAAATTGCACCTATTTTGACAGTTTTTTCACCTACGTTTTTTTATGATCAGGAAAAAAATGTTCATAGATACTGTGTTTATTTTGTAGCCCTATCCTTCTTTGTCATATAGGTACACCAATTTAATTTTTAGTCTATATTGAATCAATAAAAAATTGGGTTTGAATCAACCTCCAAACTATCCATGATTCTGTAATGAGGAGTACCCAAATTGCATCCATGCTTAAATTTACATCATCAAAAGTCTAATAACCGAGCTTTTGTTTAATTTCTTCAAATATCTTGAACAATTGGATATTTGTCCATGCTTACTATTCATATTTTACGAAATGGATACTTATAATATTTTGTATTTGCCAATTTTAAAAAGATGACTTTTGAAAATCATTTGCTGTCTCATATTAATTTCAGTTCTTCAAAAGGCAAATTTATATATGAGCTTATGCTGAAAAAAGAGATTTCTTATTAAGGAGAAATCCCTGCCCCCCTTTTTGTGTGAAAATTTTTGTTGATTATATAGGGAATCACAGAAACATGACTGAGGCAAACAGCCCCCATCTGACCCCCCCCCCCCCCCCAAATAAAAAGTTCTGGATCCGCCCGTCAACCTTTCACTCAGGTCGTTGGTGAAGAGAGTTGTCACACAAAATAAATGATACCAAATGTTCATATGAATATGTTTTTAGCTAGTGTAGGTGTCACAGGCGCTTGGGTCTATGATACAGATTTTTTTTTAATTTTTTTTTTTTTATTAAAATATTCAATTTTCTATATTTATAATACATATCTATCACTTCTGTGCATGTCTCACCTAGTTTCGAGTGATTTAAACGACCCAGAGAAAATACCAAATTTTACTATCCATACTAAGAAACAAAAAGGCAACTAACTCGACGCCATTTTTCTGCTATCTATAAATAAATAGATTGACCTACCTGGATTCCCCAACGATTTCTCTGGGAAAACGTGCCTTCATTGCCGTCAGATCGCACACATCGTTGATATTTATCAAACTGGTATTGCTCGTAACATTTTTAGTCCATCCAGCATATAATAAAGAGATTTTAACTATTTTGACTAATTTCAAATTTACGTGCCCGGAAGTTGACTGTTTTTCCCGAACTTTTGTTAAAGGGAAGTAATATTTTCCCGGACTTTTTCGGAACATCTCTACAAGTACGTAGGAAAATAACAAAGTGATACGATGATTTCCTGTGCATCAGGAAAAGTTTTAATATAGGAACCTTAAAAATATGTCGGGAAAAACTCTCTTTTGACACTTAGGTATTGCACTGTTGCATTACACACCAATCAAAACGCAAACAATATGGGAAAAGATAACAGTTTAACCTACACAATATATGAATAAGGTATGATACACTTTTGAAATCTAAATTATATGAAAAGGGTGGGGTAACAGAAACCCAGCGGCAATGACACCCCTTATTTAATTGAGACTTTGTAAAAGGAGAAGGTCCGGTAAGACACCTTTTTGGCCCTAAAATATAGCAGTTTTACAAAATTGTTAAAAGTAAACTTTTAGTTATTTTTTGGACAGTAGAATGCTTCAGCTTCATAAATATGGGTTTTTTTACAATACATGGCACATATATCGGGTACTGGCACCATAAAGTCATGCTAAATGGCAAAAAACATCTGAAAAGTGACATTTTCCGGCATATTTGGTGGATTTTTCATATTTGAGCTTGAATCGGATCGTTTTTAATGACAAAACCAGTGAAAATCTTCCACATACACTAATAGAATCAAATAAAATAGACACTTAAGTGTTTCAAAAGTGGTCAAAATCATTCGTCAGATGAACCTGAAATTTGAGGCCAAAATCGCTCCTAACCGGACCTACTCCTTTCATAATTTTAAATTATATCTTTTCTATAATGTTTTCTCGACACGTGCCTCAAAAAGTTGATTGTCACCTTTAGTATAATCGGTAGAAATTCATGTTCGCTCAACCTTGAACCGTGAATATACAGGTATACTGATTAAACATGTACTAGTATATGGTATTTCAAATTGTTCTCTATTTTTTTTTCATTTGTTTGTTTCTGCCGTATTTATTCTGTCTGCTATATTTTTTTACTTCTAAAGTAATATCGTATTTTCAACTCTTTTCAGGTTGGGATTTTTTCATCCTTTTAATTTTAAAAAGACAAATAATTGTGAACACTTCACGGAAAAGTGAGGATTGATACTTGGTTGCTTAACGTCCAGTTGCCAATACTTCATTTTTCTAATGTCAGGAACTATGCCATTTATCAATATTTCGATTAAATAATTAATCTTATAGAATTAATACTTAAAAGTTTATTTAGAGTAACCATATGCCGGATGAACAAAAAGTGTGCCATTTATTGAAAAACATATGGTTTGGTATAACAAGAAAACTCCTCTAGTGTTCTAAACATTTCTCACATAACCCCTCCTCCAAACCCCCACTTCAAGCTCTGGATCCGCGCCTGCCCATAGTGCTTATTACATTATAAAATAAAATGGTATTCATCTTCAATTGTTGAAATAAAGATGAATTGTTAAAAAAAAGCATTGACACCAGTTTAAAGTTATCGTTCATAAAAGACAGTTATGATTTATTTTATAATTCTCTTTTTTAAACGTAAAATAATTTTACCTCTTGGAGTTTTTCTATATTACTTCTGTAATCGGATTTTGAAGAACCCCATGGACACCACATACTCTCAAATGTCTTTCAAGGAATAATGATAGTATGTGAACTCTTGTGTTGTTAGTAAGGAAATGAAATATCAAAAGCCTTTGTTTTTCAATTTGTATCTCAAAATAGAGTTCGTTAATTAAAAAAAAAGCTTGCATAGCAATTTCCTTAAAAACTAAATATATATAACAAAGGCAAAGTTTTAAAACACAAAATTTATTTTTTATTTTTCTTTCATAAACTTGAAATTATACCACGCTAAACCGTTAGGTTAACAACCAATGATTAATCAATAAGTAACGATCATTTACAAACAATTGTTTATTGGATTAGGTTGGTTGAACATGATGATTCGGGAATCTGCAATAAACCGTTGGTCACGTGGCGAGTGGCACGCGTTTATTAAAAAGTCATTTAACTTCAAAATTACAAAATCTATTGATACCTAACTTTATAGATATGAGGTTTTTAATCATATCCTCTTATATTCATGCTCGCTGTGATCTTAAAACATCGTTTTAGTGTCCTTAATGCAAAAACTTTCTTCTTGGTGCACTAAGAAGTCTTTTGCGGTATTTCTACACACCGAAATATATGGCCTTATTATTGGTAATATACCATATAAGGGTCACTAATGGCTTAACGTGTTACCAAATTAAAAAGAAGAAATAGGCTCAAAACCGCATTTTTAACTTTAGATTTTTTTTCAATCCCTAAATAGAGAAGAGGTCCGGTATACCGACTAATTAAAAAGTCCAGATGAGAAGTTTAACTTTTAACTGTTTCTTGACGCATGCAAAAAAAATGCAGAACCTGGTTACCAGAGGCGGATTTAGGGGGGCCAGGTGGCCGCCCCCCCTCTTTTTGGGAAAAAATTTGGTTGCTTATATAGGGAATCACTGAAGCGTGACTGAAGTGGGCCCCCTCTTAGGTCAGTCAGTGGGCCCCCACTTATGAAAATTGCTCATATGGCAAAATCAAAGGTACTTTATTCAAATGATTTGCACCACGTGACTTTGTCCCGTTTGATCAAATTACCTCCCTTAGCTTAAGATTGAAAATATAATTTATTTTAGATTTGCGGATAATCACGTCCTTTTCGGTCATGTATCTAAAACTAATGTATCTTTAAAAACTTCCTTTGGCGGATATTTACAAAAATGCTGTGTAATTCTAAGGGAAAATGCTTAAAATTTGACTTTTTACGAAATGGAAAGGTTGAAATCATCATGTTTTTTTAAAGAATTTGGCCGAAAACTTAAGATAGCAGGTAAGTTTAAAGTTATTTGACTTTAAAATTCAACCTGCAAGGTGTTTCCCTATATGCGAACAAATCATGAACAATATCTTCTTGCATATGTATTTCTGTTTTGAATCTTGCTATTTTACGATTTTCCGTCATTTTATATGATCTTATATAGCAATTATACTATGACTACGCGTCCGATTTTTAAACTAAAAAGGCCGAAAGATTTCAGAGTAGACAATGTCCATTTGTATACAGACAGACGCCTAAAAACATGTACAATTCACCTATATGCGAACAAATTGTTCATTCGAGATAGGCATTGGCATATTGGTATTTTTATTTAAGGGGCTTATATAATCCTATTGTAATGGCTGCCGTCATGAAAAGGCAAAATGGCCGCTATGCAAATTAGCATATTACCCCAAATTTTGCCATATGAGGAACCGCCACTAGTTACAGTTGCTCATTGACAAATTATCATCTTTCGATTAAATGATTTTAAATCTATATATGGTCTTAATTTTAAAAGTTATAAAATCTAAATGTGAAGTGATCTAAAATGTTCAATATTAATGAGTATTTTCGCTGTGAAATGAATCTAAGGTCGTCTAAAAGTATATACATGTGTATTTGACCCGACTACTGACTACATAGTAATTAAACTATTCATTATGTATGTATAAGGGGGTCTGAGCGGGACTCCGGATTGTCGAGGCGTATTTTTTGTAAACGTGACACATGAAAGTCAAATTATGAGGGAGGGTAGGAGGGGTGCTGATTCCGAAATCCCGAGCTGAAAAACACGAAATCCCGAAATCCCGGGCTTTAAAATACGAAATCCTGAGGTCCCGAAATTCGAAAAAAGAATTATCGGATCCCGAAATCCAGAGCTTAAAAACACCCGATCCCGGAGTCCCGACAAAGGTCCTATATCCTCCCTCAAATTATTGTGCCGTGAAAACGCGAAATGAAGTTTAGCGGGACATGGGAAATTACAAAAACATCATGCGGGAATCTAAAAACATAAATAGTAACTAAGCGGGATCCGTGAACAGAACCCCCAATGAGACCCCCATTAGTTGTGGGGTTTTTTTTGGTCTTTTTAGTTCGTTTCTTTCCCCTACATTACTTGACCGTTTTTGTAAAACAACAGCACTCGAGGTCTGACAGTATTTTACCAAGAAATGCACAAAATATTCAAAAAGAAGGCCTAGAAATTTAAATATTGGTATGCACACATACTCCCCTGTCAGCACAGACAATTATATTTTTGTAAAATATTTTCAGAAATTTTCAATATATAGGCTTTTAAAAGTCAATCTTGTGCATGATTATCAATGATTATACTCGCACAATTAACACATGTGGTTCTCAAAACTCAAAGGTGTCTATGCTATTTATGACAACTTTTTATACCCCCGCTTTCAAAAAACGGGGGTATACTGTTTTACCTCTGTCTGTCAGTCCGTCCGTCAGTCAGTCAGTCCGTCCCATGAATATTTTTCGTCGCATTTTTCTCAGGAACTACAATACAAGGATTTCTGAAATTTGGTTTCAGGGTTTATCTAAGTCATTTATACCGTGTGATGCGTTTTCAGATTGATCACTCGATAACTTCCTGTTTACCGAACACTTGCATATTTTTACACTATTTATATTATCCACTTGCGGCGGGGGTATCATCAGTGAGCCGTAGCTCGCAGTTTCACTTGTTAATCAAGTATAAATTTACAAAATATGTTTAGAACTATATGATTTTTAGGTTTTTAAGCATAGATATAGTAGGTCAGGATCTGCGAACTCTCACTGACTGACTGAGCACATAAATTCAACTCTAGTGTTTTGGTGATGTTGGTGTTGCTTAGTGTTTTGTTTTGTTTTGTTTTTCTTTTCTGCATCTTATGTTTTGCCTTGGCATTGTCAGTTTCTCTTTCATTGCCTTTGGTTTTTTTGTTATGTTAAGTAACAAGTCACATATAATCATGATAATTAAGGTCCTTTTTAATTTTTAGGGATTTAAAATTTTTAATTTAAAGTTAGGGATTTCATTCATAAAAGGGGGAATTTTCCAGTACGTATACTATTAATAATGCTTTGAGCAATTTTCATGAAACTTGGTGAATTATTTTTGTATAACATAAACATGATAATTTTCCTTTTAATTTAAAAAAAAAATCTGATTTATGTCATTGTACTATCATGACTTGGGATTAGGATAGTCTCAAGAATCCTTTCACAAATTTTTATGAAACTTTGGTGAATTGTTTTTATATCTTGACATAAACACCCTTTTTATTATTATGATCCAAAGTGGAGGGGGCATAATGTTTAACACTTGATCGTTTGTCCGTCTGTCCCAAAGTTGTTTTTTGTTCTCTTATATTACTTTAGTTTGCCTCAACCAAATGCAATTAAACTTTTACAAAAGCTTGTTATCACAATACTCGGATCAAGTTTGAATTTTGGTGATGTCAGTGTTACTATACTAGAGTATCAGAGTTATGCCCCTTTACAAATGGGGAAAATATGCTGAATTTTTGGTTTCCTGTTTTCTAAACTTCAACCAAATGTTATGAAATCAATACACAATGCTTATCACCACAAAATACAGATTAAGTTTGAATTTTGGTAGTGTCTCTTTTACTAAATTCTATAGTTATGTTCTTTAAAAATGGAAATTTTGTTTCGGCCTTCTTACTTAAGTTTCCCTCAACTAAATTTTATTAAACTTTTTTATCACAATTTTAATCAGATCAATTTCAAATTTTGGTAGTAAAACTTTTACCGTTCTTCAGTTATGTTCCTTTAAAACTTTGAATAATATGCAAGCATTCCCTATTTATCATGTATATTTTTTTATAAGATGCAACTTTAGTTGTTGCAAAGTTATTTAAAATTTGTCCATTTTCAAAATCTTTGAAAGGTTTTAGAAATGTGTTTGTTAAAAAAAATCGCAGCCTTAAACTTATAGTCACTTGAGAGATCTATAAATTAAGCCAAATTATATACATGTTTTATGTCAATGAATACCACTGTTTGTGCATGGTTTTTTTTGGAGGGCGGGGGTCTTATTTGCGCAGTGCTCATAGTTTTTTTGTCGATCAATAAAATTCATTTAAAGCTTACAGACCAGCTATAAGGGCAAGAAGCTTATCAAGCACTCATGGTTTAGATTTTTATTAAACACACATTAATATACATATAAATGTACATGAAACAGAAAAAAATATTGATGCAAGATGTCATTCAACTTTTACTCTTTTATGTATACAACAAGAACTATAGAAGATACACAGAAATAATATACAGCAGAAATGATAGGCAATGTAAAATTTGCAGAAGCCAACTAAACCTAAATGGTAAGGCACCTTTTAATTTTAAAAAGTTATTGAACTTGAAAGATGATTACTAGTATCATGATTACTATAAAAATTCAAAGATGTGGTATATTAAATATGAAAACTATCATGGCTTTGAGAAAGCAATTGTAGGCCTGTGATGACCTTCAATAATGAGAAAATCCATACCCTATACTATAGTCAAAGTAGGCAGCTATTAAAGACCTAAAGATGAAACATTGAAACAATCCAAACTGTAAAACTAATCATGCTAATTGCCTAGTTTATAACAAAATAAATTACAAAAAATAAATATGACCGGTATGAAACAACAACAACAACAACCACTAAATTTTAGTGTCAGACTAAACTGACAAAAGCTACAGGCACCACAAATGATATAATGACATTCAAATTGGTTGCTTATTAATATATCGCATTGAAACAACATATTTGTTACGTTCGGAGGACGTGTTTTTCAACAGACTGTCGGCATCCCAATGGGAACAAACTGTGCCCCTCTACTTGCTGACTTGTTTCTCTATTATTATGAGGCTGACTTCATGCAGGAACTTCTTAGGAAGAAAGATAAGAAGTTATCAATATCCTTTAACTCTACTTTCCGCTATATAGACGACGTTCTTTCACTAAACAATTCAAAATTTGGTGACTATGTGGAACGCATCTATCCCATCGAATTGGAGATAAAGGATACTACAGATACAGTTAAGTCAGCTTCATATCTTGACTTACATCTAGAAATTGACAATGAGGGTCTGTTGAAGACAAAACTTTACGACAAAAGAGATGATTTCAGCTTTCCAATTGTGAACTTTCCATTTCTAAGTAGCAACATTCCAGCAGCACCTGCATACGGGGTATATATCTCTCAATTGATACGATATTCCCGTGCTTGCATTTCCTATCATGATTTTCTTGATAGAGGGTTACTGCTCACAAGGAAGCTATTAAATCAAGAGTTCCAAATGGTGAAGTTGAAATCATCCCTTCGCAAATTTTACGGACGCCATCACGAGTTGGTTGACCGTTATGGAATAACCATTTCACAAATGATATCGGATATGTTCCTCACGTCGTAACTACAATCCCCTTCCCTTTCATGAATTTGACCTACCGAATTAGACTATTTACCGGATTTGTAATCACATAAGCAACACGACGGGTGCCGCATGTGGAGCAGGATCTGCTTACCCTTCCGGAGCACCTGAGATCACCCCTAGTTTTTGGTGGGGTTCGTGTTGTTTATTCTTTAGTCTTCTATGTTGTGTCATGTGTACTATTGTTTTTCTGTTTGTCTTTTTCATTTTTAGCCATGGCGTTGTCAGTTTGTTTTAGATTTATGAGTTTGACTGTCCCTTTGGTATCTTTCGTCCCTCTTTTACAAAGAAAACAGATGCATTTGCTCCAAGAAAACTATAAATCAAAGTTAAATTTATATAAAAAGTATAAACAATACCTAGATCAAAAAAGTCAGACTGCATTATTTTCAATGTCATTAAAATGTTGAGTCAAACATTTATTAAAGTTTTAAATATCATTTGCATCAATTATACAGTCTTTTAATAATTATATGCATACTGTTTGTATACATGGTGTAGTGAAGAAATGTTTAACAAGTAAAAATAAGGAAAAACATTTCCTTAAGGGAAATTTGATGTTCAGAAATTTCCTTAGAGGAAATTTTAAGAACAATGATTTCCTTAGAGGAAATTTGCAGAACAATGATTTCCTTAGAGGAAATTTGTTGTCTTGAATTTTCCTCCAAGGAAAAGTGTTTGTCAAAAATTTCCTCACAGGAAAAAGTATTTCCTCCAAGGAAAACGTGAAGCTACAAATTTCCTCAAAGGAAAATTTGAAGCTGTAAATTTCCTCGAAGGAAAATTTGAAGCTGCAAATTTCCTCAAAGGAAAAAGAATTTCCTCTAAGGAAAAGAATTTCCTCTAAGGAAAAGAATTTCCTCTAAGGAAAAGAATTTCCTCTAAGGAAAAGAATTTCCTTTAAGGAAAAAGAATTTTCTTTAAGGAAATAGAATTTCATCAAAGGAAATAATTATGCAGCAAATTCCCTAAGGGAAATCTTTTTCCCTTGAGAAAAAACAATTTCCCTTGAGGAAAAATCTTTTTCCTTCAGGGAAATTTGATTTCCCTTGAGGAAAAGTAGTTTTCCTCTGAGGAAATTGTTGAAAAAAGCGGCATAACTTTTTCAACAGTGGTGCTAGAGCCCAAAATTTTTAGGACAAATATCAGGGAACCAATACCAACCAAGTTATCGACTTTGTTTTGACTTAACTCCAAAAAGTAAGGTGACAACTTTTGCACTCAGCGGAATTGCAAACTTGTCCCGGAGACTGTTTCGGATTTCTCTTCAACTGAGTTTTATTGTGCGTATTGTGCGTTTGTTTTTCTACATTGGCTAGAGGTATAGGGGGAAGGTTGAGATCTCAAAAAACATGTTCAACCCCGCCGCAATTTTGGGTCTGTCTCAAGTCAGGAGCCTCTGGCCTTTGTTAGTCTGGTATGATTTTTAATTTTAGTTTCTTGTGTATAAATCGGAGTTTAGTATGACGCCCATTATCACTGAACTAGTATGCATATTTGTTTAGGAGCCAGCTGAAGGACGCCTCCGGGTGCGGGAGTTTCTCGCTACATTGAAGATCCATTGTTGGCCTTCGGCTGTTGTCTGCTCTATGGTCGGGTTGTTGTCGCTTTGACACATTCCCTTTTTTCCATTCTCAATGTTATATAGTTCTTCAATGATTGATATAATAGTCAGTTATTGGTCTGAGCAGGACCTAGCGAGGAAAGGGGGAACTACAACTATTTCCTTATTGTTACATTAAAATATCTTAAGTTTTCGGCGGTTATTTTAGTTTTGGTTTATTAAAGGATCTTATTGTTTGCCTAAAGACTACAAGAACATTTATTTCAATTGAGTGTTTTGGTCCATACCTAAAAGACTATTAGATAAAGGCAACCGTAGTATACCGCTGTTCGAAGGTCATAAATCGATTGAAAGAAAACAAATCCGGGTTACAAATTAAAACTGAGGTAAACACATCAACTATAAGAGGAAAACAACGAAACAACAGAAACACTGAAGTGCAACAAAAAACCAAAACGACAATGCAACACACAATGAAACGAATAATAAGATAACAACTACTATTTTCCTGACTAGGTACAGGACATTTCAATAAAAATGGGTTGAACCTGGTCTTACGGCTAGCCAAACCACCCGCTTTTATGGCATTGTAAAATATAACACTGAAATGATAACATTACATGACAGGAATACAGTACAAATAAATGCTAAAACATTACGGACAAAGAAATACACAAATAAACACTACAATAAGACATTTTGACATGCTAATGTTTATCATCGGTACCTGTCCTACAATCTTACACACCATACGCCCACTTCGTCTACGTAAGATCAACCATGGACGCCCAGATAAAAAAAAAAATAAGAAAGCCAAAAAAAGTACAAAGTTGTAGAGCACCGGTGACCAAAAATTACAAAATGTTGTGTCAAACACGGCTAATTTTATTTATATCTGGGACAAGAAAATACGTAATATTTAGAATTATTCGTATCCTTGCAAACAGTAAATGTATAAAATGACTATATAATTGATGTTCATGTCAACACCGAAGTGGGGACTAACAACAGAATAAAAACGCACAAGTAAACAAACAGAAACAAAATGCATTAAGCTTCTTGTTAGCTGACCAATATGTTTACCCTTAAAATCATGTGGGTTCTAAAAAGCATGTCAACCTCATATACAGAGGCCGACGCATCCCAAACCACGCAACTCACTTTTTTCTCATACATGTATTATGAACCCCGTTTTAATAATATTTAGGTTCATTTCTTATCAAGTAAGATGTAGCGTCCTTTTCTTGTATGAATAATAAAGATCTTACTAAAGGTCAGGTTTCAATCACGATTTAAAGGGGTAACGTTTTATTTTTGATTAATTCTACCCATATAAATATAAACATTCTATGAATTTCGAATGTATAGGCGTTGTTTAGTACAATTGTAAGATGACCAGCATTTAACATAATTCGGCAACACTTAAGATTGTGACAAATACTTTACTGTGAGATTTTTTAATACTTAAAAGTGACTGATTATTATAACAATAAAAAAATATTTGCCAACCTTTATGGTACTGTTTTTAATCCAATGTTATATTAAATGAAAATGAGATGTGGAATATAAATAGTGAACCTGAGAGCAATACATACAATTAAAGCATGCAGGTAAGATATGTCGTTATTCCGGGCAGCATACAGTCGTCAACAACCGTATACTTTTTAAAGCACTTTCATTCGTGCGGTACCAGTATTTTTGGTTTTCGTGGATGGCTTTATCAACGTATATAAGTGTCCCCCGAAATAGAAAAACTTTTGTCTTAATCAATGTAAGAAAAGATCCACATAAGCGTAGGTTTTAACACATAGACCAGGGCATATGATCTAAAGAATATAACAAATATCAACAAATGTACTTTAAAATATATATACAACTTCAGAAATGATTTTACTCATTTAATTTTTTTTAAACTCAACTGTACAACTTTCAACTTTATAGTTCTTGTGTCGATAAAAGTCAGACTTCCAGTCTTCCTTATTTTATATTATATAAGAATTAATACTACAATTCAAAGCAAATTTGTCGCCTTTTTTTTCTGTAACCGGTTTTTTTTCAAGTGAAATATGTATGGCAAAATTACCACCGTTGGTGATCGTTAAACTGTTGATCTTTGGATCTCAGGTTGATAAGTGTCATCACTTCTGATCACACGTGTGCAACAATTAAAATGTTAACTTCGAAGTTTCATTGAATAGAAAAAAAAATTAAGCATAGATAAAACAATCTTTTTCCGAAAGCAAGTATTTGTTAAGAATTTGATGAACGTTGTCAGTAATGGAAAACAGATACGTACGGGAAAATAAACATTAAAACGGGAAAAAGCTGACAAAAAATCTTTGGACTCTTTTTTTAATTCAGTAATGAAGATAGTTGATATACGTATTCAACATTTTAAAGAACATTTTACTATTAACAATAACCACAATAAACCTATTTCTCGTATCAAACATAAACTAAAAGAACTAGCCAAGGAATTTGTTTTTGTCCCGGCCGATAAAGCTGCTAATAATATTATTATTGTTTGACGTAAATTTTACATCGAGGTTCTGAAAAAGGAAATCACCAATTCACCAACATTCCAACTGACTCCATTTTCAGAAAACGAAATCTGTAACAAACATAAACTTTTAGCCACCGCTTTACAAGCAGAGCCAAATACAATGAAAGTTCCAACTATGTATTGGCTTCCGAAGCTACACAAAACCCCTTACAAATATAGATTTATTTCGTCTTCAAGCCATTGTTCAACTACTAAATTGTCTATTATTCTTACCAGCACACTTGGTACAATTAAAAACCTTATAATAAATTGTTCAAATAAGGCCTTCGAAAATAGTGGAATAAATTACTTTTGGAGTGTCAAGAACTCGTTGGAAGTACTTGATAAATTGCATGCTTATATTGGTGATTTTGAATCTGTTCAAAGTTTTGATTTTTCTACCCTGTATACCACATTGCCTCACATTCTCATTAAGAAAAAATTCACACACCTAATTAAATGGGCATTCAAAAAATCAGAATGTGAATATATATGTTCAAACTCTTTTAGGTCATTTTTTAGTAGCAATAAACAAAAAAACTATGTTAATTGGACATGCTTTGATACTTTATATGCCCTTGAATTTTTACTAGATAACATTTTTGTTCGCTTTGGGGATTCCGTATATCGTCAGATTATCGGAATTCCAATGGGGACTAACTGTGCACCACTTATTGCGGACCTCTTTTTGTATTGTTACGAGTTACAATTTGTGACAAAAATAAGCAAAGACCCATCAAAACAACATCTGATAAACAAATTTAATAATACTTTTAGATATTTGGATGATATTTTGGCTCTCAATAATGACGACTTCAGTATGTATATTAATGAAATTTATCCTGGTGAACTCACTTTAAATAAAGCTAATACTAACAATGACCACTGCCCTTTCCTCGATCTTGATATCTATATCACTAACGGAAAGCTGAATACTAAAATTTATGATAAAAGGGATGATTTTTCATTTCCTATCGTTAATTATCCGTTTTTAGATGGTGACGTTCCCTTGTCACCATCTTACGGTGTTTATATATCTCAACTTGTACGATTCGCTCGTGTATGTAACAAATGTTTTAGATTTTAACGAGAGAAATTTATGTATTACTGAAAAATTATTACACCAGGGTTTTCGATATCACAAACTAGTCAAAACATTTACTAAATTTTATCATCGGTATAAAGACATCATTCGTAAATATAGCTCAACATGCAGACTTTTTATACGTTCAGGTATTTCACATCCAATTTTTTATGGAAATATTCTTTATAAAGCACAAAGGTGTCAGTATTCACCTCATAAACTTACAAAACCTTTGAATAGACTTATTAAGAAGGGATATAATTACGATACTGTTGTCAAGTCATTAAAGATTGCATATTTTGGAGTTAATATTGAGTCACTGATAAGGTCTTTGCGTCGGAACTAAACACATTTATTCTAAAAACAGTTGTTGGCATGACACGGGTTATGTTCTTCTCATATATGTTATGATGGTATGATACTAAACCCCTTACGGGAAGGATTGTGCCTGATGTTCATATGATGAAATCATAATCTTTCAGTCAGTTTAATTGAAGTCTGGAGCTGGCATGTCAGTTAACTGCTAGTAGTCTGTTGTTATTTATGTATTATTGTCATTTTGTTTATTTTCTTTGGTTACATCTTCTGACATCAGACTCGGACTTCTCTTGAACTGAATTTTAATGTGCGTATTGTTATGCTTTTACTTTTCTACACTGGTTAGAGGTATAGGGGGAGGGTTGAGATCTCACAAACATGTTTAACCCCGCCGCATTTTTGCGCCTGTCCCAAGTCAGGAGCCTCTGGCCTTTGTTAGTCTTGTATTATTTAAATTTTAGTTTCTTGTGTACAATTTGGAAATTAGTATGGCGTTCATTATCACTGAACTAGTATATATTTGTTTAGGGGCCAGCTGAAGGACGCCTTCGGGTGCGGGAATTTCTCGCTACATTGAAGACCTGTTGGTGACCTTCTGCTGTTGTGTTTTTTTATTTTGGTCGGGTTGTTGTCTCTTTGACACATTCCCCATTTCCATTCTCAATTTTATTCTGTTTTGCAATGTTTAACAAATTATGTAAACAAAAAATTATTATTTGCACGACTATTTTAAAAGGATTCGATTTCTTCAACCCGATTATTTTTTATTTCAAACAAACTAAAATCCACAAACATATAACCACAAAAATTGATACCCACTAATGATGTACTCTCACATTATATCATATGTATATCCCATTTGTAAATCGAGCATAGAAAAACTCTATTTTTCAATAAAAATGTAATCATCTACAATATATCAGTCTAATCCGTAAATTTCTTAATGGCTACAATACTTCTACCGAATTCTTACACTGTTATGCAGATGTATTGATGTTTGATAGTCTTATTGATTTGCCTTCGATATGCATTTTTATATCACCATCGCACGTTCAAAGTCAAAAATTGAGATATGCATCGAAATAAAACTTACAATAACATGCCTTTTAGACAACTGCATGTTCAACCAATGAAGCTTAAAATATAGTTCACAGGCCCTTAACCTGTTGATGTTGCACCTTCATTCCTTTCATCAGTAAAATAAACAATGTTGACAAATCACATAGAAATTCGAAATAATGTTAAATCCGAAACATTGACTCACTAGCGGCTGAAACAGCTCAGACGAAACATCACAGCAGTAAATAAAGTCAAAGTACCAAATTTTATTGCTTTTATATACGATTTGATGTACAAATGTATCAATTTTTTTTATCAGGAACGGTCGGAGTTGAAATGAAATGTATTCATCACTTACAAGTGACACTCTAAATCATCAAGAACGATTGCAGTATGAAAAATAAATTATCAGCTAAACAATAGATATATAATAGCCTTATTTATGTACGGTTACATAACACTAACTTCAAACCACCATTGTTTCTAAAAATAATGTCCTGTACCAAGTCAGGAATGTGGCAGTTTTAATCAAAGTTTGTGTCTATATATGTTGGTATTTGTTTTTGAAGCAGTTCAGTGTGTCTATTATTCCTTTCATTTTTCTCTTATAGTTGATGTGTTTCCCTCTGTTTTGGTTTGTGACCAAGTTTGTTTCCCTTAATCGATTTATGACTATCAAACACCGGTTTACTACTGCTACCTTTTTTAACCTTAATATTAATAAACTATACCAACTTGTACTGGTCGTCAACAGTTACACCTTTCGTGAAATGTATATTTGGAGGTTTTATCTAATTATAACCAAGCATATGTTCAAATTATGAATTATTAATCTACTAAAGTTGTCTGTAAACCTACCAAACAGAGTGAATCGACTCCAAGAAAAGTGTCTGAACTGAACAGAATTGACCGCAAGCACTTGATAAGTGTAAAATGTGGATAAAAGATCAAACATAACTGAATAATGTTTAGTTCAGACTTTTCAGATTATATCAAGATCAAAATGGTGGTAGTTCTAATCAGACAACTCTCCATCCAAGTTACAAAGTGTAAATACTAACCAGGTATAGGTCAAAGTACGGCCTTTAAAATGAAGCCTTGGCTCACAGACAGCTATACAGGGTAAAACAAATGACTAGTGTAAAACAATTCAAATAGGAAAAAAGAGATGATGCTTTGTACTACTGACAACAAACACATGTACTCATTTTTTTCGTCAGTACAAGAACATCATTCGTAAATATAAATCAAAGTGCGGATATCTTATACGTTCAAGTATTTCACGTCCAATCTTTTGTGATAAAATTCTATACATGCACAAAATACCGTCATTCACCTAAAAAACGAACCAAAACTTTACGCAGACTTATTCAAGGAGTTAAAACAAATTTTGAAATTAATATTGATTCACTCATATGTTCTTGACATCGGCAATATACACATTTCAACCAGTTGTTGGCATGACAGGGTTATATACGTCTCGTATATTTTATGATTGTAAGATACTGAACCCCTAACGGGAAGGATTGTCCTTGATTTTCATATGATGAAGACATAATCTTTCAATCAGTTTAGTTGAGGCATTTCAGTAACAGATAGAAGCCCTTTCTTTCAATCTGTTTAGTTGAGACATTTCAGTAACAGATAGAAGCCATTTGTTAATTTGTGTATCATCGTCATTTTGCTTAGATTCTTCTGTTGCCTATTCTGAAATCTGACTCGGACTTCTTTTAAACTGAATTTTACTGGCGTATGCTGTGCGTTTGTTTATTATTCATTGGCTACAGGTATGGGGAGGGTTGAG
Source organism: Mytilus trossulus (assembly GCF_036588685.1). Lineage (NCBI taxonomy): Eukaryota > Metazoa > Mollusca > Bivalvia > Mytilida > Mytilidae > Mytilus > Mytilus trossulus. The sequence continues at coordinate 1,299,263 of NW_026963311.1, forward strand.
ATATCAGAAAACATGTTTAACCCCACCACATTGCAACGCCTGTCCTAAGTCAGAAATCTCTCTGATTAGATAGTCTTGCATATTTTTTTTATTTTGGTGATATGTTTTGTTATATGAATGACGTCCGTTTTCATTGAACTAGTACATATATTTGTTAAGGGACCAGTTGAATCCAGCCTCCCTGTGCGGGATTTTTTTTGTTGTGTTGAAGATTCATTAGTAGCCATTGGCTTTTTCTTCTCTATGGTCGGGTTGTTGTCTCTTTGATGCTTTCCCCATTACCATTCTAAATTTATACTAGTACAAAATACGAGTATTGTATTTCAGACACTAATCACAAGTAAATACAATTATACATAATGATAATCAACAACATTGTGTTCAGTTTTTGTTTTGTCCAATGAAACTCATTTAAAGTTTTGAGCAAGCAATTTATATTGTTAATACTTCTATGTTTGATTACTCCATACATAAATGATAAATTGCATTAACATTTATTGTTTTTATGTGCTGCTTAATGCATTCCAGTTCCAAACATTTGAGATTTAGATTGAGCCACAAAAGTGTATATGATCACTTGGATTTCTCGAACTCAGTGTCCATATGATGTGCCTTTAAGCAACTGTTAATAGATCAGCGCATGGCCTTCAACAATGAGTAAAACCCACCCCGTATAGTCAGCTACTATAGTCCATAACCTAACAAAATGTAAAAAGATTCAAACGATAAAACTCACCAATGTTTGCCAAAACCTCAAATGCAAAACCAACTATGAAAGGTGGCCACCGACGGCAAGTGATGAATAATTGTCTTTTTATACTTGGTTTTGGACTAAATTTTATTGAAGTTTATTATGTTGTTAATTTTCAGTAGTCTGTTTTCAGTTGTTTATTACTGCAGTCTTATACCATAATTTTATACTGAGACGAACAGACTCTAAAATGATATTTGCTCAACAAATGAAGAAACAAAATTTGTTCACTATACTAAGAACGAGAACTCTTTTTAATTTGGTATATCAATGTGGAAGACGACAAATCATAACTGGAGCGTGAGCATGATGAAGAATGTAGTCACTTGTACTTCCTATTAGAGTGCGTCGAATGTTGCCTAAACCACGAGTTCCGGTTACAATAAGAGCGGCGTCTAGTTCTGTAGCCGATTTGACTATACCTTCTCCTGGATTTGCAGTATGGACGCTTTTAACTGTTCCATTAACCTGAAAGATCAAACTATACTATATATATAAAACTAATAACTCATCGTTTATTGCTTTTGATAGAAAAGATTCTTACGACTTCTACAGAATAATACTCTAAATGTTGTTAAAAAAAGTAAAAAGGGGATTATATCAATTTCAATTTAATTAAACTTCTCAAACGTTAAAAATTCTAAAATGACTAAAAAACAAATTGTAAAAACATTTTAAAACAAGGTCATAAAAAAAGGAGAAAAATCTTTGTATAATAAACATATTTGAACACATGGTAACATGTGTTATACTTCTTGAAAACGTATACCTTGTCTCAAACACACAATACTAAATTGATGGCAAAATTGTTCGAAGTTACGTGTATACAGATATAATACTATCAAGTTGAGAGAATGCACGCATTTATAGAACGAGCAAAAATGGCACATATTCTGCATTATATCTGCAATTTCCTTTTACAAGTTTAAACCAAATCGTACATTTTAATATATCACCCCCAATTTGTGGTGGGGTTGGCGTTGCTTGGTCTTTAGTTCTCTATATTGTGTCTTCTGTACTATTGTTTGTTTGTGTGTCTTTTTTTATTTTTAGCCATGGTGTTGTCAGTTTATTTTCAATCTATAAGTTTGACTGTCCCTCTAGTAACTTTCGTTCCTCTTTAATACATCCTTTGTAAACTAAGGATAGATTTAAACAATATTCTTTGTTTTTTTAAGCAACAATTAACACTTCTTCAGAATATTACGTACCCCAGATTCCTTAAGCAATGTACCGTATTGCTGTAATTCTTGTGTTACGCGTTCTTTTTCTTTCTTCAACATAGACGCTAGTACATCTGGATCAAATGCATACGAGGCTATGTTCGAAAGAAAAAGACTTTATAGTAATATAATATAATAATGGACATATAAATACAAGTTAAACATGTTAAAGTGTTAGAATCTGAAAATATACACCAAATGTCCGCCTGTCTTGCTTATTAATACATGACTCATAATTATGTTTGAATAGTTAACTTTTTAGGATATGATTAATTGAGTGTTTAATTGCAAATTGTTCGTATATATTATGGACTGGCAAAGAAAAAAAACCGGTACATGTACCTTGAATATGAATGTTTTTTTTTACAGTGGATCAAATGTGCAAAGAGTTGTTTCAAAATTTCCTTTTTAAAAGTACTAAAACCATTGCACTCTCCTAACACGAAACATTGTATTTAACAGCAATATTTTAACCGGACGTGGCTGCGTATTTATGTTGTTTTCCAATATTTTACAGTGTCTTGCTGAAATAAAGGTTAAGAAGTCCTTAAAATTGTGTCACCGTTTCCTAATAGGCATATCATGCTAAGAATGAGCAAACAATATTCAAGAGAATAAGGATGTAATTTCGAGAAACAAGAACCCTGCAAAGAATTGTTTGATTGCAATTTGGAATACATATCCTGTTGTGTAATATAAATGTCAATATAGTCTTTATAGATCATGTAGATACAATGATTGAAAGTTTAAACGCTAGCTATATATATATAGACGTACATTTCGTCTACAACAGATTCGCCTGTGATGCTCAAATCAAAAGAGTAAATCAGTCAAGATGAAGTACGAAGTTTAAGTCCATTGATGAACCTAAATTCCGAAAGGTTTTGCCAAAAAAAATTAAGGCAATCCTTGGGTTGAAAAATACTTCTTTTTTTCCGTAAAAATCAAAGTCTTGTAAACAGTTACTAGTAATTTATAATTATGACCATATCAATGGTAATTCACGTCAACACAGATTTGCCGACGTTTTAGCTGGTGAGCCTCTCGGGTAGAAAACCTCAACCAATGAAAGTAGTATTTAATTTGTTTTAGTTACGTTCCGTGTAACACTAAATTCACTTTTTCGTATCAATACCTACACAAGAACTTTTGTGAAGGAACATGCATCTCTACTGCATGGACGATGTAAATATGGTCATCTTCGTTTCTACAATTATCGACAAACCCTGAAACGAGAAAAACAAATATACTATTTTTATTTTTATTTTTTCTATTCATATGAGATCACGTCAGTGACCAAAATTTGACGCAGATTTAGCCATGGCGTTGTCAGTTTATTTTCTATCTATAAGTTTGATTCTCTCTCTGGTATCTTTCGTCCCTCTTTTACATAGAATGAGATAATTAATATTTAATTAGTTAGTGCATGTTGTCATAAAGTTCTTCCACAAGAAACCCGTCGCATTTTAAGTTACATTTCCTCTACATGATTTTGATAACAATTGAAATAATTGAATATAATAAATCTGATGTACAGTTCACATCTTCATTGTTAAAAACATAGGGTATGCATCAAGATTCACTATATTGTTTTGACAAAATGACAGTGTTTACATACCAAAATTAAAGAGTGTATCTGGAACGTTTAAAGGAATGAAAAGACCTTTTGGGAATTCGAGATTCATTTCTTTTTTAAATCTAGAATGGAAAAATTTAAAAAACCACTTGTACTTCATGTTATGTACTAAAACAGTCCGCTCAGTTTCAAAGTTTAAATGAACTGTTGTGCAGATAGCAATCCAGACACGTTATGAATTTCTTAAACATAAATTGCCTTTTTTTAAATACACATAGGCCTAGTCATACCATAAAGTTCTCTATAATTTTATAATTTACCAAAATATACAGTCCGCCAAAAGTTAAGCACCACCGAAATATAACTGGCAATATTTTCATAACTATTGCGAAAAAAATATTAATGTTTGGTGTTATGAATTACCTTCAACATACCCTAAGAAAATCCATTACGACCAAAAAGATTGAACTCCGATTAAGGAGTCAAGTAACCTCTTATCAAAGGTCATCTGCGCGTTTACAAATACACTGTTTCTCCAGGTGATCGTGTTAGTGTTCGTACATTGGTCAGTCGACTTCTCAGAGGCAACCGAAGAGCAAGTCTTGGTGTATAAAGACCTGTACGTACAGGTAGGCACTCTACCGTCAGGTTTTAATGGGATAATGACTATCTTTGCTTGAACATAAGAAGCTGAGAAAAAACTCATTGTTCAGATGGTAGTCAGTCTCTTTTACTGCCAGTAGACGCCATAATACGAATTTCGCGGGGAAACAAAACGGCCTATGACCAAAAACAATGTTTGCACAAGGACTGCATTCAGTGCTGGTGGTGGTCCAGTACGGGGTTGCTTCTTATACCCTTTTAAGCTGGGTACGCATAGTCTGCAGGGTAACATAAACCGACAAACATACAGAGATTTGGTGCCTTAAGACATTGTAGTCCCTCATTTTAATAATCCCCCACTTGCGTCTACATTGCCAAGACCCTTGTACATGGACGTCAACGCTAGAACACATAGGGCAAGGATTTTAACCTGAGTCCAAAGGGCAGCAAGCCATTTACACTATTGTTTAGCCTTCCATGTCCCCATACATAAACCCTATCAAGCATGTCTGAGATGCCATTGGCGGAAATCTCAATCACAGAGATCCACCTTCACAATATTTTGTCGATTTAAAAGTGGTATTTGTTGTTTAATGCAACAGAATATCTGAAACTAAAACTTGGAGGCTTGCACCGAGAATGATACGTCGTGTATTGAAACTGTACCGGAAGTGAGGTTGTTACACATGCTATTGACTCAAATATTGACATTAAATTTGCCCAACATACCAAAGCTTATGTGTGGAAAATTTTAACAATATTGGGTGATCAATTGTTGTGAACAAATAAAATCACAGTGAAACTTAAATTCTGTTTCTGAATTGTGTAATTTACACTATTTCTATGAACGGAAAACCTACATGCATAGAACCTTCATAAGTGACTAAAATTACATTTCTGGTTTGTTTATGGTATACATTAGCGAAATTGCTATATGAGTGATTTCTTTTTTTCGTAGAATAATTGATTTTTTAAATTTGAAAAAAAAACTATGCAATAAAAATAGGTGGTGCTTAACTTTTGGCGGACTGTATATATGGTATACAATTCAAGAACTTAAATAATATATTGAAAACAGGTAAATATTTTATCAAAGGGACATCTCTCTAAACAGAGAAACAACGCCCAAGCGGTCATTAACAGAGAAACCACGCCCCAACGGTCATTAACAGATCTAGACGGAAACCACGCCCCACCGGTCATTATCATGTAAAAATCCGTTAACAACCGGTTTTCTGGTCCGTTTTGTTTTGTTAACGACCGATGGAATTTATTACTGAAAAATAACGAATGTAATGTGACCCCTTTTTATCCAATAAGAGAATCTTATTCTCAACCGATATGAAATAATTACATATTAGTTCATGTTGCACAGGTTTCATGGGCTTGTCTGTTTGCAGTTTCCATTTTAACATGAATACGCAATAAATATATCGTTTTATGGATATGATACAAAGATGTTAAAAGGTATCAAAATTACATATGAATAACATGGTAAAAATTTCATCTTCGAATTTTATTTTTTTTTAATAAAATTGAAACGTGAAAAAGTAACTGCGTATGTCGTCTTGGTCAAGAAAACATTAGATGGTCTGAATGGACACATAATCGTATGCACACACGATATCCGCGTTTTGATCTAAGGGGTACATGGTTGATTATCAAATTTAAAGGATATAACTAGTTATCAAAGGTACCAGGATTATAATTTAGTACGCCAGACGCGCGTTTCGTCTACATAAGACTCATCAGTGACGCTCATATCAAAATATTTATAAAGCCAAACAAGTACATAGTTGCAGAGCATTGAGGATCCAAAATTCCAAAATGTTGTGCCAAATACGGCTAAGGTAATCTATGCCTGGAATAAGAAAATTCTTAGTTTTTCGAAAATTTCAAAGTTTGGTAAACAGGAAATTTATTTAAATGACCACATTATTGATATTCATGTCAACACCGAAGTGTTGACTACTGGGCTGGTGATACCCTCGGGGACGAAACGTCCACCAGCAGTGGCATCGACCCAGTGGTGTAAATAGTTATCAAAGGTACCAGGATTATAATTTAGTACGCCAGACGCGCGTTTCGTCTACATAAGACTCATCAGTGACGCTCATATCAAAATATTTATAAAGCCAAACAAGTACATAGTTGAAGAGCATTGAGGATCCAAAATTCCAAAAAGTTGTGCCAAATACGGCTAAGGTAATCTATGCCTGGAATAAGAAAATCCTTAGTTTTTCGAAAATTTCAAAGTTTGGTAAACAGGAAATTTATTTAAATGACCACATTATTGATATTCATGTCTACACCGAAGTGTTGACTACTGGGCTGGTGATACCCTCGGGGACGAAACGTCCACCAGCAGTGGCATCTACCCAGTGGTGTAAATAGTTATCAAAGGTACCAGGATTATAATTTAGTACGCCAGACGCGCGTTTCGTCTACATAAGACTCATCAGTGACGCTCATATCAAAATATTTATAAAGCCAAACAAGTACATATTTGAAGAGCATTGAGGATCCAAAATTCCAAAATGTTGTGCCAAATACGGCTAAGGTAATCTATGCCTGGAATAAGAAAATCCTTAGTTTTTCGAAAATTTCAAAGTTTGGTAAACAGGAAATTTATTTAAATGACCACGTTATTGATATTCATGTCAACACCGAAGTGTTGACTACTGGGCTGGTGATACCCTCGGGGACGAAACGTCCACCAGCAGTGGCATCGACCCAGTGGTGTAAATAGTTATCAAAGGTACCAGGATTATAATTTAGTACGCCAGACGCGCGTTTCGTCTACATAAGACTCATCAGTGACGCCCATATCAAAATATTTATAAAGCCAAACAAGTACATAGTTGAAGAGCATTGAGGATCCAAAATTCCAAAAAGTTGTGCCAAATACGGCTAAGGTAATCTATGCCTGGAATAAGAAAATCCTTAGTTTTTCGAAAATTTCAAAGTTTGGTAAACAGGAAATTTATTTAAATGACCACATTATTGATATTCATGTCTACACCGAAGTGTTGACTACTTGACTGGTGATACCCACGGGGACGAAACGTCCACCAGCAGTGGCATCGACCCAGTGGTGTAAATAGTTATCAAAGGTACCAGGATTATAATTTAGTACGCCAGACGCGCGTTTCGTCTACATAGGACTCATCAGTGACGCTCATATCAAAATATTTATAAAGCCAAACAAGTACATAGTTGCAGAGCATTGAGGATCCAAAATTCCAAAAAGTTGTGCCAAATACGGCTAAGGTAATCTATGCCTGGAATAAGAAAATCCTTAGTTTTTCGAAAATTTCAAAGTTTGGTAAACAGGAAATTTATTTAAATGACCACATTGTTGATATTCATGTCAACACCGAAGTGTTGACTACTGGGCTGGTGATACCCTCGGGGACGAAACGTCCACCAGCAGTGGCATCGACCCAGTGGTGTAAATAGTTATCAAAAGTACCAGGATTATAATTTAGTACGCCAGACGCGCGTTTCGTCTACATAAGACCATCGTTTTGTCATATATATATATATATATATATATCATATATGCTTTACAATTTATTTACCATATTACAGAACAGAAACGAACAAGCGGGACAACTGATGCGCACCTTTTCAGGCAACACATCAATACAAGTTGTACATGCATTCCTGCTTGTCACGAAAACCGTTGTATTCGTAAACATGTAGTAATTACTATGGTCTTGGGATGCATATTTCGGTCAATACACAATGTTCAAATGTAAGGCATGAGCACTTAGTCGATACGTCAACATGTAAATTTTCTTTTAATTAGACGATCGTGGTGAAGTGATAAGCGCATTGGACTGCAAACACTACGGTTCCTGGTTCGATCCCAATTCCGCTGAGAAAATCTAGGTGTTCCCCTTGACACCATTTTCAATTATTGACTTGAGAAACGATGATAGTCCATTAGAAGGGGACGATACATGGATGTCCCTTGTAAAGAGAGAGTAATATATCTATACGTAAAAGACACCATTGAAGATTTCGAAAAAGATCAGGCTAATGCCAATTTAAGGCAGTACTCACACCAGCAAAGCTGAAAGGGCTTAATATAAGTTGTAATAACTTGTTTTCCAATCCACTGTAAATACGAATATGTTTAAACTTAGACGATCATGTCATTATATTCACATGAAGTATATTTGACCTAAGTTTCATATGATATATAGGTGCACGTACTGCAACTTCTATGGAAACTACAGATTTGAGAATATTTTTGTCTCAGCTTCAAGATTCGAAATACGAACATCTAAAGGAGAAAATGATAAAACAAAACCCTGACCACAAACACTAGAACATTTTCATTATCGAAACTTGGAGACAAATAATGCTCACTATATGCCTACAAATAAAGAGAACTCAAACATAATTCATCCATTATAAATCATTTTGTACTTAATGGTTTTTTTTAATCAAAGAAAGGTCCAATGGCCGAGTGTATGCAATGGATGCAATAATCATTTCATTTGCAAATGCATATTTCATATATCTTCCTACGCTATAGGTACTATGGTTTCATGCGACAAATATCTAACAGAGATCGAAGGATAAATATATCAACAACTATAGGTATACTCTTTATATTAAGCTTTAAGAAATGACAAAATGAGGGTTTTTTTTATCAATAATAAACTAAATGGCAGACAGTAACAAACGACTTCAACACGAACTAAATAACAAGCTCTTCAATGACTTCGGACTGACATATTTATTTACATATTATAAAGAACTTGCGGTTCATCCCAACAAAACTTTGGTTGAGAGGATAGCTGCTTCCTCATATCAAGTGAAGAAGAGCTTTGAGAGATTTGTTCTGTACGAAGGAATATGGCAGTTGTTATAAATAGTCTTTTTCTATGTGTGTTGGCGTTTGTTTTGGTAGCAGTTCAGTGTTTATGTTATTCTGTTGGTGATTTGTTTACTCTTTTTTTGGGGAGGTTTGTAACCCGGATTTGTTTTCGCTAAACCGATTTATGGCTGTTGAACAACGTTATAACTCTGAGGTATAACTACTGTAGTCTTTATTTCGCTCCTCCTCCTCTTCCTTCTTATGGTATTCACCATCTTCCCATTTTAGCAAGTGAACTTATATATTGTTTGTGAAGGCGAGGATATCGAGGAGGATATTAACTTCAAGAAACGTTTAATACCCTTCGAATTATCATTATTGAATATTTTTATTCTAAGGATTGAGGATACATGAATGATATCATCCACGGGGGGGGGGGGGGGGGCGTAACTTCGATATTTTTTTGGTAGGGGTGTGCCATTTTTGCCTCAAAAAACGTACCCATTTTAATATAACATTCACTGAAATTCAGTACCTATGGTTATATAAATATTTAAGAAAGAATGACCTATACTTATATACAATATTTAAAATATATATGATATTTTTAAATGTCAAATACTTCCATGCAGAAAGGTGCACATTTAATCAGATGTGCAGAAGAATAGGTTGAATTTATATATATGTAGATCATACCCAAAATATCAATATACAGTTATCAAACGTGAATGCATTTTAATATAGGATGTCATTAAAAAGGAGGTTCATTTTTTATATAAAATCTCGCAAAATTATGACCCATATTTTTGGCACATCCCCGTATACCCAATAATAGGAAGTTAGCCCCCCCCTCCCCCGTGTTATCATCGCTTTAATTATCAGTTGCATGCACGTATATAATTATCAACTATCATTTGATTGTGAAACCTGATAAAATATTTGAGTTTTAAACCATTGCGTATCAGCTATTCCACTAAGGATTATGATGCAATGTTTTTAAATTTATACAAGTTCGAGGTCATGTTTTAAATACTACTAGATTACAAATACTATATGTTCAGTTCCTTCCACATGTACCATGCACATTGTGACAAGTGATATATATATACAATCAATGTATGATTGTAAAACATGAAGCTTGCACTAGTATGCTGTAAAATAAAATAAAATGAAACGTTTACACAAAAAATGTTTTAAAATGTACTTACATTTAAATGCAAATTTGGAATGTTCGCTTCCATCCATAGCTATAACCACATTTTTCCCTCCCATTTTCTATTCCTTATGTGTCCTTTTTATAAGCACAAAATATCTATAAAGTTTATATATATGTAAAATCACCTTTCCTGTCTTTTAATTAACATGTTAAAAATATGATGTGTATACCTTCGTATAAATGTGTAACCCATGCGAAATTACGGTGCAAAGGTCAGATTTAAATGTCACTGAATGTGTAAAATTTCAAAAAAAGTAAAAATAAACAACCGTACTATATTGCACCAATGTTGTGTATTGATGTGTACACGCGTCAAAATTGATGTGCAAAACATTATATGTATTTACATAATAATATAAGTACACATGAATGATGTGCAACATTGCCTTTTTAGTATTTTCATCAAATGTACAGAAACGTCGCACGCTACTGGTGTTACTTTGGTGAAATCACGGACAAGACACAATCATCTTGTTAATTTTTAAACATAAACAATGATATTATAAAGTGTTGTATATCATTTTAAAGCTTTGAAACTCTTCTTTCAGATTATTGCAGTTTTGTATATGTAACAGACCATTTTTATTAAATAAAACTCAATAAAACCTTTATTTTGCAATATGATTTCCTTGTCCCGCGTTACACTTTTAGTTTTGTGAAATTCTGAATACCGTAAAAAACATATAATCTTTTTTACCAAACGATATAAAAGTTTGTCTAGAACAAGCAATTTATGAGTGGGCGATAACGTAATGTCGATTTTTCTCTCTCGAAAAGACGGAAATATACGAAAAAGGGATCAAGATGATACAAATTATGTGTCCCAAGTACGAAAGGTTGCCGCAATTTTTTTTAAATTGTCCCAAAAAGGGAATTCCAGAGCAATCCCCATGTCGAAAGTCAAGAATTCTTATTCTCGTATTTTGTACAAAGATCACACTTTCGCCTCATGCAATAATTAAGAAATTTTAAAACAAATTCTTTTTATTCAAGTTGATTAGCAATGTCCGACATTTTGTCCCCTTCAAACCAAATTAAATGTAGGGTTACATTTTCTGTGTTTTCATGACGTTTTTTTAATACAGTGCCATTCGCTACATATTTTTTTTTATAATGGATAAAAGTACAAACATTTATCTCTATTTTGATATTAAATTCCCATAAATTAAATCTAATATACAAGATATCAGATAAAACTAAAATGTCCGATACAATGTCCCCACATACGATTTTGACGTTATTTAATAAAATATGCTTCTAACGTTCCGTTTAATTGTCATGATTGCGGTTTTCACAGACGATTTGGAATACGGCTATTTTATTTTGTTGCTTAATAAGGAAACTTTAAAATTGAAGCTCTACCGATTCACAAAGAAGGGGTGGGGAGAGAGATTTCCTCGCGGAACTGAAGTATTTTCCAGACTATAATAGTCGGATCCGCTATAATACAAATTAATAGAAAAAAACAGCTAAAATAGTTGTTCCCGCTAATTCCCTTGCATATATTTGTGCAGAACTGCCATGCTAGATATGCCGTAGTCCTTTTGCCTTGACATTCTGGAAGTGCAAAAATGAATGCATTTGCAGTGCATAGTTTATCCATAAAAAAAAAGAAATCGATCGCCCTTATAATTAAAATGTATATAATCAAATGGTTTCAATTCAAGTTACTTTTTTATTTTTAATTTGTTAATAAAACTAAAGTTTAACATATTTTATCTAAGAAAACAAATCCTTTCTTAAGGAAAAAATCAATCCTTTAAAATTAATTGTAAAAAGCCATCTGAACAACATGCATTCCAACGTTTTTATTTTGTCTTACGTCTTTGAGTGTGTCAGTGTAACGTTAGGTGACACCAGTATCGTGCGACGTTTCACAAAATAAGTCGCTTTCTTAAAAAAAAAAAAAAACTATGGCGATAACCTGAGAATGCTCACTGTTCTTTGTTTTTGATTTGGATAATTTACTGTTAATATAATTAGATTAAGATAATACTGAAACACCATTATTGCAATATTACCATGTAATTGTGTATAGATTCATTCACAAGTCAATTAAATTCAGGGTTAGATTTTTTTGTAAATAAAAATTGTATACAACTATACCATTTGAATTTACCTTTTTTATGCTTTACTATTTTATCTATTTCTTGAGAGTGTAAATATTTGTGGTTTTTTTTTTTTTGTGTAAAAAGAAAACCCTGAACTACAACAATATCAAACGCAAACATACAAAAAGTCATTTAAACAGATTGTAGATAACAACTGACATATTCCTAACTTGTTATATAGGCCATTTTATGCAAAATGGTGGGTTGAACCTGGTTTTATGGCTAGCTAAACCTCCCGCTTATATGGTGATGTTAAAATCCAATTATAAAAAAACATTGATCACAAATTGTAATCATCTTCGCCAATTTAGCACACTACGACAGGATTTATTCAAAGGGAATAATATATAAATTTTTAAAAAAAAAATCGCTAAGAGGTCTTTTATTCATAGCTGTCAAATGCATGTAAACATATCTGAACTAGTACTGATCGAAACGCAATCATCTAGAAGGTGATATGCAATTTTGCTTACGCGGTAGTTACTGAAAACCGAAATTTAATCATGGACACTCAAATAGGTGGACTACTAAAAATAGGGTACGGAAATTGGCACCATATTTTTATATCTTAAAAAAGACATTGTTTAAAAAAAAACATTAATATTATAAAGTAAGTGATATTTAACTAAATGTCCTTGAAAGTGAAACACAGTCCTGGTAAAGTCAGATATAGAAGGAAACGCTGTCTGAATCTAAATATCAGTGGTCGTCGTTTGTTGGTGTGTTTCATGGGATTTTCTCGTTTCTATATATAGATTATACCGTGACGGTTGGTTTTCCTGTTGGCATTGTTTTCCACTAGTAATTTTTGGGCCATTCATAGCTTGTTGTTCGTTCAGCCAAACCTTCGCGTTGAGGGCCGTTATTTTACCTGTACTTGTTATTTTTTACATCAGAGGCCCCTGAGGGGCCTCGGGAGTATTGCCATCGCCTACTTTTCAAAGATCTTCAAAGATCAAAGAAATGCATATATAATTCGTGTTGGGAAATTAACCGACATTATGAAATAGTGCAGAATAAAATTCCTTGTCGCTTCTTTTAAATTCATGTTTTCAATGGATACTAAAAAAAAATTGATTTTTTTTTAAATGCAAATTATTAATATGAAAATGTTTTGTTGTTATAAATATTCGTATATTAATCAAACGATCTTCAATATCAATGATATACCGAAAAATTGTTGTTGCGGATGAATATCACAAATGCATATTCATCGTGTTGAAGGTAAACGAGAGAAAATCAATTCACGCAATTACACACAGAAAGGTAATTATATTTCAATTATTTGATTTAGAGTAACATCTTTAAACCGTTTGTAGCATATTTGTCTATAATATTAACGTAGCAAAATCAGGAATATTTAATCCGACACAATATTAAAATATTTTTTCAGGCCGCGTCCCCCGCAGCCATTTTGAAAATACCAGCAGGGTAGGAGTAACAAGAACCTGCAAGGCCCTTAAAGATAAGGTTACTTTCTTTGTATTCTTTAATGCAACTATTTGTTTTTTTTAAAGATCTGAACAATTTTTTAAGTTAAATTTCTTTTCTTCGTAAATAACAAGTAGATTGATCACTTGGACACACACGTGGAACTATTTTCTGTTTTTAAAAAGAGGGACGAAAGATACCAAAGGGACAGTCAAACTCGTAAATCTAAAACAAACTGACAACGCCATGGATAAAAATGAAAAAGACAAACAGAAAAACAATAGTACACATGACACAACATAGGAAACTAAAGAATAAACAACACGAACCCCACCAAATTTAAAACTAGGGGTGATCTCAGGTGCTCCGGAAGGGTAAGCAGATCCTGCTCCACATGCGGCACCCGTCGTGTTGCTTATGTGATTACAAATCCGGTAAATAGTCTAATTCGGTAGGTCAAATTCATGAAAGGGAAGGGGATTGTAGTTACGACGTAAGGAACATATTTTAAGGTATTGTTTCGGATTTTCGCTCCTTCTCCGACTTAGTTACTTGCATTAGTATATTTGAATAATTATGTCCCTTGACTAGAAAAAAAAGCGGATTTTGTTAATCAGCTGTTAATGAATTTGTAAGTAATTATATATAATTATTGGTTGAAATAATTGTATTTTATGTAATATTCAGAGAATCTTCGACTTCTTATTCTTCCAATAGAGATGGACTATATTTGAGTGTGAATTATGACTCTTTGCTCGCTCGTAAAAGCAAGAGTCTTATTTTACACTGAAAGTCAGAATTTGGGTAAATCACATTTACTGAATTACAATTAGTGGCGTTGTCCGTACCATTTACTAGCCTCTAGATATATTTGGAGAATCCTTACAGTTTTAGAGGTATAAATATAGATTACAAATGTAACTGTTATGTTTTTTAAGTCTTCCTTGTAGTATTGTATAATTTTGGACCATACAATGCATGTCACATTACGTCATGTATTGCCAAAATTATTAAGTTGTGTAACCATATCCATGTAAAATTTTAGGTATTTGAATTAGACATTTGTTCACGCATACATGATTACTTGAGCAGATACAATCAGTTAACTGTCACTACGAGCACCCATGAGATCTTAAATTGCGCAAATATGATCACTTACAATTATGAGTAAAATTTGACCTAGATCTACTCAATTGAGTTAGATATATCAATTTTGAGACTAATCTAAATGGTTATTTGAGCACACATGTGGCTATTTACACTAATGAGAGCAATATTGGGATTATTGAGTAAACTTAGCAAATCTTGATAGAGACAAACCTATTCATGAGCGCTTTACCCTGCATATGACTGCAAGAGATATTTTAAAAGTTTTCTGGAACCCCAGATTAAAAGTTGAACTACAACATTGCAAAGTGTTAGTGTATTATTTTATTTTATCAAAATGTTAAAATTGAGAATGGAAATGGGGAATGTGTCAAAAAGACAACAACCTGACCAAAGAAAAAAAAACAACAGCAGAAGGTCACCAACAGGTCTTCAAAGTAGCGAGAAATTCCCGCAACCGGAGGCGTCCTTCAGCTGGTCCCTAATCAAATGTATAATAGTTCAGTGATAATGAACGCCATACTAATTTCCAAATTTTACTCAAGAAACCAAAATTAAAATAATACGAGACTTACAAAGGCCAGTGGCTCCTGACTTGGGACAGGCACAAAAATGCGGCAGGGTTATGTTAGTGAGATCTCAACCCTCCCCCTATACCTCTTGCCAATTTAGAAAAGTAAACGCATAACAATACGCACATTAAAATTCAGTTCAAGAGAAGTCCGAGTCTGATGTCAGAAGATGTAACCATAGAAAATAAACAAAATGACAATACATAATAACAACAGACTACTAGCAGTTAACTGACATGCCAGCTCCAGACTTCAATAAAACTGACTGATAGATTATGATTTCATCGTATGAATATCAAGCACAATTCTTCCTGTTAGGGGTTTAGTATCATACCAATGATACCATCATTACATATATGAGAAGAACATAACTTGTGTCATGCCAACAACTGTTTTTTGAATAAATGTGTTCAGTTCCAATGCAAAGACCCGATAAAAGAGGGACGAAAGACACCAAAGGGACAGTCAAACTCGTAAATCTAAAACAAACTGACAACGCCATGGCTAAAAATGAAAAAGACAAACAGAAAAACAATAGTACACATGACACAACATAGAAAACTAAAGAATAAACAACACGAACCCCACCATTAACTAGGGGTGATCTCAGGTGCTCCGGAAGGGTAAGCAGATCCTGTTCCACATGCGGCATCCGTCGTGTTGCTTATGTGATTACAAATCCGGTAAATAGTCTAATTCGGTAGGTCAAATTCATGAAAGGGAAGGGGATTGTAGTTACGACGTAAGGAACATATCCGATATCATTTGTGAAACGGTTATTCCATAACGGTCAACCAACTCGTGATGGCGTCCGTATAATTTACGAAGGGATGATTTCAACTTCACCATTTGGAACTCTTGGTTTAATAGCTTCCTTGTGAGCAGTAACCCTCTATCAAGAAAATCATGATAGGAAATGCAAGCACGGGAATATCGTATCAATTGGGAGATATATACCCCGTATGCAGGTGCTGCTGGAATGTTGCTACTTAGAAATGGAAAGTTCACAATTGGAAAGCTGAAATCATCTCTTTTGTCGTAAAGTTTTGTCTTCAACCGACCCTCATTGTCAATTTCTAGATGTAAGTCAAGATATGAAGCCGACTTAACTGTATCTGTAGTATCCTTTATATCCAATTCGATGGGATAGATGCGATCCACATAGTCACCAAATTTTGAATTGTTTAGTGAAAGAACGTCATCTATATAGCGGAAAGTAGAGTTAAAGGATATTGCTAACTTCTTATCTGTCTTCCTAAGAAGTTCCTGCATGAAGTCAGCCTCATAATAATAAAGAAACAAGTCAGCAAGTAGAGGCCACAGTTTGTTCCCATTGGGATGCCGACAGTCTGTTGAAAAACACGTCCTCCGAACGTAACAAATATGTTGTCAATCAAGAAATCAAGCATCTTGATAATATCGGTTTCAGAGAATTTTTTGTTTGAATCAGAATGGTTCTTTACAAAGTATGATTTATCCCTCCCTAAGACAAGATACTTGTATCTACGTTGGCCATTCTTTTTTATGAAGCAAAGTTATACCAACTCTTTTAATTTGTCTTTTAGTTTGGAATGTGGAATACTTGTGTAAAGAGTAGAAAAGTCAAATGTTTTAATACTGTTACAAGATGAAAGAGAGTTAGATTGTATGTACTCTAAAAGATCTTTGGAATTTTTAAGTATCCACATCTGATTCACGCCACCTCTAGAATAGGCAGTTTCACAATAACTTTGAAGCCCGTCTTTGATTGCTGATAAAATGGATGTTAATAATTTAGAAAGGGGTTTCGTGGAGCACTTGGAAGACCCAGCAATATACCGTTGTTTGTAAGGACACTTATGTAGTTTAGGTATCCAATACAGTGATGGAAGATCCAGTTCTTCATCTTTGGTTGAAATACCAAAGGAACAAAGAACAGACCTATGATTATCCAGGATTTCCTCTTTGGTAAGTGTCGTGAGGGTATATGTTGGGTTTCCAAGTGAATTGTCTATACCTAATTCGTTTATCAAGCAATTAATGTAATGACTTTTACAGATAAAAACGATGTTATTTGGGGCTTTGTCTGCGGGGACAACAACATATTCATCATGGAGGTCAGATAGGTGTTTAGCAACATTTGGATCTTTGAAGATTGACGTAGCATGGGCATTGATGGACCCATTCAGTTTCTTAATTCTGATTTGTATTAACGACCTAACGATAAGTGAATCAATATGAACGCCAAAATATGCAATCTTTAATGACCTGATAACAGTATCGTTACTATATCCCTTCTTAATAAGTATATTCAAAGGTTTTGTTAGTTTCCGAGGTGAAAACGGACACCTTTGAGCTATCTATAGATATTTTCATGTATAAATTGATAATTATTTTAACCAATTTATACATTTTTTTTAATTTGTTTTTGACAATTTTTTGTTCATTTAAAAATATAGGGACAACAGAGTTGGTGTATGTGGGTTCGATTCCCACCCTAGGCATTCATTTATATTGGCTGGTGCAAAGCGGGCAGTTTAGCTTAGTGGCCCCACACTGACTCTGTTGTTCATATGTCACTTAAAAAAATCAGGCCGCCTTCTTCAGGTCTTGCCATCTCTATTTTTCTTTTTGTAAATCATACACAACAAAACTATTGAATAATTGTGAAAATTATACCACTGATAACTATGGTAAAACTTTAATTGTTGTTGGAATAATTAAACTTGGCAGCAATGGCTGCCATCCAAGATCTTAAAAGTTTTTATATTGATGAATTATATATCAGATTTGGATTCTTTTGGTCACAAAACATTTTGGAAGGTACACTGTAGGTGGTGGCCAAATCTTTATTCTTAAAGGCTTAAAGCTTTCGGGTCTGACTTACATCTAGAAATTGCCCAAAATCATCATGTTTTTACAAAATTTGGAACATAAAATGTACTTTTATGAAAAGAACTGATTTATTGAGCGTTAAGACTTTAGAAATATACCCATTTGAGAAACCAAATAATTGTGAACTTTTTGGAGCTTTATGTTAAAGTAAATATTTTAGGCCATTTTGGACTAGAAGTGAAACTTGTCCTTTGAATTAGTGGTTTCACACTAATAACCATACTATATACTAAGTATCTGTTAGAAGATAGCTCTTTCACAGTACATTGTTAAACTTGAAGATAAATTTATACCAACAATGACCAATATTAATGATGGAATGAGATTATACATGTGTATATATACTGTCAGTGGCGGATTCAGAGGGGGGCGTACAATGTACATGTATAGCTGCAGATTCTTATTTTTTTTTTAATAATATAATGGATAAATGATTGACTGTGTTAACGTTGCAATAAAACCAAGATAACTCAGTGAAGCTATTTCTGAACATTAAAAAGTTTTTGTTGACTGCAACAAAAATCTAGAATAAGGGATAGTAATATTGCTGTGTTAACATCCACTCCATTAGTGATTGATCCAAAAGCTAAATGTTCCAGAAAGTAGAAGACCTGGCCATGCAGAGTCTTTAGTTTTCTATGTTGTTTTTAGTGTACTTTTATTTGTCTGCATGTCTTTTTTAGTTTTAGTCATGGAATTGTAAGTTTCGGTTTATGAGTTTGCTGTTCATCTGGTATCATTAATTTAGCTCCAATATTACAATTTGTCTGTTTTAATATGATTGTCTTAAACCTCTTTATCATAGTTCAGTGTCAGAGCATTGGTGAGTGACTATATAACACTATGTTGATTCTCTTTTATAAGTTATATGCTAATTTTTTTTTTATGTGTGCAAATATATGGTCATAATGCCAATCTAACAGTTCTCATTTGACCACATAATCATTTATAATTCACAAAGTTAAGATTGATTGATTGATTGTTGGTTGCTTTACGCCGCATTAGCACAAAAAGGCTATATCGCGGCGAATTCACAAAGTTAAGTATCCTAGTTCAAGTCAGTATCTCAGATATAATATACATATATATATAGCATAGCAAATTATAGTATTTGTACTATATTGTAAGGTGAACATATCTGTCCGGCAAGTATACATTTTGTAATATAAACACCTGTCATTTATCAATAATTCAACACAACTTGAGGTCCTCTGATGTTCAGTACTTTGATTTATATATTGTGATCTTCTTAGATATAGGAAGATGTGGTGTAAGAGCCAATGAGACAACTCTCCATCCAAATAACAATTTAAAAATTAAACCATTATAGGTTAAAGTACGGCCTTCAACACGGAGCCTTGGCTCACACAGAACAACATTCTTATTTATATTTACTTTTCTATCATATAGTATGCTGACATATCAATGAAATTATGCATTGTCAATTACAGACAATTGTCTAACAAAATTATAGACAACAAAATGTATCAATATGAAATAAACGGTTGTTCAAATATCAACAAAAAAATTATTACTTATTCAACATTATATAATCGTATGATCAGATGCATCAAATATATTCTGATCGGTCTTCAAGGATCCTGTTCTCAAGACAAAACATAAACAGAAATTAGAAAAATCAGTTAATCTGCATTCAAAATGTTGTAAAATGACCCCAGTTTGAAAAAAGGCAGTCTAACAAGGGCGTTGATTTTGCACGAAAAGGAAAGGTAGGGGTAACTACCTGTATGTTCTGCATGGTTATAGCCTTATTCTTCAGCAAAATTAATGTTTGATATATCCCTTCCCAATTTCGCCACAGAGAAAGTCCATGCTAAAGTTAGTAAATATTCAGATGATTTCTTCTCCGCGAGATTACAATGCATTAACCAATCGATTTTAAGTAAACTTAATTTTATTTGCAGGATTGTATCAAAAGTTAGTTACTTTCGCATAGGCGGATCCAGGGGTTGGCTTTCGTGGAAAAACATTTGGTTGATTATATAGGGAATCACTGAAGTGTGACTGGAGTGCGCCCCCCCCCCCCCCCTTTTTATAAAAAGTTCTGTATCCGCCACTGTTTCGTATTTGTTTGGTGTGTAATTGTTTCAGTGCAAATATGTGAACAAATAAAATCAATATGACGTATCCATTAAACGGATGATGCCTGGCAAATCTATTTGATGCGAGTAAAAATATGCATGTAGTGATGTACTATAAAGCTTTGAAAGCGATTACACGCAGTTTCACATTTGAATAGGAGTTGTCTCTCTTTCAGTAGACATAAGTGTAAATATTTACTCAACTTTCTCCATCCCAACTCATCCTAAATCGACTAAAACATATTTTCCTATAAGTCCTTATGTAGTAATACGAGTCCGTGTCAGTGGTCAAAACGGGGATTTTAAATAATGATTAATTTATCCGTAAATAAAATGTCATAACATTTTAAAATTGTGATAAGACAATAATAAAGACTAATTTGGTCTCGATGGTACATGTACCAAATAAGGGATATTCTAGTCTGATAATTAAAGAGCGATAATCAGACATTGTATTTTATAACACAGCAACTACATGTAGTATCAAATAGACATAAAAAATAATAACATTATTGGCTATAAAATATTAAAGCGGCATAATTGATTATGAGACAGCTAGCTGCCAGTGTCGGTAAAACGATCGTATAAGCAATTATACATCGTCTCGTAGCCTTAAACAATTATAAGCAAAACCCACACTGCTCTATTAAGACAACGATCAAACAAATTGTTAAAAGATCCAATCGGGAAAAGTATTTGATGTATAACAAAACCACAAACGAAAATCCAAATATGAAGGGCAGTCACCAACGATTAGCAGCGATTTACAGCATTTGGACAGACTAATTTTAATCGAAGTTATTTTTATAGTTTATTTTTTTTTAGTAAAGTCTAATTGAATTATGGCGTTGTCAGCGGTTTATCCTTGCAGTCTAATATCATTTAATTAATGTTTTTATACCAAGGCGAATAGTCTTTGATATAATTATTTAATCTATCTGTAGTGACCTGATCTACAAAGACATAATTATTTTGGACATGAATAAACTTCTTTTTTTTAACCATATATATTGGTGAATTTATATACACTATTCTAAGAACGATAACTCTTTGAATTTAGTCTATCAATGTTGATGTCGGCAAATCACAACTGGAACGTGAGCATGGTGAAGAATATAGTCACTTGTACTTCCCACCAACGTGCGCCGAATTTTGCCTAAACCACGACATCCGGTTATAATAATGGCGGCGTTTAGTTCTGCCGCACATTTTACGATACCTTCTCCTGGATTAGTAGTATGGACGCTTTTAACTGTTCCATTAACCTGAAAGAGAAAACCATCCTTAAAATATATAAAACTTTATAAAAGTTTAAAGGCCGAACATTGCCCTTTGTGTATTAACATCATCGTCCTGAGGTTTCTGGAATGCAGCTAGCTTTTCTCATTAGAAATCAAGCCACAAACTCCTGCTACTTTTATTACTCCCCTTTGTCCAATCTTTTTGATGTGTTATTCCCCCTTACGCAATCTTTTAAATAAGTAGTAACGGAATACTTAATTGACGACCAAGTTGCGATAAAAAGGAGAAAAATCCATGCTTATTATACATGTGTTACAGTTCATGAAAGGTGCTTTCCCCTGCTCAAACATTTAATACAGTCAAAACTATTGTGAAGGCAAAATTGTTTCTAATTAAGTGTATTAAAAATATAGGTCTATCAAATTATGGGAAAACATACATAAAGCGAACGAGCAAAAAGGACTTAATTTGGAATATATATAGTGTGTCTGCATCATATCTGTTGTTTTCTTTGAAACAGATTTGAAATTTTCAAAGAAACAAATACCCAAATTTGTAAACAAATGATACACTTCTGTTTTGTCTTTTTTTGTTTCACAACTTCTTTAGCAACAATTAATACATCTTAAGAAAGATACGTAACCAATAGTTAGTAAGATACGTACTCCAGATTCAGCAATATACGTACCCCAGCTTCAGTGAGTAGCGCAGCGTATTCTTTTAACTCTTGTGTTACGCGATCTTTTTCTTTCTTCAAAATGGACGCTAACACATCTGGATCAAATGAGTATGGAGCTGTGTAATGAAGAAAAAGACTTTATATTTATGGTATATAAACATTCAATATAAACAATAAAAGTAGAAATTAAAGTATGACCATCTCAATTGAAACACCGAATGCCATTCTGCCTTCCTTATAAATAAAAGCCTTTTTTCGATTTTGTTTAGTTTGGAGTTATTTTCAAATATAATTGATTCATAGTTGTTCGTTTAAAGTCCAGTGGCAAATATATCATGCTGCTTATTATTATTCAATATTAAGAATAAGCAAACATTGACTACAGATGTACTTTTAATAGGAAAGTTCTCTGTAAGTATCGAAAGTGTAGATGTTGTTGCAAGAGTTCGTTTACGTACAAAGCCCGTTACACTTTATCTACACAAGCATGGTAGTTAACGCCCGGATTCAGACTGTACGCTTGCGTGGGTTTGTATTTTTTTCAGTTGGTCTTGCCTTGATAAAGGTTAAGAAGTCCCGGTATGTTTTGACATGTTATCTTTACTTTTTGTTTACCTGGTCAGTATAAGGTTAACGAACCTTACATACAAAAATACATACAAATATTAACAACGAAAAAGTAAACAACGAAAATATTTTCTGATAGATAAAATAGATAGAAAAATCTACATTTGTCACCTTTTGAATCATAAGTCGGTTGTCAAGTGTAGATGACCTTAGCTCCGTATTGTGCGTTTTTCAATTCCATTTTGCCTAACGAGAAAAATATCTGTCAAGCAATTTTTTTCATTAGGTTTTAATATCTCCGTAGTTATTACTGAAGTAATTGATTCTCAATGAATAGAAATCTAAAAGAAGACTGTTTAGACTTCAGATTTTTTTGTAGAACATTTTCAAAGAAATACAAGACTGCCATAATTAAAGTTGTAAATTAGCTTATTGTAACCTTTGTCCACTGATTTCTTCTATTATTATAAGTTTCTTAATAGTCATGCTAAGAAGAGGTACACAGATATAGAAAGATGTGGTGTGAGTGCCAATAAGACAAATCTCCATCCAAATTGTTTCTAACGTAATCAAAGCTGGTAATATATATGTGAATAAACGCATCATAGATACAAGGATTGGCAGCAGTCCTTTTGCGCCAATTACTGTTATTCAGGGGTATCATTTTCGCCAATTTTTGTTTTCAAAATGTATCAATTGCGCCAATATTCGGAACTCATTTGCGCCAATTTACCTGTACACATATCTATTTCTATATATCTATTCTTATTTTTGCCTCAAAAGGTATCATAATTACTGTATGTTCGGAGATATTTCACCATAAAAATGAGTTTCTGATGAGAATTAAATGACTTAAGCAGCATTAGACAGTCAATGTACAGAGAGAGAATAAAACTTATTGCTTTGTTTAACAAAGATATGCCAATATATAAAATAGAAGTTTTTGCTCTTTATGTTTTAGCCACATATGTTGATGATACAGTGCTTTGTTCCCACCATGCGTATATGGGCTTTATTATTATGAGAACTATTATTAACTATTTTATGGATTTCATACTTCAATGTTTGTGTTTTTGGACAATAAAGTGAAGCTACAAGCTACTACATACATGAAATGGGAAGTACCCATGCAGCAGCAGTAAGAAAAAGATATGTTTCAGAAAAGGAAACATGTGCCGTGTTACACTGCCGGTTCCAAGTCCGAATAAAGGAGTATAGAAGTAATTTTTCTTCTAACTGGCGCAATCGTATGTTTTATTTTTGGCGCAAATGATACCATCTAATTTTAAAACATGTGGCGCAAACGTAGCATTTGAGAAAAAAAATGTGGCGCAAAAGGACGCAATTTTGGCGCAAACGGATCTCTCCCCAAGGATTAAAAGGGTGTACGTCAGACACCAGACGCCAAATACTCAGCAGACACGCTCAAATAAAAATAATTTGAAAGGCCGAAATTTTGAAGAACATTGAGGCCGTTTCCAAAATTCTGAAAGGTTTCGTCAAATTGAGCTTACTCAATGCCACCTATTCCTGGAGTAAAAATAAATCAAGACATTTAAAGTTTTGTGAACAGTTAATTTAAAATTATGACCATACCAATGATCATAACTCTTTTAATGATGACTACTGAGCTCGCGATAACTTTAATAAAGATCGGGGGGACCTCCACTAATAAAACTAGTATTTGATTAGCCCAGCTACGTTTCTCGTGACTTTTTTCTGTATCAATACCTACATGAGAACTGTTGTGACGCGAACATTTCATTCATCTCGACTGCATGGACGATGTAAACATGATCATCTTCTTTTCGACAGTTGTCAACAAACCCTGTAATGAGAATGAAAAACTTTTTGATATTCGTTATTCATTTGAGATCACGTTTCTGACCGAAAGTTTACGCAGTTTTACATACTAGAATGAAAATAATGTACTAGTATATATATATATGCATTATTGTCGCCATCAAAAATATATTTACAGAAGAAACCGAATTTTTAATAAAAAAAACTCATGAGAGATACCAGGATGAAAATTTTGTACGTCATACGCGCGTTTCTTCTACAAAAGACACATTGGTGATGCTTGAATAAACAAAATATGCCAAATAAACAGTGACGGATCCAGAACTTTTGATAAGGGGGGGTGGGGGGTGGGGGTGGGGGGGGGGCTCTGAATGACCTAAATAGGGAAGGGGCATCAGTTAAGAGACAGTGTTTCCCCATATTATAAATTATTGTTCCCACAAAACGGGGGGCCAGGACCCGCAGCGGGATCTGCTTATGATAAAGTACGGAGTTGAAGAGGACCCAAATTTAGAAAGGTTTTGTAAAATATAGCTACAGGAATCTCTTCCTGGGGGTAGACATCTTTTGAGGGTCTCCAACTTATCCTGATAAATGTCAGACATTTGTTTATGTCGACATCTTTATATCATAGTAACACTGCTTTTTGATAGGTATTGAAGATTACATGATGATTTAAATGGCAAGCGTTATATAAAGTATATAATGTATCTTTAACATGATTATAAAATTGATATATGATTCCTTGGAATGCACATAAAATTCAAAATAATGATTTAACATGATCGAAAGATGTTAAAAAGTCCAAAAACAAAATATTATAAAAGATACAAACACTCTTTAAATTTTTCTAAAAACTTTAAATTTCATCCTTGACATTAATACTTTTGCAAGGTCTGATAAAAATTAAAACGTAAAATCTAATTGAGTTTGCAGATTTTTTTTCTTGGTCAACAGGTACATGTACACTTGTAAATGATATAATCTGAGATAATGGTTTTGTAACATGTTTAATATAAAAAAAAAAAGAAGATGTGGTATGATTGCCAATGAGACAACTGTCCACAGGAGACCAAAATAACACAGAAATCAACAACTATAGGTCAACGTACAGCCTTCAACAATGAGCAAAGCCCATACCGCATAGTCAGCTATTAAGTACGTTTCATCACATACTACACACAGTATTGTATTGACACAGTCCTAGACCGAAATAACATTCGGGTTCAATCGGGAAAAGAGGGGGGTCATCTTATTTGATGGATCTTACCCAAATAGAAATTAAACCAAACGACACCAATCGTGAACAAACAAAGGAGTTACTGGAACTTACCTTGTTCATCCCTAACTCATTCAAAATGAATCGAAGGAATCGTCAAATAATGCCTACAGATAAAACCAAAACCATGCATTTATCAATTACGAGCAGAAGAAGCATATATATATTTGGATCATATGGGGACATTTACGATCTCACAATAACTGTTAAACCAAGACGCATGTATGCGCCTGTCACAAGTCAGGTACTTTTAACCTTTGTTAGTCTTGTGTGTGTGTGTGTTGTTTTATAATTTCGGTTTATTTGGATGCCTCGGAGTTTATGTTGGCGTCCATTTCACTCAACTTGTATATGAAATAAGTTCGTGTAGGATTTTATCGCTGCATTAGAGACCTTTTGACCGCCTATGGCAATTTACTGCATCTTGATCGGTTTGTTGTTAATCTAACAAATTCCTAGATTCCGTTCTCTATTATTTTATATTTAATGTATGACATGAGCACTTTGTTGATTATAGGTTATTAGAAAAATGCACATGGAGTTTCTAAGACAAGACGATCATGCCATATATATACTTTACATGTAGCATTTGATTTTGAGTTATATGATATAAATGGGCAACGTATTACAACCTCTATGTAAATTGTTGATTTTAGAATATTTTTGTATTTCAACTTCCAGCATAAAATAGAATCATATTCAAAACAGTGTGGTACTGGCCATTGATTGACGACCTAAATTATCCCATTGACTGGGACAGATTAGGTGAACGTTTGTCTTTAACGACCATTGCTCACTTCTTACTTATTATAGAATTTAAACTGTGGGGTCACCAAAGGTTCTTAACGCCTTTAATAATAAAATAATTAAAAATTATTCAGGAATAACCTTTATGTTTTGATTTATATTATTAATATAAATCAACAGATCGTATTATTCCGGATTCGTTTTTCGAATTGCTTTATTTAGGTGTTGAGAACCTTTGGTGACCCCACAGATTCAGTGTCTTTAACAAGTACATAGTGAGCAGTGATTGTTACCGACAAACGTTCACCTAATCTGTCCCAGTCAATGGGATAATTTAGACCGTCAATCAATGGCCAGGACCACACTGTTTTGAATATGATTCTATAAGATATATATGAAAATGGGGTCTAATGAGCCTTTTCTTACCATTTTTTCAATCGTTTCTAAAAGACACACTACAGGCCTACTCATAAAACAAGGAGCTCAAACATGATTTATTATTGTGCTTATATATCATAATTTATAAGAAACAAATAGAGGACCAGTGGTCGAGGGCATGCAATGAAACCTTCGTTTTATTTGCGTATGCCTATTTCAAATATATTCCTACGCTATAAAATTAGGAAGTCAATAAGACATCTATATATCAACCAGAGATCAAAGAATGAAGATGTAAATAAATATAGGTCATTGTACAACGCAATATCAGCTTTAAAAGGTAACAACATGACAAAATATGATTTACTAGTATGTTAAAAACAATGAAAACAAACAATTTCAATGTGACTATCCCAAGTCAGGAATCTGTAACTCGGTGGTTGTAGTTTGTTGCTGTATATCATATTTGTTTTCGTTATTTGTACATACATCAGATCGTTAGTTTTCGTGATAGAATTGTTTTACATTTTCATTCCAGTGTCTTTAATATATTATGTACTATATATGCAATATATAATGTTTTGTTCTGCGTTGAAGCCTGTTTGGTAACCTATAACAATTAGTTGCTAAGTCAATTGGTCTATGATCGCATGAGCTCAAAAAGACTACATCGCGGCGATAGCTTACTCGAATTGAATTACAGGCTCCAGCACGACTTGGGACAAGCACATATACACACATATGGGTCATCCATGCAAGCACATAATGAGTCTTGTAACGATATATGCTTACTTGCATGAAATAAATTTGTTACCAATTATATAACATGAATTTCAAAATTAAACTGGAAAAAAGAAGTCTCCGAGCTTCCACAAATATTTCTCTCCTCCTTTTCCCCTTACATGATATGTTTATCCATGCACAACCCATGTTCAAAACCGTACAGTTTGTTTGCTGATGATATAAATCTTAATCAAAGTAAAATCCCATTTAACAATATTGTAATTTGTACTATTCTCATGATAACTATATAACGATGAATGTATATACATTGTAATGTTATCAGTTTTACGTGAATCTGATGCACGTATCTAATCAACTAAATATATAATATCTATTGTATAGTGCAATTTGATATAGCATTATAGTTTTAAACGTAATATGCATGAGCTAGTTTCCAAATGCTTGATGATGATCTGATTTTATCACAATAATATTAAATATAAAAGTCATTTCCAAGGTCATGTTGAACATCTTATAAATAGTATGTTCATTTCCTTCAATATCATGTACAATGTATGAGTTATCGTATAAAATATACAAACAAATGTGTTAATAAAATACTTACATTTAAAAGCATATTTGGAATGTTCGCTTCCATCCATAGCTATGACCACATTTTTACCTCCCGTTTTTGCTTCCTCTGTCATTTTTAAAACTCAGAATATCTAAAAAGTTTATATATGTGCAGTCACTGATAATTTACATGTAAATAAAAGATATCGTCACCTCAGTATATAAACTTGTCCTCGATGCGAAATCACGGTCCAGATGACGACACGATTTAAATGACACTAACCGTGTAAATTTCAAAATAGTTGAAACAGAGACATATAATACATTGTATTATATGTCTCTGGTTGAAATAAACAAACGGGATTTTATTACATCTGTGTATTGGTGTCCCCAACATCAGTAAAATTGATTAATACTGTGTGCATTAAATCGATTGTATTTACATACAAACATTTCTAAATACACTTAAAACTGATCGTCAACTTCTTATTAGACTAAACAGATATTCGCTTGCGGTTATTTTCAAGGCATGTCGTGGACAGGGGCTAGTATTACAAATCCCTTCTTAATTTTCGATTACAAAAGACGCATCAGTGACGCTCGAATAAAAAAGTTGAAAAGGGCCAAATCGAAGCTGAAGAGCATTAAGAACCCAAAATTCCGAAAGAGTTCGCCAAATACAGCTTAATTACCACTTTAGTGTTTCCATTAAAACAGATCTAGAAGTGGGTTTTTTTACGTTTTCTATCTGTTAACTTTCCAAAAATGTTATTAGCTGTGAAGTTTTAATCAAAGAACTGTTTTTAAAATTAGTTCTGTTAATAGACTACAAACTGTGCTTCTTTCAACATTTATTTCCTTCGGATTCCATCAGTTTTTATTGTTTCCGACTTTGAAGACTATTAAGCCTCTTATAGTATAGTTTGCTAACCAATGTTTTCACTCTATTCATGTAGGTGATGAAACAGTTTAGTTTTTTTATATATAGACTTACACATTCCAAACCACAAAACTCCCTTTTTTAGCAAAGCTAAGTTTATTAGAACACCGTTTTACGTTTTCATCATCGCTTCGCTTCTTACATAAATGGTCATTGCTTATTTAGTCAGTTTGCAGCGGCCAATATTACATGAATTAACATAAGAAAAGATTTGTACATAAAACAGCTTTTATAAAATTGAGAATGGAAATGGGGAATGTGTCAAAGAGACAACAACCCGACCAAATAAAAAAAACAACAGCAGAAGGTCACCAACAGGTCTTCAATGTAGCGAGAAATTCCCGCACCCGGAGGCGTCCTTCAGCTGGCCCCTAAACAGATATATACTAGTTCAGTTATAATGAACGCCATACTAATTTCCAAATTGTACACAAGAAACTAAAATTAAAATAATACAAGACTAAAAAAGGCCAGAGGCTCCTGACTTGGGACAGGCGCAAAAATGCGGCGGGGTTAAACATGTTTGTGAGATCTCAACCCTCCCCCTATACCTCTAACCAATGTAGAAAAGTAAACGCATAACAATACGTACATTAAAATTCAGCTCAAGAGAAGTCCGAGTCTGATGTCAGAAGATGTAACCAAAGAAAATAAATAAAATGACAATAATACATAAATAACAACAGACTACTAGCAGTTAACTGACATGCCAGCTCCAGACTTCAATTAAACTGACTGAAAGATTATGATTTCATCATATGAACATCAGGAACAATCCTTCCCGTTAGGGGTTTAGTATCATACCATCATAACATATATGAGAAGAGCATAACCCGTGTCATGCCAACAACTGTTTTTAGAATAAATGTGTTTAGTTCCGACGCAAAGACCTTATCAGTGACTCAATATTAACGCCAAAATATGCAATCTTTAATGACTTGAACACAGTATCGTAATTATATCCCTTCTTAATAAGTCTATTCAAAGGTTTTGTAAGTTTCTGAGGTGAATACTGACACCTTTGTGCTTTATAAAGAATATTTCCATAAAAAATTGGATGTGAAATACCTGAACGTATAAGAAGTCTGCATGTTGAGCTATATTTACGAATGATGTCTTTATACCGATGATAAAATTTAGTAAATGTTTTGACTAGTTTGTGATATCGAAAACCCTGGTGTAATAATTTTTCAGTAATACATAAATTTCTCTCGTTAAAATCTAAAACATTGTTACATACACGAGCGAATCGTACAAGTTGAGATATATAAACACCGTAAGATGGTGACAAGGGAACGTCACCATCTAAAAACGGATAATTAACGATAGGAAATGAAAAATCATCCCTTTTATCATAAATTTTAGTATTCAGCTTTCCGTTAGTGATATAGATATCAAGATCGAGGAAAGGGCAGTGGTCATTGTTAGTATTAGCTTTATTTAAAGTAAGTTCAACAGGATAAATTTCATTAATATACATACTGAAGTCGTCATTATTGAGAGCCAAAATATCATCCAAATATCTAAAAGTTTTATTAAAGGAGTAGGTCCGGTAAGGACCGATTTTGGCCTCAAATTTAAGTTTTATCTGACGAAAGATTTTGACCACTCTTTAAACACTTAAGTGTCTATTTCATATGATTCAATTAATTTATGTGCAAGATTTTAACTTATTTAGTCATTAAAAACGGTCCGATTCAAGCTCAAATATGAAAAATCTACCAAATATGCGAAAAAATGTCACTTTTCAGATGGTTTTTGTCCAAAACAAAAGTGGCCGCATCCGTGTTCATCCTCAATCTTTACATATGTTATGTATTATCATCAAATACAACTTCCATTTCAATATTTTGGATGAACACGAATGCGGCCACTTTCGTTTTACCCGGAAACTGTCTAAAATTTAACTAAAATGCTGGAATTGTGAAGATTTCAGTAATTTAGCACGACTTCATGGTGCTAGTACCCAATATATGTGCATTGTATTGGCAAAAACAGCCCATTTTTATGTAGCAGAACCATTCTACTTTCCAATAACCAAGAAAAAGTTTAAAATTTAACAATTTTGTAAAACTGTAATATTTTGGGGCCAAAAAGAGGTCTTACTGAACCTACTCCTTTGTTTATCAGATGTTGTTTTGATGGGTCTTTGATTATTTTTGTCATAAATTGTAACTCATAACAATACAAAAAGAGGTCCGCAATAAGTGGTGCACAGTTAGTCCCCATTATACTTACTTTGGAAACACTTAATTGAGGCAGTGAAAATATACATATACCATACCACTTCTATGCATTATGAATACTCGAAGTGATTGAAAAAGGTATTAAAACATATTTGCTATTCTTTATTCTTTAAAATCAACGGTAATATTGAAATCAATTGAATGAAAAAGGATTATAAATTCGCGAATCTTAAACCATTAAACATGATGAAGCATGAACAGAAACATCGAGGCAACATGCAGCTCTCCACAAACATCCATATCATACGTTAATCTGTAATTCTGGTTTTGAAAAATTGGAATTTCAAATAGAATTTTGAGGCTCCCAAAAAAACTGTGTCAACTGCAGCAACTTTTTCCTATATTTTGAAATAATTACTCTTTTGCGCTTTTGTGTTGG
Organism: Mytilus trossulus; assembly: GCF_036588685.1. Taxonomy (NCBI): domain Eukaryota; kingdom Metazoa; phylum Mollusca; class Bivalvia; order Mytilida; family Mytilidae; genus Mytilus; species Mytilus trossulus. Next base: position 1,331,216 of record NW_026963311.1, read on the forward strand.
TGGGTCTTTTTTATTTACCTTCATTTGCCTTTATTGTGCATTGTTGTCAGACATTATCTTCACTTAACACGTTCAAAAGTCTAAAGTTGAGTTAATCATCACAAACGAAGCGAAACTACATTGGAGACTGCATGTTTAACAAGGTAGATATAGGCCAAACCTGCTAAAGTAAATTTTATCTGTCGGAGTTGTACGGTACATGTACCATTTACCAGAAGCCAATAACTAATTAGACATACATGTATATATACGCTGTAGAAAATTCTCAATGCCAAAGCATTCAATTTCGCTCATCGTCTGTTGAATCAAGGTAAGATATGACATCACAACAGTAAATCAAGGTCAACTATACTGTTTGTACATTGCTTTTTAATGTTTATTATCAGGAATGCTCGGATGAAAAATCTAATTGTTGCAAAATCACATCGCGTTTAAAAATACCATTACAATCAACAAGAACGATCGCCGCGAAGAAAAAAATCAATTATTCACTTGACTGCATACAACAAGTTTTATAACAAACATACTGACAATAGTACAACATAATAATCAACAAATTAAATATTAATTATATTCCTTGTTTCGCTTTTCCAGGATAAGATAATATAAAAGCAGTTCATTTTGTAAGTGTTAACAAATAAAAGAGATTTTGAGACTCGGATGAATTGACGATCTAAAAGGAGGTGGGGCCGGGGCGTACTGCTCTCTAAACTTCATCCCACCCCTGACTCCGGCGCCACTAGTCTTACTTAAATGACTCGCTTTCATATTAAAAGAAACATCATATCGCAATTGTTTCAACTTCAATCAATTATAAAAAGATACAGTTTTTAATGTTTTATTCAAATGTAATTTAAAATGTATAATGAATAATGAAAAACAATCCTTGATTGTTCAAAAATATTATAACTACCCTGGGAAATTTCTTAAACGAAATTAATCATCAGAAATCGTTACACTTTTATTACTTCTATCGAATCTATCTTTTGTCCTCCATTCCCAGAAGTATCCATCAAACTTGATGCAATCAAATAAAACCTATTTGTAATTAAAAGCAAATGGTAAATGTAACATGTACATATGATGGCTTATAATTTAATGATATCTCATTCTATGACCTGCGTCCAAAGCCACTTGTCTCTAGAAAAAAAATTCTTTATACTTTCATATATTCTTTTAAAGTATTTGATTTACATATTCATGTGCCTATGTTGGCGTTGCAGGCGAGAGAGACAACAAACCTGTCATGTAGTTTCTGATATAAACGTACATGTATGTAGATAATACAATACAACGTAATAAATGATACAAAATGGGAAAATTTGTAACATAAACTGCGTATTAATTGATAAATTAGGTCTTCAGAGATAAATAATTACATTATTAATTGTTACACAAGTCCTTTTTCACAATAAGGACAGGCACTTTTGAATGATGTACTAAAAATGAACTAACACTACCCATAACACCTAAACGCGTTTTATTTCGTCCTCGATTTCCGGTTACGATACAGTCTACATTTTCTTCGTTGGCTACTTTAAGAATTTGTTCTTTTGGGTCTCCTAGTTTCCGCACAATTTTTCCTGAAATCTACAAAATTAGAAACTTGTTGCATTTTAAACAGCACAGACAAAGACGATATATTGCTAAAAACCAAATATTTTCTACGCAAATCGTGAAAAATAAACCTGTCCATTGGCAATACAGTCATCCTTTTTACCAATTTTAAAATATTTATAAAAAAAAATGAAATCTATAGCCGAAATAAAGCATATTTATGTAAACCCAAATGAGGCTGATATATTAAATAATAGATCTAAATATCCGTAGCACACGTCTGGAAATTGACACAAAAAGTTGCACTTTATGCAATTAGAAAAAAATATCTAGATCATAGAAAATTCGGTTTTATGATAAACGTCATAAGGACTTTTCATTCATAAATTAGTACAGCAAGGTTTCTATTATTTGAGTAATAGAAGAAGTATAGTTCTTTCTACCTTCCCAATACCTATAAATTCATAGAAAAATACAATAAAAAAAACCGTGTGCTGATAAATAATAATGTACATAAAACAAAAACAAGTTACATCCAACCGATTAGGGGAAAAAAAAACTCCATTTTTAGGCACAGGCTAAATATATATAATAATTATGCTTAGTCTGATAAATTAAATGAGAATTCTTTTGCTTTTAATATCTGATATATTATATTTCAAAGCATTTTAAAAGTATTTATTTGCAACATTTTGATTTTTTTAAGCCCCAAATGTTGATAGCTGAAATTTTTCAATTTTAACGTCAAATTTTAACACGCAATGTTGAATATAGAACTTAATATACTGTCTATAATATACACTATCCTATTGCCATGCAACTTTGTAAACAGTCTCATATTTTGTTAAGCTTAGGTCATGCCAAGTTTTATTAAGATTGGTCAACTTTTTCTATCCTAAGAGACGAAATCAGGAAATATAGAATCTGTACTTTGACAACTTCCCTGAATGATTTAATGGTGTCAATTTGTCAAATTGCATGAAACTAAAGGATTTAAACTTTTATTTGATAGAAATTCTGCAAAAACGACCAATTTTGGCATTATGTGGTCAAAATAAGCATTTCATAGCTTTTTCAATTTTGATACTTAGGTGGCATTCTGACTTTCTATTCGAGAGGTTTTTATGTGTCAATATTTCTGTTGCGAGGCTTTAATCCAGTTATTTTACTTATTTCTGATTTCTGAATCTACAGAAAAGAATATTATCTCAGACAATTTGTGCAAAATGTGTTGTATAAATGAACCTCGTCCAACGCCCTGCTTGGATCAAGTTCAATGTGAGGAGCTTGGTACTAAAAAGTTGAACTCCATAATAAAGACCACATGATCAATCAAGTGACTTACTTTTTCCCTTTTCAGATGTTCATGTAGTCGCGCCAAAAGTAACCTCGTTTCTTGTTCGTGCTCTAATATCATTGTCTTGAGTTGATGTGTACATTTGGATATGAAACCTGGAACATAAAATAACGCTAAAAAGCAATTGGTACACATATCTGCAACAAGCTTGTTCAAAATTTTAAATGGTTTTTCATTTAGAACAACCTACAGTTTAAGCTATCAGCGAATATTTGTTTTAACTCGGGCAACTCAGGCAAGGTCAAAACACTTCTTAAACGTGCCAAGAGTGTTGAATTTTCCCCACACAAAGAATCAGAACTATCGTCCGTTTTTTAACCGCAGACTTATATTTCCCGTTCACCCAAAACACACACCCTCTTATAGGTTATTGCCAGACGTAAGAAGTCGTGAGAAGACCATTTTTTATACCCTAGACAACTTTTGTAGACACATGTCTCTAAACAGATATAAAACTAGGCCTTGGTGCGAACGCACAATATGTATATTTACGACGTATTAAGAAAATACAAAAGAAATGAATGTAAATGGTTGAACACTACAGAACGATAGTATATGATTTACAGTACAAAATGAATATTTACAAATACTCACATGAAAGCTGTGACTGTGTCAATTCGGGACAGTGAACAAACACAACATAATCAGATGCTTGCCTTAAGTACTTTAGATACCCTGTTTAAAATACAACAATATCAAAGTGTCAACTTTTATGTCATAAATTTAACTGCTTAAACCCTTTGAAGTATGAAAGTCGAAAACACATGGAGTTTTATAGTGTTTTCATTATTTCGTATGAGATGTTAATTTTAATATTTTGATTGGTTATGAGTATTCTGTACAACGTCCATGTACATTTATTCTATTTTTCTTATTTACCATTTACTAGTATACAATTAGTAACACCATGTCCATGTATTGCATGTACATAAATAATAAGTTACGCTAGCATTCATGAAGTCGCAAATTTGACTTCGGCGGCTTGTTCTGGTTACTGTTTATGTCGTGGGACGTCAGGGCGCTATTCGTTTAACGCTTTTTGTTGTGCTTCAGGGGAAAGTACAAATAAATATTTGATAGATTGAAAAATACCTAGCTATGTAATAATATATAGTAACTTGAATGTATACTAATCATCCCACATCCTGTCGATACTGTTTATTAAGATTTTGGCGTTTTAATTTGATAATGCTTTTCTGTTTCGGATATGGGGTAGCATCTATAACACAAAATCAGTACATGCACAAAAAATTACACAAAAATCAAAACGTTTTTACCGTTGATACTCTTGGGTGTGTTCTGATCTATTAGAATACATGATTTTAATAGTTCTAATGAACTATCTTTCAGTAGCTGCTTAAATTTGTTCTAAGTGAACGATGTGTTGTAACACCACTTTAACAGGTAAAGGGGGCACTCACAATCTCGTGGGGGCCTCGGAGGCCGAGTGGTCGAGGTAGTTACTACTGTAATCACTAGCCGTTGTGAGTTCGAACCCCGTTCATGCGTGTGCACTCGACTCCAATTTTAATTGACTAGGATTGTCAGTTTTCCTATCGAAGGTCGGTGGTTTTCTCCGGGCACTTCGGTTTCCTTCACCAATAAAACTGGCCACCACGAAATAGCCTTAAAAGTGGTGTAAAACACCAAAAATCAAAATCAATCAAATCACAATCTCGTGCTTTAAAAAAAAAAACATCTACGTACATGACGTCACGTGAGCTCTAGCAGAAAGTTACATGTACCTCTTTGAAAATCATACAATATCTCCTCATTTTTTTCCGACATAGTCGGTATAGTTTCGGTTTGTGCCCTTTGAACTTAAGGACGCTTAACTATGGCAACAGAATACGCATGCTCGAAAATCCTTTAGATGTGATTGGACAAAATGCTGTCATGGTGGGTGATTTGGTTGTGTTTGATAAACGCCTCGTTAATTATATCGTGATGGAAAGCAAGTGAAAAACTATTAATATTTGAACTAGATCTTACAAAGATTTATATTTTTATTAAAATAATTGTTTCTCCAATAGCTCTTTGCATCCATGACAGCTGTTTATTCGAGACAATTATATAATTTTCAATGTAAACTTTGTTGTACGAACGTACATGACTTTTAGAACGCACCTACGCATGTGTGATTTCCGCGTTATTTAAATGGTAAATCGAAATGATAGTTTTAAACATATACTCAAATTTAAATACGTCGGATATCTTTTTTAAAGATAGTTCTTGTTTATAAAGTCAACGAATTATTTATCCCATTCTGCTAGACACGAAACCCGACAATGCTTTCACGAATTTCAAACCAAAACTTTGATCTCCTGGTCCCTCAAATTTCTGAGGTATTTATATTTTGCTGCAAAGCAAAACATTTTTTCTCTTCGTATTATAGTAAGTTTATGTACTCCGTTATTCAAAGATTGCTACAAGAGTTATAAATGACCGAGTGTCGGAAGGGAAGTAATTCGTATATTTTATTAATCATGTTTACTTAATATCGACAAATAATGTAATAAGTTTTATGTGTATTAATTTTTGTGTAAGGAATGTATTCGACGTAACCCATGAATGTGTATTCAGACTGATTGTTTTTTTTTTGTTTTTTTTTTTAATACATATACTGAAGATTTATTCTATAATCATAAAAATGGACGTATTGAAACAACGTTTTGCCAGTTTAAGTTTTTTAAAAGTCATCAAACGATACATGTATATTTGAATTTCATACATTTTTATACACTTTCAAGATAATTTATATTGAACCGAATGTAATAACAAAACATTTGATCGTCAATATTATGATACTGTATCATCGCTTTTTGCAATAAAGTTGATATATTATTATAAATAGACTCTGGAAAAAATCTATTTCGCAAATAGACTCAGTCATTCAAGGTGAAATTACAAAACATTTACTTATTTTAATTGAATGCATTTTAAAAAAAAATGTATTTTATAAATTTAAAATTTATGAACTCCATGCACGTGAAACTTACATCGATAAGCATGGTCCGAGTGGTCACTTCCGTCCATAGCCAGTAAAACTGTTCTGTAATTTTCTTCCATTGTATTTTCTTTTGTTTACAATTCTTTCCTAACAGACATCTTGTGTCTGAAGAATATAGAGATGTACATGTCTCGGTTAATTGTTGGTGATTATGACATTTGTTATCCTTGAAATAATATGCTAAAATGAATTGTTCGTGTAATACACATCTTATTTATCTACCAGATATATAAAGGTTGCCAGAAGAAATAAATATAGAGTGCATTGACACGGTTCAACGATAGAAGCGTATACTTACATAAAAAGAATGGATGAACGATCAAAAGTAAATCGTATCCTAATAAAAAATTATGATCTTACTAGAACTTTAAAATTGTGTTGTTTTCATGACTTTTGTTTGTGTACATATTTTGTTATTCAGTCGATTATGTGTCACTGGTTTTATGTCGTTAATTGAATATCGACTTCAAATAACACTTTGAATTTGAATTTGAACTTAATTTAATAAGTAAGTTCATAAAGAACTTACAGATGCGGATCATGATGGGATGTATTTAACAATACAGACTGAGAGGTGGATCCAGCCATTGTCAAAAGGGAGCTCCCAACCCTGGATAAAGGCAGAGGTCCATCCACATGTCGCTTTTCCAATGCACTGATCGTCAAAATGAAGGGTTCCAACCTCCGAACCAACTCAACCTCTCTGGATCCGCCACTGACAATATGAGTTGTGGAAGTCAACGGTCAACACATTAATACTAGTAGGTTATATGGAACATTTTGGAACTCCTTCAAATCCATATTTCTTTTTCAAAAGCATAAAAAGGAAGATTCACAGAGACTTTGGTATTCAATGATTCTTCACAGGCGTTCAAAACGCTTTCTTTGTAAACTAAGGAACAAATTAATTCATGTACATTTTTTTTTATTTTCATTTTCGTTTAAAATGCTGCGGAATCCTTTGATTTTTACACAAACAGAGTTTACCTTTCAAATTCCAGGCTATGTTGTCTTCTATATGAAATTATATATTATAACATTTATACGGCCCTGCTACATTTCTATTTCATACCTGCAGTACTCGCTAAAATTAGGGATCCAACATGCAACTTTTTCACCAGAAAATTTTGAAAAAACTTATTTGAAGAAAAAGAAAATAATTTAAGTTCAGCTAAGTTATAAGTATCTTAATATTAATAAAAAGAATATTGTTGGAACATAAGTCTACTCACAAAATTTCAGTATGCCGGTATAAAAGATGTGTCTTTTTTGCTTTTTTTTCATGAATTTCTTTATTTCTTAAATATACATTTTATTTTATTTTATTTTAATTGTATTGTTCCAACTCTAATCTTTTCAATATTAACTTTACTTTTACAATCTATTTTTGTTGTCTGATCTTTTAATGAATGAGTAAATAATGCATTGTAAATAAATATATCAATATATTGCGATGCAACCAATAAATAATTTTCTTAGAAAAAAAGACAATTTTATAAGTTTTTGTCCTTCTCATGTCTTTATAAATTCGTTTTCTAAAAGTTCAAACTTGTCACTATAAGAAGTGGTCGGATAATTTATCTATTAGGCCATTCATTAAGCAATTAGAAAACAATTTAATTGATAACATCCGTGAGAGGAGATCGAAGGAGCAACACAGCATGGGATGAGTCGACGCTTTGGACAATTTATGACTTTAGAAACAATGGGTGTTTGTCACTATATCTGTTTGACCGCTGTATCATTTCACAAGTCTTTATCTCTCTCTGAAGTGACCATGGCCGAAAATTCTGCTCTCAGTCCAAATCAAAACTTAGAAAATGATGATTCTGTGCCGATTGATTTAACCAAAGATTCTAATGATAATAGTAGTGAAACTGATAATGTGATTAACAGACGAAAACGAAAGCCGAAAAAGTTCGAAAATTTATCTGACATTGACATTGAAGAAAGGAGGAATACTGCAAACGTCCAGGAAAGAAAACGTATGAAAAAGTTATCGAAAGCTCTTGAAGATCTCCGAAAGTGTATACCGGCCGAATATCACCTAACCAACCGAAAAATGTCTAAAATTCGGACTCTTAAATTAGCTGTTAATTACATTGCTTCTTTAACAGATATAATTGACAGAGACAATTTGTTAAAACAACAAACTTTCCACCTTGAAAGTCAGATGATACAATCAACATATTCGTATTTGATGCCTTCGCCCATAGTTCAACAAGGGAACATTTCCACCGTGCAGCAGTCAGGGTTTTCGCCGTATCACACGCCTTGTATTAGTTCCGAACACAACAGACTACCAAAACGACACTTAAATTTCTCTCCTTTTTGTGGAACACCAATTCCGTCGATGATTTCGCAGGGAAGACAGTTAACATATCAGACTCCGGTGAAATCAGAACCAACTCCGTATAGGATTCCGGAAATGATCGAAAGACGGCGTACAAGTACCTTTTCGTCTCCGTCCTTTATTGGTGATCTTAGAAATATGAATGAAGTAAATACAAGTTTTCTAAGCCCAATGACAGACGATAGTGATGTGGGGTCTGGACCTTCACGTTTAACCGATACAAAACAGTATGCATACACTTTAGATGGAATCAGTCCACTTCCAGAAGAGGAAAAATTCAGAGGAACTGACTGTGTGTTTGATCCAAGACGGAGAATCAAGAAAATAGAATGACGGATTAGGTAAGTGCTTCTCTTTAATGTTTTTAAATGATTGTATAACTAATGCAGAAATCGTGGACAAGAAACGCATAGTATACATATATATTTTACTGTATATTCAAAACTTAAAGGGCAGAATAAAACTATATCAGTATTACCGGCGTCAAAAAAGACGAAAAAAGAATTCTGCATAGTCAACAATAGCAAAAATACATGTACATTGTACCTGGTAGCTTGAAGCTAAAAAATCTAACCCTTGTGGCACTTTAAAGTTGAATTATCCGCTTTGTAGGGAAATACATATCTTATTTGCCTAAATTTTCTTCTGATACGGAAGGTCAACTTTTTTGTGTATACAAATTTTGCTTTCTACATCATCATGATCATCATAAATTAAAAATTAAAAATACAATTTAATTTTTGTTTTGATGTTCCTTATTGGAAGAAGTTATAATTATGAAAAAACTTACTACACATTTACCAATAAATGTATTTTTAATATAAAAATCATAATAGATATTGACAAGGTCAAGGAAGAAGTTCAATGATTTTTACATCGATCGTAAATAAATTCATATCTGTTCAAGTAAAAACATAAAGATAAGGAGATGTGGTATATTTATTGTCATTGAGACAACTATCAACCACATTTCAAATGAAGTTGATGTTAAAAATTAAAAACCTCCTGCACAAATAAAAAACATTTATGATTATAACTGCAAATGAATGTAACATTTTTGTAATAATGTATGCAAAATGGAAAATATAAGAGGATAATGAAACTCAATATGTAATATTTTCTACTGAAGTGAATTTAAAATATAGTAATGTTAAAATGCTGTATAAATCTAGACAAGTATATAAACAATGAATTGAAATGTACTAGTGATTGACAAATTTACCTACTTTTCACAAATATCTCTTGTTGAAAATTCCTTAATACTCATTTACGTAAAGGTGTTAAAATGTCTACATATGTGTGGAAATAATTCAATTGCAGTTATTGGACCATGACAGACAATAACAAATATCGCGTAAATTTTAAAGAATGTTGTTTTCAAAAAAAAAAATTCTTCATGTATTTTAAACTAATTGGTTATAAAAAATTATCAAAAACAATAGGTTAAGGAAATTAAACGTTTGTCTGTACGATTTAATACATGTATCTACATTAAAATTAATTTTCAGTAGATCCGAAATCAAAAATTATATATGTGCATGTTAACACATTTCTGCTTCGCTAAATCCACTATACAATTTTTTTGGGTGTAAAATACATTGCCATTCTTCGGTGTAAAATTTAGAATGATAGCTTGTCAAGGATATACTCTTTCAAAAGTACTGTTTTGCAGAATTTCCAATTTGTTTTCAAAATTTTGTTTTTATTAAGAAATAACCTCTGTTTGCATATATGATTGTCTTTAAATTTGTGTTCATTTCATAAAACTTGATCGCATGACTGATAAAATTGAGAATGGAAATGGGGAATGTGTCAAAGAGACAACAAACAACCCGACCATAGAGAAAACAACAGCAGAAGATCACCAACAGTTCTTCAATGCAGCGAGAAATTCCCGCACCCGGAGGCGTCCTTCAGCTGGCCCCTAAACAAATATATATACTAGTTCAGTGAAAATGAACGATGCATTTATGTCCTTCTTTCACAAATATTTCAGAACATCTAGATTTTTTAAAGCAATAATGCAATTATTTTTTTAATAAGAAATATGTAAAACAAGAAAAGCATTTCATTCAAAAACATGGGAAAGCAATTTTGCTTTGAAAACGGAGCAAAAAATAAACACTTCTGTCAAACATTTTTGCTCTAGTGCTTAGTTTATTGCTGATATCGTTTGAGTTTTATTCCAACCATACGTTTCTACGTATCTTTAAAGCTACATCACTTATTTAAAGTTTAGCAAGGTAACCGTAGTTGCTGAAAAAAAAACTTAAATTAAAAAGCTATATTTTTCCACTAGACGTATGAAATTTATAAGTTCGGAATTTGAAAACTTTTGTATCACGTTTCAAAATTATAGACAAATGAGATTTACAAATGTGTGGTTCGATTTTTGTCACAGATAAACATATCTCCTTTTAATTATATATTTTCAAATTATGTGAAATTGGCACATTATAATTTGATTGAAAAAACCTAGTTCAAGCCATACAAAATCTAAACTTTCAACTTCACAATTATGTTTAGTTCCAGGCTTCCTTTGTTAAATTTTTATTCGTGTTTTATTCTATATTGTTCTTCTTCTCCGTAAATATACAAATATTTTGCTGTAATAATAAACATGCTCACAATTTAACATAAACAATATTATATAAGACAATCTGTATGTTTAAGTTCAGCAGAAGAAGAAGCGAAAATTGTATTTTTTTTCGTTTGACCCTATTTTTATATTATTTTGAGGTCTTCAGTATGAATTTGAATTTGCACATTTCGTTTGGTTTTTGAAGAAGAAATAATTGCAAACGACGAAAATCGTAACATTTTCTACAGTATTCTTGTTTTTCAGAAATGTATTATTTAATATTATCATCAATTATTCATGTGTTTCAAATAAAACAAAACAATTTATTTAAATCCTAAAAAAACATGGAATAGGAGAACATGGATGATTGGGTTTTAACAGTGTAAGCATGAAAACGAAATACTTAAAATTCAAAAACCAGAACATTTTCCTTCCCTTTTTTCTTTTTTTTTTTGCTTATAAATTAAAAAAAAATGTCCATTCGTTCATTTTTTTTTTTTATTAAATCCTTTACACTTTAAAATACAAAGGCAGATTAAGTATAAAAATTCAATTACAGATCATATTTAAATTGTTTTTCATTAGTTTGAACCCTGTTTTTTTTTGTTTAAACAAAAACGAACAATCAGTAACTTTATTTTAAGACAAAAACGGTATAAAATTTCTTGACAGTTTGATGTAATTATCAACGTCCGTTAATTTAGCCTTTTCACATGGGAATGGTCATCTTTTATCGTTTTACAACATGGCTATTATTTGGACATTAATTCGGTGTTACTTAACACCTAAGTGCAAAGAAACGGGAGTTTAAACGGATTCTTAAAACCAAAGAAAGATCAGATAATTCAACAAGGTGGTGCTAACGACCGATATGCCAGCAGATTTTATGATAAACGATTACGTCCCTAACTAATCAGTGATGACGCCCTTTAATTGAGCAATAAAATAATTAACAGGGTGAGGATAGTCCCTGTGTGTTCCGTTACTGAAGCTGTCTAGTTGGTAATTAGATGCCACTTGATCATTCTTTTGATAAATTTGTTTCAGTCATTTGTCGGTATTTTGTAAATTCTTTCGATTTGTGAAGATAATCATCTTCTGTCATTTTAAAACCGAATTCATGAAAGACAAATAATTCAAATGTATTGGTATCTCAGTAAAGTATACGAGATGAAAAAAAGGAAAAACTTGATATGTTTTTACTTTTATTTAAACTTATTTAAAAGACGAGACTGAAACTAATTCGTTTCTCATCTTTTTATTTATTTTAACTGGTTAAAACATATATAATTGTATTGTATTTTATTAAACCTTTTACCTTTTTTTGTTCGAGCGTCACTGACTCGTGCGTCTTTTGTAAAAAAAAATAAAAAAACGTGCGTCTACTGAACCAAATTTTGCACAGTATTTTTGTAATTTAAAATCTTACAATTGTACAAATGAATGCTAATAGATTATTATGTATTTTCTATGACTTTAAGATTGTAAGACCTCAAATGATTTTACGGTAGAGTGCTAGGAGGGCATTATCTTTTTTTCTTCTTATAAAACGGGTCAGTAAACACGAAAACTTCAAACCTCTAAACCTTTCTCAAATAACGTTAATTATTTATATTTGGTTTGGTTTTATTTGTTTCAAATGAAAATTAAAAAGATAAAACAACTTTTAACATTGAGTTTCAAAAATATTTATGAATCCTGCATATTATTGAAAAAATAAAATTTTGGGTTGTAAATTTCAGTATTAAAAAAAATCCGAGAACAAAACCTATGACCCTAACACATGTATAGTTAGTGCCTGATATGAATCAAAACTTTTGTCATGATAACTTGTTGTGTACATGCCAATAACTTATAACAATTGCACTACGTGACTAGTTTTAAACACATGCTACGTATAATGATTTCCCCTCTCAAACGTCACCAAATCACCATGTAAAATATTCAAAGACGAACAAAAATTCTTGAAAACAAGGGAAAATTAAATATTTTCCTACAGATGATTTATAATGTGTAAAACAAAACTTACAACCCCAAGCAAACCTCAATTTCCATGCACATATCATCGCAATATATTAATATTATTTCAAATACATTTTTGGTAACATACTAACATGTTCATGTATGTAATTAGCAAGGAGGTCATATAACCTCCTCGGTAATAGTTTATCTATTAACAAACTTGAAAAACGTCTTCATCTAAAAAAATTTCTTTTTTTCCAGGTATACAGTCCAGATTGTGGCCAGTTCAATGCGAGGTTCGATGTAGTGCTACAGAACAGCCAGACGACTTCAGTTCAAAACATTTATATTACTTTGTAAGACAGTCTTAATGTATCTGTTATTTATTAAATATGTGTATGAAAGTATGATGTTAAATTTGATCCTTTTTGTCTTGAGAACCTTAATTGAAATCACAAATACAGGGCTTTGTGTAGTCTCTTTTCTCTTGATTTCCTGTATATCTTTATTCTCATAAACCAAAATCCATGGTACAGAGATATTATAAACATTTATAATATAACATAAAGTCAGAATTAATACAAATGTATGATCTACAACTGGAAAAATATTTCCAGCTACATGTAATATAAAAAAACACATTATGCATGTATACAATATTATATAAAAAAATACATTTAACAATGTTTCCCCTAAGAGTCCAGCTGTTTATTATTCAGTTTGATAAATTTGCACAAATGATTCAACATACTGATGTTTCTAGTATTCATCAAATCATGAAATTTCAATACGTTTGGTCTATTTAGATAATATGGTTTCAAAAATTTTTCTCTATCATGATTAAATTTCGAACAATTAAAAATATAGTGGAATTCATCCCCAATATCTCCTGAATTACAAAGTTTACAATTTCGATTTTCTCTAGGTATATTTTTCCACCTTCCAGTTTCAATAGGAAGTTTATGACTGAGTATCCTGAATCTACAAAAAGTAATAATATTTTTATCATCTAGTATCTTAAAATAGTTTTCTCTTTCAGCATTATCTTTGAATAGACGATAGTTAATAGCTTTTGGCGATTCTAATAAGATAGAGTGCCAATTTTGTTTGAATTGGTCTACAACACAAACTTTAACCTTATTATATAACCATGTATTACTAACAAAGTACTGTGAATTCCAAACATATGACAGTCCACAACTATCTAGAATAGATTTTATATTATTAAGCCATGGAATACTCATCCCATACTTTTTATATGCATATTTATACAAAATAACAGGAAGTTTTTCTTGCTTTCCACACATAAGTTTCGACCAGTAATTTAAAATCCGCAACTTGATATCAATTTCCAAAGGATATCTTCCCAGTTCTCCATAAATCATGAAATCTGGCGTTGACTTCTTTACATTTAACAAAATTTTACAGAACTTAAGGTGGACCCTTTCAATAACAGAAATGTTGCCGACTCCCCAAACTTCACTTCCATACAATAAAATAGGCTTAACAATTTTATCGAAAAGATCGAGTTGGCATTCTATAGATAAATTATGTTTTCGACCTTTGCGGATAACATCGTACATAGCGTGTGTGGCTTTTTCTGTTTGTGCCTTTTTTGCCTTAGAAAAACTTCCTGTTCTAGAAAAAATAACACCAAGGTACGTAAACTCATTTACAATTTCTAAAACAGTATTATTATATTTAAATTCTATATTTGATAATGGTCTACCTTTTGAAAAAACTACAATTTTACTTTTATTTACATTAACCTTCAATTTCCAAAGTTCACAATAGTGAACTCCGTCTTTCCTTTAATTTTGTCAATTGCGCATTTGTCCACATGTCTAGTGCGCCGATTTATTCTGTGCATCTTGCAAATTAAGATTGGTATTATTCTTAAGTGATGCTCAAGGCGACGTGATCTTGTAATCTCCTACCTTAACGGAACCAAGTAGAGCACGAACAATCGAGAAAAAAATAATTTTGTGCATGCAATTTCGAATGAAAAATTAGAACATTACTTTAGATATTTTCCAACTGATTTTTTATGTTGTGTTGTTACACCACTATCCGCGAGATTAGGGAAGGTAAAGAGCACACGAACATGTTTTACTTCGCCACACTGTTAATGTGCCTACCGAAAGTCAGAAACCTGTGATTCAGCGATTGTCGTTTGTTGCTGTAAACAGTGACATAGTCGTTTTCAGTTTTAAGATTGGTGTTTATATATATATATATATTTTGGTGGTAAAAAGTCTCCAGAAAATAACATTATCATGTACATTTGGAAAAATGCGTATATTATGACGTACATGTGATAGTGCCGCCAAACCATCAAACATTGTTTGCAATTCATTCAAATTTCTTGATCGTAAACAAACTCTGATTTCAATACTTTAATATGCGCAAATTCGAAATAACTCTTAAAAAATGAGTCTTAATGTACTGACAGAACTGATTTTACATGCTTTTGTAAAATTATCTCTCACTGGTATTTGAAGCTTGATAAAAGCCGAATCGAGACTAAACTATTCGAGTTATGCGTAAGCCAAATGTTCGAGGAATGCCTTCAACTAGGCGACAATTAGGTATCTACAAGGAACTTCATAGAATTTTTCATTTATTTTAATGATGATATCGATGTTTATATAATTTGATATCTTAATGTTAGACCATGGAAGTATTAAAGTCAATATAATACTTCCATGGTTAAACTTATTGTTTATGCTATCCACATTTGTAATTTTGTTCATCACTTCAACAGAATTTGTAAAATTCAAAACTAGATATGTGTCAATTCTGTGTCGTATCTTTCACTCTTTGGTGTAAGAGGAGGAATGTCTGCTTCCGGTACAAAATAGTCATGTCCATCTGGGTAATTAATGTCATTTTCATCCTTTATATGAATCATTGGTCTTAGATCTGGAACCGATTCTGGTCGCAAAATATAGTCATTTCCCTCGTTTTCTGACAGTGTTGTATATTGCCTTTCCATTTTATGTCTTTGGAAATTAGATAAACCATCGTATCCAGGTTTTGGAGAATCCGTTGCTATGGCAAACACTGATGCATCATGTTCACCAGTCTTGTCATTCTCTAAGCCGTATGTGACGTTCTGATTTTCTTGATGCCCTAGTTTGAGTTTAACATACCGTGCCTGAAAATATATTAATTGTTTGATGGAGATATATTCGGAAACTTTAAGCCCTCTTGGTTAAATTTTGCCGGCAAGTTTTTATTGGCGGAGAAAACCAGAGTGAACTTCGGTTAACTTCGTATGCCTTTAATTCATACCAGTTAATAACAATTACATCGTCATTTAATTCTGTCGATGTTGTCTGGTTGTTTTTGACGTTTATTTGATGTCTCATTGACCTATAACCTCAGTTTCATTTTATTCAAATTGAAATAAGAAAATAATATAGAGGGGTTATTCTAAAAGATGAATATTTTGTTATCTTTCAGTAAATTTAGATATATGTTTTTGTTTTGATTTTTCCAGTTAAATGAACTTAATGTATCGTTAGCCTTAAAAAGAGAAAAAAACTCGAAACAGTTTCATTAGCCAAAGACATGTTGAATCATTTGACTTTTCGTCGAGTTTTTAATGCCATAACTGTTAGTCTCTTTGATTGATTGGTTACTCAAAGAAGATTTAGTGGTAGGAAATTTCCATTTACTAGTACATACAAAATTAACATATTACTATACATGCACACTTGAGTCTTTTGAGTCTTTTGATTTGACTTTGTCATTCCAAGTCCAGAGGAGAGTTTAATACTCAAATAATTTCCCCCCCAAAAAAAGTTGTTCCATCTTTAAGCATACATGACTTTTAATGAAAAAAACCACCACAATTTTTCTAAATTTTTGAACACATAGATATAGAAAGATGTGATGTGAGTGTCAATGAGACAACTCATGCTTGTATTAAACCATGAAGCGATGATAATTATTAATCAAATACTAGTACCCGATACTCAATTGTATTTATAAACGCAGTGTACTATTTACAAACATACTTGGTCCGGATCCATATTAACCTCACGAATTTCAGCGTAGTCAACTGAGCCTCTGTGTGCCAAATTGTAGGCAGCATTATCATTCTCTTCAGTCCTAAATATATAATCACAATTGTTTTAAAAAGGGGAAGATAAATCAAGAGGGGAATGCAATGATTAAGACGAAAAACAAAATGACAACATTATGGCCAAAGGAGAGAAAACTGACTCGCAACAGTCCAAACACTACATTGAAAACTAACAAAATGGGTGTCATCATTACTCATTGGAGCGAATTCGGATGCAAGGAAATGGTAATCAGATCCACTAGTTACAAGTCTTACAACCGTCGTATTAATAAAATTAAAATGACATATATTCTGAGATAAGCCCTTTGATTTTTTTGATTTTTTTTTTATATAAAACTAGGGGTCTTACAGTTTTATCATTTGTATGTTTCTGGATTGCTGTCTTCATCTGTGATGTATGACCCAAATACCCTATTGCTTATTCTGATTACTCATGATTATAAAGATATAAACTGACTCCCATACAATATACCGAGGTCGATCATAAAAATAATGAAAAGGAAGGTTTTAGAGGAGCGTGGCTGACATCCTCTAACGTCGTATCTATTAAGATTTTAAAGTCTTTGGGCGCGCCACAAGTTTGTGCTGAAAAACTGGTTCCGCTGTGGAATTTTTGAATTATTGGTTTGTTTTAATCAGCGATTTAATTGTATTAAAAACTTTCCGTAACTATACTAAAACTAATATTGCAACTCTCTTTAGTTGGTCAACTTTAACAATTTTGAATATCCTTCGTATATTCTGTTAACTTTAGATGCTCCAAAGTATTTAATCTTTTTGGTATCATATCCATTCTTTGAAAAGACGTACAGTACTTAGTAAGGAGACTGAGGTTTGTGCGCACTTACATTTGGCCAAATTCTGCAATATTATATGCCTGTTACAAGTCAAGCTGTATGGGCATTGAGTTGATCTTTGTTCATTATTCGTTGTTTTTTGTCTTTAGGTTTTTGTCGGAGCTGTCGGTTTACTCTATATGTGATCAAAGTGTACCATATCCAGTATTTTTCGGTAAATTATGTAGCGTCAGCGCATATATGTATTACACAACTGAAAAATTAGCAGGTCATAGTTTGTTTTTCTAGTATGATAAAGACACATTATTTCATTTTACCAATAACTTTGAAAAAGATTTGTAATTCAGTGATGTTGTTTGTTGGTGTGTTACATATTTGTTTTTCGTTTATTTTTGTACATGACCTTTGTATAACAGGGTATTTTATAGCTGACTATTCAGTATGGGCTTTGCTCAATGTTGAAGGCCTTACGACGACCTATAATATATATTATATAGTTGTTAATTTCTGTGTCATTTGGTCTCATGTGGAAAGTTGTCTCATTGACAATCATACCGCATCTTCTTTTTAATATTCAGATTTTGAATTTTAAAAACATCATCGAATATATAGGCACTATATTTTTGTACACTAGTTTTACAACATCATTGTACTGCAATCAGTATTCACAGCAAATTAAATGATTATGATTGAATAATTACCTCTTTTCGGTCACTTTCCTCTTGGATCTCCGGTAAACGAACAGTGAAGAAAGAATCAATACAACGACGAGTACAGCTCCAACACATCCGCCGATTATGGCCCCGTTATCATTACTGGTGTTCTGTTTAAAAGCTGAAGTTGTACTTTCCCATGTAACATAGTCATCAGTAGCTAAATGAAAACAGTGCTGGTCATTTCAATAATGATACATGAAACAAAAATTCAAATGTTTGAGGTACATACATAGATCAATTGAAGCTTCGATCGTCTATATTTTCAAAATTCAAAAATTCTAATTAAAATAACGGATTGCCATCCCCTTTGTACTTGGTTGGGAACCTATGCCCCCCCTCGCTCTGCAAGCCAGCAGGAAAATAGAAGAAACTTTTTTAGGCTCGAGCATACATGTAATATATGATGAGGTTATTTCAGAAATGGCCTTGGGTGTAAATTTTTAGAAATTTGTGATTACATAAGAGATAGTCCATGATATAAACAATTGCAGGAACCGTGATAACAATTTCTAGAATTCTTTTTTTTTTAATTCGTTAATTCTAGAAATGGTAGAATTGCATATATACGTTGTGTACAAGTTATCAGTGTTTATGAACTGCTAAACACAAATGGACGATGCAAGAACACAGTCTTTTGTTTCGCATATTTCTGTCATATTTTCTCAACTACATGGTACAATCTAATACTGAGCATTGATACAAAATACTTTATAAGACGACAAAAAGGCTTTTTGTGAATATGGATATGGTATCAGGAAATGTTATGTTGAAGTATATGAATTTGAATTTATGGCATTAAACTGATACATTTTAATAGATAAACCTGTATCACCTGTTGCAAGAAGGTATGTGTAAAAAAAAATATAATTTGTACAAACGGTAAATTTTTAATTAATTAAAAATACTTAATTCCATCTCGGATGCTTTCGACATTACTCGTTACCTTTCGACATTACTCGTTACCTGTTTATACAAAAATTTATCGTTCGTAATTTATACGCATTTGATTGGTTAACAGAAATGGCTGTTCACTTCAGGTAAATTTTCATAAATATTTCCTAGTCATTTCGAAAAGTTTACTGGTCAGTTCAACACGTTAAATTTACACAATTGTATATATTTGTATACTAGTATATAAATGGAGAACATACTGTTATCACCGTAATCGCCGTAATCATCGTAACACGATCCATTGTATGAGTACTTATCTATTATTACTCGTATATGATGTCCGAACGTCTGTTCCATAATGGACTGGTATCGGTCACAGAATGTGTTTAAATTTTCCGAAATGCAATCCAGTAGATAGTTCGTAGCCCTAGAAAGGACAAATATTATAAGTTAAGCTACATATATAAATAAAACATACCTTCATAGAGAACTTTTAATAGATCTACTGCACCCCAGAGTACAAATCAAACAGACCCGTAATACGTGTAACAAAAATAAAGAACTGAATACAAACTGTAAATATACAACGTCTATTTGTATAAGACTACTCTTACTATCAGGAGATGTTTCTTTAAATCCTGGGCCAGTAAAATTTCCGTGTGGGACATACGAGAAGGGAGTCAGAAAGAATCAACGGGCAATCCAGTGCGATGATTGTAACGTGTGGTTCCACCTAAAATGTATAGACCTACCCCTAAACGAATATGAACTACTTGGAAGTACAACTGACAGCTGGTTCTGTAAAATATGTTATCTACCGGATTTTAGCGATTCTTATTTTATTGATTTTAACGAGGAATCAAACACACCAAATGACAGTCTATCGTCTAACTCTACTTCCGGTGTAAACAAACTTTTATTTCAAGACCTGAGAGAGACCAGACGTCTGCATCCAAAGAACTTTATTGCGGCATATATTAATATTAACAGTCTCAGATATAAATTTGATGAGGTAAAAGAACTACTCACAGATAATATAGTTGACTTACTAATGATTGCCGAATCAAAATTGGACAATACCTTTCAAGACAACCTATTTCAAGTTGAAGGTTATAAATTACAAAGGCGTGACAGAAATCAGCACGGTGGTGGCTTACTTACCCTGATTAAATCAGACTTTCAATCAAGTAGAAAACAATGTTTCGAATCTGATATCCTTGAAAATATTTGCTATGAAATTTATATAAATGATGCCAAATGGCTAATAATGGGAGCATACAAGCCTCCATCCATGAAAAATGATGACTTTATTGAAAATTTTACAAAATCACTAGATAAATGTTTTGTGTCATATGACAATATTATTTTTTTTGATGACCTAAATTTTGACATGTTGTCTGCTGAAAAATCTCAAACTCTACATGATTTATGTGATATTTTTAACTTGTCCCAACTGGTTAAAGGCCCAACATGTTTTAAAAAGGGATGTAATCCATCCCTTGTAGATGTTATTATTACAAATAAAAAGAATTTGTGTTTTAAAACAATAAATAGTCCAAATGGTGTTAGTGACTGTCATAATATTATTTCAACAGTTGTGAAAGGAAATTTACCTGCACAAAAACGCAGGGATGTAACATATAGAAGTTACAAAACTTTTGATATTGATGAATTTACAAATGATTTACAGAAAATAAAGATTTCAGAAAATTGTAATGAAAAAGATTTAAATAGAATATATGATGATTATGAGGAAGATTTTAAAAACATATTAAATAAACATGCACCTGTAAAATCTAGGGGTCAAAGAAAAAAACCACTTCCATGCATGAATAAAGAACTGAGAGGGGCCATATATAGAAAACAAATGCTTTATTCACAATATACTAAAAACCGGAGTGACAAAAATTGGGAGAAATTTAGAAAACAAAGAAATTTGGTAACAAAGATAAAGAGAAAATCAATAAAAGTATACTTTTTAGAACGTTGTTCCGGTGGGTCAAAATCTTGCGATTTTTGGAAAACAGTCAAACCATTTTTCTAAAAAAAGGGGAACTGTGGAGAGCAAAAAATTTTATTATGTGAAAATGACAAAATTGTAAATTGTTCAAATGAAGTTTCAAATGTTTTTAATAATTTTTTCTCCACAGTAGCAGACAAAATTGGAGCAGATGTTGTATATGACCCCTCAACTCACCCTAGTATAAAAGAAATTTTGGAAAACAGAAAGCATAATTCTGATTTTGAATTTAAAAAAGTATCAAATGAAAATGTTGAAAAATTTTTGAATAAAATAAACATAAAGAAGGCTACAGGAGCTGATGGTATTCCAGCAAAAATAGTGAAAAATTGTAAATCTTATATTGCACCACAGCTGACAACTCTTGTAAATTTGTCAATTGATAATAATTGTTTCCCCGATAAACTTAAAGAAGCCCAAGTGACCGCCCTTCATAAAAAAGTGACCCATTATTAAAAACAAATTATAGACCAGTTAGTGTCTTACCCATATTTTCTAAAATCTTTGAAACAATATATGAAATTCAACTAACTGATTATTTTGATAAAATATTTAATCCTTTTTTGTGTGCATTTAGACGTGGACATGGATGTCAGACCACACTTCTCAGAGTGTTAGAAGACTGGCGAGAAGCTCTTGATAAAAACCAGTACATTGCAGCAGTATTAATGGATCTTTCTAAGGCTTTTGACTGCCTGCCTCACAATATTATGCTAGATAAATTATACGCATATGGTTTAACCCCCAATGCAGTTGCTCTTTTAAAGTCCTATTTATCTAATCGAAAACAGCAAATTAAAGTCAACAATGTTCTGAGTGGTTGGGCTGACATCCATAAAGGCGTACCACAGGGTTCGATACTAGGGCCATTGTTGTTTAATATATTTATAAATGATATTTTTCTTTTTATTAAAAATGGTAGTTTATATAACTATGCAGATGACAAAACTTTATCTTTTTGTACTCCAGATTTCGATTTATTAATTTCAACTTTGGAATCTGATTCAAAAACACTTATTGAGTGGTTCAGGGTAAATAAAATGCAAGCAAATCCTGACAAATTTCAAGTTTTGGCTGTTGGCAAAAAGACCTTTGAAAAGAACCCATCTATACATATTCAAAATTCGAACCTCACATGTGAAAAAACAGTAAAATTATTAGGCATTGAAATAGACTACCAGCTAAATTTTGATGTTCATATCAGCTCAATCTGTAGGAAGGCATCACAGCAATTAAATGTTATAAAACGTTTAGGCTCATTTTTGGATAGACTTAGTAAACTTACTATATTTCATACTTTTATTCTTAGTAATTTTAATTTTTGCCCTTTGGCATGGCATTTTTGCACTGAGAAAAATTCCAAAAAATGGAAAAGGTGCAGGAAAGAGCACTCCGTTTTGTTTATGAGGATTTTACCAGCTCCTACGAGGACCTCTTACTTAAAGCTAAGGTGCCTTCCTTGCAGATCAGACGGATAAGAACAATGGCTCTAGAAACTTTTAAAATTATAAACAACATTCCTGTGTTCTTACAAAATTTGGTGAATGTCAAAAAATCTAAATATTCTTTCAGGTATGTAAATATTCTTGAAATTCCGCAGGTAAAGTCAACCCGTTACGGTAAAAAAATCGTTCAAATTTGCTGCTGCTACTTTATGGAATAGTCTTCCAAACCATTTCAGGACTGAAAACAGTTTTTCACATTTTAAAAGTCTTGTTCAGTCCTGGAACGGTTTGGAATGTCACTGTTCTGCTTGCAGATAATTCTTACACTGTATTATTATTTATGCTGCTTATTGGTTGATCTGGTCAAGCATGTTTTTACTTCATTCTAAATTTTGTTGATTATTTTTATTGCATGCTATGTATGTGAGATTTCAACTTTGTATTACAGGTTGTTTTATATGTCAAAATGCACTGTTTTTATGTTATTTATATGTTTTTATATTCGGTCAAAAGCTCCTTAGAGCTTGTGTTGCTTATTTGTACTCATGCCGAATCAAAATAAAGTTTTCTTATCTTATCTTATCTTATAAGAAGGAATTCACACAAAATAAGAAATCAAAAAATATGAAATGTATTTCAAAGTAACAAACACAAAACAGATATAGATATATGATACAGCCGTTTGAGTATATTGGGCATCAAATATAAAGTCATATTCAGATCAAATACATTGTATGGCTTCGTATTTATACATCCCACTCCGTCCCCCAGCAGGAGTTCTGCTGTCGGACAAGAGAAGCCCAAGTGATGACTATATCATTTTTTATATATTCTACTCAGCGCTTGCCCCCTTTGGTGGCGAAGAAGTTGTTTGCCCCCTTTTGATAAAAAAAATATATAATTCTCTTTTCTAAAATTTTCAAACTTATGGAACTACGTCCATAAACCCTTGAAACCCTCTGAACATACAAGTACACTTTGGATTGTTTAGTATATATCTGAGGTATTTAATGAACACATGACATGTTAGTTATGCATTGTGCATTAAGCAGATTTTAACACAGTAAGAATCTTGTAGATCTTGCCTATTTCATCATGTGTTAAACTTCTCATTTAAGGACTACACTGTATCGCTCATTGATGTTAATCGTCCTGAGTATAAAGATAGCGATAAAATATCATAAGAATTTTACTATATTAGCAAAACATGGAATCTAACCATGTACACATGTATATCGTGGCTCAATTTATACAATTCATATCCGCATTCATTGTTATGACCTACCAACAAATATCATCATCTCTGGTGAGTGCATCTACATCGTGGTATATTTCTGGATAAAACGTCATATCCAGACATGTTAACGCCTCCAAACAACACCATGTTGCTGTATATGAGTCTAGAATAAAGAATAGTAATCATAAAATTAGCCATTTGATTGAATATAGCAACTATAGGTAACCGAACGGACTTTAACAATAAGTAAAATACATACCGCGTAAGTCAGCTATAGGAGGTCCCAACATTTGCTCTTTATAACTCTATTTGTCATGCTTATGAAACTCATCTTTCCATTTCCTTTAGTTTCGGGACTTTTTGTAGCTTTCTATGCAGAATATGGATTTGCCATTTGTTGAGGGTCGTACGGTGACCTACAGTTGTCAACTTCGCGTCTGTTTGTCTCTGTTGGATAACCAGACTCAAGCTAGCGACCAATTCTAGCGACCAATCAAGCTAGCGACCAATTCTAGCGACCACTAAAGTTAGCAGTGAGAATCAGCTTTTTAAAGAATCATATTGTGGTATATGTGAAAACCGAAAAAACCATTAAGATCAAACGTTCTATCAAATAGAAATTCTAGCTACTAGCACGGAATATATTTTATCGTCCACCAAAGTTAGCAGTAAGAATAAGCTTGTCAAATAATCATATTGCGGTATGTGTGTAAACCACAAAACACCATTACGATAAAACGTTCTGTTATAGAAATTCTAACGGAATATGTTAATTTTTCAACGACTTAACTTGACAAGAGTTGCCAAGCATTAGAAGTGGAATTGGAACAAACCTAAACCAGTGACGTCTGTTAATGACCGAACTTACTATCTTGGTTGCTTAATGTCTATATGTTTATCAGCCTGTCTATGTGTATACTAGTCTGTCTTTCTGTTCGCCAGTTTTTCTATATGTCCCCCTAGTCTTCTTACATTTTAACATGTGCCACTAAGTGTCAAATTGATCTGACTACAACTTCATCTTTAACTACATTAATTTACATGAGCGGACGAATAGATAAAAGGAAAAACGAACGAACAAAGGAATGAACGAAAACACAAATCTGAGAATACATGCAGTGCTTTACTGTCATAGGTCGACTTACATTTTCCCTGTAGTGCTATGTATATTCTTGCAAATAAACAAAATACGAGAAAAAAAAACCCAATATATGCTGTAGCGTAACTAGTTCACTGGCTTTCCATACATTCGATCGGCATTTCAAATATCCTGTAGTGTTACAGTTTTTTTGTTAGAAAAATAAATTGTCACGTCTATTTCCTATACTGAAAGTATATAGAATACTAGTAGCAAGTAACAAGCTGTGGGAGTGTATTTCATACATAAAATTAGTACATTTATATGAAAGTAAAATATGCGTGTTCTGCAATCCGAAACGTAATGTGGAATTTTTATGCTCCAATTTCTGTTTCTCCCGCAAGCTCAATTCTACGTCATTAATATTAGGTCATTCGATTCTAACAGGATAACAGTCTAATAACATTATAAGATATTAAACCAATTACTGTTTCTTTGAGATCTTCAACAAAATATCGTATAGTGAGCAATCTCAAGACGACTGACCCGTTTGTTGCATGTTAATTATCATTTTTATTATCATTCATCATCTATGATTGACATTTTATTACATCACAAGAAACCAATGCTATTTTAAAACTAATACGGAAAATGTAGATAAACGCCGCTAATATAAACAATGACACAACTTTTATAAAATGTTTGCAAATGCCTGCGTCCGTCTGTCCGTCGTAAACATGGTACAGCATATTATCCAAAATCATAAGACGACGGGCGTATCATTTATTTATTTGAAATTTCAAGAGCAATCTGTCCTTTGTGTGTCTTTTGGTTATTAAAAGAGTTGCAAAACTTGATTTTTCTCGGATATTGATCATAATGTAAAATCATTTTGATAGACATCTTTAATTTTCGTTAATATAAATCGCTGAATGTGTTTTCTTCTCGATAATATTTCTTTCACTATTCTACACCAGATCTTTCACGAATAATGGGCATACCAATGTGACTTTTCTTTCATTTGTTTTTTGGTACGTGTATATCAAATGATAGCCATGGGATTGGCAATCAAACCATATCTTCTTGTTCGATAGGTAGACTTTATATTTCTGTTTATGTTCATCGAAAAAGCAAAATAACTAGTTTTTAACACCAGATAAAAGCATTTGCATCTCCTCAACCCTTTTAAGTTCCACGACACAGTGGATTAAGAACACGGCCAAAATGACAATCGTAAAAGGCTTGACTCACCAGAACCAATTCAATAGCACATGTAACCGGTGCACATGTATACGAATATTTTATCAGTATGATTTCTGGAATATAACATAAATCAAAGTAAAGAAAAAAAAAGAATCATGCGTTACATAACCATACGCACCTTACAGATACCACACGAATTTTATCTACGATCTACAAACACAATCTGTTAACTAAACTACAGTGACTTCAGAACTAAAAGAACAATTCAAAGATTTTTCAACTAAATATTTATAGGTACTTGTTATATAAAAGAATGACCATGCAGTCTGAAAACAAACTTGGAGTAAATTTCTAAAATGTGAAATATTAGATGCTGAACAATTTCTTTATCTGCATACGGGGTATATATCTCACAATTGTTACTATATTCCCGTGCTTGTATTTCCTATCATGATTTTTCTTGATAGAGGTCTGCTGCTAACAAGGAAGCTATTAAACCATGCGTTTCAAATGGTGAATTGGAAAGTATCCCTCCGTAAGTTTTACGGACGCTATCACGAGTTGGTTGACCGTTATGGAATAACCGTTTCACAAATGATATCGGATATGTTCCTGACGTCGTAACTACAATCCCCTTCCGTTTTATGATTGTGACCTCCCGAATATGACTATTTACCTGATTTTTTTATCACATAGGCAACTTACATGTGGAGCAGGATCTGTTTACCCTTCCGGAGCACCTTAGATCACCATTTATTTTAGTGGGGTTCGTGTTGCATATTCTTTAGTTTTCTATGTTGTGTCATGTGTACTATTGTTTGTCTATTTGTCTTTTTTTCTTTTTAGCCATGTTGTTGTCAGTTTATTTTCGCTCTATGAGTTTGACTGTCCCTTTGGTATATTTCGTCCCTCTTTTATAGCAATATGAATTGGACATAAGTAAATTTAGATAACAACTTCCCATTGGCTGCTTAAATGAGCCAATCACAATATTCCAACCCAGTGACGACGCCAATCTTTTAAACTGCGCAGTTTACCGGGAGGACATGACACAAGTGATGTTGTTTTGGATTTTATGCTTCTACTACCATTGTGTTTATAACAATTTAATAGTGAATGTGTAATACAACACATGGTTAGCTGGCTTGAACGACCTACATATTATATTCTCTACGTAGCAGATTTTGTGATGGTTCTGAAGATTCATAATTCATACAATGTGAGTAATTTTTACGTTTTATTATTTTTGATCTTCCATAAACTGATATTGTTTTGAAACGGTTATTGGAGCTGAATAGTTTCTATATATATCTTTATTCTCATAAAGCCAATGCATTACATCGGTTCAGAGATAACAAATACAACAATAAATATTTACAATATGTACAAAACAAGCGAGAGAGGTTACAAAAGTTACAAGCCATAGTATACATGTTGGACGATACATTTTCCTGAAACCTCTATAACAGGGTAAATGTTTTTTTTCAAAATCCAATTCAAAGACTTGGGATTTCGGGGCTTATTTTTCGTTAAAATGCCTTGGAAGTAACGAAATCACAGTTTTGCTTCATACATGTACATTTCCCGTTTTGAGAAATTGTCAAACCATTGATGTTGTTAAAATCAAATTAGAGAATTGCTTTTGATAAATGATTTCGAAATATTAAATAAAAATAGTGGAATCGCAGGCCTTATTTTCTAAACAGAAAAAAAACCAACACATTTTTTCCAATTAATTAAATAAATTACCTGTCGTTGTCCTTAAACAAAATTTTCTGCAAAATTCAAACACGCTTAAAGAAAATAAATTTTGTAATAGTTTAATCTAAAATTTTCAAGTTGTCTATGTTCCTGGTGTATGTTGAATGATAAACATGAAACATTTCTGTAAGATGGCAAGAAGATATACTTGGAAAAAGACACCAATCTACTTTATTGACCAGTCGTCACTTTATTTGTAAATCAGATTCCTGGAAAATCGGAGTAAACAATAACATACACATGGACTGAAAATTGAGCGGAAATACAAATTTCGAATACAAATACTAAAATTGAAATCGGACCAATTTCTTTTAAGGGGTGGACTTCCATTTGACGTGTAACACACACAGTTCAGAGGCCTAAAACTTCGACACATAGTTTAAAACCGTGGATATATATCGTCTATTTTGTTTATTAGTTAAATATTCATAGAAAATGATTACTTCTGGTTCCAGCTTCAGTTGCAATAAAACATATTGAACAATTAAAAAAAATCTAATTTTTGAACTAAATTATCTTCTTTTATAGACTTCTCTACCAAGATAGGTTTCACTCTGACATAAGCACTGTTGTAAATCTAACCAATGGAGTCCACTCTACATGTAGACTACAGTTGGTTACTTTTAACAGCATCATTTGGCGTAGAAAAGTGACGAAAAATCGTCAAACTGAACGCTTTCTGCACTACCTGATGATCAATTTCAACTATTCGAGTTCGAGTGTTAATCTGATCGAGTAGGTCTCTATATAACTTATTCACTGAGAGAACTTCCTGAACTGGTTTAAAACATGAAAATAATGTACATGTATAAGGAAAATGCATTTTAATGTTCTGATTTTTTGCAAATGTTAATAAATGAAATCTCATCACTGGACGTCCGTCGTCCAGTTAGTGCTGTCCGACGTTTGTCGTATGTCGTCCGGCGTCTATTAACTTGTACTTAAATCTTCTCTGACACTACTGGGTCAAAGCTAACCATATTAACCATAATTGTTCCGAATGATTATTGTGGTATCATGTTTGAAATTTGTGTCCGATGACCCGGTTAGCAAACCAAAATGGGAGATAAAGGCTAAAAACAGAATTAAGGGAAAAACGTAGATGCTTTTCGCTGGTATAGATATAGGAAGATGTGGTGTGAGTGCCAATGAGACAACTCTCTATCCAAATAACAATTTAAAAAGAAAGGTAAACCATTATAGTTCAATGTGCGGCCTGAACACGGAGCCTCGGTGAAATCTTTGCCCTGAAATTTCTTAACGTATCGGACAACCCGTTATTGGGTTGCTGCCCCTTAATTGGCAAATTTTATACGCCCTCAAAAAAAAATTGAACTCGAATAATGATTAATGTCACGTCGTCGACGTCTTCGTCGTTCGCATCGTGTCCGAAGACATTTGATTTCTACACTTCAGTAAATGTTAAAAGAGAAATATAAAATTTGTACACATTTTTATAAGCACAAAATATCAGGTCTTTTTGGGGCAGTTATGTTCCCACCAGTTTAGGAATTAGGGACTCAAAAGGGCCAAAATAAGCATTTTTCTAGCTTCCAGACAAAAACTTGTGAAACAGTGTATTTCTCTCTCTAAAATTATAACCCAGGTTAAGATTGGCTTTTGGAGGTCGGTATTAGGGTTTTATGACTCAAACTGTTCAGGAATTAGGGTCAAAAAGGAGAATAACAAGGGTTTTCTTGTCTATTTATAATTAAAAAGGTACAAATTAAATGTTTGCATTACCTCACTTACACTGTTTTTTAATTATGAATAAAGAAATATTGAATAATCTTCAGGTGATTAGGTGTCAATTTATTGTTAGAAGTTAGAATTAAAAAAAAATGCTACTTAGGAAATATCTATTCGTCCATGATTATATATGTCCTCTTTTATTATGCCCCATTTATAGGCATTATGTTTTCTGGTCTTTGGGTCCGTTCATTCGTTCGTCCTGTTTCAGGTTAAAGTTTTTGGTCAAGATAGATTTTGATGAACTTGAAGTCCACTCACTTAGTACACATATTCCTAATGATATGATCTTTCTAATTTTAATGCCAAATCAGAGATTTTTCCCATTATCACGGTCCATTAAACATAGAAAATGATAGTGCGGATGGGACACCCGTGTACCATGGACACATTCTTGTTTTAAGACTATTATGCTGTATTTAGATAGATAATTTTGGTTGCAAACTCTTTTGGAAATTTGACTTAAGATACTAACCAAATTTCACCAAACTTTGCCGCAATCAGTCTAAAGATATCTTGTATAAAAAACATATCCGATGACAATGCCTGCCAACCAACATAGCAAACATTGCAAACAAAAAGGGGGAATGCAGTTTTTGAATAATATCTTTGAAAATAAAGCAAAAGTATAACAGTTGAATTATTTGATAATGAATTGTAAATAAATATATCAGGTGAGCGACACAGGTTCCTTGGAGCCTCTAGTTTTATATTTCAACTTCTACAATCATTGAGGGATCTGATCACCCTTCCGGTTCAAATGAGATCACCCCAATTTTTAGCTCACCTGGCCCAAAGGGCCAAGTGAACTTTTCTCATCACTTTGCGTCCGTCGTCCATCGTCGTCGTCGTCGTTAACTTTTACAAAATTGTTCTTCTCTGAAACTAATGGGCCAAATTAAACCAAACTTGACCACAATCATCATTGTGGTATTAAATTTAAAAATTGTGTCCATTGACCCGGTCAACCAACCAAGATGGCCGCCATGGCTAAAAAAAGAACATTTGGGTAAAATGCAGTTTTTGGCTTAGAACTCAAAAACCAAAGCATTTAGAGCAAATCTGGCATGAAGTTGATTTGTTTATCAGGTCAAGATCTATCTGCCCTGCAAATTTCAGATGAATCGAACAACCTGTTGTTGGGTTGCTGCCCCTGAATTAGTAATTTTAAGGAAATTTTGCTGTTTTTGGTTATTATCTTCAATATTATTATAGATAGAGGTAAATCGTAAACAGCAATTATGTTCAGCAAAATAAGATTGACAAATAGGTCAACAAAACTAAAATGGTCAGCTGACCCCTGTAGGAGTTATTGCCCTTTATAGTCAATTTTTAACCATTTTTAGCTCACCAAGTGAGCTTTTCCCATCACTTGGCGTCTGTCGTCGGTCGTCCGTCTTCCGTCGTCGGTCGTCCGTCTTCCGTCGTCCGTCGTCCGTCTTCCGTCGTCGGTCGTCCGTCTTCCGTCGTCCGTCGTCCGTCTTCCGTCGTCGTCGTCCGTCGTTAACTTTTACAAAAATCTATTCCTCTGAAATTACTGGGCCAAATAAGATCAAACTTGGCCATAATCATCATTGTGGTATCTAGTTTAAAAATTGTGTCCGGTGACCCGGCCAACCAACCAAGATGGCCGCCATGGCTAAAAATAGAACATAGGGGTAAAATGCAGTTTTTGGCTTATAAATCAAAAACCGAAGCATTTAGAGCAAATCTGACAAAGGGTAAAATTGTTTATCAGGTTAGGATCTACATGCACTGTAATTTTCAGATGAATTGGACAACTGGTTGTTGGGTTGCTGCCTCTGAATTGGTTATTTAAAGGAAATTCTGCTGTTTTTGGTTATTATCTTGAATAATATTATAGATAGAGATAAACAGTTAACAGCAATAATGTTAAGCAAAGTAAGATTTACTAATAAGTCAACACGACCGATATGGTCAGTTGACCCCTTGAGGAGTTATTGCCCTTTATAGTCAATTTTTTACATTTTCAAAAAATTTTGTAGACTTTTAGAAAATATTTTTCACTGTTATTACTGGGCCAAGTTCATTATAGATAGAGATAATTGTAGCAACAAGAATTTTCAGTAAAGTCAGAACTACAAACACACCACCATCATCAAAACACAATTTTGTTATGAATTTATCTGTATCCATTGTTTAATATGCACATAATCCAAGGTGAGCGACACGGGCTCTTGAGAGCCTCTAGTTGTTTGAGTTTGTGCTGCTCAGTCTTTAGTTTTCTATGTTTTGCCCTATGTACTATGTGTTTGTATGTCTTTTGATTTTCAGCCATGACGTTGTCAGTTTTTAGCTCACCTGACTCAAAGGGCCTTGGCGTCCGTCGTCGTCGTCGTTGTTCGTCGTCGTCGTCGTTGTCGTTCGTCGTCGTCGTTCGTCGTTCGTCGTCGTCGTCGTCGTCGTCCGTCGTTAGCTTTTACAAAAATCTTCTCTGAAACTACTGGGCCAAATTTTACCAAATAAAGCCAGAATCATTATTTGGCTATTTAGTTTAAAAAATGTATCCGGTGACCCCGCCAACCAACCAAGATGGCCGCCATGGCTAAAAATAGAACATAGGGGTAACATGCAGTTTTTGGCTTATAACTCAAAAAACAAAGCATTTAGAGAAATTATGACAAGTTAAATTTGTTTTATATCAGGTCAAGATCTATCTGCCCTGAAATTTTCAGATGAATCGAACAACCTGTTGTCGGGTTGCTGTTCCTAAATTGGTATTTTTAAGGTAATCTTACTGTTTTTGGTTATTATCTTGAATATTGTTATAGATAGATATTAAACTGTAAACAGCAATAATGTTCAGCAAAGTAAGATTTACAAATAAGTCAAATGACCGAAATGGTCAGTTGACCCCTTTAGGAGTTATTGCCCTTTATAGTCTATTTTTTACCATTTTACGTAAATCGTCTACTCTGAAACTACTGGGCCAAATTTAACCATTTAAAGCGAATCTGACATGGGGTAAAATTGTTTATCAGGTCAAGATCTATCTGCCCTGAATTTTTCAGATGAATCGGACAACCCATTACTGGGTTGCTGCCCCTGAACTAGTAATTTTAAGGAAATTTTGCTGGAAGCAAAGGAAGACCTTAAAATAAGTCAACATGACCAAAATGGTCAATTGACCCCCTAAGGAGTTATTGTCCTTTATAGTCAGTTTTTAACAATTTTCATAGAATTTGTAAATTTTTACTAACATTTTCCACTGAAACTACTGGGCCAAGTTTATTATAGATAGAGATAATCGTAAGCAGCAAGAATGTTCAGTCAAATAAGATGTACAAACACATTCCCATCACCAAAACACAATTTTGTCATGAATCCATCTTCTTCCTTTGTTTAATATTCACATAGACCAAGGTGAGCGACACAGGCTCTTTAGATCCTCTACTTTTTTTTTATCTATGAGTTTCACTGTTCCTCTGGCCCCTCTTTGAATTACTTAAAAAGATGCTTAAATATTTCGTATGAAATGCTGATTAATTTCATAATTTTATAAGAGATAAAACATCCTTATTTTTACATAGGAGCTGACAGACAAGGCATAAACATGTCTCATACAAGATGGTATTAGAGTTTTACTATGATAGTACTTTAATTTGTTGGTTTCAACTTTCGTGGTTTTAACAGCATTTACATCCTAGTGTTTTTTTTTTTTTATTTTTTGGACTTTTGTTTTCTAAAAGAAATGTAAAACTGAAGCCATAAGAAAAGAAAGTTTAAATTTGTCTGCATTGAAGTAAACTGAAAAGTAAACATTGAGCCGTGCATATCGCAGTGATCACCTTAATTAACCCGAGATAGAGTGATCAACAGATTATATACCATCAAATGTGTAACAGTTAATAAGGCCATAAATATGTCACCTAGAGAAAACGGTAACAAATGATATAAATGTATTTTTAATTGTAAAATATTTTTTATCAAAAGCAAGCACAAAATGAATTATGATAATAAAAAGATCAAAAGTTTTACTGTTATGGTTATTTAAGATCAAATGGGTATAATCCTGCCTGTAGTTATAGTTTATACAGTACACACAGAAAGGATATAATCTCATACTCCCAACCTTGATTCTGGTGTAACACAGTGTTACACTGTAAAACACAGAATTCCTTCCCATAAACACCAAGTAATTACTCCCATCTGGGAGGGTTTTATAACCTGTTGATTGCAGGTAAAAGTAATAAAAATGAACAAAGTATGACTGCATTGTTTGACAGTGACATATAATTACATGTCATCTTTTCTCTCACTTCTTCCTATTTCAATCATTTCATATTTAGTTTTATTTCTGAAAGCTAAAAATACGAAAGGGTGTTCATCCTTAGTATTGAAATGTAAGTTGTATTTCATGATGATACATAACATATATTAAAGTTGTGGATGAACACGGATGCGGCCACTTTCATTTTTGACAAAAACCATCTGAAAAGTGAAACTATTTGGTAGATTTTTCATATTTGAGCTGATATCGGATCGTTTTTAATGACTAAATCATTAAAAATCTTTCAAATAAACAAATTGCAAAAAATGAATTGATTCACATGAAATAGACACTTAACTTCTTAAGTGTTTAAAAAGTGGTAAAAATCTTTCGTCAGATATAGTTATAAAGGGCCCCAAAATTAATAGTGTAAAACCATTTAAACGGGAAAACCAACGGTCTAATCTATATAAAAAAAAACGAGATACGAGATACGAGAAACACGTATATATTACATAAACAAACGACAACTACTGTACATCAGATTCCTGACTTTGGAGAGGTGCACACATTTGCACCTGTCTTATGTTCCTTATGAGGTGCTCACCAAAAGTTGTAACTATGTAGGCGATCAATCGTCCAAGATGGTCACTAGCGGGTACTTCGTTTTACATAGGAACAACAAATGCACATATAAAAAAGAGAATGTGATATGATTGCCAATGAGACAACTGTTCGCAAGACACAACATGACACAGACAGTAACAACTACCGGTCACCGTACGACATTAAACAACGAACGGAGCCAATAACACGTATTCAGCTATAAAAGTCCATGAAAGGACAAATGTAAAAAAAAAAAATCAAACGAGATAACAAACGACATAATTTAAGTACAAAAATAAATGTAAACCAAATATGTTACTTATCAACAAACGCAAAACACTGAATAACAGGCACATTTAACCCTTCCATAACCTTGTACAGTAGCGTAAAATCACACTTTGAGAATAAACTATAAAAATCGTTTCAAAAATGTTAAACTGATTAGATGAATACAAATAGAATTTCCTCTAAAAAAAAAGCACAAAGTAGATAAACTCATCATAGATACCAGGACTTCATTTTGTATATTCGCCAGACGCGCATTTCGTCTACAAAAGACTCATCAGTTACGCTGGAATCCCAAAAAGTTAAAAAGGTCAAATGAAGTACAAAGTTTAAGAGCATTAAGGACCAAAATTTCTAAAAGTTTTGCCAAATACAGCTAAGGTAATCTATGCCTGAGGTAGACTTGACCGGGTCCAAAACAAGTGTCAAGTTATCGTCTTATAGGCCTAACAGGCAGCTGTTGTAAATTGTTGGAGCGCATAATAAACATGCCCATGAACTTAGAGTCAAGTAACATACTTGGACATGAACAAGCTGGTTTTAGACAAAACAAAAGCCCAGAAGACTAGACTACACATCTATCCCAGGTAGTAGAAGATACCGCCCAATCCAAGACAGTAGCGTTGGCTGTTTGTAGATCTTCAAAATGCATTTGATAAGTTATGGAAAGGTTGACTCTTCAAAGGTATTTAATAAGGGGAAGAATGTACAAATGGACCAAATTTTACATGTATAAAAGAAGAGCAAGATTGCTGGTAGATGGGTAATGTGGACAGAAAGGGGTACCACAAGGAGGAGTATTACCACCAACTCTATTCTTACTCTTTATGAACGCCCTAGTACCAGAGCTACAAAAAGGAGTACAATCAGTACTTTCAGACCAAGATAACAAGATGCAGACGAAAAAGATCTAGCTTTACATTAGAGACAAAAGCATTACAACGAAAACATCAGAAAGCTCTAACTTAACATACCGAACACATAGCTTTCACATTGAAAAACAACTCGTATGAAGAAAAACTTGGAAATATCACCATCCAGACCTGTGTTTCGGTCATTAACACTACAGATGAATAGACAAGCAATGTTAAGAAAACACTTACAATCAGTTTGCTCGAAGGAGAATACCCTTTAGAAAACTGAGTAAGAGTTTATATAGATGGGTCAGCCACAAATGCCATAACAAAAAGAGGGACTGGTATATACAGTACCCCAATGGAGATCAACAATCAGAAGCAATACCAGCAGGCCTTACATTGTTTAAATTACAAAGCTGAAGAAGAAGCCATCATTCATGCTGTACACTTAATCAGAACAAAATTGATAACACAACTCAAGTAGTCCTCCTGACTGATGTCCTCACTGTGCAACAAGCTTTTAAGAACTATAACCTTTCTCAACTCCAGCAAACTTTATACAACATCGAAAGTCGGACAACAATTATTCAGATGATCCCTTCACACTTTGGAGTTTGGGGCAATAAACCAGCCGATAAAGTAGCAAAGTATGGTGCTGAACAACAACAGACAGATTCCAGTCTGCTTCACAGAGATGAATACTATCATCAAATCTCTGTTCAACACTCCACAGCAACAAAACAGTTATCATCAGCTAACCGGATTTGAACAAACTACCATATTTAGACCGAGGACAGCACATAACATACTCAACCAACATCTACACAAAGTTGTTCCATCTCCAATGTGTTCTTGTGGAGAAGCAGAGCAGGACACAGCACACCTCTTACAGTCATGTCATATTCATCAGGTACTGAGAGATATGATGTGACCCTCATAAACACAACTGAAAAAGAAGTTATACGGATCAGTGGATGCCCTACAGAAGAGCACCAGCTTTGTTGAGGAGAGAAGTATTCAGGTCTTATGGCGATTGATAAGAAGAAAAAGAAGGAGACGTGACCGGGGTACTATATATGCCAACAACAAGAAGACACTAAGTGCTGATGGATTTATTATCATAAACTATCAGAGAAAAACCTGATGCATAAAACAATTGGGAAAATCATCGCTCTGATCTTCACATTAATCATTCAAATATTTGACAGTAACGCCTGGCCTTTTGTGTTCTGTGCTTAAATTCTATACCGAGGAACTAATATTTTCTAACATTGGAATACTTTCAGCTGAAAAATTAATGTTCAGCTCAAATGTAGCTATGCAGAACCAGCATAACATCTGTAATAATGATGCCATTCTGACCTTAATTTGAGCTGAACATTAATTTTTTCCCCCTGAAAGCCAGCTATTATCAAAGGTCATTGTCTGAATACACAATTTTACAGCAGTTATGGAAATGTATATAGGGGTGTCCGTCTCAATTTGCCGAGCCTACTCATTATTATTCTTTATGAATTTTCAGCTGCTGTTGCTTCCTTAAGAATAATTGTTGTCTTTTGTGGCATAGGTCTGTTAAACAACAATAACCTTTCATAAATGTATTGCTTTGAAAACGCAATCAACTGTTGTTCATTTAACGTGCACTCAATGTTGCTTCATTTGTTACAATATCATCTATTACAATTCTAAAAGAGTATAAGCACACAAATTCATGAAGTTCGTGATATTCTGTGGAAACACAAATGTTTCTTGATCGCACAGCAGTCACTAAAACAAGAGAAGAATTTTCGGTTTGAACCAAAGGATTCAATGAATACAATTTAGATGCATTACTATTGTGTCAACAGTTGAGATGGCATTTTTACGTCTGACTTCTATAGGGATTTGTTTTCACCACCTCTTCAATCACTTTCAATGAAGTGGTCTAATCAATTGAAAAGGGCGTTCACGTATGCCGTACATTATTAGAAGAGTATTACTGATTCTTCTGTAATTCATATATCTTTGTAGGCTTTTCAAAAACCGTTATGTGTGGTTCTGTAAAGGACAATGTGCCTTTAATATGTTGACTGTTTCTTTTATTCTAGGTGATACTTGATTCCATATTGCAGCAGCACTGCTTCAAAGTAAGACTATCATATTTCATAGAACTAGCTATAAAGGTATAAAGGTAAGATTCAGAAAACGATAATCATAATAAAAGCTATGAGAACATTATTGCACGTCTATTTTTTTATCTATATATCACATACGAGTTAAACATTATATTGTCTCTTTCGGAATTTCCAAAGGAATTAAATTTAGGAACGGTTTAATATATATTATATTTACAACCGTTACTCGGTATATACGGGGTGAGTTAATTCCATAGTTGGGTGATTCGGCACGCTCTCACATGTCATCGTCTTTCCGATCGCGACTATCTTGATATTTCGAAAATTACGTGTATTTTGAAACATCTGTTCATTTTCACAGTGACAAAACAGCAATATTTGGTTTCTGGTTGACTGTCACAAAAGTCTACTTCTTAATAGGACACTGTTAATAAAAGGACAAATGCCTATAACGAAGGACGTCGATTTCATAATTATACTTAAATCGACAATGCTGCTTTAGATGGCATTTTCCAAATGTTTCAAAGACAGTTATCATACATGTTAGTTTTATCATTTTGCTCATCATAGGGTGTCGATAAAAGGATGAGTGCAGACAGTGCATATTTTTTCTAATACTTAAACATAAGAAATATACTGTGATTTCCTATAAAAAATTCAGACATAATTTCACAAACTCTTCAAATGGAAACACATTTGTTTAATTCATTGATACACTTTGTACCATTATTTCATCTTTTTGCATGATTTGTTACCAAATATAAAAAAAGAAGATTTGGTATTGTTGCCAATGAGACAACTGTCCACAAGAGACCAAAATGACACAGACATTAACAACTATAGGTGACCGAACGGCCTTCAACAATGAGCCCGCACCACATAGTCAGATGTAAAACGCCCAGATACGACAATGTAAAATAATTCAAACGGAAAACTAACGGTTAAATTCATATATGTGAAAATGAACGAAAAACAAATATTTAACACACAAACAAACGACAACTCTAAATTACAGGCACATTCATACATAGTGCTGCGTAGTGAAACATGTTAGTGCGTTGTTCCAACATACAATTTAAGAACAAACTATAAAAATCAGTTGAAAAAAGGCTAAACTCGTCAGCTGGACAAAATTACCAGTGGACAACAAGACACTGGGAACAGATCTGAGAGTACTCGCAGTTATCTGACAGCTAGTTCAAAGCCAATAACAACTAATAAAAAAAATCATATATCTTAAACTAAATAATCAATTCGTACACATCCAACATCCAATGGACTTAGTGTTAAGACTTCATAAACAGTCAGGGGAAAACATGACCTTGTGCAAAGCTCATTTTTAGGTATCTACATATTATAGATCCATGAATGTGTATATGTTTATAGCAAACTAGTAATATTTAGGGTTTTTTTTATTTACTGATAACAAAATCAATATTTATAACAAAAAAAACAATATTCAATCTTTTTGCCGTGTTGAATTGGTAACCGTTTAGAATAAGTTTATTAAAAGGAGCGATAAGTTTACAAGGATCATTTCTAAATTTCATTGCGCGGTTAAAAAAAGATCCGTAAAAATGAGGATGTGCTATCCCGTTTGAAATAAGTTTTTAACAGGTGCAACCAAGCTTCAAAACCAAATCTTTATATCTATGGAAAAATTTAGTAACGGTTTTAAGGAATTTATGGTAACGATATCCCTGGTTTAATAATTTACAATAATGAAACAGTAATACTAAGTTTGCGTTCGTTAAAACAAAAAGAAAAACCCGTCACAACAGACACGAATACAGCGAACGAACTGTGCAATATAAACACTGTAAGACGGTGCCAAAAGAAATATCACTATCTTAAAATGGAAAATTAAACACATAAGGAACGAAAAATTGTCCTTTTTGTCGTAAATTTAGGTGTGGAGTTTCCCGTTATAAACAGACATATCTTAATCCGGGAAAGGACAGTTATTACCGTATAAATTTGCTTTATTTGAAGTAATTTCTTTGGGGTAAATTTCAGCAGTATATTGAGAAATTCTTGATTATTTAACGAATCTGTATTTCAAAACACATAATGCTCTTATTCAAAAATGCAATGCCAATTTTATTGCAAACCAAATATACATATGAAAGGAAAGACACTTGACCGAATGAATATCATAGTATGTTTGTTTATATATCATATCTTAACCTACTGTGTTGGAATAAACACGTTGGCATCTTATTTTAATTAGATCTTTTTATCAATGAATATAACAACTTTGAAATATATCTTTTCAGGTATTTTCAAAATGGGAAGAAAGAAAATGACAAAGTATCGATTTCGCAAACACATAAGTTATGACGATATACGTGAAGCTATAAAGAAGCTGAATATTCAGACATTCACAAAATCGTGGCGGGATGAACAGTCAGAATATGGGTTGATATGCAATACAATTGGCCGAAAAAACAGCACAGCAAACAGGTTACGGATACGAGCCCTGATTAGAAACGAACCAAAAGCTGAACTTGAAAAGCCGGAGTGGCACAATATTAAATTGAAGACTGATGCATTTGCAGAGAATGAACACATCGAAAAT
The DNA here is from genome assembly GCF_036588685.1 of Mytilus trossulus. NCBI lineage: Eukaryota > Metazoa > Mollusca > Bivalvia > Mytilida > Mytilidae > Mytilus > Mytilus trossulus. The sequence goes on from NW_026963311.1 coordinate 1,371,694, forward strand.
GATAACCGTAAAAACACTAAACAAGTTCTGGTAATTGATGAACTGTCAGGTAAATCAAGTGCTGTATAGAATTATTTGAACTTTTATGACTGATCATGATATTTTGTACTGACTTCTTTTTTATCAGAGAAAGAAAAGTTGGATTTCAAATTGTTGATTTATTAATAGAAATCTGTGAGACCTATAAACATGAAGGTAGCATAATACAAAGTAACATAAAAAGAACAGTTAGTAAGTAAAAATGAAAATTTGAATTGATAGATTTATAATAATGTACAAATTAATACAGAATGTTTTTCACAACTGCATTGGCTTTTTTGGCAGTTTCAACAAGACAGTAGTTATTAAAGTGATTCATACCTAGACATTCTCCTAAAAAGATTCGTACTGTAAAATATGGTCCTATTGCACATTTCTGATAGCTGTTCATTTATATTTTTAGCTCAACTAGCCCCAAGGGCCAAGTGAGCTTTTCTCACCACTTGGCGTCCGTCGTCCGTCGTCGTTAACATTTTACATTTTGAACATCTTCTAGAGAACCACTGAACATCATGTAACCAAACATGGCATGAATGTTCCTTATGAGGTGCTGACCAAGTGTTGTTACTTTGTAGCCGATCCATCATACAAGATGGCCGCCAGCGGGGGACTTAGTTTAACATAGAACCCTATGGGAAATGCATATAAATGACTTCTTTTAGAGAACCAATGAATGGAATAAAACCAAACATGGCATGGATGTTCCTTATGAGGTACTGACCAATTGTTGTTACTTTGAAGCCGATCCATCATCCAAGATGGCCGCCAGCGGGGGACTTAGTTTAACTTAGGACCCTATGGGGAGTGCATACAAATGAATGATTCTAGAGAACCACTAAATGGAATGATACCAAACATAGCATGAATGTTTCTTATGGGGTGCTGACCAAGTGTTGTTACTTTGTACCCGATCCATCATCCAAGATGGCCGCCAGCGGGGGACTTAGTTTAACATAGAACTCTAAGGGTAATGCATACAAATGACTTCTACTAGAGAACCACTGAATGGAATGAAACCAAACACGGCATGAATGTTCCTTATGGGGTGCTGACTAAGTGTTGTTACTTTGTAGCCGATCCATCATCCAAGATGGCCGCCAGTAGGGGACTTATTTTAACATTGGAACCTAAGGGAAATGCATACAAATGACCTCTTCTAGAGAACCACTGAAAGGAATGAAAATTAACATAGCATGAATGTTCCGTATGAGATGCTGACCAAGTGTTGTTACTTTGTAGCTGATCCATCATCAAAGATGACCACCAGCGGGGACCTAATTTCACATTACATCCTATGGGAAATGCATACAAATGACTTCTTCTAGAGAACCACTGAATGGAATAAAATCAAGCATAACATGAATGTTCCTTATGGGGTGCTGACCAAGTGTTGTTACTTTGTAGCCAATCCATCGTCCAAGATTGCCTCCAGCGGGGGACTTAGTTTAACATAGAACCCTAAGGGAAATGCATAAAAAATGACTTCTTTTAGAGAACTACTTCATGGTTTGAAATCAAACATAGCATGAATGTTCATAATGAGATGCTGACCAAGTGTTGTTACTTTCTCGGCAATCCAACTTCCTTGATGGTCGCCAGTGGGGGCACTTAGTTTGACATAGGACCCTTTGCATACAAATTTCTTCTTTAAGAGAACCACTGAATGGAATGAAACCAAATATAGCATAAATGGTCCTTTCCTAATGAGGTTCTGGCCAAGTGTTGTTACTTTGTAGCCAAATTTTATCTTTTTTTTTATATGAATTCAAAAACCCAGGTTGTTATAGGTAAGCGATATAGGCTCTTCAGAGCCTCTAGTTATTCTCTCCATATCTTTTGATATAGAGATTATTTTTTCACCTGACAGCTTTCATATACTTCTTTTTTTGTTCAGAAAAAATTTGATAAACTCTTAATCCAAATTTTGTTTACCAAAAATGTTGTGTTTGTTCTGTGCTAATTTACATCGTACAATACAATTAACAACAATACATTCTATACTTTCTTCCAGTTATAGCCGACAAATGTATTATTCTAAAAGTAATAAATAGATTTATTTCTGCTATATTATTACAATGCGATAAGTGATTACTATTGAGACCATTAAGATTCGAGATATGATTTTTTGTTGTATTTAATGTTTGCCATAATTAGTCATTTGTTCATTATCATAAGGTTGGGCTGTATTTGTTCTCACTTATGCTCTATTACATTTAAGAAACCTTTCTAAGTTTTTAATTACACACATATTTTTTTTCAGCTGAAATATAGGCAACAATAGTTTATGATGTTCAAACCTCTAGGTAAAACGCAGGTTATGAATGAACCTTTCAATTATAGGGATGCGTCTTCTGCTATGCACTCATCTTCCGACAAGTAAATACCAATTCAGTCAAAATGTCCGAACCGTGAATAGGACACAATGTTATAAAATGATAAAAATTTCTAACATTACGAATAAAATGAAATTGGGCTTTAACACAACTATATCGTATCAATGAGAAATTTATAACACCAACAAAAACATATATCAGACTACAGGCTATAAAGAGCACGTTTCGTACACCTTGCTCTACCAATTGCAATGTATATTATAGAGAGGACGCTCTATAACATTAAAACAGTAGAATATGATTCATAATAAACATTCTCTTGAACTAAAAAAGCATACGTACTAGTTTTCTTGATAAAAAGTTATACGTTTTACATTGAAACATAGAGCATCAAGTAAGTAAATGCTGTTGAAAAACATTACCAGTATAAGTTTAGAAAATAACATAGAATCAACGACAAACGCAAACAGAATCTACCAGATATGCACGAATCTGCAAGTATTTATACCTCGCATTCATGAAATAATTCACAAATAACTAAAAAATAAAGATCTGTCAAGATGTGTATATCTGCATTAAAAAAATAACAACAGAATCACCACATTGTAAGGTGACTGAGAAAGTCACGCCATAGAATCATCATCAGTTTCATCTGCATTTACAAAATTATTATCATCATCATCTCCATCATCTTCGTCTTATCCGTGTGCAATGATTTGATTATGTTTTTTGTTACAAGCTTTCACACATTTACAGCAATCTGTACAGGATTTACCTTGTCGATCACATGAACATCTGTGTGTGGCACAATCAGCTTTACATGAACAGCTTATCAAAATTAATAAATCATCAAACGCTGGTAGTTGGTCTAGCCAATTGATACTGATCAAATTGTTCCTAACAATCAAACCATTGTTGTTTGGCGACAGAACAGTGTTGTATTCAAGAGCAGATTTCAAAATCTTTGCCTGAAAGTTTGCTCGTTTCATGTGCTCCAACATTTCATTTTTTGTTGGGGGCAGTAGATGACAATGAATGTTTTGTTGCATTGCAAACACTTCTGATTCTGTTTTCATCGATGTTATTAATTTCATAGCCTCACGTAGCACACAAAATAATATCAGAACTGATGCAATTTTGAAAATAGATAGCAGGCCAATACTTCCACATCAGTGTCAAAAGATTTTATAACAATGGAATCAGTTAGATATTTTGCATGATGAAACATTGTTGTGTCGGCTTCTACCTGTTTGCTTAGAATCTCACTGCATTCTACACTTGTGACTTTTCATTTTCATCATATATTTTGTGGCATAAACTTCGATTGGGATACAAATAAATTAATATCGTTCATCAAGTGTAAATTTATTGGATATTTTACTCTATTCCAACACAGAACTCAACAAGAGCAAATGTGTTTCTACCAAGTGACAAGAATTTCTTTCATTGCCGAAGACACGAATGCGACGATCTAGAAATTACAATAATAATTTGCCCTTCCAAGCACCTGCGATCCCGTTCTATTTTATGGATATTGTGGGATACCTATCAGTGTTGAACTCAAAGCGTGGAGCTCTTTATAAAACAAAAAAGATATTTCAACTGCCAAATCATATAAAGACTTGGTATCCTAATAACGGATTGTATGACGGCCATGTCATACAATACCCACATGGTTACTTCAGGAATGTTTGTTAAACGCCTTTTTCCAAAAGACCAACCAGGACATATTTGTTTGTCTTCACTTGTGTACTATCAATGTTTGCAAGAGACCATGGAAGAGGACCTAATTCAAAGTGAATTCAACTGTCTTGTCTGGGCAATCACAGGCAGGCAACCAAACAAATAACTATCTGCTCTCAATATTTTTTTGTTCTTACAAGCCATTAACTGCTAACCTTTATTTCTTTTGTTGAAAATGTAAGCATTATTGTCTTTTGAGAGGTTTGAAGATATCGTTTGACTTTTTAATGAGCCGTTCAGTAATGAAGTTTTCGATGCAAACTTTCCCTTTTCATAAACGTTTATTTATAAAGCCGCACATTAATTACGAAGAAGAAATAGTACCCATGGCTATAAAAAAAGGAGATGTGGTAGTATTGCCAATGAGACAACTGTCCACAAGAGACCAAAATGACACAGACATTAACAATTATAGGTCACCGTACGGCCTGCAACAATGAGCAAAGCCCATACCGCATAGTCAGCTATAAAAGACCCCACCAAGACAATGTAAAATAATTCAAACGAGAAATTAACGGCCTAATTTATATAAAAAAAAATTAAAGAAAAACAAATATGTTACACATAAAAAAAACGACAACAACTGAATTACAGGCTCCTAACTTGGAACAGGCACATACATAAATAATGTGGCGCGCTTGAACATTTTAGAAGAAGAAACAGTACCCATGGTTAATTCAGATGTCTGCTTAAAATGTCATTCGCTTCATTCCAAGTTTCCAAAGTTCTTTTTGTGCAGATGTTTCAAGGTTGACCATTCATGCCAAGTCTCGACATTTTGATGATATTGAAACTCTTTCGTGTGCATTTAAAAAAAACCCCGATTAACAGAAACTTTATTTAAACTGAGACCAACAATGCCACCTCTTTTTGTGATATCTCTGTTTAACATTTACTCGATTGTTTGGTCAACTGGAGATATGGAAAATCCATGAGAGCTTTCTCTAAACATAAACACCACCAAATGAAAGATAAACATGTGCATCAGGATTGGAATTTGCCAGAACTTGCATTTAAAGCAAACAGACTTAAATGTGACGGTCTTATGCAAAAAACCGTGGTAACACTTTTCCAACAAATGCCAAATGAAGTTGAAATTTTACTTCCCTTGTTGCCAAGGTAAACAACAATAAAAGTTCCACCATTTCTTTGTAAAATGTTTTAATTGGTCCCACAATAACATTGCAGTATACACTATTCACCTTGAATAGTTTACCAACAAAAGGTGGCAGCAGCAAGGTTTTAAAGCTTTAACATTTAAACATTTGCATGATATTGGAGCTCTTTCATGTGCATTTAAAAACCAGCGTTTAAGAGAACCAATATTTAAACTGAAACAAACAATGCCAGTTTTGTTTTGGTATCTCTGTGTAAAGTTTGCTCGATAGTTTGGTAAACTGGAGATCTAGAAAATCCATGAGAGCTTCTCTGAACACAAAAACCACTAGATGAAAGATAAACATTGGCATCAGGATGAAATTATGCCGCTTTTGCATATGAAGCAAACGACTGACATGTTTCGGGAATAGTTTTGACGGTCATATGCAAAACAAAAACGTGGTTATATTTTGCAGCACATGCTAAATGAATTTTCAAATAATCTTCACTTGTTGCCCATGTAAACAACAATAACAGTCCCACCAATTTATATATTTAGAAATTTAAGATCAAATGAGGAACAATATAAACATAACTAATTAAATAGTAACCATATGGTACATTATGTATGTCAAATGTGGAAGAAAAAAGTCGAATCAAATTCACCAACTGACTATTTCACCTTCGTTCAAAGAAATGTTTGTCGATCGAATGACTTGAAAATCTTAAGTCAATCACCACATAGCTAAAACACAAGATATACACATGCACAGATTCATTGAGTTCGATAGAGTGCACTCTTTTCAGAACGCAAAAATTTAACCTTAATTTATCATTTTTCATAAATATTTTGTTTAACAATTACTTATCAAAATAATGTGTGTCACAAAAACAAATTAAATCGATAATTCAGTGTTTGTTGTCAGTTGCAAATGGATAAGCTTAAATTTAATCATAACAAATAGACAAATATGGCCGTATCTTCACCTCAAATACCACTCTGAGTAAAGACTTACCCGTGCTGTTTGGAAAATTTTAAGGCCTAGCATACACTAGATATATATAACTTAAATGCATTTTGTGTTAAAGAAAGATAAAATCTGCATTTGTTTTCGATGAACATTTTTCCCCTCTCTGCAGGAGGTGTAAAAATAAACAAACACATGGATAACTTTGATGCTGTCCAGTCCGATAAACTCACCTACAGTTGTGAAGATACATTTTGTCCATGTCAATTAAGGCCAATCAAACAATACACACCGGTTTTTACCTCAGGAGCATCTCAAATATGTACCACAACTTAGTAAATTTTCACACCTTATGCATGAAGGAAACAAAAAATGCCATAAAAAAATCAGAGGATTTCATTTTTTTGAAACACAAAATACGTTACCTTTAATATATCTAGTGGATGCCAGGTATTGAAACTTTCGCAACTTAACAGGTAAGTATGTACTCTGAGTAGTTTATCGCATGTAAATACGGTCATATTTGTCCGTTTGTTATGATGAATCATTAAGACGCAGGTTTTCATAAAAAAAAGGTAGAATAAGTATTATGTGTTTTGTTTTCCCAATTACAACATGAATGCAGTATTTTACTGTTACAGTAGTACAGATGAAATTTACCATAATATGTGATTTTCTATATCACTTTGAAGTAAACTTATAGAAAGACACTGTTGAGCAAGATATTTACTCTCCACAAAGTTCTCATTGATAAAGAATATGAAATGAATAAAAACACTCATTGATACAATTGAGTAACAGCACGATATAGGAAATACCGTTGGAACACAGTTGCTTAAAGTCACAGAAGCAACTCAGAGTAATGCTTGTCAATTTTCAGAGCGTTAAGATTATAAAATAAAATGATCTCCAGGTTATGCTGAAGTCCTCCCGTCCGGTATCATCTTAGCGACTAAAACTTGGTAATGCTACAAAATCAACATAACTGAAACTTTCACACAGAACTTGGCTACGATGTCATACGCAGGGACGGAAAGAACGCCCCTAAATGAGTTATCATAGCAGCAAAAACAACACTTGGACTTCTTAAGTCAGGGAAAGACACAAAACTCATATTTTGGCGCATCAACATACCGCAAATTTCGCGATTTTCATTAAACAAGGTATACGAAATATTTTAGCGGTTATTATTTTGGCGGATGAAAACTTTTATTAATACCTTTGCATGTACACCTTTAATTTGGCGATTTTCTTCTATCCGCGAAAATAAGCGAAAATTTACACCCCGCGAAAATAACCCGCTATACGGTAAACCGGAAAATGAAAGCTATAATAACATGTTATATAGACCACCAAATAGGCTTGATCAACAAACTGCAAACAACGCAATACAAGAAATCACTGATCTACACAACAAACACAAAAGTAATATGTTCATCCTTGGTGGAGATTTCAACTTACCAGACATTGACTTGAAAACCTTCTCATACAGGGTATTCAGATGTCAAGAAATATTAACAATGCATTTCTCGAATAAGCAACCAACCTAAACATACAACAGATGGTAGACAAACCAACCAGGGGAGACAACACTTTAGATGTGCTGTTTACATCTCATCCAGACCATATCGATAGATGTAAAACCATACCACGTCTTGGGAACAGTGACCATGATATAGTTCTTTTGAACTTTTCACACGGCTTGCAAAAACCTAATCAGCAAAAGAGAAAATATCTATGGAAAAAAGTCAAAACTGTCATGATTAATCAACACCTCAAAGAAAAATACAATATTTAAAAAAAACACAGATTTAGAGGATTTTAACAGCCTTTGGAACAACATAAAAGACTTGATTGATGATGTCACCGATCAACATTTACCAACCAGGAACACATTGACAGAACATTCCCATCTATGGATGAACTCAGATTTTAGACGACTCAGTAACAAAAGGCAGAGGGCTTATACCCTTGCCAGTAGCAGTGGTAAAACGCGAAACAAGAAGAAAAACAATTTTCTAAAAGCACAACTACAGAAGGAGTCTAGACAAGCACACAGTAATTTCATGGAAGATATTGTAAGCAACGACTTGGAAAATCAAAGCACTGTAAGCGCTGTATGCAGTTAACCAAAAACCAAGGCATAATTATAAAACTGTGGCAATGCTGCTTCAATTTGTTTTTAAAGATTTTCAAAAAGAACAAACATTAAACAGTCATATATTGTACATTAAGTTCATTTAATAAATTAATCATTAAGGCAAATAATTCATATTTTGTCAAAGTTTTTAATAGCAAAAATATATCAAGTATATTTGGTACAAGTTTGCAATGATTGCGGTTCTTCTAGTTGATAGTTGACGTTAGTATTGGTTGACTATTAGTTGTTCAAATCGACTTTAGTACGAGCTTGCAAAAGTATGAATAGACTTGCTTCCCTGGAAAGAAAACTGAGTTTGTGTTCAACAGTACAAGAAGTTATCAAACAGAAGTGGATAGGGTGACCATAAGGACTCTCCCTATATTTCATTTGATCAGTTCTCATACATGAATACATATGGTTTAATTTGAAGGTGGGGGTCTCGACAGTTTCCGATTTCTCAATCCCACAGGAGGGGTTGGGTGAGTGAAGGGACTCCCCTATATTTAATTTGATTTGTTATATAGTCCCATACAGGAGTAAATATGTTTAAGGGGTGATCGAGAATCTAACATTGTTTAAAGTTCTCAGTGGCCCTAGGGCCCCTATATGAAGATATATGGTTTAGGGGTAGCCTAGGGATCTCAAGTTACCAAGTTATCAAACAGGAGGGATGGGGTGACCCCCAGGGACTTCCCTTATATTTCATTTGATAATATATATATTGTCCCATACATGATTAAATATGGTTTATGGGTGGGAACCTGGACTGTTTCCAAGTTCTAAAACATGAGGGGGTGGGGTGACCATAGGGATTCCCCATATTTCATTTGACTAGTTATTTAGTCTCATACATGAATGTATATGGTCGAGGGGTGGGGATCTCATCCGTTTCAAAGTTATCAAACAGAAGGAGGTACAGTGGCCCAATGGACTTCACCTATATATAATAAGATTTGCTTACAATCAGGTATCTATAATACTAAAATTACGAGGTCCAATTTGTCAGCCGTCATCACGTAAAAACGACGAATCAAGGAATTGAACTTTATATATAACTAATATAGTACAAAGGTGTAGATTGAAAATTACACCACTCCAGGCCCTTTTGTTTTCCATGTAATTAATATTGCCAATAATTAAGAAGTTCCGGGTCAAGTCCGATACCGATACCGATACCAATAGTATATTCACCTGTTACCGATTACCTTATCTGTACGTTCCGCATCTGACAGGCGCACCACCACACGGTGTATTCGGGATTAATATGCTATATAGTATTACAGGGGTCATAATCACAGGGTTTACCTATTGTAGTATTTTGATCAGTTAGACTTTCTAAGATAACAATACGAATACTAAAAATCTGGACTAAAAATAAGGCGTATAGGTACAGTTTTCAATTTGTTAACGGACATGACGTAAAACAGCGAATCAAAGAATTAAACTTTATTTATAACTAATATAGGACAATGCTGTTGATTAAAAAATACTCCATTCCAGGACCTTTTGTTTTCCAAATAATTAATATTACCAATAATTGATAAGTTCCAGTTCGACGGGTTCAAATAGAAAGATTTGAAAGCAGAGAAAACTGTGTATCTTTTAATCGGCATGACTCTTTCAAATGACAATACTATAGTTATATACTTTAATTTAGTCACGGACCCGCGATATCACGGATGTGTTCTAGTCATATATATAGTTACACTATTTGTGCCTGTCCCAAGTCAGGAGCCTGTAATTCAGTGGTTGTCGATTGTTTATGTGTTACAGTTTTCAATTTGTTAACGGACATGACGTAAAACAGCGAATCAAAGAATTAAACTTTATTTATAACTAATATAGGACAATGCTGTTGATTAAAAAATACTCCATTCCAGGACCTTTTGTTTTCCAAATAATTAATATTACCAATAATTGATAAGTTCCAGTTCGACGGGTTCAAATAGAAAGATTTGAAAGCAGAGAAAACTGTGTATCTTTTAATCGGCATGACTCTTTCAAATGACAATACTATAGTTATATACTTTAATTTAGTCACGGACCCGCGATATCACGGGTGTGTTCTAGTCATATATATAGTTACACTATTTGTGCCTGTCCCAAGTCAGGAGCCTGTAATTCAGTGGTTGTCGATTGTTTATGTGTTACATATTTTATTTATTTTTTATATAAAGAAGGCTATTAGTTTTCTCGTTTGAATTGTTTTACATTGTCTTATAGGAACCTTTTATAGCTGACTATATGGTATGGGCTTGGCTCATTGTTGAAGGCCGTACGATGACCTATAGTTGTTAATGTCTGTGTCATTTTAGTCTCTTGTGGACAGTTGTCTCATTGACAATCATACCACATCGTCTTTTTTATATAAGAAACTTCCAGCTATTTTAACTGACCCATCAAAATTGAAAAGAAAAAAAAACCTTGAAATTCCAGTAATATGTTTAACTTTAAAAGCATCTTACATGCATTACCAACATTTATCACTGATTAAAAAAATTTATACTGTTACCAGGAACATATATATTGTTAGATAAACTGTCCCCAGCTGTCACATTGTATTTGATTTTGACATTAAAAATTGTGTACAAAATATTTTCTGAATTCTCTTCTTTTACATATATATTCTAGTGATATATTTATTTACCATGCATAGATGTATTTTGTCACCTGTCTTGATTTTTCTAAAATGATAGCCAAAACCCGGGATTACCCTTATCCGCTTCTGGAATCGGATCCGATATTGTAATTGTCTAATCGCTGCAGCCATTTTGTTTTCAATGTTGTTTTTGACAGAGGAAGTGAGGGAGTGAGATACGATTTTACTGGGATTTACACATTATTTGTCGGCGATTTTCTGTATAAATCTTCCGGTTGAACAAGTTGAACATCGCTGTCATGGATAGTAATGAGGAAAAAAGGTTTGAGATCGTTTATTAGGAAACTTTGGTAAAAATGTTTGGAAAATTATTTTTTTTGTTTTCTTTCAAGGTCCGTCAGGCATGTCGGGCGTAGCTAGTAACCAAGTTGAAAGCCCCACTGCAAAAGTGGAAGGTCGCAGACCTCGGACCACCGCTAATTTAAACCCCCTGCGTCCAAATTGAAAAGATACGAAATTTCGTCTTCTAATTTAAAATTGCCGCCAACAGCGTGACCAGTCGAACTTATTTTAATAAACTACTGAGTAAACGTAGTTGACTGCGTATTGATGACAAACAATATTCCTTCAACTTTTGCGATTTGGGGAAACTAAACTACTTGTATTAAGAGATTTTCGGCGATTAAATATTTCATACATTTGTTCTTTGACATATTAGCCAAAAGCTCAGGGGATAATAAAATACATACGGATTCCTTATGTGCTCTACTTCCTATGTGCAACTTCAAAACTTTTTGGAAAATCGACGATCATTTAAGGTTTTTCTGGTCCTATTTTTTGAAATCCAGAATGAAAAGTTCGAAAAAAATGTCCAATAAGTTATATATAACATAATATCCAGCTAGATAATAACAATGGCACGTATTTCAGCATTTATTGGATAGAACACAAATCCAGGGTGCTCGCATAAGGCAGCTTGACTGCCTCAAAACCATTACACGATTCTTGTCATATGTGAAGAGCCGGAAACAAAATGTATCCCAAATTGTGACCTTGAAGTCCTAAGATGACACAGTGACACATATACTAAGACATCTTTACTGAACCAGCAATTCCAGTCAGTGTACACCAACGAAGATACTAGTACGTTACATAACTAAGACACAAGCCCACATCCAACCATAGACAATATCGGCATTCATGAAAGAGGTGTCTACAAACTCTTAAAGGACTGCAACCATTCAAAGCAACAGGCCCTGATGAAGTTCCAGCAAACATTCTCAAACAGGCAGCTGAATCACTCGCTGCTTATCTTACCCGAATGTTCCAGCTTTCCCTGGACCAGAGTAAGATTCCAGACGAACGGTGCAAAGCAAACATCGTGCCAATTTTCACGAAAGGAGAGAAACACCAACCCTCAAATTAGAGGCCTGTGTCATAGACATCCATAGCATGCAAACTGCTAGAACATATTATACATAGCACAGTGATGGATCACGTTCATCTACTGGCCGAGCAGCATGGATTCAGATGTCGACGTTCCTGTGAGACCCAATTAGTTGTAACACTAAACCAGATTGATAAACACATGGACCAGTGGCACTAGAGTGACATTATTTTACTGGAATTTTCAAAACCCTTTGACAAGGTACCACACATACGATTGCTTTCGAAACTGACACACTATGGGGTGAAATGATCAACATTGAACTGGATGAAGGAGTTTCTCAGCAATACAACCCAGTCAGTTTTTGTGGAAGGACACACATCAACTCCTACAGATCTAATATCAGGAGTTCCACAAGGGACAGTCTTTGGTCTTGTACTATTCTTGACATATATCAATGACATGCATTATTGTACCCCTTCATATATAAGATTGTTTGCGGACGAGAGCCTGGTGTACAGGTGAATTAGAAATCCCGACAATGCTGCAACTCTACAGAGAGACCTCACCGCTTTGGAAGAGTTGGAACACAATAGGCAGATGTGTTTCCATCCAGAAAAATGCACAGTCATCATGATATCTAACAAGCGCAACACCCTGCAAACAACATACATCTTCCACAAACACCAACTAGAAGTTGTTGATAGCGGAAAATACTTTTGAGGTACCAATAGTCAAGACCTACAGTGGGATAAACACATTAATTACATCACAGGAAAAGCAACCAGAACCCTTGGTGTTCTCCGCAGAAACCTGGGCAGATTTAAACCATCTGTAAAACACACAGCCTATTGTGCACTCATCAGACCATCAATTAAGTACTCTGACACAGTGTGGGATCTCATCCATCAAACCACCTTGACCAAAGAAATCGATTGAGTACAGCGTAAAGCAGCACGATTTGTCTGCAACCAGTACACAAACACTTCAACAGGATGCATCACTTGACTATTAGTCTATCCGGTTGTATCCCCTACAGCGGAATAAACAGCGACTCTTCCTTTACTATAAGATACAGAACAAACTGGTGGCGATACAGCCAGCTATCTACTACACACCTGGGGACAACAGAACAAGGGATGGCAACAGACTTGGACAGATAAGAGCTACTTAGGAAGTATACAACAACTCCTTCTTCCTACGCTCTATAAGAGACTGGAACCAACTGTCAGACACAGTAGCAGCTGCGCTAGCACTCGAGGAGTTCATGGCTAGACTAGCCAGGTGTCCTTGACCCAGATGGAGTCAAACTAGACAACAGCTTGCCAGAAAAAGAAGAAGAAGAAGAAGAAGAAGAAGAAGGGCTTAATAGTCGTATCGATACACAGCACAAAAAGAACTTACACAAAAAAAATACCAAATTCTTATGATGACTTCCATTCCTGTTTTAAAACACAAACACATAGTACAAAAACTGACGGTAGTATCATTTATATTATTGCTTACAACTTATGAATAGATTAATTTCATTGAAATTTTTAACTTCACTTTAAAGAGATCTAGTGGGGATATGGATAAAATAATGAACTCTAAAAGAAAAGGCAAATTTGAAACGGCGAAATCAAATATAAAAAAAATCAAAGGAATGGAAAACAACTGCCATATTCCTGACTTAGAGCAGGCATTCTCACATGTAGGAAAAAGTGGATTATACCTGTTTTTTTAGCGCCTCACCTCTCACTTGAATGACAGTCGCAGCAAATTACATTTATTTTACAACGATGCGTCGACACAACAGACATAATAGGTAACATTTTTATCCTATTGGTACAGCAGTCACCTTGTGTCACAATCTCAAAACAAACATCTACCAAATCATCTTTGTTTTCTTCTTGGTTTTCACTGTTATTGTCATAACCACCACATTCATTGTTTACTTGTGCATGTACTTTAAATCAAACCATAAAGGATTGAAATAAATGCATTCACATCAACTCTTAGTGTAAAGGGTCGACACAGGAAGATAGATCAAATAATTGTGTCGTTCAAAGTATTTTCATAATTATAATTTCACATAAGAATGTGGGTTTAAAATTGAGAACGAAAATGTGGAACCCCAAACACAGAATAGATATATTACCGAAACGCAGATAGCATAGAGTACATTTAAGGTGGCAACTAACACTACAAGGAGATAACTCTGTAAAATCAGCTTAACGTTTTAATTACGTTGTGTTGTTAAAGACATATTAAGCTTCTCAATGATCAAAATTAGAATTTGTCAAACATCTATGTAACCAGTGTAATTCTTATGATAAAACGGTTGGTTCAAAATTTTTGAAATTTTATTATTTTTGTTAAAGGTTCAAAGTAAATACATTGTCAAAATTGTATGAAAATTAAACGAGCCAAATTAATTTTAGTGAAAGTGTTGGGTACCACCTTAAAGCTGTAATTGTATAATCACAGCTCCACTATGTTAATCTAGCAAATATAAAATTCAGAAATGAAATAAAGATTGCTCGACAGACAACAACCAAACCAAAAAGCAGAACACAGCGATACACAATTAAACTGAGGCGTGCTTCAGCTGACTCCTCAATAGAAATATTTATTAGGTTAGTGATGAAGGATTTCATACCCACCTTAACTCCGAAATTGTATAAATGATTTTAACTTGAAAATTACAAAAGACAAACAAAAGTCGGTGGTTTCTGACTTTGGATATTTAGAAAATTGTAGCGGGAAAAAATAAATTTTCATTCGTATCTACCACCCACCCCGACCCCCCTTTATCTCTATCCAATGCAGAATAGCACATAACAATAACCACAATAAAACTCGTATTAAAATATGCCCGAGCCTGGTGTAATAATATGTAACAAAACAAAATTACTGTTATACATACGATAACAAAAGGCTACTAGCAAATGTTGACATGTCAGTTCCAGATCTCAATTTATCTCATACATCCTATGTATATCCAGCACTATCCCGCCGGTACAGTATCATATCATCATAAAATATATTGAGACCATATCCCGAATCATGTCAACAACTGCTTTTACATTAAATTTGTTTATTTCGTATTACATACCCTATAAGTAAATCAATATTATAGCCACATTTCGACATCTTTTAATGAACTGACCACAGTCACGTAACGATATCTCACAATACCCGTTGCGCTAGATAATGCACATAAACAAAAGGCTGTTTGGTCTCCAAAAAGGAAAAGACTGACAGACAAACACTAGTACACAAGACACAGCATAGACAACTAAAGACTAAGCAACACAAACCAAACCAAACACTGTCTGTCTAAAGAAAAGTTACTTCGAAATTTACTCAGAAACTATATTTTGTACCTGACAAGGATATCTGAAATTTAGAATTAGGATTTACATAAGTCAGCAATACCGTGTGATCCGTTTTCAGATTCATTACTCTACAACGTCCTGTTTACCGAACATTTGTATCATTGTATATGTATAGGGAGATGTGATGTGAGTGCCAATGAGACAACTCTCCATCCAAATAAAAATTTATAAAAGAAAACAATTATAGGTCAACGTGAGATATTCATCACGGAACACCTAGTTATGAAGGACCCCCAGCATAACAAGTGTAAAACCATGTAATCGGGAACACCAACGGTCTAATCTATATAAAAAAAACGAAAAACATGTATAAATTACATAAACAAACGACAACTACTGAACATCAGATTCCTGACTTAGGACAGGTGCAAACATTTGCAGCGTAATTAAACGGTTTAATAGTACCAAACCTTCTCCCTTTTACTGAGACAATACTATAATATCACAACATAGAAAAGCACACGATACAATATCCATTTGAAGGCTTAACTCAATCAAAACCATAGATTAACATGATATATGAAAGCCAAGCTAAAATCTGTTTTCACAACTTTTCTTTAGGAACTATAATTATACCATAATTTTTGAAATTGGGTTTCCAGGTTTATATAAGAAAGCTATACTATATGATGGCTTTTCAGACTCGTCACTAAACACCTTCCTGTTTTTCAACAGCCATCAAAAGGTAACTGGTTAACTAATATTTTTAAACGCCAGACGCTCGCTACGTCAACACAAAACTATGCTCAGTTGAAAACAGTTTGAAAGTCATAACAACTACAATGTTTAAGAGAACTCCGCTTACTGCTATTTATGTTTTGAATGTTGTTAGTCTTTGCAGGTTTAGGTGATTATGTCATCATTATTGCGTAAAACTAAGTTAACAATTAAAACTGCGAGCTACTGCTAACCGATGTTACCCTCGCCGAAATATTTTTGTATTCGTTTTTTTCTCTGTCTTATATTTCTCCCATTTATTTATTGTAGCCCTGTCGTGTTATGTTGCCATTTCAATGTTATGATTAACACTGCCATTAAAGTGGGAGGTTTGGCATGCCATAAAACAAGGTTCAACCCACCATTTGTTTCATAAAATGCCAAGTACCATATCAGAAAAATGGCCATTGTTACATTATAGTTCGTTTATGTGTGTTTTACATTTCGGTGTTGTGTCTCTGTTATGTCGTAGCTCTCTTATATTTGATACGGTTCCCACAGTATTAGATTGTAACACGGATTTTTTTTTTCTCGATTGATTAATGAATTTGGAACAGCTGTATACTACTGTTGTCTTTTTTATTATTATCTTCTTGTGATGTTTTCCCCTTTTTACTACTGTTCTTTTGATAATCAGACACGATGAAGTCTAACGGCCATTTATGGTATGCTAGTTAACATTCTGTATACAAATATTTCATATAAATATGAGATGTTAAATGATTGCCGAATAAGAAACCACATAACATAGAAAAAAGCATCTACATTCCAACATGATGGATGCCATCTTGTTAATACAGTCACAATGAAATAAATAAAGTAAGTGTTACTATTTTCGGTTACATAGTCACTATTCGATGTGAATTGTGATTAATCCGACTTTACTGGAAAACCCCGCATATTTCACTTCCTTCAAAGGTTTTTTTAAACAAGCAAATACAAAATATTATAAAGACACACCATCTCATAATCATTCTGAATTATGAAATTATACTTCCCATACAATTTCAAAACATGAATAGTAAATTTGTACTATACAAATGTTCAGTCTATCAAAATGGCTTGCACGTGAATGTGATTCAGACTTAGTCCAGCAGATCTTAGAATGATTATATATTACCCTAGGCTGTATAAATAAAAAAAACAAAACTGGAAAAGAAATTTGGAATATGTTTATATAATTGACGAATAGAATTATCTTAGAATCATCAGACAGATAATTTCTTTTCACATGCTAACCATCATCAATACCAGAGTTAAAATATCAATGCACTAGACTTCAGTTAATTGACATTACTTAAAGTTACAACAATTAATTGAAGTATGTAGATTGCAATACACGGAGAAAGACTACCAGTTCCATGATGAAAGTAAAACGTTTCATTGCCAATTATTTAGTTAATCTAGAACGATACAGCATTCATACATTTTCAAATGCTTGTTAAAACCATTATTGCATTCACAAAATTGGTGATTTCCTTTGTTTGAAAAGTAAATCACCTTTTGACAGATGTATAAAGAAGAGATGTCAACAATTACTAGAGTACTCGAGTGTCACACGGTACCAATAACCAAAATGTAAGTCGTCTGATCAGATGTCTGTCAACAAATTGTCATGGAAAATGAATATAAATATAAAATAATAAAATAAAAAATAGAACACGAATGTTTGCGTTTAATTGCCTTTTAAATTCCTCTAAACAGGGGAAGGATATACTTTACTTAGATCATTTTTGCAAGGTTCCCACCTGCATCAAACACGCAATTTTACATCCAAATTCATGATTATACAATTGTGTGTCTATCATTGAGGATTCGGTACTAGTACTGAAAATCTTTCAATTTTTTTTGGGTGTACTTCATGTAAAATTGTATAGAAAAAAAATGAGGTTGTTAAATTGGATGTTCACCTTTGGTGCTTCTTTGTCAGATTTGTATATTTTTAACAATGATGAAAATGATAACAAAATGTTGACTGTTGTTGCCCTTTCCGCACCTATGACGATTTCAGTAATAGTTTGTAGACTGTCTCGCTGTAAAAGAGGGACTGTCCTTAGTTCTAATATGACGTGCATCTTCCGCTTTATGAATAAACCCATGCTCTAATTTAATTTTTGTTTTGTTTTATATGCGTATATTGACAACTGCAGAATATTTAATTTGATAAATAGCCATGTATTTAATATCTTTCAGTAACTTAAAACACTTCAAAACTCTTAAATGATGAACATGATGTTACTTATTCATTTATTATGACTGTAATGTGTTGCATTCAGAAATTGGCATATTTGACCAAATACGACAACGGTTCATACTGTTCAAAAACTGTTCTCTGTGAAAAATAACAGTGCCAGCGGTTTGCTTCTTTACAACCAAAAAGGCAGGTTCATGGAAGAAACGAATATAATGCCTATTCATGTTAAAACTACAATAAAGTATAGCTTGCATCAATGATTTCTTAATTAAGGATTTTGTTTACATTCTTTTATAATTTGAGAGAAAACTAGGGATTATAGAGAAAAAATTAACGTACTGAATGATAAACAATATTAGTAAAAGATCAACAAAACAGGACATTTTGTCCCAAATTCTATTCTCCTCTGAATTTAATTTGGAGTGCCTTATGTTGAATATTAAGAAAAACCAAGGGGAGAGACACGGGATCGTTAAAGCCTTTAGTTCAATATGTAGCAATAAAAAGCAAAGGTAGCTATATATAGTAAACCGCTGTTCAAAAATACATGGTAACTGTTTCTTCTTATTTTCATAGGAAACGAAGAACACCAACATCATACAGATTATGAGAAAACAACAGTAGCAAAAGGACTATCACATGATTGTACAACAAAAATACAGATAAAAGGCGTGGAACATTTGGAAGTCAAAAATCTGAGTTTATCAAATGATGAAAATGAAAATCTAAAAAAGGACCAATTACCAGTATCAGTACAGAAAGAAGTAGATACAAGCGGCAGTTCAGAGGTTGAACCAATGTTTCAAGTTATTGATGATTGCAACGACCGGGATGTACCTTTTAAAGTCATGAATAAAAAAACAAGCAGTGTTCAAATATCAACAAAAAGCTTATTTGAAAGTAGAGATGATATCAAACATGTTAAATCTGATATATCTCATAACCCCGAAATGAAAAGGAAGCATTTTACTGATGAAGAATATGTCAATAAAACAAACAGAGGAGATGAACACGAAAAACATCAACTTGATTCAGGTTGTAAGAAGAAAACAATAGGACTATCAAAAAGTGGTATGGGGAAAATACAGATAAAACGTAAAACAAACATTAATGACAAAGTGATGAGTTCAGCAGATGATGAAGATGAAAATCTGAAAAATTACCAATCACCAACATTGTTTCAAAAGGAAGTAGACATAACCTGTTGTTCTGCGGTAGAACCGATGTATCAATATGGTTCAAACCTAGACGTAGCTTTTGATATTACCAAGAAGAAAACAGCAGTTACTCAAAGACCGAAAGAACACATATTTGAATGTAGAGGGGATGTCCAGAATGTACAGGCAGAGACATCAAAATACAATGAGGAGGAAGGGAAGCATTTTCCTGATAACGAAATGCTAGATAAAACAATTAAAACAAACATCACAGAAAGACTATATATAGACGAAAATACAGACAAACGTCAACTTGCTATGGATTGTAAGGAAAATGCAGTTAAGAAAGGAGTATCAAAAATCTGTTCAGAAAAAGTACCTATGATAAAGATTGCCAGAAATCTAAATGAGAAAATAACTAGTTTTCCAGAAAAGGGTGAAGAAAATAAGAAAATAGACAAATCACCTGAAACATTTTCGACTGAAGAAGAGTTATGTAAATCTGACGAGGCAGAACGACTGTATCAATGTATGGACAATAGTAACACCTGGGATGTACCTTCAAAAATCACAACGAAGAACAAAACCATTATGCAAATGCCATCTACATACAGATACGAAAAAGGAGAGGAGGTTCATTTTGCAGAGTCAAACATGTTATTGATCCGTGAGCAGGATATGAATTATACGGATGATGATGAAATGCCAAGGATAAGAGTTCCAACAAAAGGCTCACAAAAACCAATAAGTGAAAATGTAGACAGTGAAAAAGATGCGATACATTCACAGACCACTTCTACTCGCGCTGGTAATTCAGAACCAGATTCTTCCATGAATAGAAAAACAGCTGAAAAGGCAACAAGAAGCTGCTTGCCTCCATCGAGTTTAAAAATGAATGTTGACAACAAGAATATCGATGAAGATAGGATAAAACACCAACCAACAAAAGCCAGTATTAAAGAAACAAACAAATTAACAAAAGAAATCAGTGAAAACATCTCAAAAGAAGAACATGAAAGCAGTGACAGCAGTGACAGCAGTGACAGCAGTGTATTGGATAACCCTTTCTGTTCAGCTAGTAACAGTATTGATTTACACACAAATGAAGTAAAGATGGATTCAAACAAATTTACAGAGAATGTTATACTCAATAATACTGATAGAGAGAATACAGATTCTTGTTCACAACTGAGCCATAATACTTTGGAAGCCATGTTCGGTTCAACTATTACAGGCAAATATTTTCAATCACTTGTTCCATCAAAAGGCAGCTTTTCCTTAACAACATCACAATGGTCATCACTTTGCCAAAAAAGAAGAGGTCGATATTTCGCGAGAGGAAGCTGGGAAGACCTTATAGCAAATGGAATTAAAAACATAAATCCTTACTGCGTTTACATGTTTAAGCATCATAAAGTTTCAATTGCAACCAAAAGACCAAAAAATACAGCATTGTTTAGAGGAGAAGGAGAGTGTAAGTTCCGCGATTGTAAGAATGTATGTAAATTTTCGATGGACTACAACAACATTGTGCATGTGGAAGTCGGTACAAATGTCAAGCATAACTTAAAAGAGAATCATGCCAGACCTATACAAGGACATCAACGACAAGAAACAAAAACTGTATTTCAAGACGGGAAGAAACCATTGAAGCACTACTTACAAACCTATAAAGATACACCACAAGATGTTAAAGTCGCTGGCAATTTCTCAAACTTTGGCAACACATTAAGAACATTTCAACAAATAGCGCATGAATCTAGAAATCAAAATCGTTTAGATAAGAACGAATTCGAAAGTCTATGTAAACTAAGAGAAGACATGGAGGAAGAAATTAAAGGTAAAAAAATATCCGGTTTCATTCAGCACATTTCTATTTGGCCACCATATATTATGTACTGGACAGAGATTGGAGTCCGTATTTGGCACGACCTAGCAAAATCTGGCATCGTTCATTGGGATGCCACCGGAAGCCTTTTAAGCCATAGAGATGATAAATGGAAATATTATTACTATGAATTGGCGTGTTCAAATCCAGTTCCAGGACAACCTTTAATACCAGTATCAAGTATGATATCATCCCTTCATTCAACCCCTTTAGTACGATTTTGGCTCTCTGAATTCAGACGAAGTGAAAAAAAAATATATGGTCATGCCAATACTTCCAAACCTTACCAAATTAACAGTGACAGAAGTCTTGTCTTCATACAAGCAGCACTTTCGGAGTTTAATAATGAAGATCTAAACACGTTTCGGACTCGAGCATTCAGAATTATCAACGGATGTGCTAAAGATGGTGACTTCACTGGAATTTTCCCGCATGCATGTCTATCTCATGTAATGGGATCTTTTAAGAAAGTAGCTTTGGATCACTACAAATCCAACTTTGATTTTGGAATGTACTGCTTCAGTGTTTTGTTGAACTCATCTTTATTGTCAGAGTTACTGGAAAGAGTTCGAGCCATATACCACATTCTTTTATCAAGAGTAGTAGATCAACAGACATCAGACTATCTTGATATTCTAACACAAAATATTGCATCACTAGGATTAGAAAAATTGGATTTAATGGACACATGCTCTGACACTGAATATACTGGAGACCAGGACACATTACAAATTTTTACAGAAAACCAGAACCCGGACTTTTTGAGTGAAGAAGACTTTCAAAGTAGATCTACATGGAACGAGTTTTCACACTTGGCAGATTCAATTTTGAATGAGGTTAAGGCAGACATCGACAATCAGTTTTTTGTTGAAGTTCCGGGAAACAAAAGATATTCTCCAGTTCTAGCAGAAAAAATACATAAATTATATATGCCAACCTTACCATTGTGGTCAAATCTTTTGCTAGGGGACTTATCAAGGCATGGTACATCAGAGGTTTATTTGAGTTTCAATCCTCCTAAAGAATGTGTTCGAGGAAATGCCAAAATTGAGAAAAGATTTCAAATTCTAAAAGACATTCAACTGCATGGCAGCACCACTAAACGATTGGATGAAATTTCAGTCAAAATAAAAAATCACATTACTACTGTTCAAGAAGTGGCAGGTTTAAAGTCTATAAAACCGGGAGGAAAACAAAAACCAAGGACAGGCCGATCCACAAAAACAGTGGAGGAGAGTTGGGACAAGAGGAAACCATCTTCACAACAGAACAAACTGGTAGGAAAATTCCAAAAACCTCCTACGCAAAACAAGATTAACCTGCTGATCGAGAGAAGCAAAGTGACACCAAAGAAACCTCCACGTATTACTAAAAAGCTTAAGGATACACACATGATTGGAATTAACGAAGAGTGTACAACCGATTCCGTCACAGATGTACTTAACACAGATGATAAAAAGGCAAGAATGTTCACGGAGGATTCTCTTTTTGTTACCACTAGAAAGCATTTGAACAATAACAAGTACCTGTGCGAAATTTATACGGACAAATCAAGAGAGAATGATGATCCATACTATTTGCAATCTATCAAAGATTCATCTACTGGTCTAGAAAATATTGCGAACAACTGTTGGTTCAACTCTGTAGTCCATCTTTTTAGTCAAACAAAACTAATGAGAAATGTAAATGAACAATTTAATGCTCAGTTATCATACGAGGAGGAGATCAGAAGTGTACTTAAGGTGTTTGACCAAGTTGGGAAAGGAGAAGAAGTCACTTGGAACCTTACCCATAGTGCTCTTAATGAATTGGATACAATATATGGACTGGAAATAAATCGACAAAATGATGCTCATGAATTTGTAGTGAATGCCGTACGCCATTTTATGGAACTAAATGGAGTGGACACATATATTACGGTAGGCATTTTGAAATGAAAAATTGTTTTACGGAATAAGAAAAAGTTTCAAGGAATTAAACTCATCCTAGATACGAGGACTAAATTTTGTATATACGCCAGAAACGCGTTTCGCCTATAAAAGACTCATCAGTGACGCTCGAATCCAAAAAAGTTTAAAAGGCGAAGTAAAGTACGAAGTTGAAGAGCATTGCACATATTGTTACGTAATAATGATTTCACATGTTTCACAACGTGAGGGGTTTGATGCTTATCCTGTCACAATTAGGTACCCAGTGTTTTAGTATGATCAAATTCAAAAGGAAATATGTCTAATTTTAAACAAAAGTCATATGTTCCTTGTATAGTGTTTTCTTCAACAACATATATTCATATCTCTTCATAAAAACTTGCTTGTTACAAACTACAGCAAGAATGTCAAGCTTATCTTATTTTTTGCAATGTTTAAATTATTGTTTTAAATTGACAATAATTTCGAAAATCGTGATTTATATCTACATGTGTCTATTCTTAAACCAAATGCATTTTACAAAATACCAAACACAATTGTTCTTTACGGACTTATAAATATAAAAAAACTTGGTACTGTTTTTAGATAATTCAAAATATGATATTTATTTTATGTAAGTTTATATCCAAATGCAAGATGTTGCACATTACAAAATATATCTTTCTTCTTTTAAAGAGGTCATAGATAGTTTAGTCAAAATTTTGCAGTTTAGAACAAAGTGAGCACCCTCTTCTTCATTGTAACAAACATAAATACACTGATCTGTATACTAGTCACAACTTTATCAGGACCAAAGTATTAAAAAACATCAATTAGCTTACTAAATTGTAGGTTACTTTTAATACATATGGAAAGAGATGTTATTCTTCAGAAACTAAGTATAAGAGTACCGAGAAACATGCACTATCAATGAAAATACAATTACATTTTAGGTGAAGTATGTTTTTTTTAAAATGAAGTACAAATAATTAATGTATAAAAACTGTTAAACGAAATATATTGAAATCAAGGAAATACCCGTACAAGGAGGAAGTATCCTTTTTTTTTTGAATATTTTTACTGAATAAACCAATTTTAATAAACTGATATCAAACATTAAATTAATAGACACAATACTTGGTCAACTTAGGCACATACTTCTGAAACAGAATAACTGACATGATCATACCTAACTATTGACATTTTTCTATAAATTTATAACTTACTTTTACTTGAATAACTATTTAACAATTCATTTATTTGAGCAGGTTGCAGAGGCATATGTTTGTACAATCTGTGACAGTAAACTTGGAATCGATCAACAGATTTACAGTGATTTGCAACTTGCCATAGCTGAAGATGTCAAACCTCATGAGGGAGTTAAGGTATAATATGTTAGTTAGATTTGTTTGACAGAAAACCATGTAAATCATCTTATCTACACCAATGTACTATATATCTAGGTTACAGATACAACAAAATATAGGATAGTTGCTGAGTCGACAAGAGACCGCGAGTAACAAGTAATATTGAAAGATGTGATTTATCATGCATTTGGTTTCGTTAATTAAATTATCCACTGAGTGTTGATTTAAGAAGCATGCATAATGACAAATTATTCATTGTTTTTTTTATTTTGAAACTACTAAAACACAAAAGGTATTTTAGGTAGGAGCGCAAAATTTGCATGATAACTGATGTCATTAATTCGCTCTTTAACAACCATACACAAAAGATTTATACTTCTGCTCTTGTACTATGAAGAAAAACAATATTCATTCTGACCTGTATGATTTTTTTTTATTTGAATCAATGTTTATGCTTTTAAGTTTATAATGTCGTGCATTTTCAGCGAACTAGTACCCACGTTGTTTTGTAGCTAGCTGAATCCCGCGGCATCCTTGTTCTCAGTTGTTCTCGAGGTGTGGAAGACTTATCAATGGTGGTCGTTAATGGTGTTTTGGTCGGGTAGACGTCTCTTGGACACATTCCCCATTTCCATTTTCAATTTCATTCTGCATTTATGTTAGATCTGTTTAAATTTATTTCAAAACTGTACTTAATATAAGAAGAATAGGTAAGATTGCCATTGAAACAATTATTCTCCACAAACAAAAAAATGTTTACAAACATTGGTCCATTACGATTTTCAACAAAACAAAACTTAAACTGTAATTTGAAATGTTGATAAAAAGAAAAAGGAAATCTATTGAAACAGACCTACATCTGATTTTTTATACAACATGAACACCGAATCATGATGACGTACAGTATTAGTCGACAAGCATTAAATACAGACATCTGTCATTGAAACAGGCGTCTATTGGTCTCTCGTGGAGAGGTGGCTCATTGGTCACCATATCTTTTATTATCATATGTAGCAGAATTTAAGGTGTGAAAATGTTTTTAATCATTAACATCTTCCCAAAACAAGATACAGTACGTTAAGATCATGAAATGAGAAAACAGTATCATTTTATAAAAAAGAAAAAAAAATACTTAGATCAACATCAGCATATAAAGCTTACAAACAGACAGAGGACCAGACTTGCCATTGTGAGAGTACGGGCAATTACGAAAACTAATCAACACATCATGGTTTTTTAAAAGCCATTCGACAATTATTAGCAAAATATCGATTAGTTCATATGGATGGTATCCGGAGTGATGATATATATTTTTATGCCCCACCTACGATAGAAAAGGGGCATTAGTTTTCTGGTCTGTGCCTCCTTTCTTCCGTCCGTCCGTCCGTCTGTGCGTCCCTTCGCTTCAAGGTTAAAGTTTTAGGTCAAGGTAGTTTTTGAAGAAGTTGAAGTCTAATCAACTTGAAACTTAGTACACTTGTTCCCTATGATATGATCTTTCTAATTTTAATTTCAAATTAAAGTTTAGACCCCAAGTTCACGGTCCACTGAACATAGAAAATGATAGTGAGAGTGAGGCATCCGTGTACTTGGGACACATTCTTGTTTCTTCAATTTTCTGGCACATTCAAAATACTTTCACACAAAATTGTAAGATGAATTTTAACAACTTTTAAGATCTTCGTTAAACGTTTCATTGTTGATCAAAATAATATAAAAGAATTTTGAGCCAATCAACATCTGTTTTTTTTAAATTTACCATATGTAACTTAAACACATGAATTTTACTTGCTGAATCACAAAACAAATCAGCGATTTCAAGTACTTGAAGTGTCGTATTGTCAAAATAAAGTGATATTCATGAGTGAAATGACAAACGTTGTCATTTAAGAATTAGGCATCCGACCGACATTCCTGAGTACTTTATTTTTATTCTTGTACAACAAAGGAGAATCGCAATTACAACGTATAGTTGGACATACTGTCTGTAGAGAAGGTAGCCTTTTAGTAGCCCAACTTGCACCAAGAACAAGATGAGGTTTCTTATCACTTTGTGTCCGTCCGTCGTCGTCCGAAAATAAAAATCAAAGCTCTTCTGCTCTGAAACTACTAATCTAAGTACAACCAAACTTGACCCGAGTTAACTATAGGATATCTTGTTCCATGAATATATCGAGTTAAGTCGGCTTTTACCCAAGATAATTAACATGGGTAAAAATAGAAAAAGGGATGAAATGCATGATTTGCTTATATATCTGAGCATTAAGATCAAATCTGAAATGGGATAAAATATTCATTAGGCCAAACCTATCTGCCCTTGAAATGTTCAGACGCCTCATACAACTAGTTGCTCGTTATTATGCCTGAATTGTTAGTTTATAGGAAATTTTGCAATTTTTAAAAATTTATCTTGAATATTATATCATGATATATCAACTGTTTACAGCAAAATTGTTAAGCAAAGGCATAACTACTGATTGGTTAATATGAAAAAAATTATCGATGGACCGGTAAAGGCGTTATAACCCTTTGTAGTTTTTTCCAAAAATCTTCTCCCCTACTTAACATGTATCAACGACCCTTTCACTTAAGGCATTTGCCTAACAATTTTGCTGTTAACAGTTGATATATCATGATATAATATTCAAGATATTGGAGAAGTTTTAGATGTACGAGAATAGATTTTGTTACGATTATTGTTCAAAAGCTGTTATAAAATAGTTATCCAAAATAAAGTAATACACACTTCTGCGCATATGTATTTTATTCGATAATTGTTACGTGTGGTATTGTCCTGAGGTTTTAAATGCGATGTTCCTTTTGATGTCAGGAATCCTGTTTTATTTTTCAGGATTTATTGGATAGATATTTCGAAGACGAAAGAATAGAAGTAACATGTTGTAATGGTGTAAACAGATGGAGGCATATTCGTTTGATCAATCTTCCATCAGATCTTTCAATCTGTTTGGTTCGCCACACTTCAATAAACAACATAACAACAAAGAACCGCAAACCAATATCCATTGACAGGATATTGAATATGGGAAAATACATGTCTACACAAACAGATCTTTTATACAGGCTTACTGGTGTTGTGATTCACCATGGAACTAGTCCCCGAAATGGACATTATACATTTGTCAAGACAGATGGAGGTACGCCAATACAGATCAATGATTGCACATTTAAAGTCTATAATGGAGCTAATCTAATGACAGACTCATACCTTCTGCAGTACGAACAGATTCCAGATGATGAAGACATTTGCAACCCCTACCTACCAGATGTAGTAATAGCCATATTACAGTGTGAAGGCTGGGCAAAATTCGCAGATACCATTAAATTCTCCGTCGGTCTAAGCGTTCGAAAAAATATGATTTTTCAACTGATGCAACACATTTCGATAACAGATCAGTTACAGATACACTCTTGGAAAGCATACAAACTAGTTCAAGAAGTCATTGGTTCGGTAGATAACGCTACAATTGCAGACATCGCAAAAGCAGTTTTGACTTATTTTTCCAACAACTGTCCAGCAGCACTGCATGAAAACTTTGGAATAACTAGCTTACGAAACTACAATTGCAGTAAATGTGACAATACGGGTACATACTGTGAGCAACACCTGATACATGACAACCAAATGCTAAAAAACCCATTAAATACATCCGTTACTTCCCAACAGCTAGCAGTTTGTAGTAAATGTGGAGAACAATCCTTAACTGAAGAGGATTACGTGATAAATCGTTCCAGTACGATGATTGTTAAAGACTGCCTCGACATCTTGAAACCTGACCAGTTAGAATCACTTATGTCTTCGTTTAATCCTAGAGCAGTTATCTCAAATTCAGGAACAGTAATATTCAAATATGATTTGGACCACGTGCAGATCTTGCTGATAGAAAGATGTGGAACAATTTCTAAAATAAGTGTTAGTCAAGTGTACGAAGCAATTTCTAGTACCAATCAATGTTTACTTTTTCTTGACGAAAAAACAAAGAAGTCAGAAAAAAAACCAGAAACCAGTGAGTATGCACTAGTACAGGAACAAGAAGTATGCAGAGATGATTGCAATCCATTATCAATTTTGGTCTCCGATGATGAGGAATCTATCATCAAAAAATTTAGAGCTCCGGTTTGTTTTGGGTCCATTAATTTAAGTACGGAGAATGTCAACAGATTTCTGCTGGGTGACTTTTCAGATCTAAACATTGATGCCTTTTTTGAAACTTTAAAGTCGAAATCTGAAAATCACTTGTTTCTGCCTGCTGTATGGTATGACGCCACGTTTTCGTCCACTTTCGTGAGGAAACCAGATTCTTCCAAATCTTTGTTGAACAAAGATTTAATATTTGTACCTGCCAATGTTAATGGTAATCACTGGGTATTAATTGTCATCAAACCCAAGGAGAGAATTATATACTATCTGGATCCACTTGGAAAAGACCCCACAAAAGATGTTTTAGATATCCTTTGTAAATTTCTAAACAATCAAACATTACTAGAACATTTTGGGATTCACCTCACGCTATGGAATGTTGAAAACCAGATGAATACTGGAGTATATCCACGTCAGTCGGATTCAACATCATGTGGACCTTTGATATGCCTGTATGGGAAGATGATACAGGAAGAAAAGAGATTAATGGAATTCGACGTTTCTCCTCTCCAGATCAGACAGTATATATTTAAAGAAGTGATTCAACTTTACAAAACTGATTTAAATAATGATCTTTCATTTGGTCTTACAAACGTAATCTTTACTGAGGATTTGGATGCAGTTATCCACAACATTGTTACGGGAACACACGTATGTAACGATTTGCATAACAAGTTCTTGAAGAATCCATGCACTATGAAACGACAGGATTTAATAGGATTCGCAGATGATTATCTCTCCCGAGACGTTTATTATTCAATCCAAGTTTACCTAACTGACACGTACTTCCAGCATGTGAAACGTCCTTTAAAATTACCATATCAGCAATCGATATTTTCTGATGCAGAGCAACTGAACACTAAACTACAACAAAATGTGATGTACACAAACTGGTACGTTGATTGTGTTTTGTCAAAGGAGGTCATTGCGGAGATACTTGGCCGGTTTCAAAACTTATCAACTGTTGAAATGAGACAAATCTGCTCCGATACAGAATTCTCCAGCTCAAAAGCCATAAAGGATGAAATCCGAAGTTTTAGAGAAGCTAGACAGAAGTTAAAGATTTGATAATTCATGAGTAAAATGAACCCGCAATTTCAGCATATGATTTGCTATATTTTTATTACATAAATGAAGATGATTTATGTTTAATTGTTACAACGCTTACTGCATCACATTTGAATATTATGGTGTTGATAATTGGTGATTTTGGTGCTGTTACTTTATGTGATCTTGAGATCTTGACAATGACGTTTTTTTATACGGTGATTATGTCGTCTTTGGGGCTATTACACTCATAAATGGTTTTTAAATGATGTGCTATTTTTCGATCGCAATACAATCGCGCATATAAATGATTTCCCGGATGACTGCACTGATAATTTTTGATGTACAGAGTGATGAAGATATGGGTAAATACAGACATGGAATTTATAGTTTTCCCTTGTTGGAGATGAAGCTATCAATGATGATGATAATAATAATGGTGGTAACGAAAACGCTTATGTTGGTAATACCAAAAGTGATGTTAATGATTTAAAATAAAGTAAATTTCAGTTCATGATGTTGGACAGATGGTGAGACTGAGGGATTGTACATGCTGACAGTGAAGATAATGATTATGATATTAGTTAATTTTGGTTAATGGGCTGAAAATAATGATGGTGATGCAACGTTTTGAATATTAAGAGTATGTCAATGATTAAGATGTCAATATATCATGGTAAATGGTGCTGAACATAATGATGATGATAAAAGGTGTTTATTTTAAACAGTGATGTTAATGATTTTACGAAACGTTAAGACATTATAGCTGATGGTGGTAAACATGATGATGGTGAAGAAAGGTTATAATTACCAACACTGATGTTGATGATAATTATAGTTGATGGTGCTGAACATGATGATGGTGAAGAAAGGTGAAAATCACCAACATTGCTGTTGATGATAATTATAGTTGATAGTACTGAACATGATTATGGTGAAGAGAGGTGAGAATCATCAACACTGCTGTTGATGATAACTATAGTTGATGGTGCTGAAAATGATGATGGTGAAGAAAGGTGAGAATCACCAACACTGCTGTTGATGATAATTATAGTTGATGGTACTGAATATGATTATGGTGAAGAAAGGTGAGAATCACCAACACTGATAAAAGGATAATAATAGTTGATGGTTCTGAACATGTTGATGGTGTAAAAAGGTGATAATTACCAGCACTGATGTAGATGATAATTATGGTTGATGATGCTGAGCATGATGACGATGAAGAAAGGAGATAATCACCAACACTGATAAAATGATTATCATATTTGATGGTGCAGAACATGATGATGGTAAAGAAAGGCGATAATCACCAACATTGATAAAATGATTTTTATAGTTGATGGTGCTGAACATGATGATGGTGAAGAAAGGTGATAATTACCAACACTGACGCTGGTGATTATTATATTTATAATGTAAGTACATCATGTGATTTTTTTTTGCGTAGAACTTGATGCTGGGGAAGTAATGTTCGGATTGTCGATATAGATGTTTAGGATGATGAAGGAAGTGCATGTGTGAACATAGTGATAATTATTATGTTATTGTTTACAAAAAGAAGGAGGCCGAATATTGACTAAGATTTATATGGTAATGATGACTGATGAAATGAAAGCGATGGTGAAGTGTGATACTTAGGATAACACAGAGAACTGTAATTGTGGTGAAAATATACTTTTGAAAGTAGGAGAATAAAAAGGATATGTTACGGAAAATAATGAACATCTACAGTACATTGAAGGTGATAAAGATGATGACATTTTTTGTTTTTGTAATGATTTGTATGATGCTTGTGATGATTCTATTTATGATAAAAGTGATTGTTTCTTTTTAATACAGTGACATTGTTTAATGACTATTATATAGATATTGTGATTGCAGTTTAGTTGAGAATCTTGATAAATGTATAGATTTGATATGCCATGATGGACAGATATTCATAATTCGATTGAAATATGTTTACAGTATCTGCAATGCTATTCTATAATTTTCATTATAATAAACATGTTGATGACAGAAAGTTTAGCTATATATAATATGCTGACCTTTTCAATGATGACGTTCAATCTGCTTCTTTTATATAATATAAAACTTTGCACAATGTTGATGACAATAATGTTATATACATGTCTTGCTCCCATGTGATCTTATGCAATAACTTGGTATTCGTGGTCGTCAATCATCTTTCGTCGTCCGTAGTCTGTCGTCGAGAACTTTTTCAAAAAATTTTTTCCCCTGAAACTATACGGTCACATACCTTCAAACATTAAGTTTGTTCTTTATGATATCTAATTGATAAAGTATATCCCAAAATTGAATCCATCGACAAACATTCCCTCAATGTCTCAGAATAATGCATAGGGGTAAATTAAGTTTTGGTACTCTCTCAAAAACTAAAGCTTTTACAGCAAATTTGAAGTGGGTAAATTTGTATAATTGGTTAAGACAAATAGAACAACATATGGTTAAAATCTGCCACTAAAGGAATGGGTCCAGCTACGGGCGATTTTGGCTTTGAATTTCAAGGACACCAGACAAAAGGTTTTTTGACATTTGCTGCTCACAAGGAAGCTATTAGTTCCAAAAGGTGAAGTTGAAATCATCCCTTCATAAATTTTACAGACGCCATTACGAGTTGTCTGACCATTATGGAAAAACCGTTTCACAAATGATATCGGATATGTTCTTTACGTGGATTCGTTAAGCTTTAGGATAAGTATCTGTTGTTATGATTGTGAGGTGTACATTTTCGACTTTTGTAAGGTTTCAACTGACATTGAACCCATTGTCATGCATCATTCAGCAATGCTCGTTTTATGTTGTCTAGCCTTTGGATATGTACCTGTATTCTATAGCGCCATGGTATTTCGTGTAAGGTTTACATGTCTGTTTGCATGTTTCATAAATGACCATAATGACGTCAATTGTATTTGATATATTGAATGATAGTAAGATGTCTATGTCTGATTGTCGGTCAGGGTTCATATACTTTTGTCCTTATGTTTCGAATTAATTGGCCAGCATAACTTTTATATTTGTCAGTTTCTAAGGCACTGTAAGGATCGGAACACATTTATTTGGTCCACGGGATATTTGTAGAGATCTGTATGTCATGGTTCATCTGACCTTGCACTCTTTTTATTTACCATTGACAATCATAATTTTAAAAAAAATGTGGTATGATTGCCAAAGAGACAATTATCCACAAGAGACCAAAGTGACACATACTTAAACAACTATAGGTCACCGTAGGGTCTTCAACAATGAGCAAAGCCCATACCCCATAGTCAGCTATAAAAGACCCCCATAGTGACAATGTAAAACAATTAAAACGAGAAAACTAACGGTCTTATTTGTATAAAAAAAATGAACGAAAACCAAATATGTAACACATAAACAAACAACAACCACCGAATTACAGGCTCCTGACTTTGGACAGGCACATACATTAATAATGTGGCGGGGTTAGACACGTTAGCGGGATCCCAACCATCCCCCGAGTCTGGCACAGTGGTATAACTGTTCAACATAAGAACGAACTATAAAAATCAATTGAAAAGGCTTAATTCATCAGATGGACAAAAATACATTAAGCGCATTAAGTGCATTTGACACTTCTAGTAAAACCCTTGATATTATAGACGTTCCATCAAATTAACTACCATAAGTAAAGCAGATGAGACATTACAGCATTTGCGATCTTGTATTCTATAGTCTGTAGTATATAGTTAAATCAATCCACATCTGCGTTGTATATACATAACTTAAGAAAGTACTGTTGCACAAAATGTTGGTTATCGTTCAATCTCAAATTACTCATGAAAGATGCTGTTTTGCTGTAATTTTTTTGTTTGGTGGTCGGATATCGTTTTGGTTTAAACGTTGCATATCCATATTATTGGCTATTTGTAAATAGTGTCAGTCTGCCAAAATTGCACTTGACCGATTCTCAGAGCTGAATCTTTCAAACTTATCTAGAGATGTTTTAGTTGTTGTTCTTTAATTTTCGATGTAAAGCGTTGAATAAAAAAAAATAGCTTTAATGTTTATCCTTATCAAAATAGTAACAGGCTTCAACCAGTTGCAGGTTAATCAAATGGTAAAAGAAATACTGATTTCTAATTACTTGTAATAAGTATGGTCACGCATTATCTTTCACGATCAAAATAATGCGTTGCCTGATCTTTCACGATCAAGTTTGATGGATATTCAACAAATTCAAGGTTTTCATATACAAATTAATGCTTTTAAGAGAAGAACATACCTTAATTTTACTGTACTATCAGATACACCAAAGATTAAATTTCAAATATATCACGATGAACTGAAACATGACCATTATAATAACAAAAAGCGTGTTATTTGTAATTAATTGCATATACATGCATTGCGCCTTTAGTGTTTTTTCATAAAGTACTGCATATTTTCTCTTTCTTATTTCACAGTTATGTTGGGGAAGTTAAATCATTTTGACAGACAATTCATTTTATACGGATTTGTTCCGCGTTTTGAAAATTAAGCGATATTTTTTAAAGATTCTGACCTAGAATTTCCATTTAATGTCATTCACGGTCCGTTACTAGAGATTTCACAATCGTCGCTCAATACTTCACCGCCGTTAGATATTCTTTCACGCTCATTTCTCTCGATAAACCGAATGACACCCGTGTAAATTAGATAGTCAAATTTATCTTCAGTCAACTTTGCCTGAGGAAGTTGAAATCTTACATGTCTTAGTTTCTTAATAATTTTACAATTTATAAACCGACCATGTAACAAGCGATCATTTCAATCTTCACTGAAGCGCCTCTGATAGACTGAATAAGCAAATAATAGCCGATGACAAACACTAACAACTTACAAACGTATTATTTTCGACGACACTGATATTACATTCATTCAATATTATAAGTAAAACCACTTGTAAAACCTCCTTTATGCTTCCAAGAAGAGATGTTATATACCTTTTTTCGAACTAAACAACAACAAACTGCAAAACGGCTGACTAACAAACCATACATTGATCTATAAAGTCCAGGATGTTTATTCCATATTCATTCGCTTATAGACAACGTTTAACAATCTGACCAGATATACAATTATATATGATCAATCGTTAAGTGCAATTCAATGGTATGAGAAGTTCCTCAGATCCAAACGGGGCCTTAAAATCCTCTATAAACAATGGTAAGCTACTTGAAAAGTCAAGTTTTAAAGCAGTGTGTTGATACCTCTTCTATCAGTTCCAAAGGTGCGCATCAGCTCGGTAGTCAATTAATTACTTTTTGCATTTAAAAGGATTTTTGTTAAATAAAAAGAATGACGTTTATTGTTAGCAAGTAAAGTTCACCGTAGACAACATGCTTGATTTATTTGGCAATTGTGACCAATACTAGAGTTCTCATTTTTTTTTTATAATCAAGTTTACAGATTTTTTCTAAATCTATATATCTCTCATGTTCTCGTGATTTCTGGTGCAGGAGGATACACTCGAAGAGTTCCCCGGCCAAGTAAAGTCTGAGGTACCTATACAGTAATGGGTATGGGCTCATTTTTCAGTCTTTCTGTACAGCTCCCTACGGCAAAGTTTTTTTCCCCACCTAGTGGGATTGAAAGCTTGTCCCAGACCCTTGTATTCATGAAAATGCCCAGGTGGGAAAGTGCACCGGAAGCTGACAACAACATACTCAATTTCTCATTTTAGTCCATCACGGGTGGTGGCAGCAGTCGCTTTATTGCCATCCTCCTACGGCAAAGTTCTTGACCGCAGGTGGTTAGATTGAAAGCTATTATCCATATCTTCAACTCGTATCAATCCCTGGGTGGGAAAGTGCACCTGAAGACTTCACTGGCCATCCAAAGTCTGAGGTACCTATACAGTAATGGGTATGGGCTCATTTTTCAGTCTTTCTGTACAGCTCCCTACGGCAAAGTTTTTTTCCCCACCTAGTGGGATTGAAAGCTTGTCCCAGACCCTTGTATTCATGAAAATGCCCAGGTGGGAAAGTGCACCGGAAGCTGACAACAACATACTCAATTTCTCATTTTAGTCCATCACGGGTGGTGGCAGCAGTCGCTTTATTGCCATCCTCCTACGGCAAAGTTCTTGACCGCAGGTGGTTAGATTGAAAGCTATTATCCATATCTTCAACTCGTATCAATCCCTGGGTGGGAAAGTGCACCTGAAGACTTCACTGGCCATCCAAAGTCTGAGGTACCTATACAGTAATGGGTATGGGCTCATTTTTCAGTCTTTCTGTACAGCTCCCTACGGCAAAGTTTTTTTCCCCACCTAGTGGGATTGAAAGCTTGTCCCAGACCCTTGTATTCATGAAAATGCCCAGGTGGGAAAGTGCACCGGAAGCTGACAACAACATACTCAATTTCTCATTTTAGTCCATCACGGGTGGTGGCAGCAGTCGCTTTATTGCCATCCTCCTACGGCAAAGTTCTTGACCGCAGGTGGTTAGATTGAAAGCTATTATCCATATCTTCAACTCGTATCAATCCCTGGGTGGGAAAGTGCACCTGAAGACTTCACTGGCCATCCAAAGTCTGAGGTACCTATACAGTAATGGGTATGGGCTCATTTTTCAGTCTTTCTGTACAGCTCCCTACGGCAAAGTTTTTTTCCCCACCTAGTGGGATTGAAAGCTTGTCCCAGACCCTTGTATTCATGAAAATGCCCAGGTGGGAAAGTGCACCGGAAGCTGACAACAACATACTCAATTTCTCATTTTAGTCCATCACGGGTGGTGGCAGCAGTCGCTTTATTGCCATCCTCCTACGGCAAAGTTCTTGACCGCAGGTGGTTAGATTGAAAGCTATTATCCATATCTTCAACTCGTATCAATCCCTGGGTGGGAAAGTGCACCTGAAGACTTCACTGGCCATCCAAAGTCTGAGGTACCTATACAGTAATGGGTATGGGCTCATTTTTCAGTCTTTCTGTACAGCTCCCTACGGCAAAGTTTTTTTCCCCACCTAGTGGGATTGAAAGCTTGTCCCAGACCCTTGTATTCATGAAAATGCCCAGGTGGGAAAGTGCACCGGAAGCTGACAACAACATACTCAATTTCTCATTTTAGTCCATCACGGGTGGTGGCAGCAGTCGCTTTATTGCCATCCTCCTACGGCAAAGTTCTTGACCGCAGGTGGTTAGATTGAAAGCTATTATCCATATCTTCAACTCGTATCAATCCCTGGGTGGGAAAGTGCACCTGAAGACTTCACTGGCCATCCAAAGTCTGAGGTACCTATACAGTAATGGGTATGGGCTCATTTTTCAGTCTTTCTGTACAGCTCCCTACGGCAAAGTTTTTTTCCCCACCTAGTGGGATTGAAAGCTTGTCCCAGACCCTTGTATTCATGAAAATGCCCAGGTGGGAAAGTGCACCGGAAGCTGACAACAACATACTCAATTTCTCATTTTAGTCCATCACGGGTGGTGGCAGCAGTCGCTTTATTGCCATCCTCCTACGGCAAAGTTCTTGACCGCAGGTGGTTAGATTGAAAGCTATTATCCATATCTTCAACTCGTATCAATCCCTGGGTGGGAAAGTGCACCTGAAGACTTCACTGGCCATCCAAAGTCTGAGGTACCTATACAGTAATGGGTATGGGCTCATTTTTCAGTCTTTCTGTACAGCTCCCTACGGCAAAGTTTTTTTCCCCACCTAGTGGGATTGAAAGCTTGTCCCAGACCCTTGTATTCATGAAAATGCCCAGGTGGGAAAGTGCACCGGAAGCTGACAACAACATACTCAATTTCTCATTTTAGTCCATCACGGGTGGTGGCAGCAGTCGCTTTATTGCCATCCTCCTACGGCAAAGTTCTTGACCGCAGGTGGTTAGATTGAAAGCTATTATCCATATCTTCAACTCGTATCAATCCCTGGGTGGGAAAGTGCACCTGAAGACTTCACTGGCCATCCAAAGTCTGAGGTACCTATACAGTAATGGGTATGGGCTCATTTTTCAGTCTTTCTGTACAGCTCCCTACGGCAAAGTTTTTTTCCCCACCTAGTGGGATTGAAAGCTTGTCCCAGACCCTTGTATTCATGAAAATGCCCAGGTGGGAAAGTGCACCGGAAGCTGACAACAACATACTCAATTTCTCATTTTAGTCCATCACGGGTGGTGGCAGCAGTCGCTTTATTGCCATCCTCCTACGGCAAAGTTCTTGACCGCAGGTGGTTAGATTGAAAGCTATTATCCATATCTTCAACTCGTATCAATCCCTGGGTGGGAAAGTGCACCTGAAGACTTCACTGGCCATCCAAAGTCTGAGGTACCTATACAGTAATGGGTATGGGCTCATTTTTCAGTCTTTCTGTACAGCTCCCTACGGCAAAGTTTTTTTCCCCACCTAGTGGGATTGAAAGCTTGTCCCAGACCCTTGTATTCATGAAAATGCCCAGGTGGGAAAGTGCACCGGAAGCTGACAACAACATACTCAATTTCTCATTTTAGTCCATCACGGGTGGTGGCAGCAGTCGCTTTATTGCCATCCTCCTACGGCAAAGTTCTTGACCGCAGGTGGTTAGATTGAAAGCTATTATCCATATCTTCAACTCGTATCAATCCCTGGGTGGGAAAGTGCACCTGAAGACTTCACTGGCCATCCAAAGTCTGAGGTACCTATACAGTAATGGGTATGGGCTCATTTTTCAGTCTTTCTGTACAGCTCCCTACGGCAAAGTTTTTTTCCCCACCTAGTGGGATTGAAAGCTTGTCCCAGACCCTTGTATTCATGAAAATGCCCAGGTGGGAAAGTGCACCGGAAGCTGACAACAACATACTCAATTTCTCATTTTAGTCCATCACGGGTGGTGGCAGCAGTCGCTTTATTGCCATCCTCCTACGGCAAAGTTCTTGACCGCAGGTGGTTAGATTGAAAGCTATTATCCATATCTTCAACTCGTATCAATCCCTGGGTGGGAAAGTGCACCTGAAGACTTCACTGGCCATCCAAAGTCTGAGGTACCTATACAGTAATGGGTATGGGCTCA
The DNA here is from genome assembly GCF_036588685.1 of Mytilus trossulus. Lineage (NCBI taxonomy): Eukaryota > Metazoa > Mollusca > Bivalvia > Mytilida > Mytilidae > Mytilus > Mytilus trossulus. The sequence goes on from NW_026963311.1 coordinate 1,410,834, forward strand.
TTTTTCAGTCTTTCTGTACAGCTCCCTACGGCAAAGTTTTTTTCCCCACCTAGTGGGATTGAAAGCTTGTCCCAGACCCTTGTATTCATGAAAATGCCCAGGTGGGAAAGTGCACCGGAAGCTGACAACAACATACTCAATTTCTCATTTTAGTCCATCACGGGTGGTGGCAGCAGTCGCTTTATTGCCATCCTCCTACGGCAAAGTTCTTGACCGCAGGTGGTTAGATTGAAAGCTATTATCCATATCTTCAACTCGTATCAATCCCTGGGTGGGAAAGTGCACCTGAAGACTTCACTGGCCATCCAAAGTCTGAGGTACCTATACAGTAATGGGTATGGGCTCATTTTTCAGTCTTTCTGTACAGCTCCCTACGGCAAAGTTTTTTTCCCCACCTAGTGGGATTGAAAGCTTGTCCCAGACCCTTGTATTCATGAAAATGCCCAGGTGGGAAAGTGCACCGGAAGCTGACAACAACATACTCAATTTCTCATTTTAGTCCATCACGGGTGGTGGCAGCAGTCGCTTTATTGCCATCCTCCTACGGCAAAGTTCTTGACCGCAGGTGGTTAGATTGAAAGCTATTATCCATATCTTCAACTCGTATCAATCCCTGGGTGGGAAAGTGCACCTGAAGACTTCACTGGCCATCCAAAGTCTGAGGTACCTATACAGTAATGGGTATGGGCTCATTTTTCAGTCTTTCTGTACAGCTCCCTACGGCAAAGTTTTTTTCCCCACCTAGTGGGATTGAAAGCTTGTCCCAGACCCTTGTATTCATGAAAATGCCCAGGTGGGAAAGTGCACCGGAAGCTGACAACAACATACTCAATTTCTCATTTTAGTCCATCACGGGTGGTGGCAGCAGTCGCTTTATTGCCATCCTCCTACGGCAAAGTTCTTGACCGCAGGTGGTTAGATTGAAAGCTATTATCCATATCTTCAACTCGTATCAATCCCTGGGTGGGAAAGTGCACCTGAAGACTTCACTGGCCATCCAAAGTCTGAGGTACCTATACAGTAATGGGTATGGGCTCATTTTTCAGTCTTTCTGTACAGCTCCCTACGGCAAAGTTTTTTTCCCCACCTAGTGGGATTGAAAGCTTGTCCCAGACCCTTGTATTCATGAAAATGCCCAGGTGGGAAAGTGCACCGGAAGCTGACAACAACATACTCAATTTCTCATTTTAGTCCATCACGGGTGGTGGCAGCAGTCGCTTTATTGCCATCCTCCTACGGCAAAGTTCTTGACCGCAGGTGGTTAGATTGAAAGCTATTATCCATATCTTCAACTCGTATCAATCCCTGGGTGGGAAAGTGCACCTGAAGACTTCACTGGCCATCCAAAGTCTGAGGTACCTATACAGTAATGGGTATGGGCTCATTTTTCAGTCTTTCTGTACAGCTCCCTACGGCAAAGTTTTTTTCCCCACCTAGTGGGATTGAAAGCTTGTCCCAGACCCTTGTATTCATGAAAATGCCCAGGTGGGAAAGTGCACCGGAAGCTGACAACAACATACTCAATTTCTCATTTTAGTCCATCACGGGTGGTGGCAGCAGTCGCTTTATTGCCATCCTCCTACGGCAAAGTTCTTGACCGCAGGTGGTTAGATTGAAAGCTATTATCCATATCTTCAACTCGTATCAATCCCTGGGTGGGAAAGTGCACCTGAAGACTTCACTGGCCATCCAAAGTCTGAGGTACCTATACAGTAATGGGTATGGGCTCATTTTTCAGTCTTTCTGTACAGCTCCCTACGGCAAAGTTTTTTTCCCCACCTAGTGGGATTGAAAGCTTGTCCCAGACCCTTGTATTCATGAAAATGCCCAGGTGGGAAAGTGCACCGGAAGCTGACAACAACATACTCAATTTCTCATTTTAGTCCATCACGGGTGGTGGCAGCAGTCGCTTTATTGCCATCCTCCTACGGCAAAGTTCTTGACCGCAGGTGGTTAGATTGAAAGCTATTATCCATATCTTCAACTCGTATCAATCCCTGGGTGGGAAAGTGCACCTGAAGACTTCACTGGCCATCCAAAGTCTGAGGTACCTATACAGTAATGGGTATGGGCTCATTTTTCAGTCTTTCTGTACAGCTCCCTACGGCAAAGTTTTTTTCCCCACCTAGTGGGATTGAAAGCTTGTCCCAGACCCTTGTATTCATGAAAATGCCCAGGTGGGAAAGTGCACCGGAAGCTGACAACAACATACTCAATTTCTCATTTTAGTCCATCACGGGTGGTGGCAGCAGTCGCTTTATTGCCATCCTCCTACGGCAAAGTTCTTGACCGCAGGTGGTTAGATTGAAAGCTATTATCCATATCTTCAACTCGTATCAATCCCTGGGTGGGAAAGTGCACCTGAAGACTTCACTGGCCATCCAAAGTCTGAGGTACCTATACAGTAATGGGTATGGGCTCATTTTTCAGTCTTTCTGTACAGCTCCCTACGGCAAAGTTTTTTTCCCCACCTAGTGGGATTGAAAGCTTGTCCCAGACCCTTGTATTCATGAAAATGCCCAGGTGGGAAAGTGCACCGGAAGCTGACAACAACATACTCAATTTCTCATTTTAGTCCATCACGGGTGGTGGCAGCAGTCGCTTTATTGCCATCCTCCTACGGCAAAGTTCTTGACCGCAGGTGGTTAGATTGAAAGCTATTATCCATATCTTCAACTCGTATCAATCCCTGGGTGGGAAAGTGCACCTGAAGACTTCACTGGCCATCCAAAGTCTGAGGTACCTATACAGTAATGGGTATGGGCTCATTTTTCAGTCTTTCTGTACAGCTCCCTACGGCAAAGTTTTTTTCCCCACCTAGTGGGATTGAAAGCTTGTCCCAGACCCTTGTATTCATGAAAATGCCCAGGTGGGAAAGTGCACCGGAAGCTGACAACAACATACTCAATTTCTCATTTTAGTCCATCACGGGTGGTGGCAGCAGTCGCTTTATTGCCATCCTCCTACGGCAAAGTTCTTGACCGCAGGTGGTTAGATTGAAAGCTATTATCCATATCTTCAACTCGTATCAATCCCTGGGTGGGAAAGTGCACCTGAAGACTTCACTGGCCATCCAAAGTCTGAGGTACCTATACAGTAATGGGTATGGGCTCATTTTTCAGTCTTTCTGTACAGCTCCCTACGGCAAAGTTTTTTTCCCCACCTAGTGGGATTGAAAGCTTGTCCCAGACCCTTGTATTCATGAAAATGCCCAGGTGGGAAAGTGCACCGGAAGCTGACAACAACATACTCAATTTCTCATTTTAGTCCATCACGGGTGGTGGCAGCAGTCGCTTTATTGCCATCCTCCTACGGCAAAGTTCTTGACCGCAGGTGGTTAGATTGAAAGCTATTATCCATATCTTCAACTCGTATCAATCCCTGGGTGGGAAAGTGCACCTGAAGACTTCACTGGCCATCCAAAGTCTGAGGTACCTATACAGTAATGGGTATGGGCTCATTTTTCAGTCTTTCTGTACAGCTCCCTACGGCAAAGTTTTTTTCCCCACCTAGTGGGATTGAAAGCTTGTCCCAGACCCTTGTATTCATGAAAATGCCCAGGTGGGAAAGTGCACCGGAAGCTGACAACAACATACTCAATTTCTCATTTTAGTCCATCACGGGTGGTGGCAGCAGTCGCTTTATTGCCATCCTCCTACGGCAAAGTTCTTGACCGCAGGTGGTTAGATTGAAAGCTATTATCCATATCTTCAACTCGTATCAATCCCTGGGTGGGAAAGTGCACCTGAAGACTTCACTGGCCATCCAAAGTCTGAGGTACCTATACAGTAATGGGTATGGGCTCATTTTTCAGTCTTTCTGTACAGCTCCCTACGGCAAAGTTTTTTTCCCCACCTAGTGGGATTGAAAGCTTGTCCCAGACCCTTGTATTCATGAAAATGCCCAGGTGGGAAAGTGCACCGGAAGCTGACAACAACATACTCAATTTCTCATTTTAGTCCATCACGGGTGGTGGCAGCAGTCGCTTTATTGCCATCCTCCTACGGCAAAGTTCTTGACCGCAGGTGGTTAGATTGAAAGCTATTATCCATATCTTCAACTCGTATCAATCCCTGGGTGGGAAAGTGCACCTGAAGACTTCACTGGCCATCCAAAGTCTGAGGTACCTATACAGTAATGGGTATGGGCTCATTTTTCAGTCTTTCTGTACAGCTCCCTACGGCAAAGTTTTTTTCCCCACCTAGTGGGATTGAAAGCTTGTCCCAGACCCTTGTATTCATGAAAATGCCCAGGTGGGAAAGTGCACCGGAAGCTGACAACAACATACTCAATTTCTCATTTTAGTCCATCACGGGTGGTGGCAGCAGTCGCTTTATTGCCATCCTCCTACGGCAAAGTTCTTGACCGCAGGTGGTTAGATTGAAAGCTATTATCCATATCTTCAACTCGTATCAATCCCTGGGTGGGAAAGTGCACCTGAAGACTTCACTGGCCATCCAAAGTCTGAGGTACCTATACAGTAATGGGTATGGGCTCATTTTTCAGTCTTTCTGTACAGCTCCCTACGGCAAAGTTTTTTTCCCCACCTAGTGGGATTGAAAGCTTGTCCCAGACCCTTGTATTCATGAAAATGCCCAGGTGGGAAAGTGCACCGGAAGCTGACAACAACATACTCAATTTCTCATTTTAGTCCATCACGGGTGGTGGCAGCAGTCGCTTTATTGCCATCCTCCTACGGCAAAGTTCTTGACCGCAGGTGGTTAGATTGAAAGCTATTATCCATATCTTCAACTCGTATCAATCCCTGGGTGGGAAAGTGCACCTGAAGACTTCACTGGCCATCCAAAGTCTGAGGTACCTATACAGTAATGGGTATGGGCTCATTTTTCAGTCTTTCTGTACAGCTCCCTACGGCAAAGTTTTTTTCCCCACCTAGTGGGATTGAAAGCTTGTCCCAGACCCTTGTATTCATGAAAATGCCCAGGTGGGAAAGTGCACCGGAAGCTGACAACAACATACTCAATTTCTCATTTTAGTCCATCACGGGTGGTGGCAGCAGTCGCTTTATTGCCATCCTCCTACGGCAAAGTTCTTGACCGCAGGTGGTTAGATTGAAAGCTATTATCCATATCTTCAACTCGTATCAATCCCTGGGTGGGAAAGTGCACCTGAAGACTTCACTGGCCATCCAAAGTCTGAGGTACCTATACAGTAATGGGTATGGGCTCATTTTTCAGTCTTTCTGTACAGCTCCCTACGGCAAAGTTTTTTTCCCCACCTAGTGGGATTGAAAGCTTGTCCCAGACCCTTGTATTCATGAAAATGCCCAGGTGGGAAAGTGCACCGGAAGCTGACAACAACATACTCAATTTCTCATTTTAGTCCATCACGGGTGGTGGCAGCAGTCGCTTTATTGCCATCCTCCTACGGCAAAGTTCTTGACCGCAGGTGGTTAGATTGAAAGCTATTATCCATATCTTCAACTCGTATCAATCCCTGGGTGGGAAAGTGCACCTGAAGACTTCACTGGCCATCCAAAGTCTGAGGTACCTATACAGTAATGGGTATGGGCTCATTTTTCAGTCTTTCTGTACAGCTCCCTACGGCAAAGTTTTTTTCCCCACCTAGTGGGATTGAAAGCTTGTCCCAGACCCTTGTATTCATGAAAATGCCCAGGTGGGAAAGTGCACCGGAAGCTGACAACAACATACTCAATTTCTCATTTTAGTCCATCACGGGTGGTGGCAGCAGTCGCTTTATTGCCATCCTCCTACGGCAAAGTTCTTGACCGCAGGTGGTTAGATTGAAAGCTATTATCCATATCTTCAACTCGTATCAATCCCTGGGTGGGAAAGTGCACCTGAAGACTTCACTGGCCATCCAAAGTCTGAGGTACCTATACAGTAATGGGTATGGGCTCATTTTTCAGTCTTTCTGTACAGCTCCCTACGGCAAAGTTTTTTTCCCCACCTAGTGGGATTGAAAGCTTGTCCCAGACCCTTGTATTCATGAAAATGCCCAGGTGGGAAAGTGCACCGGAAGCTGACAACAACATACTCAATTTCTCATTTTAGTCCATCACGGGTGGTGGCAGCAGTCGCTTTATTGCCATCCTCCTACGGCAAAGTTCTTGACCGCAGGTGGTTAGATTGAAAGCTATTATCCATATCTTCAACTCGTATCAATCCCTGGGTGGGAAAGTGCACCTGAAGACTTCACTGGCCATCCAAAGTCTGAGGTACCTATACAGTAATGGGTATGGGCTCATTTTTCAGTCTTTCTGTACAGCTCCCTACGGCAAAGTTTTTTTCCCCACCTAGTGGGATTGAAAGCTTGTCCCAGACCCTTGTATTCATGAAAATGCCCAGGTGGGAAAGTGCACCGGAAGCTGACAACAACATACTCAATTTCTCATTTTAGTCCATCACGGGTGGTGGCAGCAGTCGCTTTATTGCCATCCTCCTACGGCAAAGTTCTTGACCGCAGGTGGTTAGATTGAAAGCTATTATCCATATCTTCAACTCGTATCAATCCCTGGGTGGGAAAGTGCACCTGAAGACTTCACTGGCCATCCAAAGTCTGAGGTACCTATACAGTAATGGGTATGGGCTCATTTTTCAGTCTTTCTGTACAGCTCCCTACGGCAAAGTTTTTTTCCCCACCTAGTGGGATTGAAAGCTTGTCCCAGACCCTTGTATTCATGAAAATGCCCAGGTGGGAAAGTGCACCGGAAGCTGACAACAACATACTCAATTTCTCATTTTAGTCCATCACGGGTGGTGGCAGCAGTCGCTTTATTGCCATCCTCCTACGGCAAAGTTCTTGACCGCAGGTGGTTAGATTGAAAGCTATTATCCATATCTTCAACTCGTATCAATCCCTGGGTGGGAAAGTGCACCTGAAGACTTCACTGGCCATCCAAAGTCTGAGGTACCTATACAGTAATGGGTATGGGCTCATTTTTCAGTCTTTCTGTACAGCTCCCTACGGCAAAGTTTTTTTCCCCACCTAGTGGGATTGAAAGCTTGTCCCAGACCCTTGTATTCATGAAAATGCCCAGGTGGGAAAGTGCACCGGAAGCTGACAACAACATACTCAATTTCTCATTTTAGTCCATCACGGGTGGTGGCAGCAGTCGCTTTATTGCCATCCTCCTACGGCAAAGTTCTTGACCGCAGGTGGTTAGATTGAAAGCTATTATCCATATCTTCAACTCGTATCAATCCCTGGGTGGGAAAGTGCACCTGAAGACTTCACTGGCCATCCAAAGTCTGAGGTACCTATACAGTAATGGGTATGGGCTCATTTTTCAGTCTTTCTGTACAGCTCCCTACGGCAAAGTTTTTTTCCCCACCTAGTGGGATTGAAAGCTTGTCCCAGACCCTTGTATTCATGAAAATGCCCAGGTGGGAAAGTGCACCGGAAGCTGACAACAACATACTCAATTTCTCATTTTAGTCCATCACGGGTGGTGGCAGCAGTCGCTTTATTGCCATCCTCCTACGGCAAAGTTCTTGACCGCAGGTGGTTAGATTGAAAGCTATTATCCATATCTTCAACTCGTATCAATCCCTGGGTGGGAAAGTGCACCTGAAGACTTCACTGGCCATCCAAAGTCTGAGGTACCTATACAGTAATGGGTATGGGCTCATTTTTCAGTCTTTCTGTACAGCTCCCTACGGCAAAGTTTTTTTCCCCACCTAGTGGGATTGAAAGCTTGTCCCAGACCCTTGTATTCATGAAAATGCCCAGGTGGGAAAGTGCACCGGAAGCTGACAACAACATACTCAATTTCTCATTTTAGTCCATCACGGGTGGTGGCAGCAGTCGCTTTATTGCCATCCTCCTACGGCAAAGTTCTTGACCGCAGGTGGTTAGATTGAAAGCTATTATCCATATCTTCAACTCGTATCAATCCCTGGGTGGGAAAGTGCACCTGAAGACTTCACTGGCCATCCAAAGTCTGAGGTACCTATACAGTAATGGGTATGGGCTCATTTTTCAGTCTTTCTGTACAGCTCCCTACGGCAAAGTTTTTTTCCCCACCTAGTGGGATTGAAAGCTTGTCCCAGACCCTTGTATTCATGAAAATGCCCAGGTGGGAAAGTGCACCGGAAGCTGACAACAACATACTCAATTTCTCATTTTAGTCCATCACGGGTGGTGGCAGCAGTCGCTTTATTGCCATCCTCCTACGGCAAAGTTCTTGACCGCAGGTGGTTAGATTGAAAGCTATTATCCATATCTTCAACTCGTATCAATCCCTGGGTGGGAAAGTGCACCTGAAGACTTCACTGGCCATCCAAAGTCTGAGGTACCTATACAGTAATGGGTATGGGCTCATTTTTCAGTCTTTCTGTACAGCTCCCTACGGCAAAGTTTTTTTCCCCACCTAGTGGGATTGAAAGCTTGTCCCAGACCCTTGTATTCATGAAAATGCCCAGGTGGGAAAGTGCACCGGAAGCTGACAACAACATACTCAATTTCTCATTTTAGTCCATCACGGGTGGTGGCAGCAGTCGCTTTATTGCCATCCTCCTACGGCAAAGTTCTTGACCGCAGGTGGTTAGATTGAAAGCTATTATCCATATCTTCAACTCGTATCAATCCCTGGGTGGGAAAGTGCACCTGAAGACTTCACTGGCCATCCAAAGTCTGAGGTACCTATACAGTAATGGGTATGGGCTCATTTTTCAGTCTTTCTGTACAGCTCCCTACGGCAAAGTTTTTTTCCCCACCTAGTGGGATTGAAAGCTTGTCCCAGACCCTTGTATTCATGAAAATGCCCAGGTGGGAAAGTGCACCGGAAGCTGACAACAACATACTCAATTTCTCATTTTAGTCCATCACGGGTGGTGGCAGCAGTCGCTTTATTGCCATCCTCCTACGGCAAAGTTCTTGACCGCAGGTGGTTAGATTGAAAGCTATTATCCATATCTTCAACTCGTATCAATCCCTGGGTGGGAAAGTGCACCTGAAGACTTCACTGGCCATCCAAAGTCTGAGGTACCTATACAGTAATGGGTATGGGCTCATTTTTCAGTCTTTCTGTACAGCTCCCTACGGCAAAGTTTTTTTCCCCACCTAGTGGGATTGAAAGCTTGTCCCAGACCCTTGTATTCATGAAAATGCCCAGGTGGGAAAGTGCACCGGAAGCTGACAACAACATACTCAATTTCTCATTTTAGTCCATCACGGGTGGTGGCAGCAGTCGCTTTATTGCCATCCTCCTACGGCAAAGTTCTTGACCGCAGGTGGTTAGATTGAAAGCTATTATCCATATCTTCAACTCGTATCAATCCCTGGGTGGGAAAGTGCACCTGAAGACTTCACTGGCCATCCAAAGTCTGAGGTACCTATACAGTAATGGGTATGGGCTCATTTTTCAGTCTTTCTGTACAGCTCCCTACGGCAAAGTTTTTTTCCCCACCTAGTGGGATTGAAAGCTTGTCCCAGACCCTTGTATTCATGAAAATGCCCAGGTGGGAAAGTGCACCGGAAGCTGACAACAACATACTCAATTTCTCATTTTAGTCCATCACGGGTGGTGGCAGCAGTCGCTTTATTGCCATCCTCCTACGGCAAAGTTCTTGACCGCAGGTGGTTAGATTGAAAGCTATTATCCATATCTTCAACTCGTATCAATCCCTGGGTGGGAAAGT